>NC_091478.1:29069634-30269634 GCF_036971445.1 Narcine bancroftii | reverse complement strand
ATAGAGAGAAATTAAAAAGAACCAAGTATGTCCAAAAAACAGCTTTTTAATTCAGGTGCCACTTTAAAAAAAAAATGAAGTTCAATCTTATGCCATTTGATACACAAATGCCATCATAGCCCATCAGGTTAAAGGTTGAGCTGCACATAAATTTGTTCCTGTGGTTTCATTTTCTGTCAGTTCTTATCATGTATTGCAACTCATTTATCTTTTCAACTTGCAAGGACTTTGTAACCTGTCTGACAGCTGAATTCTCATCCTCCACTCTTCTGATAGATCACTGCAGCCTTCACCAAATATATTAAATTATAATCCTCAAAAAACAGTTCAAACCTGCCAATAACTCTCAGATTTTAAACATGAAAGGCATATCACTAAAACTGCATAAATTCACATTGGCCACATTTCTATTTGGAGCTCACTGTGGTCCATTTAACTTGTTGGATTTCAGATTTTCAGTACCCTCCCACAACTCAACTCCAACAAAGCACGTCCTGCTCTTAAATCTATAGAAACATTTTCTTCTAATGGATCCATAATTACATATCCAGTCAATTTTCTGAGAAAATATTGCAGGCCACACATTGTATTGAATCACAATTTTTTTATCTATGTTTTCCTGGTGCTACATTTTGATTTATTAATACGTGTATGTACAAAATAATGTAGAATGACAATTAACTCACTTTAGTTTTCTTATCTTGTTCCATTTATTTATACAAGTATTATTATAATGTAGTATTATTTATATTATTATTTATAATAAAGTATTCTATACTGAGCTGCTATAGACGTCAGTGTCCACGTGTGGAATCACAGTACACATACATGGAGAAGTCACTGTGGAGTCAAGTACAAGACTGATACCTCCAGGGTTACATGCTGGGTATAAATACACCATTGCTTCTATCACATGGACAGGAAGTGACATCATCAGCCTAGATAAAAACCAATGTTGGATGCAGGTCAATTTCCTGCATTTTCCACAGCACGTCTGCCATTTTGTTCTTTTTTAATTTCACTCTATTTATATATCTTGAACTTTTCAGTGAGCTTTTCTTTGCTAATGTTTCATGAAAAAAAGTACATGAATTTTGAAAACTTCAAAAGGTACAATAGTACACTTGAGTGCTGACATAACAGCACCTCATACAGGCTGGAGTTTTTGAGCTCTTTTTATACACATACTCAAAAACATTTTGCGCTTTGATATAGAATGTTAAGGGAGCACCAAGTAAGCAATAGTTACCCATCAGTTCAAATAGGTTATGAATGATGTTATTGTAGAAGTTGCATTTGTTTATCCTACTTCTTCTTCTAGTGGCTCTGACCTCCACCATTTTGAAATGCTTCGAGCACCTGGTGATGGAATGCATAAAAGCACACCTCCCAGAGAAACTAGACCCATTTTAATTCACCTGTCAAAGAAACTGTTCCACAGACGATGCTATAGCCTGTCGTTTCACTCCATCCTGGCCCACCTGAAGAATGACACCTCGTACGCCAGGCTGCTGTTCATTGACTTCAGCTTGGCGTTTAATACATCATTCCCCACAGGCTGGTGGAGAAGCTGTCCTTGCTGAGACTCAATATCTCTCTCTCTATAAGTGAATCCTGGACTTCCTAACAAAAAGACCACAGTCTGTCCAGGTCAGTAGCAGAATGTCGAGCACCATCATGCTGAGTACTGGTACACCTCAGGGCTGTGAGGTCAGCCTATCCCCGTTTACGCTACTGACCCACGACTGCTTCGCCGGGTCCAGCTCCAACAGTATCATCAAGTTTTCAGATGACACAGTACTAGCTGGCCTCATCAGCAACAACAATAAGTTGCGCTACAGAGAAAAGGTGGAAAATCTCGTGAAATTATGCAAGAGTAATGACCCAAGTCTCAAAGTAGACAAGACAGAGGAGATGATCATGAACTTCATGAGGAAGAGGAATGACCACCTCCACTACACATCAACAATTCCATAGTAGAGTGGAGAGCACCAAGTTCCTTGGAGTTCACTCAACTAGTGACCTATCATGGACACTCAACATCTCCTCACTTGTCAGGAAGCCACAACAGTGACTGCATTTTCTGAGAAAACTGAAGCAGGAAAGGCTACCAACCTCCAATATGTCAAACTTCTATAGGTGCTTGATTGAGATTGTCTTGCCAGCTCTATCACAGTGAGGTAGGGTTCCTGCTGAGAAATAAATCAGAGGTCAATCCACAGGACCATAAGTGGCAAAGAGGATCACTGGAGTCTCCCTCCCCACCCCCCACCCCACATCTACATGATCTACCATGATCATTGTCAGAAGAGGGTGCGCAAAATCAGTGAGCATCCTTCCACCCTGCGCACAGCAGCTTTCTGGAGTATCAGAGCCTGCACCACCAAGCTGAGGAACAGCTTCTTCCTATAGGCAGTGAGAATGGTGAACAACCATTTGCACAAAATGACATTTATTTATTTATTTGTATAGATATGATACTTGTCCTGCATATGCATTGTTTGTCTGTATCTGTGTGTCTGCGTGTTTTGCAACGAGGACTGGAGAACGCTGTTTCATCAGGTTGTACATGTACAATCAGATGACAATAAACATGATGACTTCTTGGGCACTTCTATCATTTGTGAGTTTCAAGCTCATTCACATGCAGCTAACTATTGACATATATTACCAGTGGTGAAGAACTGTTCAGCCAGCTGTTTAACTTGTGCAAAAAAAAATACTTCTAGAGGTACTGATTAAGTCAAACGGATGGTAACCATTTTGGGTCAAGGCTTTTCATGACCCATTCACAGATTCACACTCCCAAGACACCATGCTTTCAAAAGCAATACCTGAAGCTGTTAATGCAAGACAACACGAATACCCAGATTGGTGATTGTCATCAACATCTGTATATCAGAAGCTAGCCCAATTTATTCCTGTGGACCATTCTGTGAGATAGTGATGGATTAACTACCACCCAGGCCCTAGGCTGAGCTTTAGTAAGCCCCCCCCCCATCCCCAGACCTTTCCCCCTGCCCCACAGCCCCTACCCTTTGTTAAATAGAATAAATGGTGGAGGAGGAGAATTCTGATGCCCAGGCTTGGTTCTCTGCTCTGGAAGTAGCTGGCCACCAGGTTTTGATGCAATCAACACGATGGTAGGGCAGGCCAGCTCCCCGCACCCTCTCCGCCGTCGTTACACACTACCCATGTGTTCCAATCCACAGCTTCCAGATACAAGCAGCAGCTGGTAATACAGCCGTCAGATCACGGCTGCGCTGCAAGTCAGGCCTCCATCCGGGCCGATGAGTCCCAGCCAGAATCAGCTGCCATTTTTACAGTGGACACGGTAAACACAGAGCAGGGCAGCACATGGCACCCGAGGGACTGTAGAGAATGCCGCCAACCCCACTCACAGCAGAGGCACCCACTCCTAGATGAGGCTGAGGCCCAATTATGATAGTGCAGCAGTACTCACCTTGCTCCAGACCCCAGATGTTAATGGGTACCGTGACTATGGCGTTTATTCTCAAGGCAACAGTTGCTACCAATCTCTATTCACGTCATCACCTGACGATGTTACTGCTCTCATACCCCTCCACGTCTACTTTCATTGGCCATACATCATGCCCTCCAAGCAGATGCCAGCACTTCATTGGCCTGTTGGACGATCAATGAGATCATGGACGGGTCCCCTTACCTTCCAGGCCCTTAGGCTTCAGCCTAATGGATAATCCTCCACTGTATGAGAGCAATTCTCATCTCTTCTGATGGTTCTGTATCAACTCCTGTCAAATATTTACCCCTTTCCTCTTTAAGAGCACACAAAATTCTACAATGTATTCACATGGAGTAAGCATTTCATGCTCTGACAATTCTCTGTAAAGTATTTTCTCCATGCTCTTGTTTTCCTTTAAGGCACTTTAATACAAATTATTTCTTTATAGTTCTATGACATGAAAAAGAGAAATTGCATCTCTTTATTCTGACCCAACTGAATATATGGTAAAATTCCAACGATTGTTTTGAAATCCCAATGGTTTACCATCTGGCTGATCATATATCATTTCCCACATTTGTTTTGAGGGCCATTTCCTGTATTCTTCCAACCACATCAGATCCTTGTCTCCCGTACTCCTTTTAAACTTACCAGGCCCTAGTTCCCACATTTTTTTTTAAACTTACCAGGGCTCTGCTTACCACACTCCCTTTAAACCCACTGCTTTACTGGAAATGTTGTTAGGCTAATTGCAAAATCTTTCACAACATGAATTGAAAACGCTTCAGAGCTTGAAGAGAGATAACTTCCAATACCCCGATAAAGCTGCCAGTCCGACATCGCTAGATTATCAGAGTTATTCTGTAATTTAAAAATCTCCATTAAATGTTCTCTTGATTGTTTAATATTGCAGTGTAAACAATCACAATTCTCTTCCCATAAATAATGTTTTCCTCTCTCTGGTATCATCCTTGTGTCTGTGGTAAGTAGTCTCCTTGACTATAATCTTCCTATTTTGTTGCAAAATGACAGCTGAACATTACATTCTTTTTAAAATTAGATTAGGCCCTCATATTCTCTTGACTTGATCCAGTATTCTGCCAGACCAAATCATGCACTCCTCGACTTACATTCCAACTTGCATGTATGCAAGTTAGGTATTTGAGTTATAAAGTCAGATTTGTCTATTGAACAGAAAACACTGCAGTTATCTAAATCTTTGTTTCATAATATTAACTGCTCTCCAAAGAAATTGAATCCAACCTTAGCCTCCTTTTGGAATTCAAATTCCTTGTCAGGTATGGGAACAAGCTCTTCTGTCCCTGTGGTCCTCGTTAGTGAAGATTACATTGCCGGATGCCACTGTTCATTGGCCAATGAAAAACTGAAGAACAAATGTAAACTAACCATTTATGGAGACAATTGTGTGCATCAGGTGGTGGTAGAATTACTCACTGGTGGCACCATTTTATGTTTGTGCTTCACTTAAAGCTGCATCATCAAACTATATTCACAGCTCATTCATGGATGTGGATTATGGAACAAATGGTCCAGTTCTGTTTATTTAAAGCAGATTCCATTCTTATGTTCAAATTTACAATGTTTCTGCTGCAAATTTCACATTTTATGTGAGAAAAATAAAAGCAGAATTGCAGGTTTTTTCCTGCAAACTATTGGAATGCATTTGCTCTTGCAGTAAGTGGTTAATCATTTTGTATTGGACCCATTATGTGGTGTCTCCTTCCCTTGGTGCCCTATTTTGCTTAATGGTTCATCAAGGCCTGCTTCCATCACACTGAAATGTGAAGGCATGCAGAATGAAGGCGGTATTGGCTGGTTATCACATTGCTATATGAGTGAATAACCTGCACAAAGACTTAACATTGTCTTTGGTACATTGCAGTGGTGACAATACTTCCCTGTGACTGTCTCATTACATTCAGGAACACAGCATGTTCCCTGTGATCCAGTATGGCTAGCCTATTATCAAAAGTACTTTCTAGTTTCTACTTATTTTGTGAAAAAACATTTATATTTAATTCTCTAATAAGTATTATTCATTTTCAAGATCATGCAACTTGTTCAAATTAGCTAGTGTTATTTGTTGCTGATCCCCAATTTTCCATCGAGTAAGTGATCTGTTAGAGTTAGAGCATTTTTGAAGTCATTGACATTTCTGTGGATTTGTAGGTACATAGTGGTCAGGCTGAGTGATGCTGTAGGTGGTGCTGTAGGTACATAGTGGTCAGGCTGAGTGAACACAAAAGATGTGCCTCCTTGCTAATGTTAACTGGTGCTGTGGATGTAGGTACATAGCGGTCAGGCTGAGTGATGCTGTAGGTGGTGCTGTAGGTACATAGTGGTCAGGCTGAGTGAACACAAAAGATGTGCCTCCTTGCTAATGTTACCTGGTGCTGTGGATGTAGGTACATAGAGGTCAAGCTGAGTGATGCTGTAGGTGGTGCTGTAGGTACATAGAGGTCAGGCTGAGTGATGCTGTAGGTGATGCTGTAGGTACATAGTAGTCAGGCTGAGTGATGCTGTAGGTACATAGTGGTCAGGCTGAGTGAACACAAAAGATGTGCCTCCTTGCTATGTTACCTGGTGCTCTGGGTGTATCTGGGCAATCAAGAGTCAGAACTTAAACTTAAATCTGACCTGAGCATAGTTGACCCCACAGTCATCCAATCTTCTTCCATAATTCTCATCTGAGTAAAGGACAACCCCATTTAAATTCAATATGGTTGAAACTATTTACGCTTGCTTGTTGACAGTCTTAGCAGTAGATTTGTGACCAATTTAGCTGTGTGTCTGATCCACTGATAGACTTGGCAAGGATTTTTCAAAGTTGAACATTTCCAGACCATGTCTTGAAATTAGTAAAAGTCATCTTCATTTTGATTGGAAAAAGCAATAATATTCTATAGCCCAACCAGCAGTCCTGAAAGCAAAGTGTGGAAGATGGAAAAGCTTAGAGCAAATTTTTCAAAGTCACCTTATTCTGAAGCCAGGAAGAACATGATTGTTCTGGGCAGTTTGACTTTCCAGTTTAAAACTGAGTGCCCTGATGCATTACAAATTCCTGCCAGTTCTCCAGAATTCAGCACACTGGGGCATATAACATTTAATGATTTTGTACTCTGTTGTGCATGGTACAGCTGGGTAAATCATTGTTTTGCCATTTATACCAATTACTAAACTCCTTAGCTGCTTGAGAAGTGTAAATGGATCATTATTATACAGGGTACAATGTGACTGGCTGAATTTTAGTTGTTTCCTCCAATAAATATTATGAAATAAAGCAAAGCAAAATATTCCTTCTTACCATGGGCTAACACAACATAAATTTTAATAAAATAGGAAGGGAGCAAGACCATAGTACACAGTTTATGTGCATTCTTCATTATATACTTTTCTATTAAATTCATTTGTGAAGCTTTTAGTCATTAATAACCCACACTGTTCACCATAGTGAGAAGATACAATTCTGATAAAGCTTAATGCAAGTTAAAAACACGTTCTTTTAATATTTAAGTTACTCTAAAGCAAAATTGATGCCTCCTTTCCTGACAGGTTGAACACCTTCAATCCCGAGACATCAGTTCTGTATCTTTCCCTTTGCTACATAAAGGAGACTGTTTAACCTGCTGAGCTTCTCCAGCATTTTGTCTTTTTACTTCAACCACCATGTCTATAGAATTGTGATTTACTTTTTACCTTCTATAGACGACACTTTCCAGGTTCTAGTATTTCCTAATTTCAAAACATGACATCTTCAAGGAAACGCAAGGACGATATTCTGAATTACTATCTCATTAATCCAATAAATCAAATTTTGCAGATGCAGCTTTATGTAGCTTTAATTCATTGATAAAACAGATTAACATTTTGTATAACTGCACATGGACATTACCCCTCCATAAATCTTCGTCCGCGAAGCCAAGCCAAAGAAAAAGATTAAGATTTTCATAACAATGAATAAACAAAACATTCAGTTATATTTAAAGACATAATGATATTCAACTTTAAAGAGATATGCAAGAAGAAATAAGACAAAATAAGACAAATTCAAAGAAAATTATCTTGAGCTTATGTCTCCTTCATAGTTTGTTGAAGAATGGGATGCAAGCTCTTAGTCTGCGTGGATATTACAACATATTATGTCATAGTCACTATGGTAACACTACAAACAATACTTTTTCTTAAAGAGATAGGCACAAAATTAACTAAGAAGCAAAATCCTTTGGTTCAAACCAAGGTTTTAACCTTTACACTTTCTATGCACACTTTGATGAGATAAACTATGTAACACCAAAGAAAGCCCTGTCTCCCCCAGAAGAACAGGCATCCTGTATAGCTATGGCTGAGGTGAGGAGGATCCTAACCAGGGTGAAACTATGCAAAGCAGTAGGACCAGACACATCTGGGTCTGGTGCTAAAGGACTGTGTGGCCCAGCTGACTGAGGTCTCAAATGCAGCAGTCCAGTGTCCCTGTAAAATTCAAGGCAGCCACCATCATTCCGATGCCCAACAGAGTGACAATAGCTGGACTACCAGTGGCACTAATCTCTATGAACATGCTTTGAGCAGCTGGTGTTGGAACGCCTAAAATCACACCTTCCAGTGACATTGGACCCATTCAAGTTTGCCTACCATTCAAACTGGTCCGTGGATGATGCCATAGCCTTGACCCTCCACTCTGTCCTGACCCATCAAGAGAATGATGCCTCACATGCCAGGCTATTGTTCATTGACCAGCTCAGTGTTCAAGATGATCACACCTCAAAGTTAGCCGATAAACTGTCCTCACTGAGACTGCAACTGGATTACTGATTTCTTAACCGGAAAACCACAGTCAATCCCATCATACTGAACACTGGCACACTTCAAAGCTGTGTGTTCTGCCCGCTGACCCATGACTACTGCCACATTCAGTTCAAACAGAATCAAGTTTGGCAATGATACAACAGTAGTTGGTCCATCGGCAACAATGAGCCATCATCGTACAGAAAGGTGATTGAGTGGCTTGTAAAATGGTGTGAGAATGACAACGCAAGTCTCAACAAGGACAAGACAAAGGAGATGATTGTGGACTTCAAAAGGATGAAGGTAATCTGCTTGTCATTACACATCCATGGAGAGAGCGGGTAACACAAAATTCCTTGGTTTGCATGTAAAGGTCGACCTATCCTGAACCTCCTCTTTAGTGAGGAACGCCCAGCAGTGCCAACACTTTCTCAGGAGGCTAAGGAGGGCAAAGCTAGTGCCACCCATCTTAACAATTTTTTACAGGCACACAATTGAGAAAAAAAACATTTTTTTTAAAAAAAAATCATCCTGTCTAGCTCCATCATTGTGTGGTACGGTAGCTGCAACACATCAGACCTTGTCTATACAGAGGATCATCGAAATGGTCAAAATGATCACTGGAGGGTCCCTTTCCTCTATTGACAATATCTACCAAGAGCGCTGCTTAAATAGGGCTTAAAGTATTATAAAGGGCCCTTTACATCCAGCACACAGTATCTTTGACCCCTACCATCAAGGTGGTGGTACAGGAGCATCAAAATCAGGACTGCTAGGCTGGAAAATAGCTTATCCCCACAGGCTGGACAGTATCCTGTAACGAAGTAAATCATCCCCAAATATTTATATTTATTTTAAATAATATGTATTTGATTATTATATGGTGTGTATTGTGTGTGTTTCATGGCCCAGAGGAATGCCATTTTGTTTAGCTGTGTATGTACAGTCAGAAAATAATAAACGAACTTAATAATTGCAGCTGATCTATTTATTTAAAATAAATCTGACATTAAATAAAATGCTCATTTACATTTATTCAATATTGTAATGCATCTCGCCGTACTCACATAGGCAAGTGCTTAACCATAGTTTACGAACAATAATGAGAAAGGGGAAACAGTTAATAGGCTTATGGTATGTTTGCCGAAGAATGAGTGTTGAGCAAAGCACCAGAATAAAGCTCTAATAATCCTGCACCCTCAGAACATTGGTACTGCCAGAGTAGCAGATTTACTATTGCAATACTAGAAGATGCTGGAGGAACTCAGCAGGTCACCTAGCATCCTTGGGAAGCAACAGATAGCTGACAGTTCTGGCCTGAGCTCTTCATCACAAATGCTGAAATTCAGGCAAACACCCATAGTTTCTCCAGGACTTTTGTGTATTGTACCAGTTCCCCACCATCAGCAGACTTCTTTGGATCTCAAGATATAGGAGCAGAAGTCAGCACATTGACCCATCGAGTCTGCTCCGCCCTTCTCATCATGAGCTGAACTACCCTCCCTCTCAGCCCCACACTCTGGCTTTCTTCCCATAACCCTTGTTGTCCTAACTAAACAAATTTTTCTTTTCACCCACATACCACCTTAAGCAATCCCTTACTCATCACAGAGCACCGATGGCATAGAAAATACTTAAAGTGGGATGTGAGTGAAAATAAAAAGGTTGAGAACCACTGCTATAGATCCTATATGGGTTACATAAAAATATTGTTTTAAAAATACAAATATTTCATTTTCATTATTGGTCCTACAATTTGGAATGGTCAATCTCAAAAATGTACACTAAACGAAATAAGGGGCATTCTAAAACAACCTGTTATTATCAAGTAAAAATCGGTAAAAGCAGCAACTACTACATGCTTCTTTGCTTTCTTAGTTCAACCTGTTCGGCTCCGAATCATGGGTCCTCTACTGGCATCACCTCCGGCTCCGAGAACGCTTCCATCAGCGCTGTCTCCGCTCCATCCTCAACATTCATTGGAATGTCTTCATCACCAACATCGAAGTACTCGAGATGGCAGAGGCCGACAGCATCGAGTCTACGCTGCTGAAGACCCAACTGCGCTGGGTGGGTCATGTCTCCAGAATGGAGGACCATCGCCTTCCCACGATCGTGTTCTATGGCGAGCTCTCCACTGGCCACCGTGACAGAGGTGCATCAAAGAAGAGGTACACCAAAGAAGAGGTACAAGGACTGCTTAAAGAAATCTCTTGGTGCCTGCCACATTGACCACCGCCAGTGGGCTGATATCGCCTCCAACCGTGCATTTTGGCGCCTCACAGTTCGGCGGGCTGCAACCTCCTTTGAAGAAGACTGCAGAGCCCACCTCACTGACAAAAGACGAAGGAAAAACCCAACACTCAACCCCAACCAACCAATTTTCCCCTGCAACCGCTGCAACCGTGCCTGCCTGTCCCGCATCGGACTTGTCAGTCACCAATGAGCCTGCACCAGACGTGGACATACCCCTTCATAAATCTTCGTCCGCGAAGCCAAGCCAAAGAAGAAGAAGACAACCTGACGAAACAGCGTTCTCCAGTACTCGGTGCAAAACACACAGACACACAACCAGATATAACACACATACAGACAAACAGCAAATATGCAGGACAAGTATTCATATACACAAATAAATAAATATTGTTTTGAAACTATCAGATTCCCAGATGGTTAGTGAGAGCAGTTCCTTTGGTTGTTGATTGTTCTCACTGCGCGTAGGAAGAAGTGGTTTCTCAGCCTTGTGGAGCTGGCTCTGATATTCTTGTATCTCTTCCCTGACGGGAGCAGCTGAAAGATGCTCTGAGCAGGATGGAAAGGGTCCTCAGATTTTGCACGCCCTCTGGACTACGATCCTGGTAGATCATGTCAATTGGGGGTGAGGTAGATTCAAGTGATCCTCTCTGCCACTCCTACAATCCTGTGGATTGACCTCCGATCCTTTTCTCTGCTGCAACTGTACCACACTGTGATGCAGCCAGCCAGGACACTCTCAGTACAGCTCCTGTGGAAGGTTGAGATGATGGTAGCCGGTCGCCTTGGCCGCTTCAAACTTCTGAGGAAGTGCAGTCGCTGTTGCGCCTTCTGACAAGTGAGGAGATTCTGTGCGTCCGTGATAGGTCACTAGTTAAGTGGATTCCAAGGAACTTGGTGATCTCCACTCTATTACAGTTCATCTTTCCATTTCTAAAGGCATTTTATCAGGAACCAATAAATTAAAATGATGAAGGTATAGATAAACATGGGGCAGCATGGTTAGCGTAGCAATTAGCACAATGTCATAACAGCGCCAGTGACTGGGACCGGGGTTTAAACCCCGCACTGTCTATAGGAGTTTGTATTTTGTCCGTGTGTTTGCGTGGGTTTTCTCCGGGGGATCCGGTTTCCTCCCACCATTCAAAAACGTACTGGAGGTTGTGTTCAATTGGGTGTACAGGCTCATGGGCCGAAAGGGCCGGTTATCATGCTGTATGTCTAAAATTAAACCACAAAAAAAGCCAGGAACATGTTGATCAATGCTGAGGCTATTAACCTAATAAATATAATAAATTATCTCATAAAAATAGATCTGATCAGAAACTAATTGTTATTGAAACTTGCACTGCTGACTGCACATTTGATTATGCAACTCACAATTTTTATTCATAAGATTAGTGTGAAATGTTGTCTCCATGTTACTCTGAGTATTCGACATTACAGAAAATCTCACTGGACAAAAATGACTCAAGGTTCATTTGATTGAAAAATAATTCATTTTCAGGAAATTAAAGTTAACTGTTTTTCAGCAAGATAAAATATCGAATTTGGTCATTCAACTTTGTCTTAGTCCCGATTTCCACATTCTTTTTTTTTTTTTCGAAACTTTATTTATTAATTTTAACATATGAAGTAAGTAATTCACGTACAGAAAAAATACAAAATAAAGAAATACAAGTACAAAGTAACATAGTTAATACAATACCAATCTCGGCATCTCCCCCTAACAACTAAAAACTAAGACTAAAAAAAACTATTTTTAACCCCTTAACCCCCCCTCCCCACCCCCACGATAAAGAGTGAAGAATTAATACTATTAGTATAATTTAAAAAAATAAAAAATATATATCTTTAAAAAAAAGATTGATATATATAAAAAATATTAATAAAGTATTAATTATTAATCCAAAAATTTTTTATTATATAAAAATATATATGAAAAAACAAAAACAAAAAGAACTTAAACAAAAAAAACCAACTAATAATAAAAAACTAAAAAAAAAGAAATAATAAGAAAAAGAAAGAAAACATATATATAGAAAAAATATATAATAAAAAAAAGGTTTTTTAAAGAAAAAAAAATGATTAATTCAAACTTATTTAAATTGTATATAATCAATAAATGGGGTCCACTTTAATTCATAAAAAGACATCTTATCTTGTATAGAAAAAGATATTCTTTCCATAACCAAACAAAACTTCATCTCTGAATACCACCTATCTAAAGACAATACATTTCTATTCTTCCACGTAATCGCTATACATTTCTTGGCCACTGCCAGCGCTAAGTAAATAAAAGAGATCTGGTAATTATCTAATTCTAAATCAATCAACGGTTCCATATTCCCTAATAAAAATATATCAGGGTCTAATACAATATGAAGATTATATAGATTATTAAATACAGATTGAATACCTTTCCAAAATTGTTGTAACCGATCACACAACCAAACAGCATGTAAAAAAGTACCAGAAACCTGATCACAACGAAAACAAAGATCTGACTTACTAAAACCAAATTTTTTTAATTTTTCAGGTGTTAAATATAATTGATGTATAAAACTATAATTAATCATCGCCAATCTAGCATTAATCAATTTTTGAACACTATTATGGCAGATTTCAGACCAATCTTCTTCAGTTATTGTTATTTCATTTTATCTTTATCCCAATCTATTTTACTTTCACTTTCCAACAAAATACAATACAAACCTGATATATAACCCTCCGATTTCCACATTCATGCTATATGTATGATTTAGCATCTCAATATTGGTAAGTTAATTTTTTTCCTTTTTTATTTTTGATATTACTATTGTTCTGGACTGTTATAAGCACACTATTCAGGACAGAGATTTGATTTAAAATCACAGGTTGTGATTCTGAAACATTAGAAAGTGATTCATAATATGGAATTAACTCAACGTGGACAGATACAGTTCTACCTTTATCCTAGGTTGGAATGATAATGACTGGAGTGTGAGGCTGCTGAATAGTCCAGTAGCTGTTCATATCAGGAGTGAGAAGACCTGGATAAAAAAGGATGTGATGCTGAGGCTTTATAAGGCACTGGCCTGTTCTCATCTGAAGTATTGTGAGCAGTTTTGGGCTCTTCATTTAAGAAAAGATGTGCTGATGTTGGAGAGGGTTCAAAGGAGGTTCACAAAGATGAATGCAGGAATGAAAGGGTTATCATATGTGGAGCATTTGACAGCTCTTGGCCTGTACTTGATGGAATTTAGGAGAATGGTGGGGGAGGGGGCCTAATTGAAACATTTAAAGTGATGAAAGGCATGGACAGAATAGATATAGAAAGGTTGTTTCCCATGGTGGGAGAGTCTAGGACAAGAGGGCACAACTTTAGGATTGAAGGGTCTCCACTTAAAATAGAAATGCATAGGATTTTCTTCAGCCAGAGGGTGGTAAATCTGTGGAATTTGTTCCCACAGGCAGTTGGGGAGGCCAGCTCATTGGGTGTATTTGAGCGAGGGATGGATGATTTCTTGATTAACCAGAGCATCAAAGGTTATGGGGAGAAGGCCGTGCAGTGGGACTGAGTGAGAAAATTGATCAGCTCATGATTAAATGGCAGGGCAAACTCAATGGGATGAATAGATTATTTCTGCTCCTATGGACTTAAAACTAGCCTGTTTCTCACTTAAAAGAAAGGTACATCGTGACTGGAACAGATGCAGTAAGAGTTCCATTTTTTAAAAAATTTACAGCATATTAGAATCCGATTCTGGTCATTGAAATCCAATTATTACCCTACGAACTTCCCAAACCTGTACATTTTTGAAGGTTGGGAGGAAACTGGAGCACCCGGGGAAATCCCACACATACAAGAGGAGAACAAAGAAACTCCTTACAGAGAGTAGCTGGTTCAAAGCCAGGACACAGAGCACCAACTGCTACTGTAACCATAAAAAAAGGGTGTGGACTTACGAGATCTCATGTTAGAGAATGTAACTAGGTAAGTAATGAGAGTATCAGTGGTGTGGGTGGGTGGGGGGTTGGGGGTGTTATATGTGTATTATGGAAGAAAACGCAGCCTCACTGTCTGTCATGTGTCCTCCCTATCTGAAACTTATTTGGAAGTCCCATCACTTGCCAATCAAGGTTAGACTCCAGCCACCCATTAGTGCACACCTTACCATTTAAATCACCTAGTGTCATTATTGGCTATAAGTCCAGATCAGAACTGTATAAAACATCAATGCACAGCACATTCTTTCTCTTTGCCTCATGGTGTGTGTGTGTGTGTGTGTGTGTGTGTGTGTGTGTGTGTGTGTGTGTGTGTGTGTGTGTGTGTGATTGTGTGTGTGTAAGTCCCTGCCTGTAGAGTGTGTACCCAAGTTTGTAGAGTGCAGGCGGCCACTGGTATCGGAGTCCAACCTAGGTCTGATGTGAAGTCTATGTCATTATAGCAATTGAGTATCGTTCAACATTCTCCCGTTTGTCTCCTGTGTGTTAATTAAAGTTACGTGTGATTGTAACACTTGTGTCCAGACTCGTCCCTCTAGGAACCCACCAAACCCAATACTCTTTTCAGCATGACAGGGGGGCATTTCAGGGAAATTTACAATAACTCCAAAGTTTCAAGCTAGTGGAAAGAATTGTATGAAAATTAAGGTTCTGATACAGGTTGATGCAATATAATTCTTTGCACAAAAACCTCACCATAAAAATTACATAAATCAAACCAGAAAATTTCACAAACATGCTTTAGGCATGGTGTGGAGATTGAAATCTTTGTCCATTCCACCTGGCTATGTACAAAGGTGAGATCTTTCTGGAAAGAACTGGGGGACATTTTGAAATAAATTACAAAAATGGATTTCCACAAGATCCGGAGCTGTACCTTTTGATAACTATTGGAAATGTGAGTGTTAGACTGTCCAAATATCAAATTCAGTTCATGAAGGTTGCCTTGGCGGTAGCCAGGAAGTGTATAATGGTTATGTGGAAGTCCAACTCCTAATTAAATACCACACAATGGAATATGGAAATGTAGAATTGAATTCCCTTAGAGAAAACCACTTACAATCTAAGGGGGAAACATGACACATTAGTTAAAGCATGGCAACTATATCTAAAATACATGGGCATGTAGATTGATTAGCTCCCGTTCCCAGCAAAATATGGATATTATTAAAATCTGTCCTAGTAGGAAAAGGATTGGAGTTAAGGAATTGGAACATGGCACAGGCATGTGTGTGTTTTATTTTTGAAAGCCTTTTTTAGTTTATTTTATTTTACTTTGGATTTTCTTTTAGTTTTTTTTTCTTTTGTATCTTCCTTGGGTTATTTAGTTAATTAGGTTTTCTGTGGTGGCTCTGACCCCCTCTTGTATTTATAAAATCGGTCTGGTTATGTGTTTGGGGGGGTGGGGGAACAAAACACACTCTGAACGTTCTATGAACATTAAAAAAGATTGTATTGATTGTTGAAGTTACTTTGAGTCTGTAAAAAGTCAAAATAAAATATTCACAAAAAAATTAAGGTTCTGAATTGGGGGAAAGCTTATGTGATATAGAGAATTTAGGTTAAAAAGACTTAAGTTAAAATGTGATGATTAATCATAAACAGGGAAGCCAGAACGGACAGAGAGTTTACTAGCAGTCAAGGACAGAAGGAGCTGCTGAATATGTTTTTTTAAACCTATCTTTTCATGGTCATAGTGAGAGACATGCAGGAGACAAAGGATTGATAAGAAGTGTGAGAAACAGAATTCAGTGAATGTAGAGTTCACAGCGTACGTAACGAACGTGATAATTAATAATGCAGTTATACTTAGAATGTTTTTGTAATACTAACCAATTAAAACAGTATTAATAAGAAGGGGAAGGGCAAATAATAAAGGTATAAAAATCAATGCACTGTATGTATCGGGGCTTAACTGGCGAGAAACCAGTTGAGTCCAACTCTGCAGACTTGTAAATAAAGCTTGTCGTGTCATCAGTTTTAAAGAGACTCATGTGTGAGAAGTTTTATTTCTGACAAATGGGGGCTCGTCCGGGATCTACACTCCGGCCGTGAGGGGAGGCGAGAAGAGGGACATCGGAGGCGGTGCACCCCGCTGAGTTCAGCGGCTCCTAGTCCCTTGCTCGTCGCTTCGGGCGGCTTGAGCGAGTGGTATCCGGACAGGGTGACACGACAAGACGGAGAGGAGAAGGGTGACGGTTCAATCCCCGGGAAGACACCGGTAAGTGACGACTTACGATTGTGGTGTGGGGATTGGGTAACAGGTGTAACGGGATACACCTGTTTGGATAAAAACCTAACGGAATAGATTAAGTATAGATCTTTTGTCATTGTGTGAGGACCCTGTCGCGGGACTCTAGGATAGACCCCAGGGAAACCTCGGCGGTAACCGAAGGAGGGACAGCACCTCCGACGAAGTGCCGAGAAGAGAGGGGTCAACCCCAGGAAAACCTCAGCGGTAACCGAAGGAGGGACAGCACCTCCGACGAGGCGTCTGAGAGGAAGGGAGTAGGGTCCAGAGCGAGAGGGTCCTCAGCAACGATAAACAGATCTAGGTGGGAAAATGGGAGGATCAAAATCTAAGGGCTCATCTGAAAATTCAGGACAATTCCTGGGAGTACCCCTTGACAGCCCTTTGGGGAGAATGTTTGAAAATTGGGATAGTAAAAGATATCGGGACAAAAACAAGAAAAAGATGGTCCAATATTGTCTCCTTTGGTCAAAACAACCTATTAAAGGTTCCTCGGTCTGGTGGCCGAAATTTGGATCTGATGAGGATTGGGTTAGACAAGCATTAAACATATATGTAAATTTGAGACCAAAGGTGAATCAAGAAGAGTCAGCATATGCATTTTGTTGGGTTCCCTGGCCAGGATCCTTAACAGAATGTTTTAAATTGAGAGTGGCAGGAGAAAAGAAATGGGAACCTTTGGACAACCTTCCCCCTCCTTATATTCCCCCGGTGCCTACTGCGCCCGAGGAAAGCTTATTACCGGAGGGGAAAGGTGATGAATCTGATTGCCCCCAAGGGGGCCGGGATAAAAAGGATGAATTAAGGGAGTCGGACCCTAAACTTCCACCGGTAAACCGACCCTGGACAAGATCCCAGACTGGTCCAGGACCATCAAAGTTTTCAATAAACCTAAATCCCCTGAGAGAAGTTCCTATGGGAGGACCGGGAGGGGGAACGGGATATGTGAATGTTCCCCTAACTAGTACAGAGGTGCGGGGATTTAAGAAAGAAATGAAAAAGTTATTGGAAGATCCTATAGGACTGGCTGAACAGCTTGACCAATTCTTGGGACCAAACACATATACGTGGGAAGAGATGCAGGCAATAATGGGAACATTATTTTCACCCCAGGAGAGGCAGATGATTCGACGGGCTGCCCTCCTCATGTGGGAATATGAACAACCTGGGGACCCTAGACCCCATGAACAAAAATATCCCTTAAATGAACCCAGGTGGGACAAACGAACACCCGAGGGATTGGCAAGTATGAGACAATATAGAGAGTGGACAATTAAAGGGATACGGGAGGCTGTGCCAAAGGGTCACAATTTTACCAAGGCATTTGGGAACCACCAGGGGAAAGACGAGTCCCCTACTGATTTTTTGGAGAGGGTGAGAAAGAATGTCCAACAGTATGCTGGTGTGGACCCTAGTACACCAATGGGTGAACAGCTTATTCGAATTGAATTTGTTTCCAAATCATGGCAAGACATTAGAAAGAAACTAGAAAAGGAGGAGGACTGGAGTGAAAAACCCCTAAGTGAACTGTTAAAAAAGGCACAAAAAGTATATGTGCAGAGAGAAGAAGAAGATCAAAAGAAGGCGACAAAGGTTATGGTACAGACTATCCGACAGATGAATGCTGAATCCAGAGGGGAAAGAAAACAAAACCTTCCTCTAAACAATCCAAAATATCCAAGAGAGGGAAGACCCCGGAGGTTCGTTAAGTGCTATTACTGCAATGAGGAAGGACACTTTAAGAGGGAATGCCCCCGATACAAGAGGGAATTGCGTGCCCTCGAACTTATGGAAGAAGATTAGGGGTGTCAGGGGTTCCAAATGTTAGGGACCAAATATAAGAGGGAACCCCTGGTAAAACTAAAAATTGGTCCCAAGGGAGAAGAGGTGGTGTTTATGGTGGACACAGGAGCGGAACGAAGTAGTGTAATAACTGTGCCAATCGGAACTGAGCCTATAAAAAGTAATTTGACAATTTCTGGGATAGAAGGGGCTCCCAGAATGGTATCAATAATTCCCCAAGTAACAGTGAAACTGGAAGAAAGAGAAGGGGTACAAGACCTCTTATTATTACCTTCGGCTGGATTTAACCTCCTAGGAAGGGACTTACAGGCTCTCCTAGGTTTGGGTGCTCTCCCTGTGGACGGAGAAGTGCGAGTCCACCTCTGCGCTTTAAAGGAAGAGGATGAACGGCAGATTGACGAGAGAGTCTGGTATAAGGAGGGAAATCGAGGAGGTCTGGACATCCCACCTTTACATGTCACATTAATACCAGGTCATCAGCCGGTAAGGAAACGTCAGTATCCTATTTCTTTGGAAGGGAGAAAAGGGCTACAGCCGGTAATTGAGACTTTAATACGAGACGGACTATTAGAAGAATGCATGTCACCTTATAACACCCCTATACTCCCAGTAAAAAAGTCAGATGGATCCTATCGCCTAGTTCAGGATCTAAGAAGTTTGAATGCTATTGTTCAGACCCGCCACCCAGTGGTGCCTAATCCCTATACTATTATGAGTCGGATTCCCCCAGACCATGAGTGGTTTAGTGTTATCGACTTGAAGGATGCTTTCTGGACTTGTCCGTTAGAAGAGGAAAGTAGAGATATGTTTGCGTTTGAATGGGAAAATCCATGGACAAGTAGACGGAGACAGTTTCGGTGGACTGTATTGCCCCAAGGGTTCACTGAATCTCCAAACCTGTTTGGACAAATGCTAGAACAAATCCTGATGGACTATCCACAATCTGATGATTCCCAACTAATGCAGTATGTGGATGATTTACTATTATCAGGACCCAAAGAACAAGAAATGAGGAGAGAGACCATTAGACTCTTGAATTATCTGGGGAAAAAGGGTCTACGAGTGTCCAGAAACAAGTTACAGTTTGTTGAGAAAACTGTGATATATCTGGGACACCAGATAAGTAAAGGACAGAAACGGATTACCCCTGAACGAATTGCGGAAATCACTAGAATGCCTTTACCCCATAATAAGAAGGAAATAAGACAATTCCTGGGACTCTTAGGATACTGTAGGTTATGGATAGAGGACTACTCAGCTTTGGTGAAGTTTATGTATGATAAACTGACAAATGAAAATGACTATCCATTGAAATGGACCCAGGAGGAGGAAGGATGGTTCGAGGACTTGAAACATCGCCTAACACGAGCCCCAGTGCTCACTCTGCCCTCTTTAAAACAGCCCTTCCAGCTATTTGTCACTCATAACCAAGGAACAGCTGTGGGAGTTTTAACACAGGAAAAAGGCGGTCAGCGACACCCA
Organism: Narcine bancroftii; assembly: GCF_036971445.1. Lineage (NCBI taxonomy): Eukaryota > Metazoa > Chordata > Chondrichthyes > Torpediniformes > Narcinidae > Narcine > Narcine bancroftii. The sequence continues at coordinate 30,249,568 of NC_091478.1, read as the reverse complement.
GTAGCTTTCCTTTCCAAAATGATGGACCCAGTGTCTCGCGGATGGCCGACGTGTATCCAGGGAGTAGCGGCTGCTGCTCTGTTGGTAGAGGAAGCACGTAAACTTACTTTTGGAGGAAAGATGACTGTGTACACCTCCCATTCTTTGAGTGTTTTATTAACACAAACTGCCCATCGATGGCTGACTGATTCTCGCATATTAAAGTATGAAACCATTTTAATGGTTGGAGAAGATTTACAGTTTGCAAAAATTAATAGCTGCAATCCAGCTCAATTTTTATACGGCAGTGAAACAGAGAAAGAGGTGGAGCATGACTGTGTCGAGTTGACAGATCTTCAGACCAAGACCCGAGAAGACCTTTGCGATACTCCGCTGGGAGAAGGATATGAATTCTACATTGACGGCTCCGCCAGATGTGTTGACGGAATGAGAAGAAATGGGTATGCTATAATAGAAGGAAATACTTGGAAAGTAGTAGAATCCACGAGACTACCCGGAAGCTGGTCAGCACAATCCTGTGAACTATATGCCTTGCAGAGAGCCCTCAGAATACTGGCAAAGAAAATTGGAACAATTTACACAGATTCCAAATACGCATACGGGGTAGTGCATACCTTTGGTAAGATCTGGAAGGAGCGTGGTCTAATTACATCAAGAGGAAAGGAATTGGCACACGAACAGATGATTACTCTGACTCTAGAAGCCTTAACATTACCCCAAGAAATAGCAGTGGTCTACATACCAAGCCATCAAAGGGGAGATAACCCAACAGCAATTGGAAACAGACTGGCTGATGAAGAAGCCAAAAGAGCAGCCATGCAACAAGAAGTCCGTTTGCTGACTTTAATCCCAATAAGGCAAGGCATAAAGACAGCTCCCATTTTCACTGCTAAGGAAGAAAAGAACATGGATCAGCTGGGCGCAAGCCAGTTACCTGATGGAACATGGAAAACACCAGATGGAAGAACTGTTCTAAATAAAGAAATAACTCGCAATATTTTAAAACACCTGCATCAACAGAGCCACTGGGGCACCCAAGCCTTATGTGACACAGTGCTTCGAGATTATGTGTGTAAGGGAATCTACACCTTGGCCCAACAAGAGGTACAAAATTGTTACCTATGCACAAAAATTAATAAGAAGATAATGAGGACAGGGACCATGGGAGGTCAACCATTAGCCATACGCCCTTTTCAACGTATCCAGATCGACTTCACAGAGTTACCTCAAGTTCAAAGATGGAAATATCTGTTGGTGATAATAGATCACTTTACCCGATGGGTAGAAGCCTTCCCAACAATAAATACTACAGCCTCTACAGTAGCTCGCCTCCCCAGATATGGTATAATGGATTCTATAGACTCAGACAGGGGTCCACATTTTTCTTCAAAAATCCAGCAATTGATTTGTGATGCATTACAGGTCTCTTGGAAATTACATACCCCTTGGCATCCACAAAGCTCAGGGAAGGTCGAACGTATGAATGGAACACTAAAAATCCAATTGACAAAGTTAATGGTGGAAACTAAAATGCCTTGGATAAAGTGTCTGCCCCTAGCCTTATTAAGAATTCGTACGAAAAGATGTAGGGCTGTCCCCTTATGAAATGATGTTTGGGCTTCCCTTCTGGAGTACAGTTGAGGGGTGTCCCACCTTGGGGGAAGGGGATATATTTGTTAGGAACTATTTACAGGCACTGTCACGCTCTCTTACAGATTTACGAAAGAGAGGACTATTGGCACAAACACCGCCTCTAGACTTTTCTTTACACAAAGTGGAACCAGGAGACTGGATTCTTATCAAAACCTGGAAGACTGAAAAACTCCAGCCCCAGTGCGAAGGTCCATACCAAGTTCTCTTAACTACAGAAGCTGCAGCACGAACAAGAGAGAAGGGGTGGACACACGCATCCAGATTTAAGGGACCTGTAGAGGTGCCACAGGACCCTGATACGAACTCAGATTGGACTTGTATTCCTGGAGAAAAACCTCTTACCTTACGATTTCGCAAAAAGACTTAATTCACAATGTTATTGTTATGTTCTTTGATTTTTCTTAGTTTGCCTATGTCTTTATCAGGTGTGAAATGTAAGAAATGCAGAGATACAGTGGTCCTGTTTCAGGACCACATTTGGGGAAGAAAGGAAGGTAATTTCATTTCCCATACCTCAGTTCCTGAGAAATGCTGGGCAGAAAATACCACCCAACATCCATATACCCCTTGTGTGGAAAAAGAAGGAAATAATATGGGTCATTATATACAGATTCCTAATACCGCTCCTTTCCCTCTTAACGGTTGGAAAGGTGACTCAAGCCCACCATGCCCTGATGGACTCTGGTTTTGCATACACCAACGTACTGTTCCAATGAGAAGTTACACTCCACACTCGAAATTGCCTGTCCCTTTAAGACAGCCGGACTTAGTTCGAGTCCATCCAAATAACCATGTAAGTTTCGGTAATGCAATTGGGGGAGAAAACCTTTTTGTAGATCTGGCAACTAAAATTGCAGGAACTTTTAATGTAACCAATTGTTGGGTCTGCGGGGGTCCACGGATGTCAGAACAATGGCCTTGGTGGGGAGAACCTCTCAATTCATTGACCATGATTTCCCGCATTTGGACAACTAACCGAACGAGATCAAGAGAAACCTGGTCTCTCTCTAACGTCCCCTCTGGTTTTTATTGTCTCTCACGAGCCGGCAAATACCCAGTAGGAGAAAGTCCCTGCAAGGCTGTATGGATTTGCATTTCACCTGGTGTTTTCACTTGGTTTCCTAAACCTCAGACTTGGTTCTTATCTACTGTTTTTAAAACTAATTGCCTACCCCTGTCTAATAGCAGTATTCAGTTTTGGAATTGTACCACTTCCACCATCACAGGACCATACCAATCAAATCCTGTTCTTAAAAGAGTTTGGGAAAGGGGGTATGGGTATGGAGCCGCTACATGGGCTCAAGATGGATCTTGGGGTTATCGTACTCCTATATATATGTTAAATCGTATAATTCGCTTACAAGCAGTGCTTGAAATTGTTACAAATCAAACAGCTATAGCCCTGCAATTACTTGCATCCCAGCAAGGTCAAATGCGCTCTGCTATATATCAGAACCGTCTAGCCCTAGACTATCTCCTAGCCACGGAAGGAGGTGTATGTGGTAAACTTAATTTGACTAACTGCTGCTTACAGATTGATGATAATGGAAAAGCCGTTCGTAAAATCGCTGATAATATTCGTACATTGTCCCATGTACCGGTTCAAACCTGGCATCCTTTCCCACAATTTAATTGGATGGACAAATGGTTTGGAGGAACCTGGTGGCATACCTTCTTGTGGGTCATCGGAGGTATTTTATTCCTCCTACTTATTTTGCCCTGTATTATTCCTTGTCTACGCAGCCTAGTGATTTCCATGGTCGAACAAGCTATGCAACCAGGGGGGATGGGAGACCCTGTAAGACTTTTATTTCAGCGTGAGATTAATGTATCATAAAACATTTCTCTTCCCTAGCTTAGAATCCCCATTAATATCTATACATATATTCAACACATTTTAAAGAGAGAAAGGGGTGGATTGTGATATAGAGAATTTAGGTTAAAAAGACTTAAGTTAAAATGTGATGATTAATCATAAACAGGGAAGCCAGAACGGACAGAGAGTTTACTAGCAGTCAAGGACAGAAGGAGCTGCTGAATATGTTTTTTTAAACCTATCTTTTCATGGTCATAGTGAGAGACATGCAGGAGACAAAGGATTGATAAGAAGTGTGAGAAACAGAATTCAGTGAATGTAGAGTTCACAGCGTACGTAACGAACGTGATAATTAATAATGCAGTTATACTTAGAATGTTTTTGTAATACTAACCAATTAAAACAGTATTAATAAGAAGGGGAAGGGCAAATAATAAAGTTATAAAAATCAATGCACTGTATGTATCGGGGCTTAACTGGCGAGAAACCAGTTGAGTCCAACTCTGCAGACTTGTAAATAAAGCTTGTCGTGTCATCAGTTTTAAAGAGACTCATGTGTGAGAAGTTTTATTTCTGACAGCTTATTTCAATATCATATGACAGGATCAGTTTAAAGTTGGATGCAAGTTGGTCTACAGCTTTAAATGTGAAAGACTGTGTTTAGGGCCAATATATTCCCACAAGAGTGAAAGGAAATTATAGAAAATCCAGGGAACTCTGTTTAGTCAGGGATATTTAGGGATGGATAAAACATAAGTATATAACAGGTATAGATAAATTAAAACAGGAATGGTCCAGGAGTGTCACAAGCTAAATAGCAAAGGATTAGGTTAAAAGAAGAAAAGTTCAAAGGGGATCTTTGGATGAAGTCCATTCGATGAACAGCTCAAATGGAAATAAACACCAAGCTAATAGAACAGGGGCTTCCAAAGATCAATCTCAAATCTGTTGCCTATCAATTTTGACAAATTGATCTTCCCTCATCAGAATCTTAAGCATTTATTGTAAGGTTAGAATATAAATGATTAGCAGCTGCTAATGCAGTGATGTTACAACAATTTTTCTCCGTTTTCTTCTTGTGTCCATCTGGATTTATGTTTGTTATTGGATAAAGTGAGACAAAATAATATTATGCATGCCCAGTTGTATAGTTTTAAATGCTTGTTGTAAAATCTTCTTCGATTTAATCCCTCAAAGCATGGCAATCTCTATTTCCTCATCTCTCAATGTAAACAACTTGTGCAGCAACATTAAATCCATCTTGAGAGCTGAATGCCACAGTACTGCCAATATGCTTGATGACGCATTCAGCAGTGAACAAATTAGCCTCAAGTTACAAACTTTCTGCCTTCTGCCAGAAGCTGATAATGTTTTAGAAAATAAGATATCTAAACATGAACTCATAACAAATCCTTGCAAGCTTCATTTCTAATGGGCACCCAACTATCATCTTAAAATGTTCTAATAAAACATGCACAAAAACAAGAATACAAGCTCTAGCCTGTGCTGCTCTCATGGAGGTATACAGCATAGAAACAAGCCCTTCTGCCCATCTTGCCCATGCTGATCAAATCGTCTCCTCAAGCTCGTCCCATTTGCCTACATTCAGTCCATATCCCTCCAAACCTTTCCTATCTGTTTGACCATCTAAATGCCGTAATTGTACCCAACCTACTACTTTCTCTGGCTCTTTCTCATGGAATAAAAATGACTGTGCCCTTTTTTCTTATTTAATCAGTGCAGAGATGATTGAAAGAGATCTCTGTACAAACTTAGCAGAGTAGATCTGAACAATTGCAAATTAATCCCAGATCTAATTTCATTGAAGTAACATTCACATGGGCAGAACAGAAGATTGAAAATACACTCAGATGGCGAAGACTAACTTTAGCTCTGGTGTCTATTTTAACCCTTTAACACAACAAAATGGAGATTTTTTTTTACATAATTGCTTACTTACTGAAATAACCTTTACAAAAATATTTCAGCTTCTGTTTAATATGATCAATATCAGGAAAGTAATAACAGCAATTTTTAAAATTTATAATTTTAATTTTTTTAAATTTAGACGTACAGCATGGTAACAGGGCCATTTCGGCCCAAAAGTCCATGCAGCCCAATTACACCCACTTAACCTACACCCCCACCATCCCCCCCCTATACGTTTTGAACAGTGGGATTAAACCAGAACCCCCAGGAAAAACACATGCAGACATGTGGAGAATATACAACCTCCTTACAGACAGAGCTGGATTTGAACCCCAGTCTGATCAATGGCACTGAAACGGCGTTGCGTGAGATGAAGTTTGAAATTATAAAAACGGCCCAAGGTGTAATCATTCAAAGACATGTTGCTGAGACAGACAAGGGGCTGTAATTCTTGATCAAACCAGGAAGATTTAAGTAATAGGAGATAGGGAGGAACAAAGCCTTTAAGTGATTTTAACATAGAATACGGTTTAAAATTAAGGGGTTGGTGGATGTGGCAGGGTTGTCATAGTGTACCAAACATCCAAATCAATTAATTGATTCAATTTAGTGCAGGTTGGGATTCTAGGAAGTGCAGGTTTGATGGGATTCTGGCAGTGCAGAAGAGAGTGAAATGATATGGTCAGAGTTGGCATTAATAAAAACATGGAGTGGATCAGCTGAAGTAGGATTGAGGTAGAGAAAAAATATATACTGGGGCAACTCAGCAGATCAGGCAACATCAGTGGGAGACGCTTCGTGTTGGGGGAATCATTCATCAGGACACCACTGTAGTAACAGTCTACATCAGTGATATAATGAATATGATTTCAGGGAATAATCTCGGGGTCAAATAAAATACTGAATGCAGTCCAGTTTAGCCTGAGATGTCAAGTAAAAGGAGGAATGTAACTGAAAAATTGAGCTTTTCTCTGGGTCTGAAGGAAATAGTTTATGCTTTCCCAATGTTTTATTCAAGGAAAATTCAGTTCAGTCATTACACTTGTAAAAGTGTAATGAGAGAGGAATGTATTCAGCAATGAGACACCCCATTACCAACAATAGGGAAAATTTTAGGAACAAAACTCCAGAATTAATATAATTTAATACTTGTTAAATACAAGCAGATAAATGAAAGCCCTCATCGATTGTTAAAAGCAAACCATGTGTGATTAATTGATAGAGTTCCAGACAAAATAAGGAGATAATAGATGAGGGCATTTGTTGCACATATGGACTTTCAAAAAGTATTTGAAGTGCAATGAACATTTAGCAAAACGAAATCTCATTTTGAAGGGGCTGTGATTGCAATGATATGACATTGGCTCTGGTACAGAAGACAAAGAATATCCCTGAATGCTTGTGTTGTGCCTGGATGGAAGTGTGCAGTTGTGCCACCCAGCGTTCAGTGCTGGGATCACCATACATTTAATGCATACTAATATTTGGAATACATTTTCAAACACTGCAGATGACCCAAAGTAATGGAGGGAATTTCAAAAAAATAAAGTCACACTTGTTAAATAGGCTGGATCATGGCAGATTCAGAGTCATGAGGGCTTCACAGCATAGAAACAGGCCATCTTGTCTATGCCAAACAACTTGTCCTCCTGCTTTAGTCCCTCTTGCCCGCGTAGCCCCAAATCCCTCCAATTCCCTCCCACCCATTTAGTTGTCCAAGTTTTTCATTAAGGATGCTAACATACTTTGTCTGGCAGTTCATTACATATCCCACCACCCTCTGAGTAAAGAACTGTCCCCTCACATCTCTTCTAAATCCCACCCCTCTCACTTTTTACAGCAGTTATATCCCCTCATCTTAGATTCTCCTACTCTTGGAAACAGACTATCACCACTCACCTTATCAATGCCCCTCATGTTCTTATAGACCTCAATGCGAACTGCTCTCAAGCCTCTTATTCTTTAAAAAAAGCAGGCCTGGCTTTGTCAGTCTCTCACAATAACTCAATTTCTCTAATCCTGTACCATTTACAACTTTATAATATCCTTCCTACATCCAGGCAACCAAAGCTGCACACAATATTCTGAGTGTGGCCTCACTAATATCTTGTAGAACTTCAACATCATGTCCCAATACTTGTATTCAGTGCCCCAACTCATGAAGTTAAATGTCCCATATACTCTTTGTCTAGCTGTGCTGCCATCTTCAAAGAGCTATGTACCAGCATCCCTAGGTCTCTCTGCTCCCTAACTTAATAGCACAATGCCATTACAGAGCAAATACCAAAAATGCAGCATTTTGAACAGCCATTTTGGAAGTTGCAGTGGTTAGACATAGATACACAATGTGCCTAATTCCACCTATTTGACCTACAAACCCAGTATGCTTTGAAGGGTGGGAGGAAACTGGAGCACCCGGAGGAAATCCATGCAGACACGGGAGAACGTATAACAGATGTATCCTTACAGACAGCACAGGATACGAATCCCAGTCGCTGGCACTATAACTTCCTTCCTTCCTTTGGCTTGGCTTCGCGGACGAAGATTTATGGAGGGGTAATGTCCACGTCAGCTGCAGGCTCGTTTGTGGCTGACAAGTCCGATGCGGGACAGGCAGACACGGTTGCAGCGGTTGCAAGGGAAAATTGGTGGGTTGGGGTTGGGTGTTGGGTTTTTCCTCCTTTGTCTTTTGTCAGTGAGGTGGGCTCTGTGGTCTTCTTCAAAGGAGGTTGCTGCCCGCCGAACTGTGAGGCGCCAAGATGCACGTTTGGAGGCGAGATCAGCCCACTGGCAGTGGTCAATGTAGCAGGCACCAAGAGATTTCTTTAGGCAGTCCTTGTACCTCTTCTTTGGTGCACCTCTGTCTCGGTGGCCAGTGGAGAGCTCGCCATAGAACACGATCTTGGGAAGGCGATGGTCCTCCATTCTGGAGACGTGACCTACCCAGCGCAGTTGGATCTTCAGAAGCGTGGATTCGATGCTGTCGGCCTCTGCCAGCTTGAGTACTTCGATGTTGGTGATGAAGTCGCTCCAATGAATGTTGAGGATGGAGCGGAGACAACACTGGTGGAAGCGTTCTAGGAGCCGTAGGTGATGCCGGTAAAGGACCCATGATTCGGAGCCGAACAGGAGTGTGGGTATGACAACGGCTCTGTACACACTAATCTTTGTGAGGCTGTATAACAGTGTAACCACCACACTAACCGTGCCAATGATAGAGCTGTTAACTGCTGTGATACAGTTTAAGTGCTGAAGCTTTGGCTCAAGAGGCTTCTGTAGGGCTAAAACAAGAAATATCAGATCAGATATAATGTAACAAAACAAATGTAATGTTACACAAAATTGCCTTAAGTCTGCAACAATGCAAAGATTTGCCATTAGCTTTGCCCAACGCCCTTTACAGTCAGAAAAAGAGAACCAAAAGTGTTCCCCCTGTCACCGAGTGTCCATGGATTCTCCTCTCATGCTACTACAGCTGCACAAGACTCTAATTCAGTTCAAACTATCAGCAACCTGAGCCAAATCCAACCCATTGACACAATGAGGAAGCCTTTGGTATCTAGGCCCCTTCAGGAACCCTCCTTGCCCTCAGCACCTTCAAGAATCTGGTTCTGATACCTAGTTACCATGAGCCAGCCTCCAGCAGCCTGGTGTGAGTCCTTTAATTTCAAGTCACCAGCATTCTGCGGCCTGTGTGGGTTCTTTGCCTACAAGTCGCCAGCAGCTCACCGCCTGTGTATGTCCTTCAGCCGCAGAGCCCCTCACTAATCCGGCACCATGTTGTCTCCTCTGCTTCTCTTCGGGGAATGTTCTCTGCAAGTAAGGCCAGTAAGACTGGCCTTGTGCCAGTCCACTGCTCCCTTGAAGTATGCAAGCCCTCATGTCCACTGTCAAACACAGGTGCTGCCATCTTGAGCACAGAGCCCTCAGTCACAGGATTTTATATAAAACACTGGTGCCTCCTTTAACACACTGTGTACTGACAATAACCACAACAGCAGTGCGAGTATAAGGCAGCTTTAATAAACTAATATGTACACTAAGAGGTCTTGTCTCTCTGCAAATCAAAACTGGAAGGCTCGACTGTAGTTCTGGACTGCTTTATATACAAGGTCACCAGGATGACCCCTGGTGACCTAGTGGTGTAATTACAGATCACCACATTCACCCCCCCTTAAAAAATTGTTATACCCCCCCCCCCCACCGTCCTCCTTCCCTTGTTTGTAAGTTCATGTCCAAAATTTTTCGTGGCTTCTGTTGCCTTCTGGACCTCCTCGGTAGTGGTATAGGGGTGGGAAGTGCGGTCTGCCTTTCAGCCTTTCTTGGTGGAGGTGTGGGAGTGGGAAGTACTGGTTGGTCATGTGGCCGTGTGGGCTGGGGATCCTCTTGTACGGGATTAGGTCCTGCCATCAACTCTAGGGTGGTGATATTTTGTGGGGCGGGTGTTCCCAGGGTGGGTGGTCTAGTCCTCTGGGGTGACTCGATGGATGACTGTTCTAGTGACTGCTGATGCGCTCCTTGTTGATCCGTAGACATCTGTGTTTCCTCCGTGTTGTTCACACATTCAGCCGGCACGAGATCCCTGGTGGCCACCAAGTCTTCTCTTCCATCTGGGAACGTAATGAAGGCATACTGAGGGTTCGCGTGCCTCAACTCCACTTGATCCACCAGCGGGTCCGCTTTGTGGGGTCTGCAGTGCTTCCGGAGGAGAACAGGTCCCGGTGTCATCATCCATTTTGGCAGCACTGTGCCCGTCGTGGCTTTTCTTGTGAAAGAAAAGATACGTTCATGTGGGGTCATGTTAGTGGCAGTACACAACAAAGAAAGTATAGAGTGTAGGGCCTCTGGCAACACTTCTTGCCATCTAGTAACAGGCAGGTCTTTTGCTTTTAAAGTCAAGAGGACCGTTTTCCAGATAGTGGCATTTTCCTTTTCGACTTGTCCATTCCCCTGGGATTGTAACTTGTCGTGCGGCTGGTAGCAACCCCTCTCTCATCCAGGAACTGCTGTACTTCTGCGCTCATGAATGCAGCTCCCCTGTCTGTGTGTATGTAGTTCGGGTACCCAAATATGCTGAAGATGGGTTGGAGGCATTTTATAACAGTGGCTGCTGATACATCAGAACACGGGATTGCGAAGGGGAAACGTTTAGGAAATAGACATTTCTATTATTGGAAGGGAGCGGGGCTTTAAAATCAAGGCTGAGGCGCTCAAAAGGTTTGGTAGCTTTTATCAGGGTGGCTTTGTCTGGCCGATATAATTGTGGTTTGCATTCTGCACAGATAGGGCAGCTCTTGTTCACTGACCTCACTTCCTCTACTGAAAATGAGAGGTTTTGGGTTTTAATGAAGTGAAACAGTCTAGTGACTCCCCGGGTGGCCCAGCTCATTGTGCAAGTTCTGCAACTGGGACGTGTGGTTAAGGATAGCACAAGTACCTCTGGACAGTGCGTCCGGGAGCTCTTTGAGTCTCCCAGGGAGGTATAGAATGTTGTAGTTAAATGTAGACAATTCTATCCGCCAGCGCAGGATTTTGTCATTCTTAATTCTCCCCGTTCTCGTTATCGAACATAAAAGCCACAGACTGTTGGTCCGTGATGAGTGTGAAGTGTTTGCATGCCAGATAATCTCGCCAGTGCCTTACTGCTTCCACAATGGCTAGAGCCTCCTTCTCTACTGCTGAGTATCTTACTTCTGACCCCTGTAGGGTTCGGAAGAAAAAGGCCACCGGTCATCCGTCTTGATCGATTCATCTATGGACCGCATGGTAGCTTTAGTGATATGGTCCCTAATGTCCCTGAATGCTCTGGTGGCTGCTGGGCACAGTGGGAAAACTGAGGCTTTTATAAGTGGGCGGGCCCTGTCGGCGTAGTTGGGGACCCATTGGGCGTAGTAAGCGAACAGCCCCAAACACCTTTTTAGTGCTTTCAGTGTGTGTGGCACTGGGAGGTCTAGGAGTGGGTGCATACGGGCTGGGCCTGGGCTGATTTCCCCGTTCTGCACTATGTAGTCCAGGATTGGCAACTTCCCGGCACTGAAGATGCATTTGTCCCTGTTGTACGTTAGGTTCCTTTCCTCTGCTGCCTGGAAGAAGCATTTTAAATTTGTGTCTCATGATCCTCCTGAGTGTGGCCACAGATTGTCACGTTGTCTAAGTAAGGGAACACCGCTTTCAGTTGGAACTCATCTACTATTCAGTCCATTTCTCTCTGAGACAGGGTCACTCCATTGGTGACACCGAAGTAAAGTCGCAGAAATTGATGCAGCCTGCCATCTGCCTCAAATGCCATGTAAATGCGATCACTGTTTCTAATGGGCAGTTGGTGGTATGCTGCCTTCAGGTCTATGGTGGAGAACACCTTATACTGTGCAATGTTGTTGACCATGTCTGCTATATGTGGCAGGGGGTAGGCATCTAGTTGGGTAAATTTGTTGATTGTCTGGATGTAATCCACTACCATGCGCAGTTTTTCTCCTGACTTTACTACAACCACCTGGGCTCTCCAGGGGCTGGTGCTCTGCTCTATGATGCCCTCCTGTAGTAGCTTGCGAACCTCTGTCCTCGGGCTGTACTTCCTGCTCTTTGTGGCTATTGATGTGCATTCTGGGGTCAGGTGTGTGAACAGCGGAGGGGGTTCTATGTTCAGGACAGACAGGCTGCAGTGTTGTTTCTTCGTAAGGCGTAGTGGGGGGGATGAGGCCCGTTGTGCACTATTGTAATGCTTTCTAACTGGCACTGAAAATCTAACCCCAATAGTACCAGGGCACAGAGGTGAGGTTTGTGCCCTGGATTTCTAGAGTAACCCTGCAAAACTGTTTTACCTCAGCCGCAAGGCTGCTGGCTGCTAACAGGATCTGGTGCTCACTCAGGCATGTGGGGAGGGCAAGGTTGACTAACCCCTGGTCAATAAAACTTTCAGTGCTTCCACTATCTATTAAGCAATTTACCCTCACATCATTAATTTTGATGCACACAGTGGCGTCAGATAAATTGTGTGGAACTACCTGATTCATGCATAGGGAAGCAAGTCTGGCGTGTCTTTCGTGTCCTTCCATCCGATAGTACTCGGCGTCATATTCATCTCCTGAAGACTGTGTCCTCTGCTTTGTAGCATTTGTCTAAGATGGCCAGCTGCACATGGCATTCTTCTTCTGTTTGTCTGTGGAGAAAGAAGAGTTTTCTCTCCTCTCATTAGCATGAGAATGGGCCTTGCCTGTGGCCTTGGGGCTTCTGTAGACGTTTGCATAATGCCCACGTTTTCCACAGTTGGAAGAGATATTTTCTCAGGCAGGGCCGAGGGCTCTGGGGTGCTTTCTTTGTCCACAGAAAAAGCACTTGGGACCCTCAAGGTGCTGCTGCTGCTGTGGATTCCTGTGAGGCAGCATACTTTTCTTTTAGTTGGGCTAGAGAGTCCAGCAGTGTGACATTTGTCCAAGCCTCAAGGTCCTGTGAGCACTCCTCCAATTCTTCACTGGTGCTTTCTAAAGCTTCTGCAATAGTCCCTGCCTCATCTAGCCCCACCATTCCTTTCTCCAGCAATCGATGTCTCGTCTCAGTGGATTGTATGCCCGCAATAATTCTGTCCCTAATAAGGTCCTCCGCATACTCCTGAGCTGATACTGCTTTAAAGTTGCAGCCTCTCGCCAGGTCTTTCAGAGAGAGAGTATAAAGTCTCTGGCAGACTCCCCTACTTGTTGTGACCTGGTCATGAGTCTGTACCGGGAGTGGATTTCACTATGCCCCTCACTGTAATGCCTCTGTAAAATGCTCATTGCCTCTTGGTAGGACCTGGCATCCTGTATAAGGGAGTAAGGTGGTCTCCCAGCTGGGCTAACAGCAGCATTAATAGCTCTTTATCCGATGCCTCAGCACCCTCCACATAATTCAGAAAGCATCTCTGCCAGCGGCTGAAGTGTGTGCCAGCTCCAGGATTTCTGGGGTCGAGCTCCAGCCTGTCTGGTCACAGCACATGGCTAAGCTGCAGTCTCTGGTCCCTTAAATGTAGCAAGGGTGGACCCTGGGTTACTGGGAGCTGCTGGTAGTGCTTCTGTGGGGCTTGTGTCTGCTGGAGGAGTAACCTGGGTGCTTGGGACTGGTGGCTGAGTCTCTGTCTCTGGCTTTGGGACATTTGCAGTGGGCTTAGTGGGGATCCCAGCAGTAGCATCAAGTCTCTGTGGTACTGAGGAAACTGCTGGGGGAGTGATGGTAGCAGTGACTGCTTTCCCTGGCTCTGGAGTGTTTGGGAATTCTGCACATATGTGGCGATCGGGAGCACGACTTGTGGAGATCCTTCCACCCGCACTTGTAGTGGCCCCTTTCTGATCGGACCGGAGTTTAGGATCGGCGGCACCTGTACCGGCGAACCCACAGGCAGGCAGGGCTCTTGGCCATTTCTTTCCTGCCCTATCGTACTTCTGTGGTCTTCCCTGCATTCCACCATGATTCTAGTACAGCGGTTCCTCGCCATCTCTGTCCTCAGAAGCACGTGCGTGCTAGTCATCCCTGGATTCCATTCCTCAGGAAGAGTCTCCAGGTGGTCGGGAATGCATGTTGGAGCAGAAGCAGCTTCCATCCTAGCAGCTATCATATTAGTTTATTAAATTGTACTGACAATAACCACACCAGCAGTGCGAGTATAAGACATCTTTAATAAACTAATATGTACACTAAGAGGTCTTGTCTCTCTGCTGAGAGACACCTTCTCCTAAGCTGGAAGGCTAGACTGTAGCTCTGGACTGCTTTATATACAAGGTCACCGGGATGACCCCTGGTGACCTAGTGGTGTAATTACATATCACCACACACTGCTTAAAGCCTGTACAGCCATCGGCAGTCAGACTGAATGGTAGGACCCCGCGGGGGAGCTCTGTGTCTCTTCTCCCCAGGTCCGCACCAGTGGCAGCGCTGTCGTTGCAGCAGCTCTGGCATCCCCACCATTTTTATTTAGGTAAGGCTTGTCATTTCATTTCTCTTCAATGGTTAGTGCAGTGGGATGGCAGATAGGGTGGTGCAGTGCTCCTCCTGCAGGAAATGGGAAGTCAAAGTATGTTCTCGTGTCCCCAATGACTATGGCTGTGGGAAGAGCAAATGACTATGACTCCTAACAGACTAGATCAAAGAGCTGGAGTTTCAGTTGGATGTACAACAGATCATTCAGGATAATGGGGAAGGTCAAGAAGGGTGGCATGAGCTCGGGTGGTGGCTACATAATAAGGAGGATGATGCAAAGCAAGAGAGGATGGTAATGGCACATAGACAAGCAAGATGAGAAGCAGAGCAGGAAAGCTGTATAAAGAAGAGAAAGAGAAAATTCCAGTGACTAGCGGGTTCCGCAGGGATCTGTTCTGGGACCCCTACACTTTGTGATTTTTTTATAAATGACCTACATAAAGAAGCGGAAGGAATGGGTCAGTAAGTTTGCAGATGATACGAAGGTTGGAGGAGTTTTGAATAATGCTGAAGGTTGCCGAGGGTTACAAATGGATAAAGACAGGATGCAGAGTTGGGCGGAGAAGTGGCAGATGGAGTTCAATCCGGATAAATGTGAGGTGATGCATTTGGAAGGATAAATCAAAAAGCTGAGTACAGGGTTAATGGTCGGATACTTAACAGTGTGGAGGAACAGAGGGTCCTAGGAGTCCAAATCCATACATTCCTCAAGGCTGCTGTGCAGGTTGATAGGATAGTTAAGAAGGCCAATGGGATGCTGGATTTCATTAATAGGGGGACTGAGTTGAAGAATCAAGAGGTCATGTTGCAACTCTTCAAATCTCTGGTGAGACCACACTTTACTATTGTGTTCAGTTCTGGAAGGATGTGGAAGCTATGGAGAGGGTCCAGTGGAGATTCACCAAGATGTTCCTGGATGAAAAATGTCTTATGAGATAAGGTTAAGTGAGCTGGGACTTTTCTCTTTGGGGCAAAGAAGGCGCTAGCTGTCCACCTTATCTATGCCTCTCAGAATCTTGTAGACCTAATCGAGGTATTAGTGCCTTTTGCCCAGGGCAGTAAAAGAAACACCAGGGGACATCTCTACAAAGTGAAGGGTGGAAAGTGCAGGAGAGACACAGAGTTGTGGGTGCCTGGAATACCTTGCCAAGGGTGCTGTAGGAGGCCAAAACATGAAAGGCATTTAAAAAACTCATGCACATGGATGAAAGAAAAATAGAGGGTTACAAGGTAGGAAGAGTTTAGCTTTTTTTTGGTAGGAGTATATAGATCAGCACAAAGATGAGAGCCAAAAGTCCTGTACTGTGCTGTAATGTTCTATGTCTACTCTGCAGCTCAAGCAATATGTGTGGACAAAGAAACAGAGTTAACATGTCAAGTTGCAGACACTATACAGTGCACACTTAGCTAAGTGATGCAATTCCATGTGGGCAAAGGATATCCCCTTTATCTTGTAATGTTTTTGCTGGAGTCCAAACTCCCATTCATGCAAGACGATGGAATTACAATGGCAGCTACACAGCCACAAGGATCTTAATAGAAAGTGCCACTGAGTTCCTCGAGGTGAGATCGATCCTGAGCCCTGTACAGTTTAGGGTGCCTGCAGTGCTCATCCAGGACAATCTTGTGACCCTGTCATTTTTTGCATGAAACACTTATCTGAAGACCCTGCACCTCTTAATGATCAGAATAGAGAGTGTAAAATAAAGGAGAAATGGGCAATGGCACAGTTACCAGATAAGCATTTAAAACTGAGGATCAGAAGTGCCTTGAAGAGGATGTGAATTTCCAGGATTCTCTGCCCAGGAGGATGTGGAGGTGAAATCCCAAGGGAATTATAGACTGGGGAAGATTAGCTCTGATGATATGAAATGGCTGGGCAAGCTGGAAGGGCCAGGTGGCCTTCTTCTGCTCCTACTTCCACATGCCTTTGTGTCAAGACCTTACCACAAAGTGGTATGGAACGAAAAGTGATGATTTGCTATCACACCACACCAGTGCCTGACAGTAATCACAGCATTAAATCCCTTTATCACTCCATGGCATGACCAGTGCCCATTGCCCATCAGAATCAGCATGGATCAGTAAATGGAAGCAGGCAATTAGTCATACTGGCTGCAACAGAATGACAGAGGTTGTATGCCACAGTCAGGGATTCAAATCCTTAACTAGCAAAATCAGTTAAAGCTCGTCTAGATTGCTGCTTTGGGCGGGATTGTCTCAGAGGCAGTCAGTCCCACAAATGGTAGCTTCACATTGTGGGCTCCTCTGCACCAAACCATAAACCAAATGTTTGAACCTGCGGTTCCTATCACATTGAACAGGATGAGTATTGTGACAACACATATTGTCAGTTGGTTAAAACTAATTTCTCACGATGGTCTAAACTCAGCTCATGTTCCCTGTTAGTGAGTGAACAATTCAATCTATGGTTTATCCAAAACAAGTAGGAAACCGCCCACGAGTATAGCTACAATAGCAGTCTGCCACCTCATTCAACACAAGGTAGCATGCAGCACCATCAAACTCTGAGCATTTAATTTCTGTCCCTCATTGACTCCATGCTTGTAGTGTGTGTAATGTTGCTTATGGATGATAGCAACTTGTGAGATCTTGCTCCCCCTCAGAAGGAAAAGCCTTGATCTGTTCCATCTTAGGACAAAGGTTTACTGTTGGGTGCATACTTTCAAAAGCAAAACTGAGAAACACAAAATCTGCAGCTGCTGGAGTCCTGAGCAGGCAACAAATTGTTGGTGGAGCTGAACAGGTCAAACATCAATTCGCATCTGAATTCTTTATCAAGACAAGGATAGAAGCAGAAAATTACACGTTTAAAGGGAGAAAGAAGAAAGAAGCTGAATTTTCTGCATTTGCGTTATAACGTCCAATGATCCTGTATTATTTCCACCATCCAGTTTTTCATCTTCTAGTTTGATCTCAGCTTCAGCATTCAAAACAATGTCATTTTTCATATTACACAAATGACATCAGACTCTCCATCACCTTATCCGGGTTGGCTGCAGTCTTTAATTGTATTCCCTTAATCTATCCTTTCCACAAATTTGGCATGGTCCAAATCTCTGTTGCCCATATCACAGCACTAAGCACCAACATTTACCACATACTTGGTGATTTGCACTGATAGTCAGCTATGCAATGTTGTGTTTTTAAACATCTCACTTTCCCTATCTTTATCTTTCTCTCTCCATGAAAATCCCTCCAGGCACACTATCCAGAGATGTCTCTTCACATTCCATCACTGCACCAGTTATTTCCATTTCTTCACCTGCCAAGGCCCCAAGATCAGAAATTGCCTCTCTAAACATTCACCCTCCACCTCTATTTTCATGTTCTAAGATTACATCATCCAATACATTCTGGCAACTCTTCTAAGAAGAGCTGTGTAATGTTTTCCCATATTAAAGGTACCATATAAATACATACGGTTTTTGCAACTGCTGTAGTAGTAGAGGGGGGCTTAAAGGTCAATTGCCCAAAAACGTGGTATGTGGTCAAATGAAATCAGCATTGCAAAGATCTGGCAAGTACTGCCTTAAATGAAAGGGATCTAATAATAACACAAGAAATGGAGTAAAACATTCTGTGGTGAGGTCCTGTTGAAGGGGTAAATAAGAGGAGATGACTGAGAGCTGTCGTCTGCCCTCAGCAAGGAGAGATCAGTGTGCCAGCCACAATAGTATCACCCTTGTCTGCGGGTTTGATAGTGAGGTGGGAATTGTTTCAGAGAGTGTGGAGAGAAGAGCGTTCAGAGGAGGTGAGATTGGAATAAAAGAGGTGAGTAGTTTGAGACGGTTGGTGTCTCGGCGGTGAGTGGAAATAAAATGTTCTAGACCGGGCAGCTGGCCAGGACAAGGTGTCCAAGAGGAGGAAGAAGGCTTAAAGCAGCAGAAGGGGTTTTGAGTAGGGGTGGAGAATCCTGGTTTCTCCAGCATTGTGTTTTTACATATGAAATAGAACTGAACTAAGAAAAGTAAGGGAGATATTTATTGAGGAGTGGAGTATGAAAAGGGCAATGGGACTAGAAGTAAAACACTAAATCTGTTGGCATAACAGGCAGAATGGGCTGATTTAAGATTTGAACTGGATCTCCAAAGTACCTCAGGGATTGATAGTCTAGGAGTCACAAATAAAATAAAAATGTTTTCCAGTGTTAATATTTAAATGGGGCCAGCACACATTCAGTGAAAACCTGCAAAGACTACCAGGTAAAGGCAAGTCTCAATAAATGAGTCATGCTTTAAAGGCAATTCCCAAGGCATAATTTAGATACAAGTAACTTGGGTAATAAAATGGAGTTTATTAAACATTGGATGTAATTTCAAGGTACAAAACCACAACATGCAATATTATAAAATGAAATATTGCCATGGGAAATCTCCACTTATCTAATTACCCATGAAAAGCATTAAAATATGGAGCTTATTTTCCATAATTCTTTATGCTAGGAAAGGGAAACATTTACATAAACACTTCACAGTAGCTTTGACTTCCTCTGGCCTCATTCCGTCAACATATCACATCATCTTTTGGTCCCACGCTGCGATGAGTTCTGGCAAAGACAGGACAGTATTGGAGTATTCTCATTTCCTGCTGTCTGCTTCACTTTGTGAATAACAGTTAGTAAATCCTACTGGCAAAAACCCTGAGACAATTCAATACTTCTCTAATTCAAAGCAAACTCACAAACAGATAACTCACAAAGCCTTGACATGAATGTCCACTAGCCTTAAAACCGAAGTGCATTGTGGAAGCAGAAGATTTACGCATACACTGGATATGGCTGCTGAAGTTATTGTTTAGTAAATCACCACGACAGATTTTAATTTCAAAGCTACTTTTCCCAAGTTGTGAAGGTGGAATCTTTGATTATCTACTGAGAGTGCAATCATTCTCGTTCCTTAATAGAACATCCCACAGATCACACAGAGGAGACACTGGCAAAGCTGTGGCTCTCCAGTACCTGAAACAATTTGCATATTCACTATAAAGCTGACAGAAAATAGTTCAGCTCCAGATTGGTGGGGTGGGGGGGGGGGGGGGGGCGGGGTGAGGGGTAGGCCTGTACTGCCAATCAGCCTATTGTCAGCCCCCAGTGGCTTAATTCAACATCTATCAGTACTGCCAACCTTATTAAAGTAGCTGTAACTGAACTGGGTAGTATAATTAGTATTGGCAGAATTCAGGTATGCAGGGAGTGGGCATAGCTGGTGGTCCTTCCCAGATACACTTGAAATAATGTTCTATACACGTAAAATGGCTATTTTCTTGTGTCAATCACTTCCACGTCTTTTGAAAAGAAACCTTATTATATATTCATGCAGAAAAATTCTAATGAAAGCCTTTAGCTGATGCAGTGCAATGTACTGTTTGGGCAGAAATAACACCACCTCTGCCTGCTTGTTACATTAAACCTGCAGAAGGCCCTTTTAACACTGCTATCATCAGTAAGGAGGTAGAGGAGTCTGAAGACGAATACCCAAGTTACAAAAACAGTTTCTCCCCTTTTGCCATCAGATTTATGAATGGGAAATGAACCACAGGCACAATCTTTTTTTCCCTCTTCTTTTGCACTAATTTATCTATTTTTAATAACGTATTTACAGAAATGTAATGTATAGCAATATTTTCACCTGTAATGCACAATACTGCTGCTACTGGAAAACAACAAATTTCATGATATATGTTCATAACAATAAACCTGATTCTGAACTTTTTTCAAATCGTTTCAGTCTGAATATATGTTTATAACCATTCATATTGTTTTACACATTTTTCCTGGGCTTTCTGGATCAGAGCATGAATGAGATTTTTAATTTAATAACTGCTGAATCATTGTTAAGAATTGAAGGTATGGAAACTCTTTTCAAAAGTGTGAAAGAAAAAAAATCTGTAAAGTGTTGCCCACAGTGTCTGAGGATGAACCACTGCATTCACTTGCAATGCTCCTTGGGAGCTCACTAATACCATATTATCCTAATGCCAGTACATTATGCTTTAGATTGAGGTGGTCAAACTACAGCCTGAGGGCCAACTGCAGCCCATTGCCCATTTTTAAGTGGCCCAGGGTGAATTTTAAAAATAAAATGGAATATGGCCTATGTTCTAACAATAATTTGCACTGTATGTACATTGCACTTCTTAGTTTCAACACTAGATGCCGCCGCCATTTTGAACAACTACTAGACCAACCACTGCAATGTTACTCATTGATGAAAACGTTTACCTCAGTTTAATAAAACTGTTTATGTCAGTTGATTAAACATGATGGAACCGAAAAGATGGAAAATAGCAAGGAATTTCTAAAAATTTCAGACACATTGGGAAAATAAATACTTTCTCACAGAAGTCAAGGGGAAGTGTGTTTGTTTAATTTAAAAGGAATCTGTTAACTTTAATAGCCTATCCTGAGATTTACAAATTGAATCACAATTATTAAGGTGGACACATTGGGCCATGAACTATATTCTCTGAGAGTTGTGGAGAAATGGTGGAGATGGCCTTGTTCCTTTCTTGATCTTTTATCCTGTTCTTATTTTGCACCCAGATTTTTATTTTGCATTGCTTTTTGAATGAGAGTTTTATTGCATCAATTTAAATTAAAGCGTAGCAGATACCAAAATGCCTACTGTAATATGTGAGCACATCAATAAACTACTGCAATGTCAACAGTTCAGTAGTGTCATATAGTTACTTTGATAGAAAATTAATTTTCGATGGCTCAGTGTTTTTCTGGTCTAAAAACACCATTTTTCTTGCAGTGCAACTGGTTGAACACTGCTGGGCTTAATATTGTTTAGCACGTGGCTCCTTTTATTTTCCTGTATGTAACCCACACCAAAAGGTTTGGCCACCCCTGGACATGAGAAGTCATGACAAGAAGATGCACTTGTGTGATAAAGACTATTGGGTAATGGCTTTCTGGACAGCACTATGCCCATAATGCCTCTTTCTGAATAGACAAGTGACTTCATCTTGGATGTAACAATGGCACCACCCTGTGGTCTACACTGGATATCCCACCAAGGGCATTCCCACACTTCTTCCACAGACAAACTGTCTTTGATGAAACTACATTCAATTTGTCCAGCTATTTACATGCAACAAATGAACATCAAGGGAAGTAGTTTAATAAAACTATATAACCCTTCCAGAAGGGCAGCATGGTTGATGGAGCGGTTAGCACAACGCCTTTACAGTGCCAGTGATTGGGACTGGGGTTCGAATCCCACGCTGTCTGTAAGGAGTTTGTGCATTCTCCCCGTGTCTGCGTGGATTTTCCTCAGGAGCCTCCAGTTTCCTCCTACCATTCAAAACGTAACGGGGGTGTAGGTTAACTGGGTGTAAGTTGGGTGGCACGGGCTGTGGGCCGAAATGGCCTATTACCATGCTGTATGTTTAAATTTAAACAAAAAATAAATATTTCTTGAGCATCTCTCTAACTAGTATGATTTTGTGATTAAGCTTCCTCCCCACAATTAGCTGAATGCAGGCTGTTCTTTTCGAGGTCCAACATGTCTTCCCTGCTCACTCACTCATCAGCAAGCCTGACAACCAGACTCAGCCAGTCTCTTCTCAAAAGACATGTCAATCTGGGCAATTAGTAGAAATATCCCCTGTAAATGTTTCCAAGATTTCTAAATGAATTTTTATTGCCCAGAGCACTCTGGTTCAAACTCTTCATCTGCATTTTTATCTCTAATTTCCAGCTCTGCTGTTCTGTGAATTTATTCCCTTGAGGGCAGTATTTAAATCATTTATAGGACTTTTAACATCATGCAACTTAGGAGCACAAGTGGCCCACTCAGCCCTTTGAGTTTAATGTGTTGTATTATGGAATGTAAAATAGAGAAATGTTGCATTTTGGGTGGTCTAACATGAATGGTAGGTATTAGGGAGTGTTGTTGAGCAAAGGGGTTTAGGAGTACAAGTACATAGAACCCTGAAAGTTGTGTCACAGGTCAAGAGGCTCTCGCCATATTTGCTTTTATCAGTCAGAACATCGAGTGTGGAGTGGGACGACATGTTGCAATTGTACAAGATGTTGGTGAGACCCTATTTGTAACATTGTGCTCATGTTGATATTAAAAAATCATGAGAGGAATAGATCGGGTGAAGACAGAGTAGAGGAATCAGGAACTAGAGGATCAGGAACTAGAGGAATCAGGAACTAGAGGAATCAGGAACTAGAGGAATCAGGAACTAGAGGAAATAGGTTGAAGGAGGGGGAGAGATATTTAACAGCAACTTGAGTGGATAACTTTTTATACACAGAGGATGGTGAGTGCATGGAAGAGGTGGTTGAGACAGGTAATTTTGCAACATTAAAGGAAGGATTGGACAGATACATGGATAGGATGGGTTTAGAGCAGTGCTTTTCAAACATTTTCTTTCCACTCACATAAGGGATTGCTTAAGGTGGTACGTGAGTGGGAAGAAAAGATTGAGACCCACTGCTCTAGACCCAATTGTTACTGAAATATTTTGTTTGAGAAAAATTGCCATTGGCCCATTTCCTTTGGAGTTATGAAACCGTGCACATAACAAGTCAATTAGGGTTGAATTGGAGCATATTCTTCCTATTTTTATATTAATTTCCATAAATTCCCTTTGTAGCCTCGTGACCTCATTCCCTAAAAGAAAAGGACAATTCAGATGTCCTGGAACAGGCGGCCTTATTTTGAGACCAGATGCAGTTGAGGTGGAGAAACTGAGAGAAAGGATGGGATCCTCACAGGAGATAGAGTGGGGGAAGTTGTAGTCTGGATTTCCATGGGAGCCAGTGGATTTGGAGTAAATGTCAATCTATAAGCTGATATCCTGACAGGGAGATGTAGAAGGAGAGAGAAGTGTCAGAAACTATGTAATTAAATTTGAGAGCAGTGTGGAGGTTCACAAAATGGCGTGGCATCAAGACTATAACAGATTACAAGTAAATCTTGCGAGTTAATGACAATAATGCCTCTCTTCTGGATAGATTGAACATCTTCTATGCACGGGTTTGAGGAGAAGAACAGGATGACACCAAAGAAAGCTCTGTGTCTACCCCCCCCCCCCCACCACGATGAACAGACCCCTGAATAGCCACGGCCAAGGTGAGAACCCTATCAAAGGTGAACCTACGCAAGGCAGCATGACCAAACAACTTACCTGGTTGGGTACTGAAGGACTGCGCAGATCAATTGACGTAGGTCTTCGTGGATATCTTCAACACCTCACTGCAGCAGTCCATCATTCCAGCAGGATTCAAGACAGCCACCATCATCCTGGTACCTAAGGGATATAGTGGCACTGATATCCACCATTATGAAATTCTTCAAATGTCTGATGATGGAATGCATCAAAGCACACCTCCCAGAGACACTGGACCCATTTCATAATGGTAGAGGTCAGTGGCATTTCAATTTGCCTATCAACCATGCTGCTGTTCATTGAATTCAGCTCTGTGTTTAATATGATCATTCCCCAGAGGCTGGTGGAGAAGCTGTCCTCGCTGAGACTCAACATCCCTCTCTGTAACTGAATCCTGGCCTTCCAAACAGAAATGCCACAGTTTGTTTAGGTTAGTAGCAGAACATTTAGCACTGACACGCTGAGCACCAGCACACCTTAGGGTTGTGTGTTCAGCCATGCTCCTTTCACGCTACTGACCCATGACTTCATTGCCGAAACCAGCACCAACAGTGAAATTAGTTTTGCACATGACACAACAGTAGTTGGCCCCATCAGCAACAATGATGAATCACACTACAGAGAAGAGGTGGAAAATCTCTTGAAATGATGGAAGAGTAACAACGGGAGTCTCAACGTGAACCAGACGAAGGAGATGATATTGAACTTCAGGAGGATTAGGAATGACCACCCTCCACTTCAAATCAACAACTCAGTAGTAGAGAGAGTGGAGAGCACCAAGTTCCTCGGAGTTCACTCAACTAATAACCTGTCATGGACAGACACACATCTCCTCAATTGTCAGGAAAGTGCAACAGTGACTAAACTCCTGAGAAGACTGAAGTGGGCAAGGATACTGGCCAACATTATGTCAACCTTCTACAGGAGCTCTATCAAGAGCATCCTGGCCGGCTGTATCACAGGGTGGTACCATTGCTGCAGAGAAATGGATCAGAGGTCATTCCACAGGACCATAAGAGTGGTAGAGAGGAGCACTGGAGTCTCCCTTTCCCCTATCAATGTGATCTACCGGGATTGTTATCTGAAAAGGGTGTGCACAATCATTGAGGACCCCTCCCACCGTGTGCACAGCTGCTCCCATCAGGAAAGAGATACAAGAGCCAACACCACCAGGCTGAAGATCAGTTCCTTTCCACGGGGAGTGAGAATGCTGAACGACTAAAGGAACTGCTCACACTAACCATCTGAGACACTCATGTTCACAAAACAATATTTATTTATGTGCAGAGATGAAATACTTGCCCTGCATTTGTATTGTTCACCTGCATGTGTGTTATGTCTGGTTACCTGGCTGCATGTTTTTCACCGAGGACTGGAGAATGCATTTGTACAATTAGATGACTGTGGTGCGCTGTTGGTCAGAAGCAAACACACAAAACCAAAAGACTGTACAACAGGCTTTATTCAACATAGACTTCTACAGAGCTAGCTGTGAGGAGAGCTGCTGTAAACTCTGAGAGTGTCTTTGAAGGGCCGGCTCAGGCTTGTATTCCGGAGGGTGATTGACACCCAACCGGGTAGGGCTTGGTCTATTCAGGTCGGCTGATTGACAGCCGGCCATGTGTTGTCTTGTCCCCATGCTCTTCTTCAGGTACAGAAGTTTCCCCCTGCAGTAGGTCAGTGGTGACAATAAACATGACTTGATCTGAAGGAAATGTAAAGCATCAAAAGAGAAGTTGTTCAGGATCTTGACATTTGAACTCCCCTTCCCACATCCCCTGTCCATCCTTAGCCTTCTCCACTGCCAGAGTAAGGCCCGACATAAACTAGAGAAACATCTTGTATTCCACTTCATATTGCACCAGCCATCTCTCCCCTCTGTACTCTCAGTCTTAAAGAAGAAGTTTCTTCTTTGTCCTTCTCTTACTGATGCTGCTCAGCTCAGTTTTTCCAGCAGATTGCTTGTTGCTCATGGAGATGTTGTTCACCCAAGAGGTTTGCAAAACTATGCTAATGTGCTACATCCTACAGTTTTCCAGTGGATAATAATGTCACCAAGAATTTGGCAAGGAACAACAAGCTGAATGTGCCCTGTTGTCATTGCAGGCTCCTTTCTCCCTGCTGCAGATCTCTGGCTCTATCCATTTCGATTTGGGTTTATTTATAATTAGTGATGACTGTGGAGGCATGAGTACAGCATGCATGGACCAAATCTATCTTACTCCAAGCAGGAGTCTTTCTCAAAATGCGCAACCAATTTCTACCTGCCCGTAGACTATTATATGGTCAGTATATTAACTTTTTCTTCATTTTCAAGTTTACTGAGATTAACAAATGCTGTGACATCAGCCGTCATGGCTTCAAGATGAACCAGATTTTCGAAAGTATGTTTGTCATTAATTCTCAAGGATGGAAGCTCCGGTGTATTTTGTTGCATGGCAAAGACCCAGCATTAAATCATTTTTCAAGTACCTAACTTGGCTGACAACAAGATGTTCTGCTCTTGAAGGATGGCTCCTTTGTGTTAGATGATCCATTGCATTATTACCCGATTAGAATGTTGCTTTCATTTTCAACATTCCATGTTTCACTGGCACTCGTATAGAGGTTAAGATGCACTTCATTTTTGTGTGTTTTGAATTGTCACAATATGTTGATTGCTTTTTCAAGAGCTATAATGCCAGAAACTCTGCATTCAGTTGCAGCATTGCCTAGTTCTGCTGTAAAACCGAAAAAACTTCAAATAGACCTTGTAAACGGTGGAACTCAGACAATTTTAGTTGTACTTTGATTTCAATAGTTGCCACTGAATTTTATTAATTATGGGCATCCAGTTGGTTACTGAATTGTGGTTCTCTGGAGTATTATGTTCACAAAATGCATTGCCTGAGTGACAAAAAGACATGTTTTCATCATCAGATTCTTCCACAACTTTTATCATCACTGTTTTAGACTTCTTCTCAGTTATCAAGTAACTGGAATAGATTCATCGATCTAAACCAGTGGTTTTCAAACTTTTTCTTTCCATTCCACCTTAAGTAATCCCTATGACATAAGTGCTCTGTGATTAGTAACAGATTCTTAAAGTGGTATGTGAGTGGGAAGGGAAGGTTGAGAATCACTGGTCTGGACCCTATTACTGAAATATTTTGCTTGAGAAAAATTGGCCCATTTCCTTTGGAGTTATGAAACCATGCACACAATGGGTTAATTAGGTATGATTAAAACAGTGGTTCCCAAACTTTTTTTTCCACTGTCATACCACTTTAAATAATCCCTTACTAATCACAAAGCACCTTTGGCACAGGGATTACTTATGTGAATGGAAAGCAAAAGTTTGAAAGCCATTAATCTAAACAAAGGCAAAAGCTAAAAGGTCAACAACTGCATTCACTCAGTGGTTTTTAACCTCCCCACCCCCACTCACATACCACTTTAAGTAATCCCTTACTAATCACAGGAATAGGATGGGGCAGGTGCTCTGTGGTTAGTAAGGGATTACTTAAGGTGATATGTGAGTGGAAAAAATGGTTGAGAACCACTGCTCTAATGGAACAGCATTTAACAGTGTTCATGCACAACATGGCACTGGACTTTGACAGGAAATAACATAACCATCAATTGAAGAAAAGTATGGGTTTTATGCAGAAATTATACATTTTCTCAGAGGGAAAGTGAATAATGTTTGAATTGCAAGACATTACAAGAATAACATTTTTACAATATGCCTGCAATGGATTACAAAAATTATTTCCAAATGTAGTTTGAATTTAAACAATTCAAACTTGCCGTAATATACATTTAGAATTAAGCAGAAAAATATCACAAACACTTATCAACACACATGAATCAAATTGTAAAAGCAAGGTCCTGAGTCAAATCTACATTGTGATAACAACTAATATTTGCACTGGTCACCATATGTAACTGCATCATAAGTGCCATAAAGGCCATAGCCCAGAATATACCCAGCTGCTGAACCAAGACTCTCAATTGAAAGCTTAATTACTCTCTTAACACCTAAATATATTCCTCCAGTATTTCTGTGTTTTTACTCAACACATACTCAGAACAGCTCACAAGATGGTTAACAAAATAATATCTTTCTTGAAGGCTTGGGTGGCATTAAACTGCCTGAGGGAGCCAGACATACCAGCAGTGCAGGAGCACGGCCTTAGATTCATGATGTGTGTAGCTTCACTGGGGGAGCCTCTGTGAAAAGCCTTTTCACCCTACCTCACTTCCACCCAACTGTTCACACTCTCCTGCTTCTGTCAGTCACTCATCTCTCTGCCTGAATCAGTCAAAAGCAAAACACCTTGGTCAAAGACTCTGCATTAGAACTGAAAAAGTGAGAAAATATTTTCTGCTTTCTTTCATATTTCCAGCATCTATGATTGTTTAATTTCCAATGTCACTATGCTCACCTTTTCCTGTCCCTTTTCACGTCAAGAGCGTCCTGGCTGGCTACATCTCTGTGGTGTGGTTGCTGCAAAGAAATGGACCAAAGGTCAATGAAAAGGATCAAAAAAGTGGCGCAGAGGATCAGTGCAGTCTCTCTCTCCCCCACCAATCGACATGATCTACCAGGATCATTGACTGAAGAGGTCACACAAAATCACTGAGGACTCCTTCCACCCCATGCACAGCATCTTTCAGCTGCTCCTGTTAGGGAAGAGATCCAGGAGTATCAGAGCCAGCGCTACCAGGAACAGCTTCTTCCCACGGGCAGTGAGAATCCTGAACGACCAAAGGAACTGCTCACACTGACCATCTGAGACTCTCATATTCACAAAACAAAATTTATGTATTTATTTATTTATATAAATACTTGACCTGCATGTGTATTATGTCTGGTTGTGTGTCTGGGTGTTTTGCACTGAGGAACGGAGAACGCTGTTTTGTGAGGTTGTACTTGTACAATCAGATGACAATAAACTAGACTTGGTTTATATCTGAATTATGTTCAATGTGATTGGGATTCCAAGCCATATTTTTATCATTTCACAAGTTATCCAAAGAACTCTTCCTCTATAATCTCCACACAAGCATTATTTACGACAGATAAAATTAATGGAAAATAATCTTCTTCTTGATATCCCATTCTTTTTTTGAATATTTTATTTTGATTTTAATAGACTCTCAAAATTCAAACAGTATAATTTTTCAACATTCATAAAATATACAAAGTCTGTGTTTATAACCCCCCGCATCCCCCCCTACACTACTGAAAAAAAAGTCAATTAAATTGTCACAGACCCCTACAGAAACCGAGGAAAAAAACCACCAGGATGACTAAATAACAAAGGCTTAAAAAAAAATAAATAAAAGGAAAAAAAAATTTTTAATTTAAAAAAAGCACATTGCCTGCATCCTGTCTAACTTTCTTGGTCACTAGGACGGATTGCTATCATACCCCTATTTCAAAGTGAGGGGGGGCTAATCAATCTGTGTGTCAATATATTTCAAGCAAGGTTGTCACTCTCTGATGAATGCGTTATGTTTCTTCCTTAGATTTTCTTCAGGAGAATGCATCTCTGCATTTCCACATTCGATTGTGTGGTAGTTAGTTGAGAGTCGGACTTCCACAAAACCGCTACGCACTTCTTGGCTACCAACAAGATGTCCTTCACAAACGGAATTTGATCTTTGTTCAATCTAAAACTCATGTCCCTAATATCTCCCAGAAAGTACATCTCCAGATCCTGTGGAAAATCCACTTTTGTTGATATTCTATTCTTAAAGTAATATTTCAGAATATCAGAAATTCTACAGTATTTGATAACCACAGCATTCTTTACCGATTCAGTGTTAACAGTTGACAAATTATCTTGGGACATTTGACATATATACTCCATGTACATCCCAACTACTGTCATATAAATATGCAATAAATCCCCCAAGAAATCCCTGAACAGTTCAATGCTGTCAAACCGAGCATTTTTCTGTTTACTTTACATTATCAAGGTGACATTATTTGTCTCATCTGAGAATTTTTGAGATTATTATTTCCTACATTTTGGCTGAATCATTCTGTTTAGTTTTGGTACATTTGTCAATGTCTAGCTGTGTTAATTAATCAATGCCATAATTGTAATAAGGCTGATAGATATGCTATTCAAGGAAATCCAACCAACGGCAAGATTAATCCTCTGGGCTGTGCAATTCTTTCCCATCACATGCTCCAAAAGCCAGCAAATAAATAGTTGCTTAATCTGAGAAGCAGCAATTAATTTAAGATTCTCTGGTTATTTTTTAATCTTGTTTAGTCTGTCAGACTATCCCTAGTTTGTCATTTTTTTCATTATTTATTTGCTGTTGTAAACACCTAACAGTAAACTGCTGGAAGAACTCAATAGCCAAGCAATATCTTTGGAGGCAAAAGGATGGTCGATGTTGGGTTGAGACCCTGCGCCAAGACTGGTTCGGAGTCTTCACCTGAAACATTAACTATCCCATTTGCTTTCACAGATGCTGTCTGACTTGCTGAGTTCATCCAGCAGTTTATATTTTGTTTCAGATTCCAGCATCTGCAGCCTCTTTTACCTCCTGTTTCTAACCAGGATGGGTAAGAAAAACTCTGGATTGGAAAATGTTTAAGATAAAATCCACCTTTCATGAGAAGAAGAGACATAAAAATGAAGAGTAATGCTTTCAGTTGATGACTTTGTTGTGACTATATGTTGGAGTAGTCAAGTCTGCAAGATAACGGGTTATGAGAAATGAGAAAAACTCCTTGGTTCTGATCACATTTTAACTATTTACGCCTTCAGGGAGTTGACAAGACACATTTGATGAAAGGATAAAGAAGAGCTATAAAAGCAAGAACTACTCTGTGTTACTGAAAAATAACCTAAGAATGAAATGGAGAAAAATGAAGCATTCAATAAATGTTCGTCTCATAACACAGCAGGGAATGAAGAATCATAAAAATTGTCCAGAGGAGATCTGAAAAAGAAAATGAGAGGTAAAGAATGAGACTTGAGAAAGTGTTTGGGGCTAATATTTACTCATTGAGGATTTCAGTACAGAGAAGAGGCTCTGTAAAGTACTCACCTCCTCCTCTCCCACTTTCCCCAATCTCTCCCTTTTTTCCACCAGCTCTAAAGACAGACTTATCAGAACAAGCTAGTAACTAATGTATGCAGAGGATAGAGAACTCATGCAGGATAATTCTTGTTTTTAAAAACCCCTTGTGTATGGTGTGATCTCATTTTGAGGCTGTAATATCTAATGAATTGGCTGCAGCAACTTTGGGTCATAAATTATTGAGCAGGCTAGGGTTATATTCATTGGAGCGCAGGAAGAAGAGAAGTGATCTCATAGATGTACAAATTCATGGGAGGAATAGATTGGATGAATATAAGGTGTCTTGCTCAGATGAGGGGAATGAATACCAGAGAACATCAGTTTATGGTGAGGAGAAAGATATTTAACAAGAACCTGTGGGGGAACATTTTGGGTTTTTTTTAAAACACAGAGAGTGGTGAGTGTATAGAATGGGTTGCTGGAGGAGACAGTTGTGGCAGGCACTATTACATGTTTAAGAAAAAAATTGAGAGATACATGGATAAGTATGAATTTGAAGGGATATGGGCCAAGCACAGGCAGGTGGGTAGGATATTTTGGACAGAGTGACCACATTGGGCCAAAGGGCTTGCCTCCACATTGTATGACAATGACCTCAAGCTAACTTGAGTTAGTCGTGTTAATAGCCTCAGACCACAGAACTCTTCTTCTGAAGCATCAACAAACTGACCTTCCATCTACAATATAAAAATATCTATGTCTATTCCTGCTGTTAAATCTATTCTCCAAAGATTTGCAGAAGAATTACCAGTATTCATTCCTGCTGCCTTTTTAGACTTTTCCCAAACAATAACTGTGGAAGAGGCAGCAACACACACATTAGTGTTCCACCACAGACTCTGCCGGGCGGCCGAGGGACCGCTCTTGGGGGAGGAGGCCGGGAAGCCGAGGGACCAGCGGTCGGGGGAGGCGGCTGAGGGACCGCACTTGGGGGAGACCGCCGGGCGACTGGAAGGGGGTGGGGGTGGATACGGCAGCACAATCCGGGTGGGCTTTCTGAAATCCAGAAAAATCCAAAATTCGGAACACACTGTCCCCCAAGGGTTCCGGATAAAGGATCGTGTACCTGTATGTAACTACTGAAGTTGATAAACTGGGACTGGGTGACACAAAAGAGGAACAAATGGGGATTTAAAAGTCAGAGAAAGCTGACTTCCCATGACATATCACTGTTGTACAGATCAAAGGGAGGCCTTCTCTAATCCCACCTCAGGAAAAAAATTTCCAAACATTTTGAATGCATGTGGAATCTGTCACCAAAGGCAGCCAGACATAATATTGAAACTTGAACAAGGCATCATTCAAATGAGTAGATATCATGGTGTGACTGTCACTTTCATAGACACTGAAGGCACTCAGTCAGCATAGAGAGAAGCTAGCTTTTCAGTCACCAATGTTCACATGAAAAGAGGAATGACAAATGCCCAATATCCAAAACAGGATTCTGGATGCCAAGATCTGTTTGTCATGGAATAATCAATTCAAAGCATTTTCACCTTGGCAGCAGGGTTCCTGAAATGTGCTCTAAGGCCCAAGCTACCTTTGAGATTCATCACAGAAGATTAATTACTGATTAGTTTCAGGTAGTTGCTCAGGTGCATCTGTAAAAGTTAGTAAGGGACCTTCGGTATATGCTGAATTTCCACAGGCTTCTAGGAAAGTACAGTCTTTGGTTGTAACATTTTTTAGACCAGGACTGGCTATTAGCAATACATGCTCCTAAGAAACTGAAGTTCTCCAAATCTCAACCTCAGCACTGCTTATATATTCAGGGACTTGTGCTCTTTTCTATTTCCTGAAGGCAAAGACTTTGTTCCTTCATTTTGCTGACGTTAATGACAAGGTTATTATCCTGATGCCATGCCACCAGTCTCTGTTGTCTTCTTATACTGTATCCCTTCATTGTTTGACATCTGGCCTATTACAATGGCATCATCTGTAGACTTGCAGATGGAGTTAGAAATGTGTTTGGCCAGTTATGAGTGTCGAGGGAGTATTGTAAAGGGCAGAATACACAGGCTTGCTGGGCACTGGCATTAGAAATTATCCTGAGAAATAACCCAATATATTATGGCAATCTGAAACAAATGTCTAACAGTCAACACTCATCCCCCCATCATCTGATTTGTTTTCGCCTATTGCCACATAGGCTGTCTTACACCTTCAGTTCAATACTGTGGAGGCAAGATTACCATATTGAATAACTTTTTATCTGTTTTCCAACTTATGACTAAAATAAAAACTGAAACCATTCATTATCCCGGGATGGTTTATACCTTTATAATCAGGATCTGAAAAGACTACTATCACACAAATGAGGGAGACATTGATAGCATTCACTATGGGAAATGAAAATGAAATAGATTTCTCATTCATTCTGGGTTCCTTTATGCTCCCCTTTGCCTCGACTCCCTCTAACAGTCAATAACAGGTACTCATCCCTTCCACTTAATCATTTCCCTGAGAGATTTTCTGAATGATGATCTTGTTTACATCATTCAACTGGCCATGGTGCCTGTGTTTGGAGGGATCTATGTCCTTTCTGGATGGACAAAGGAAGAACTGCCATGGCCACTTATTCGTTCAGTCACCACACTCCTGCACTTTCTCAAAACACTGCTACCCTGTTGTGACTGGGTGAACCTACTCCATTAATTTCAATGAACTTTGATCTTAATGATATGCTCTCTTCCATGGCAGTGAGGTTGTGGTGTTTTGGGGGATGTTTCTCACACCACTGGTTTGATTTTGGCAAACACCACTTTAGTTGATCTCTGTGAGTGCTGTGTTTGCAGGTATGTGCTTTCAAGAAGCATGAAGAAAATAAATGAACATTGCAAAGGATGAATTTCAACCACCATATTTTACATACATTAAGATACAACAGTACTGTTGTACATTATATATGTTAAGATACAGCAATACTAATTCAGACATCTTACCCAGAAATCTCTGAGAAAATCCACATCAGACTGCATATCATGTTGAGTTCAACTCAACCCAACTGCTAAAATAGGTTTTAATTATAAAATGTTTGAGTGACTGATTTTTCAAGGTTCAAGGGCAGCACAGTGATGGAGATGGTAGAGCTGTTGCATCGTGGCCCCAACAACTGGGGTTCAATCCTTATCCCAGGTGTGACCACACGAGCTTTTTTTTTCCAGGTACTCCAGTTCTCTTCCACATCCCAAATATGTGCAGGTTGGGAGGCTGAAATTATCCCATTTATATGGTGGTATTTGAGGGGAATTAATGGTAAGGTGGGGATACAGATAAGGGTAAGACAATGTCAGAATGGGTGCTTGAGGGTCAGCATGGACTCTGTGGGCTGAACAGCCTGTTTCTGTGTTGTCTTTCTCCGTGATTATGTGATACTTAACATTCCACATTTGGCTGCTTTGTTAACTGAATAGTGTGTTATCACTGATTTATGGTGATTTTTACAAAGAAGCAACCAGAGATTATAAAGACCCTTACCCAATAAATATTTAACCATTCCAACAAAGTACAGGGTTGGCAATACGAATCATTTCATCCCTGGATAGCCTGGATTTAAATTCAGGCCAGATGGGAAGATAAATTACTTTTTGCGTTATGGCTACAATATTTCAGCTTGAAATAACCTTGTGTAGGCTTAACCCAATTCCTTTGCTGTGCCCATAGCAACACTTCTCATAATTTAGACAAGCTGACAAAAAATTGGCAATCACATTCAAAACCTGCCACTTTTACACTTACCTCTGTGGACTGAGCCCAACTCCTAGGTGTGACAATCTTTAATTCAATTCAATTGTTCCTGCAAGGTTAAATTGGACGTATTTTAACTGTATCAGCTTTCTTTTAAAACTTAATAACAACAACATGCATTTAACTAGCACCTTTAACATATCAAGGAACTTTGCAGCAAATTTTAACAGTGATCCATGCAAGAGATAATTAAGCCAGTGGAGCTAAAGCAAAAATAGGGATGTTTTAATGAGGAATACTAAAGGATCATTGTAATGTTGTGAGACTTAAAGGTGTAAGGAAGAAATTCCAAAGTTTCAGGGCTGTTAAGCTGAAAGAATGGTCACCAACTGTGAAACAGTTAAATCAAGGATCAACATGTGGCCAAAATTTCAAAGGGTTCTCAGGGGCTAAAAAAAATGATTGCAGGTATAAGAAGACAGGGACAAAAATTCTAAAATCAAGGTGCCATTTAACTGGATGCCAGTGTGTAGGCCAACAAGCCCTTGCTTGTTGATGATGTCTAAACATGATTTAGAGGGAACTGAGAGATGGCCAATACATCCTTGAGACATCAGTGTAAAAGTGCTTAGGAAAGGTGCTGTGTTAACGACCACTCCAGAGGTAAGTATGCAAATTTTTATTAGAATTTTTCCTTTATTTCTGTGTAAAAAAAATTTAAAAAAAAACACAGAAATAAAGGAAAAATTCTGTGAAAAAAATGTCATCCTTACCTCTGGAGTGGTTGTTTCTGTGTTACTGAGTTTGTCATTCATTAGCCCAGTTTCTGAGTGCCTGTGGTCAATTTAGACTGCAGCTGCTCCATAACAATGTGTAGGGATCTTGGTGGAAAAATTACAGGATGGAATTTAGCAAATAAATTCCATCAGGACATTTTTACACAGCCAGCAGAGCAGAACATTTGCACAAATTTTCTGCTTCTCAGCGGCTGTGCAAAAAGTGCCTATATACAAGGTAGATCCTAGAATGTAAATTTAGATTAGAGTGTTAGTTTAGAGCAGACACAAAGCAAATCACTCGGACAGAACTTGTAGAAAAATAAGAAATGAGAACATTGCTTCCTCAGGCATAGTACAATGTATTTGTCAGTAAAACAACATAAATGTGGAAATCAATCAAGTGTAATAGAAATTTTGATAAACTACAAGGAAAGATAGCATGAAAAATGAATGCTGGTTCATGGAAGGATGCATGGTTAAGAATGAAGGTTATTGGGAAAGATCTCTTTTGCCCTCTATTCATAATGAAATTGTTAACGTATTAAGAAAATGCTTCTCAACGTAAAAACAATTTTTAAAAAATAAAACAACTGATAGTTTAAAATAGAAGGCTTTGTGCACCATTTAATGATGCAGTAATTAATCTGGAATCCAAGCTATCACTAGTACTTGAGGCAAAATATTCTTTAATTCCAAGATCCTTGAACTTGTAGCACACTCAAATAATGTGTTCATCCTTCCCTTCTATAAATCTAAATCAATTATTTCCCACATCAGATTTCACAACACCATTATTTTACTGCAGATAATTTTTAACTAAAATCTTTTGCTTCTTGTTTGTTTCTAGTCTAATAGATAAATGACCTTTCAACATCTTGGTCTGCAAAACTCTGGATGTGATATTTAAATAATGTGGTCGATGTTGCAGCTTCAGCAAAAAATTAACTGTCATGTGAACATTGAACGAAACAATTATCCTCGATATCGCAAGGTCTAAATTGTGATTGAAAATCCCCGGAATCCACACCAAATTTATCTGCTGCTTATCATTCCCCAGCCGTTGACGTCTGAAAGGCTTTTTTTTTGCTGTTTGAATCTGAGCAAATTGTTTAAAAGGTAACCTTATTATATTGCAGGCAGAAATTTGCATTTAACTCAAACCTGCCAGTTTATAAAAGAAAATCAATTAAATCAAACATGGTGAGCTCTGGCATTATATGGGTACACGTTCCAGGTCCACAACTCAAGAACAATACTCTTAAAAAGATGTTCATTACCATTCCCATCAATATTTTTTTTCTATTTGTATAAAGCTCTGCCTGGCACAGACATCAAGGACAAAGCAGGATCTGTGAGAACAGAACAATGTTGCTGTTTGTCTGCTTCCCAAACCCAGAGATAACTAAATTGCTTAATAGACAATGCAAATATAGGAATACAGTGTTGCATGTGTGCAGAAAGAAACCGAGTTTTATCAAGTGGTGTCATTTGCTACATATTGGAGGGAATTTCCATTAGGAATAGCACTTTTCAGGGGAGACCATGAATGTGTCCCACAGACAAGGTCACCAGCAGAGATTCTGATCAGCAACCCTTATTGTCACCTATCAGAATCATGTCATGAACATGTCATGAAATTTGTCATTTTATGACAATAGTTTACCTATCTCGGCTGCACCATTTCATCAGATGCAAGGACTGACAACGAGATAGACAACAGACTCGCCAAGGCAAATAGCACCTTTAGAAGACTACACAAAAGAGTCTGGAAAAACAACCAACTGAAAAACCTCACAAAGATAAGCGTATACAGAGCCGTTGTCATACCCACACTCCTGTTCGGCTCCGAATCATGGGTCCTCTGCCGGCATCACCTACGGCTCCTAGAACGCTTCCACCAGCATTGTCTCCGCTCCATCCTCAACATTCACTGGAGCGCTTTCATCCCTAACGTCAAAGTACTCGAGATGGCAGAGGTCGACAGCATCGAGTCCACGCTGCTGAAGATCCAGCTGCGCTGGGTGGGTCACGTCTCCAGAATGGAGGACCATCGCCTTCCCAAGATCGTGTTATATGGCGAGCTCTCCACTGGCCACCGTGACAGAGGTGCACCAAAGAAAAGGTACAAGGACTGCCTAAAGAAATCTCTTGGTGCCTGCCACATTGACCACCGCCAGTGGGCTGATAACGCCTCAAACCGTGCATCTTGGCGCCTCACAGTTTGGCGGGCAGCAACCTCCTTTGAAGAAGACCGCAGAGCCCACCTCACTGACAAAAGACAAAGGAGGAAAAACCCAACACCCAACCCCAACCAACCAATTTTCCCCTGCAACCGCTGCAACCGTGTCTGCCTGTCCCGCATCGGACTTGTCAGCCACAAACGAGCCTGCAGCTGACGTGGACATTTACCCCCTCCATAAATCTTCGTCCGCGAAGCCAAGCCAAAGAAGAAGATTATGCAGAACATGGTGAAATAATTAATATAATTTACAATTCTGTAAATACAAGATTTTTTAAAAATAACTAGTGCAAAAAAAGAGAAAAAGTGAGGTAGTGTCCATAGGTTCATTGTCCATTCAGAAATCTTCAGGCTCCAGTACCTCCTTTCTGATGATGAGAAAAGAACAGCCTGGGGTGTCCTTGATGAAAGATGCTGCT
Source organism: Narcine bancroftii (assembly GCF_036971445.1). Taxonomy (NCBI): domain Eukaryota; kingdom Metazoa; phylum Chordata; class Chondrichthyes; order Torpediniformes; family Narcinidae; genus Narcine; species Narcine bancroftii. The sequence continues at coordinate 30,211,858 of NC_091478.1, read as the reverse complement.
TTCTTGAGGCACCATCTCTTAAAGATGTCATTAATGGAGTGAAGACTAATGCCCACGATGGCACTGGTTGAGTTGACAATATCGTGCTATTGACCATAGTTGCTGCTGAACTGTCAATGCCCCCATACATGAGCACTAAAATGAAAGGTGTCCTTTTGAACAGACCAATGGATGTTGGGGCCCTAAATTTTGATCCACGATGTGTACACTTGTTGATCTGCAGCTTGTTCCCTGCGCTCTGTTGCCAAACATATTCCATCAGCTTTCTGCCCTTTGGTTGAATGTGAGAGGACAGGATCTTAATGAAGTTGGAACATTACAGTGAATGCTTAGGGAATCAAAAGGCAATTCCAGGTCATGCTATGTGGAAGAAGAACAGGAGGAGAGCAGTGGTGAGATGACAGGAGATCAGACAGGTCAAAGCATAGGGACTGGAGAAGAAAGGAAAGTGGTCAGAGAATCTAGAGAGATGAAGAAGACTGGTGTGCGACAGGAGGTAAAGGCTAAAGAGGCATGAAGGAAGATGAAAGAGATTGGAATAAAATCAGGGAAGGGAATTAGAGTTAACCAGGAAAATCTTCAGACACGGTGATTGTTGTGCAAAGCACAGAAGTTCTGGAGAAACTCAGCAGGTCACACCGCCTTTCTGAGAATTAAAGGGTAACCAACATTTCAAGCCTGAGGCCTTTGTCAAGGTAGGGAATTAGAGGTAGGAGAGCACAAAGGATAAAGTTGAGGGAAGACCCAATACTGGACTGCAGGAGACAAGAGATTTAAATTGACTGAGGGTGGGTGAATGGAATAGAACAAATAAAGGAAATCAACAGCAATGAAAATGGGATTGGAGGGAGGAAGAAGAGATGAGAGAAGCCAGGAGATTGAAGGTGGAAGAAATCACTGAGAGTAGATCGGTGTGGGCAAGTGAGGTACGTATAAGTATAATCAATTCTTACAACCAACCTCCTTAAACAGGCCCATATTCCAGGCACATATCAGTGCACAGAACCCATGACAGTGGGACCATGAATCCCAACACTAATTTTCATTATTTATAACAGCATCTAAATACACTTCAATACTGCGATATCCCTTCTACAATCATAACACGTTTGTTTTCCATTTACAGAGAATGCATGCAACTATTAAAATATAAACTACTGAAACTATTAGTCATGCTACACCATGTAACCAGTGTCTGACTGCATGCTACGTTTACTGTGTGTCTCTAGATTCAGGATCAAAAATAAATTCACCCGATTCCACACAGGGCAAGAACAAGCAGATAATGTTTTCATAAATTTCCTCTCATTGGTCAGCCAAGATCCAGCTGACTTGATTTTTGTACATGACTCCAAATAGTCAACCTATCCATTTGTTCCAAACAGGTACAATCTTTACCAGGCATGGAAGAGACCAATCAATGGTTCCTGATGAGATATCTGCCAATCAATCTGAACACAAGGTGTAAAATAACAGGCCATGAACTCTTGCAGGGGTAAAACATGACCAAAAACAATCCTACCGTCTTCCAGTCATACAGTCATGGGCGGCACCATTAGTGCAATGCTATTACTGTGTCTGCAACCTGGGTTTGAATCCAGCACTATCTGTAAGGAGTTGCAGTTCTCCCTGTGACGACACGGGTTTCCTTGGCTGCTCCTGTTTCCTCCCACCCTCCAAAAAAAAGTGTACAGGGTTTGTTAGTTTGTTGTATTTGGCAGGGTCTGTTACCCCCACCCCCAACCCAGGCATATTACTCCACTTTAACTTTCAACCCCTGCCTCATCTCTGCAGGACTCAACACCCACCAGAGTTCAACCTATCCAATTCAAAACAGACTTAACCATAAAAATATGCAAGGTTCAAATCATTAACCTAAGTGCCCTGGCCAATCTGCAAGTTCAGTCTATTTCATTCAAGTCCACAGTGTATAGATAAATAAAACGGGTTAAAATTCAAAAGAAAATAATATATTAAGAAACAAAAGTATAGACATCTGTATTACATTATCTACACAACATGCTGTAATGCTGTTCCATGAGTGCACATAAACTAATAGTATTGCAATTACATGTAAACTACTATTGTTTAGTTTAAACAGAAACTATTTGCAATACAGATAACTCATAAGGCTGAGTTGAATGAACAATGAATAATTGTGATCAACTCACTCTCTAATCATTCAACCCCAGTAACTTCAGCACCAGACCAGGATTGAGAAAGATAATATTGTCAGAGGAAATAGTTACAATAACTCATTAACGCCAAGGCTCACTTTGGTAAATTATCATTCTGAAGAGTGACCTTGCCTCCCTGTGCTGCTCTCTCTCCCCCACTCCACTAAGTGATATTGGAAGTTTGAGACATTAAATGCTGACAGAGACTTTCATATCAGGGGGTGTGGCAAGATGGCGTAGGAAGAGGACGTGAAGAGACACCTCTCCCTGACTGAACCATTTAGTACCCGAATTATAGTGACTTTTATAATTTTATAAATATTTTGAGAAGTAATTTAATCTCTGAAGATGTTGGAAATGAATAAAGGAAAAGGACAGTTAACAAAATAACTAGTTTTTAAGTCTGTACAAAGTTCAGAAGAAACTAGGCCTACCTTACAGAAGGAACTTCAGAAGCAGTTGGAGATGGATCCGAAGCTTCAGTGTGGAACCTGGGTTAAGCTGGAAGAGACGCTGACATCCTCTACGCATCGGGAGGCGCAAAATGGCACCAACGTCTTTGGCCTGGCGGTTGGCCAGGAGGAGCGCGAGCGTGATACCAGAGTCATGCCAGGTTTGGTTGAGGAGCATGGGGGGGCCAGTGCTCAAGCACGATCGCAAAGCCAGCGGAGCACCTATAACGCAGCGACGCGTATAGAGACGCTCACTTGTGCACGGCCGACATTCTGTGCATGCGCGAAATCCTGGAACAGGCCCGAGCTGTGGGGGGCCCGATCCACACCATGCCGGCGAGGTCAGAGTGGTGTGGAAGTGGCTCCAAACCCACAGCAGGGCTGCCAGGTTCGAAGTAGAGGAGGAAGAAGAAGAAGACAACCTAGAAGTGTTAGAAGAGGAAGAACAAGAATTGTTATTAGCTACAGCCAGAATTATTGAAGGTAGGCCCCAGGCTTTAAAAATATCTATTTTCCCAGTAAAAGCTGCTTCTCCTAAATTGACATCTTCTCCAGTTTTAAAGACTTCTATAGCAAGGATGGACGTTGTGAAACTTATGTTTGAAAAACTTACTAAACAAAATGAAAACATGATGTCTTATATGACTCAAAGCTTTGAAACTTTAAATGACCAATTTGTTGATATGAAGGAAAAAATGACCAGTATGTGTGAGGAAATTACATTTATTAAAACTGATGTCAAAAAGTGTTTAAAAGCATTTAAGAAGATAGAAGAAGCTTTTCTTGACTGTAAGGATCGTGTGGACCATTACTCAGAGAGAATGGATCATATTGAGGATTCGTTTACAGGATGGGATGTTCAGAAGAGGGACTTGTTACAAAAAACTTATTCGCTGGAAAACCAAAGTCGTCGTAATAATATTAAGATAGTTGGTCTGCCGGAAGATATTGAAGGTTCAGATCCTGTTAAAATTTTTTCAAAAATGGATTCCAGAGATGTTGGGAGTTGAATCTTTTCCAAATGGATTGGAATTAGATCGGACTCATAGAGCGTTAAGGAGAAAACATTTCCCGGGTCAATCACCAAGAGCAGTTCTTTTAAGATGTTTACGATATCAGGATAGAGAAATGATTTTGTGGCTTGCGGTTCAAAATGCTCGTCTTAATCAAAGCCCTGTAATGGTTCAGGGCAATAGGGTCTCTTTTTTTAATGCTGATTTAAGTCAGAAGATTATTAAGAGATGGAAAGAGTTCAATCCAGTTAAAGCAGTGTTGTGGAAGGAAGGGTATAAGTTTACCTTTCGGTATCCAGCGATATTTAAGGTGTTTTATGGACCAAATCAGTCTCAATTTTTTGAGAGTCCTTATGGTGCATTAACTTTTGCTAATTCTTTTCCAGATTTGAAGAAATCGATAGGAAAAATACCTGAGATCAAGATTGGGAATGGGAATGGGAAAAAGAAGTTGGAATCAGAATCGTTGATTGATATAGAAGATGAAGCTCAAACTGAATGTGTATTGGAACCACTGGGACGAATTACAAGAAAGATATATGTATTTTAGTGAGGTTTGGTTGGGGGGAAGTGGTTGATTCTGCTGCTTCTAAAGTCATCCATCACTTGTGGTACTGACCGCACCTGGGGGTGAGAGGGGTACTACTTTTGTAATAGTAGGTTTTTTTATATAGAAGAGTTTTTTTTTAAATTTTATTATTGTTTGGGGAGGTTAAGGGTTTTTTTGTATAATTGTAATTGTTGTGTGAGGTGTCAATCCTAGGAGGGAATAAAGTTATGGCTAATTTAAATTTTGAAACTTTTAATGTTAAAGGGCTCAACAATCCAATTAAAAGGAAGTGGATATTGGCATATATAAAGAAAATGAAGGTTGATATTGCCTTTTTGCAATAAACTCATTTGACTGAGAAAGAACATGAAATTAAAAAGAGACTGGGTAGGATATGTTTTTGCATCTTCATTTAATTCCAAAGCTAGGGGCATTGTTATTTTAATCCATAAGAAGATACAGTTTCAGTTAGAATCATTTTCTGCCACGTCAGGTAGAGTACTTTTGGTGAAATGCAAAATTTTCACTGAAACATAGACTTTTATGAATGTTTATGCACCCAATGTGGACGATGAACAGTTCATCTCTGAAACTTTTTTGAATGTGAGCCAAGCTAATGGAAATATTTTGGTTGGTGGTGATTTTAATTGCCAAAAACTGTAAAAAGAACTAAAATGGCCAAACGGATGTTAGATTTAATGAAAGACTTGAATTTGGTGAAAATTTGGAGGAAACTAAATCCAATGGAAAAGTACTTTTATTTTTATTCATCCAGACACGACTCTTTTTCTAGAATTGATTTCTTTTTAGTCTCAGCACAGTTACAGGGAAGATTTATGCATGCAGAATTTAAGAGTAGGATTTTGTCTGACCATTCTCTATTGTTAATTTCATGTTCAGGTTTGGATAATGTAGAGACTCCTTATCGTTGGAGGTTTAACGGGATGTTATTGAAACAACCAGAGTTTATAAGTGTTGCAGAGAAAGAATTTCACTACCAACACCAGGGTAACACTTCAGAAGAGTTTTATTAGCAAGATATCTTGGAGAGTGAACCCAGCACCCAGCCTGGGCCAGCTCTAATAGCGTGCTGTGATGTAGCCCAATTTATACACTGAAGTAAACAAGTGGGTACACAATATCAGTAATTTCACAATGTCAGCGATTTGGTCACATCATCGGAACAAGTTGCGAGACAAGTCATACACGGTCATCTGTTATCAGAACTTTGGAGAACTGTGGACCATTGTGTGCCTGCAGACATGCTTGGAGATAAGCCGTAGTCTTGTGGTTTCTGCCCTTGCCTGAATAATATGCAGCTGGCTTCTCATGAGTTCTAATACACAACTTATGGATGGATTCTTTGCCCTTTGTGTTCGGATTTTCTTCCACAGTTCCCTCCTTGTTGATCCAGAGATCAACACCTCATTTATAATACAATTTGATGAAAGCATCCCTCTCTCCCCCTTTCCTTTCTACACCTTCGGTCACTTTCAACAACTTATACTCTACCCTTCTTGCAGTCTTTCCCTCTCATCCCCTTAAGCCTAATCCACAGTCAATTGATTAGGAACAATAGGATTAGCAGGGCAACAAACATAAGAACAACAGGATGCCAAGCCAGATTAAGTATACTGCTGGATTTGGTGGACCACCCTTTGAAGATATCCCACCAATGATGGGCTGAAAGTTGGGTAACCTGATCTGTGATTCGGATTAACTCCCCCTCCTTGTACGTCAAATTCACCTTCGATTGGCTCATGGTTCGTCCTACTTCCTCCATTAATTGGGTGATCTGCTTATTGTCTCTAATTAGTTTGCTCAAGTGAGTATAATTAATGAGGGTGGGCGAGGAGTTGCTGTCGGTGTGCAATGCAATAACCTTCTACCTGCCTCCACGTTCTCAATGCAATCTACCCCTCGGAGGTCACACCACTGCCAATCATGAGACAATCAATAACTATGTATGTTACAAGTCAAAACATGTTTAAAAAAAAATACTGATCAAGTGGGTCAATATATTCACTAGTGTCGTCCGAATGCTGGGCAAGGCAGATAGTCAAATTCAATGACAACACCTCACCAGCACCCTGTGCCCCTGACCAAACAGGGTTATTGTGTTACCAATGGGCCAGGGTGCTGTGTGAGTTGCTCCCCAGTGTCAGAGGGGAGGATAGAAAAAGAAATTTGTTTGGTCACCAACACCTATGCCTGGGTACTCCGGCTTAGCTGGCAAATGTGAGCACCCTTACCACCAATGAGCAGGCAGTGCAAGGTCATCCATCAGGTGCCAGAGCCCTCTCTTGGCTTGTGCATCTCGCACCTTGACCTCATGCTTGGGCACTTCTCAGCAGAGCCCAGATGCTTGTCACCATGCTACCCCATGGTGTGGCAGGGGGCAGGCCAGCAGGCATACATCTGGGATGAACCTGGGGCATCTGCTTTTCTGGGCTGACTTTTGACACTAGGATACCATTCCTGTATATGTTCTCTTTCAACAGGTGCCCCAAGTGGCTATCCCTTTAACGATAGCCAGAAGGAGACAGGACAGAAAATTAGCCAATTTAGTGTTTTTAAATAAAGGCTCCCACAGCGCCAACCCCCATGAGGTGTTTTTCTGTTCATGGGAGTTTCTGGGGTGATGCCGTCATTGCAAAACAAAATATATACGATGTTTCCTACCATGGTCTGATCATTGACTGGTCAGCTCACAAACTAACTTTACATCCACATTGCAATTATGTATTTATAAATTTCAGGTTCTCTGAGTGTGCTTAGAGATATTATGGATTGTAAAAACTACAGCTAAACATGCAATTTTAAAAAAAAAGGTTAAAGGCTTGATTAGAAAGTCCAGTGATAGTTTCCAGAGCAACAGCTGTTCTCTTGCCGATTTTTTCAAAATACATGACGAACTGTCTTGTTGGTCAGTAGTCAGTTCAGTGTCAATGTACAGGTGCTCACAAATTCATAAGCGACCCTGAGGAAAGTGTTGGCCGATGTCCCGGTATCAAATGGGTTGTAGCGAGCGGTGGCACCAGGCGGAGATTCTGTCCCGAAGACTAGCAGGACTCTGCACCCTTGGATTTTCTGCAAAGATTCCATTCAGCACCTACCTTACTGGCCGAGATCTGTAATTTAAAAAGAACACCTGCCTGGCAGGGGGCAAGTGGTAGGGCTTGTTCAACAGCTTGCTTTGCTGTATCAAAAGCAGCCTGTTGTTCTGCTTCCCATAGGAATGTTGCTTTCTTATGGGAGATCCTATAGAGTAGTTCAAAGAGCATGGTAAGGTGGGATATGTTCTGCTGCCAATACTTTAGGAGGTCCACAAGGCTCTGGGAGTTTGTTTTATTTGAGAGGATGGTAAAATTCAAAGTTTCATTCTTGGCCATCTCAGAAATATCTCTTTGGCCTGAGCACCATTGGATCCCCAGAAACAGGACATTCTGGTTGGAGCACTACAGGCTCTCAATATCAATGAGCCAGCCTCGTTTCCTGAGGGAGGTTAGCATGTAAAGGGCCTCTAAAACTAATGGACAATTGATACCTCTGGTAGAGGTTCAATAGGATGTACATTGCAGCAGATTACATTGTGGAATGTGACTTATCTCTTGACCCAAGTCACTGCAATATGCTCTTGTGAGTTGAAATGAAGAGGAATTGAAAAGAAAGCATTCTTGTTGCAAGGTCTGTACTGTGGCCTACAGACAATGTTGGCCATTATGCATACGACTTTTCTCATCCACCCATATCCCTCTAAAGAGTGGTTCTCAGAATTGTGTACCAAATTGTTGAGGAATTGGCACAAATCTACACCATAATGACGGGTTGACCCCCCCCCCCCACTTTGCTAATTGCATTGTAACATTATATCCTTCAGGTTCACACTGGGTGTACCTCCTATCCGGACACAGCCAATATTGGGATAGATTAAACAGTGTCTTCCAGGTCTCAGCATGGTGGGGCAACAACTTTCTCTCTAATTCGGCCCTCAATAATTGCTGCATTATGTCGTTAAGAATGCAAAAAGTGGCTATGTTGCCTGCAACAATTTGGTGTACCAAGTTCCCCTCCGTTGCCAGTCTAATTGCTTTAATTTATACATTTGAGCAAATTGCAGGAGCATACAATTTAACAGAGTCTCGAACGCGAGGGTTTGGTTTTCCTCAAGCGGAACTCCAGCATTTTCGTCCCATACGCTTTTGAACTGCACAGCAAATCCCGAGATGTCTTCATCTTTCTTTTGAAAGGTACAGACCGCGTTTTAGTGCACCTCTAAATTTATTGCTTCCCTCTATTCTTCAGCCAGTGTTCTAGAGACTCGTTCCCTTGGTCTACCAACTCATCATTTTGTCTCCAATCTCCCTCCTCACCAGGCGTGATCACGAAATTTCCCCTGACCACTGGCGACTGTGCCCCATAAGCAGTAGGAAGCGGATATCTCCCGGCAGGGGGTGATAGATGGCAGAAGTCTGCTGGACCCAATGGTGAAAAGAGATAGGTCTCTTCAAGGGGTCTGGGGCAGCACTTATCATGTCGCGGGCCTTTCCCGGAGACTAAGGCTTCAAAACAGGTACATCACCAATCATTACTCAGGGAAGCTGGACCGTATAGTTGACCCTGGCATTTGGTCTAGTTCTTCTGTCCCCGGGCAATTCCTCTTTTATCTTTCCTATCCCATTTGTCAGGGCCAATGGAGGAGTCGGGGGAGGCCACCCGTGGTGCAGGGGCCTTCACAGGGGGTTGTTGGGCAGGGGTTGCGGCTGCAAGGAGTCAGTTTGTTGAGCCAGGGGTTGTGGCGGATGGTGATTCCTGTAATCCATAGCCATTTCTATTAATTCAGTCTTTATTCGAATCTAATCGAGGATATAGGGGTTTCACTACGGTTTGATTTATGGAAACTAACTGCCAGGTACAGTTCCTTCCGAATGGGCAAGTGTGCAAGGCTCATAAAACTTCCTGTATGGTCCCATACTTTTCTTTGTAAATTATATCTCATCTCTATCTCCTCTCATATCGTCTTTCCCCACATGTTTCTGGTCCCAATTCCTTTTCCCACTTCACTGCCTATAGTCTATGTCTTGTTCTGGAGTGTTTCAATATCTGCCGAATTCAACACCCCTATTCCAGTTCCTCCTCCACTCAGTATGGTTCCCAGTACATCCCTCCTTGTGCATCCCTTGTCAGGGTCAGTCCTGGGTAATTACCTGTTCAGTTGCCCAATTTTCCTTTCTCATCATATCTTATGGTTTAGTAAGGTTTACTGCCGATGGGGAATTAGAAATTGTTCTGACAGGTGGTGAAGAGATGATGTATGTGGCCAACAGTCATGTCGGCAGGAGGCGGGGGCACGGCACTGGGGGCAGATGCATTGGTTACTTAAGTCGGGGGTTGGGATGTCGTTACCCCAAATGGGTGTTGAGCTGTGTCCTCATGAGTAAGATTCTCTTCATCAAAGGACCAGTAAAATTGATAATAATTCAGGCCGTCTACTCGCTTTTTACAATCCTCCATTCCGCAGAAAAGGTCAGGAAAGCACACCCCCTACGCCACCATCTTCATCAGTACCGATCTTCCCACTGTTGCCCCCACCACTTGTTACTAAACGGGACAGCATAATTCCAATTCCCTGTTTCCCTCATCATGATGTCGGCTGGTGAGCCTGGGGGCTGCAGCGGATCTCCTACCAGTTGGTGGCGTCTTCTCTGTTCCTCTCAATTTTTGTGGCTCTCTTCATCTGGGGCCACTGTCGTGGCCCGAGAACAGACTTTTCTGCTCGGGAATACTTGGCCTTGCTGTGAGATTTCCATTCTTGGTTTCCTGTTAAGTCTTAATAACAGTTATACAGTATATCTTTTCTTTGGCTTGGCTTCGCGGACGAAGATTTATGGAGGGGGTAAATGTCCACGTCAGCTGCAGGCTCGTTTGTGGCTGACAAGTCCGATGCGGGACAGGCAGACACGGTTGCAGCGGCTGCAGGGGAAAATTGGTTGGTTGGGGTTGGGTGTTGGGTTTTTCCTCCTTTGCCTTTTGTCAGTGAGGTGGGCTCTGCGGTCTTCTTCAAAGGAGGTTGCTGCCCGCCGAACTGTGAGGCACCAAGATGCACGGTTTGAGGCGATATCAGCCCACTGGCGGTGGTCAATGTGGCAGGCACCAAGAGATTTCTTTAGGCAGTCCTTGTACCTTTTCTTTGGTGCACCTCTGTCACGGTGGCCAGTGGAGAGCTCGCCATATAACACGATCTTGGGAAGGCGATGGTCCTCCATTCTGGAGACGTGACCCACCCAGCGCAGCTGGATCTTCAGCAGCGTGGACTCGAGTCCACGCTACAGTATATACATGCAACTATTAACTCCCTTACTTTAAAGCGCATGCACCAGTGCTTCTTCTGTCCGTGTTGCCACCCTGGGTTTTACTTCTCCGTCTTCCCCCCATTTTAGATAGAGAGACTCCTACTCTCTGTTCATCACCTCACCCTTTCAAAAGGGAATCTCAGTGCGTAAGCCTGCCTCACCCAGTTTCAGCTAGGTTCTTGGCCAGGGCTGTCACCCGTTCACTATTATGGGACCCGCAGTCCCCTGGTTCGTGATCCTGTCAAATAGGATCCTGCTCGCAGCGCCAGATTTGTTGCAGAGAAAGAATGTCACGACTAACACCAGGGTAACACTTCAGAAGAGTTTTATTAGCAAGATATCTTGGAGAGTGAACCCAGCACCCAGCCTGGGCCAGCTCTAATAGCGTGCTGTGATGTAGCCCAATTTATACACTGAAGTAAACAAGTGGGTACACAATATCAGTAATTTCACAATGTCAGCGATTTGGTCACATCATCGGAACAAGTTGCGAGACAAGTCATACACGGTCATCTGTTATCAGAACTTTGGAGAACTGTGGACCATTGTGTGCCTGCAGACATGCTTGGAGATAAGCTGTAGCCTTGTGGTTTCTGCCCTTGCCCGAATAATATGCAGCTGGCTTCTCATGAGTTCTAATAAACAACTTATGGATGGATTTTTATCCTTTGTGTTCAGATTTTTTTCCACAATAAGTTATATTAAAAAACATAGTCAGTATTTTTTGCAATTATTATTAATTCAGTACAATTTGTTTTGTGGGATGTTTTAAAAGCTTATTTAAAAGGTTTGATAATTAGTTATTCTGCAAGAATTAAAAAAAAGCATTTGGCAGAAAGTCAAAATTTGGAGAAGGAGATAACTATTTTAGAAAAAGAATTACAGCAAAACTCAACTGAGAATAAAAAGGCCTTTTTGACTAAGTTGAAATAACGTTATAATACAATGCAAATATACAAATATGAAAAATTAATTCAGAGATCCAAACAGTGCTATTATGAGTTAGGAGTGAGAGTCATAAGGGTTTGAGCTCGGCAATTAAAGACAGAACAGGTGTCAAGGACAATAAATGCTATAAGACATAATACAGGAGTTACTTTTAAACCTCAGGAAATTAATGATGAATTTTGTTCATTTTCCCAGAATTTATATACTTCTTAAGTAATTCAGGATAAGGAGCGTGTTGAGTGTTTTTTAGTTGGCTTGGACTTACCAGTTTTAGAAGATAAGGATAGGACAGATTTGGAAGTTCCTTTCACTGATTTAGAAATTAAAGAAGCTATATTCAATATGCCAAGTGGAAAATCGGCTGGAGAAGATGGGTTTACTGTAGAGTTTTATAAAGAATTTTATGAGGTTTTATTTCCTGTTTTTATGAATGTTCTTAAACAAGCTAAAGAGGAGCAAGCATTTTCAGAATCTTTTTCTAGAGCAATAATTACAATTATTCCAAAAAAAGACAGAGACCTATTGAAAGTTGCATCCTATCGACCAATATCTTTATTAAATGTAGATTATAAAATAGTAGCTAAGGTATTGGCAAATAGACTTGCGAATTATTTACCACATTTAATATATGTTGATCAAGCAGTTTTTATTAAGAATAGATTTTCTTCTGATAATATTGTCAGCTTGCTTACGTTCATTAATGCGTCAAGAAATTGTTTGAATCAGTCAACGATAGTTGCATTAGATGCGGAAAAACCGTTTGATAGAGTTGAACGGTTTTTTTTTTATTTAAAATACTTGAAAAATTTAAGTTTGGCCCATTTTTTTACAAGTTGGATCAAGGCTTTGTATAAAAATCCTTTGGCTAAGTTGGTGACGAATAGACAAATTTCAGATACTTTTTCTTTGACATGATCAACTCGACAAGGTTGTCCTTTGTCACCAGCCTTGTTTGCGTTGGTTATAGAACTGCTAGCCCAGGCTATAGGACAAAATGATAAAATTAGTGGGAAGATAGTGTCCCTAAATTGATTAATGTGTGATATAATTTAGTGAATTATAATATATATTGAAAACTGAGGTCCTCCATCAGCCAGCTCCCCACCATGACGACCAGCCCCCCCCCCCCCCCCCCATCTCCATCGGGCACACAGAACTCAAAACGGTCAACCAGTTTACCTATCTCGGCTGCACCATTTCATCGGATGCAAGGATCGACAACGAGATAGACAACAGACTCGCCAAGGCAAATAGCGCCTTTGGAAGACTACTACAAAAGAGTCCATAAATCTTCGTCCATGAAGCCAAGCCAAAGATCCCAAAGAAAGACTTAAAAGACAGGAATTTAGAGAATTTATTGAACGCCAAATTAAAATGTACTTTGAAATAGATCCGGAATCAGTGAAAGACAAATTTATATTATGGGATGCAATGAAAGTCTTCATTAGATGGCAGATAATAAGTTATGTAACTAAGATGAAAAAGGACTACAATCAGGAAATAGAACAGTTGGAAAGGGAAATAGTAGGTACAGAAAAAGAACTAGCAACAAGGGAAGATACAACAAAAAGAAGAGAATTGGCAGACAAAAAAATAAAATACAAAACATTACAAACTTACTAGGTGGAGAAGAACATAATGAAAATAAAGCAGAAGTATTACGAGCTAGGAGAAAAAATGCACAAAATACTAGTCTGGCAACTTAAAACAGAACAAGCTAAAAGAACTGTATTGGCATCAAGGAAAAAGGACAAACAAATTACATAGAACCCAACAGAGATCAATGAAACCTTTAAGGAATTCTATGAACAATTATACCAAACTGAGAATGAAGGGAAAGAAGACAAAATAGATGAGTTTTTAGCTAAAATTGAACTACCGAAATTGCAAGAAGAGGAGCAAAACAAATTGATAAAACCATTTAAAATCGAGAAAATATAGGATATATTAACAAAGCTGTCAAACAATAAAACACCTGGAGAGATGAACTCCCAATAGAATTCTATAAAATATTTAAAGAGTTATTAATTCCTCCTCTCCTGGAAGTAATGAACCAGATAGAAGAAACACAAAACTTGCCAGATTCATGTAAAACAGCAATAATATCAGTAATACCAAAGACGGGGAAAAGATCCACTAACACCAGCATCATATAGACCAATATCTCTACTTAATTCAGATTATAAGATAATAGCCAAATTATTAGCAAACAGATTAGCTGACTGTGTACCAAAAATAGTAAAACAAGATCAAACTGGATTTATTAAGAAAAGATGAACAATGGACAATGTCTGTAAGTTCATTAATTTAATCCATGCAGTACAAGGAAATAAGAAACCAACAGTGGCTGTTGCTTTAGATGCAGAGAAAGCCTTTGACAGGGTAGAATGGAATTATTTATTCAAAGTATTACAGAGGTTCAACCTACCAGAAAAATATATTAATTGGATTAAAGCATTATATAATGGACTATTGGCGAAGGTGACAGTAAATGGATATGTATCAAACCAATTTAAATTAAGTAGGTCAACTAGGCAGGGATGTCCTCTATATCCCTCACTGTTCGCTTTAGCAATAGAACCATTGGCAAAACTGATAAGAACAGAAAACAAAATAAAAGGGATAAAAATAAAGGAGAAAGAATAGAAAATCAGTTTATTTGGAGATGATATCATAGTATACTTAACAGAACCAGAAATATTAATAAAAGAACTACATAAAAAATTGAAGGAATATGGAGAAATATCGGGGTACAAAGATCAACGCAAATAAAAGTGAAGCGATGCCAATGGATAATGCGGATTACACAGTTTAAAAAAGAATCACCATTTAAATGGCAAACACAAGCAATCCGATACCTAGGTATTAGATTAGATAATTATTTAGGCCACCTATACAAATTAAATTATCAGCCATTAATAAAGAAATTACAGGATGACTTAGAACATTGGAAAGAATTGCCATTAACATTGATAGGGAGAGTAAATTGCATTAAAATTAATGTCTTCCCAAGGATACAATACCTATTTCAATTCCCTTAACAGAGAAATTCTTCAATGAACTAAAGAGAATAATAAGGAAATTCTTATGGAAAGGTGGGAAACCGAGGATAGCGCTAGATAAATTAATAGAATGGTACAAACAAGGAGGTTTGCAGCTACCAAACTTTAAAAATTATTATGGAGCAGCACAATTAAGGTATCTATCAGATTTTTATCAAACAAGCGAAAATCCAGATTGGACCAAGATAGAGCTAGATAAAATTCTTTCCAAAACATATTCTTTATAAGTGGGATGAAAAACTGGTGCAATATAGAAGTTCACCAGCACTGCACCATTTACTCAACATATGGAAGAAGATTCACGTAGAAAGGAAAAAAACAAATTACCAAATACCAAAATTATTATTGACGCAAAATCAACTAATCCCTTTCATAATAGATAACCTCTCCTTTAGAGAATGGGAGAGAAAAGGAATTAAAAGAATAGAAAATTGTTTTTTGAAATAATTTATTAACATTTGAACAAATGAAGTACAAATATGGAATAACTTATAGTACAATGTTTGCATACCACCAACTGAAAACCTATTTAAAGGACAAATTGGGAAGCAGACTGAGATTACCAGAAGGAAGCAGCTTTGAATATGTGATACAGAAACAATGATAATAAAAAGATTTATAACAAACATGTACATCAAGCTGCAAGAGAAAGAAAAATGATGAAATAAGCTATAAACCCAAAAAAAAGTGAGAAAAAGATTTAAACATAAAGATGAAAAATTAAATATGGGAAAAGTTATGCTCTGGAACTATGAAAAATATAATAAACACGAAGTTACGCATGATACAATATAATTGGTTATACAGGCTATATATCACACCCCAAATGTTAAATAAATGGGATCCAACATGATCAGATAGATGTTTTCGCTGTAAGAAGGAAACGGGAACAATAGTACATGCAATTTGGGCATGTGAGAAAGTGAAAAAGTTTTAGGAAGATCTAAATCAGGTATTAAATAAAATCACAAAAAGCAACATACCAAAAAATCCAGAGATCTTTCTTCTAACTAATACAAGAAGTAAAGAATTAGGCCTCAAACTGGATGAAGCACAAAAAAAGATTTATTATGATAGCCTTAGCTGTAGCAAAAAAATGTATAATGTCAACTTGGAAATCAGAAGAGAGCCTGAGAGTACAGCAATGGTACATATAAATTAATAAATGTATTCCATTGGAAAAAATAACATATAATTTAAAAAATAAAGTCACATTATTTGAACAAATTTGGGAACCAAACATGGAACACAACAGAGAGGGCTTATAAATGATAAAATGAGAAGACAAAATGACCTGATCCAGTGTGTAAAAGTAGATGACATAATTTTCTTGTTTATTTTCATTGTGTGATGACATTATTTAATAGTTTTATTGTATTGCATATGTTGAATGTTTAATGGGTTTGGAGGGGGGTGGGAAGGAGGGAGGGAAGGTAGGGGGAAAAAAGGGGAGAAAATGCCACTGTGTATATTCAAGAGGGAAGTGTTTGTGTGTATTTTAAACCACAAACCACATTTTGATTGATATGGTTCATAGTGTGAAAAATTCAAAAAAATTTAAAAATTACAAAATATCTGTTTCTATTGTAACAATATTTTTCTGTCACTTACGCTCTCCTTGACATTTTGTAACCTCAGTGACTTTACAAATAATATATTTTCTTTATTCAAACGAGTTTGCGTAAAATATGTCCATGGTCATGATAAGCAGATTCAATAAAGATATGATTGATGGGGAAAAACTGCAGGCTTAGCTAAAGGATTTTGACACGTAAAAGGGAAATCACGGTGGCATCACGTGAAGCAGAATGAAAGCATGGATGGAGAACAACCCAGCAAGGGAGGCAAAAGCAAGAACTGCACAAATTAAAGGATGGGGTTAAGAAATATTCAAACTAGATTAAAAAATATTATTGGCACTTTGGGGGTCATTCGGAGTGAACATGGGTTTGGAAATGAACCAGAATGCATATTTAATGTTTTTAGCCATGAAAAGGCTAATAAATATTTTCCACTGTGTTACAGTATAAGAAGCAACTATATATTTAAAAACCTCACGAGAGTTTAGGCCCAATATATGAGCCACCAAGCTGTCTTGTGTTGCTGCTTAAGCATTTGTCACAAATACAAATACAAGATTTCAATTCATTATGATCCAAGATATTTAAAGAATGCCATTAAGAAACCATTTCCTCACAATATTGAAAAAAAAATGATGGATTTGTAAAAAGACAGATGCCAAACAAGTCAGTATATGTCTTTGGCTTAGCTTCGCGGACGAAGATTTATGGAGGGGGTAAAAATCCACGTCAGCTGCAGGCTCGTTTGTGGCTGACCAGTCCGATGCGGGACAGGCAGACACGGTTGCAGCGGTTGCAGGGGAAAATTGGTTGGTTGGGGTTGGGTGTTGGGTTTTTCCTCCTTTGCCTTTTGTCAGTGAGGTGGGCTCTGCGGTCTTCTTCAAAGGAGGTTGCTGCCCGCCAAATTGTGAGGCGCCAAGATACACGGTTTGAGGCGATATCAGCCCACTGGCGGTGGTCAATGTGGCAGGCACCAAGAGATTTCTTTAGGCAGTCCTTGTACCTCTTCTTTGGTGCACCTCTGTCACGGTGGCCAGTGGAGAGCTCGCCATATAACACGATCTTGGGAAGGCGATGGTCCTCCATTCTGGAGACGTGACCCACCCAGCGCAGCTGGATCTTCAGCAGCGTGGACTCGATGCTGTCGACGTTAGGGATGAAAGCGCTCCAATGGATGTTGAGGATGGAGCGGAGACAACGCTGGTGGAAGCGTTCTAGGAGCCGTAGGTGATGCCGGTAGAGGACCCATGAGTACAAAATACACAGCAGGATTTAACAATGATTCCACTAAAACAGTCGAGAGTCCAAGATGTTTCTCCCTGCTGTTTTAAGAGTTTATGAGCTAATGAATGTGCTTTGTCATCCACACACTTTGTCATACACATAGGTTCAATGTTCAAATGGTCAGAAAATCTTCTTGTTTACTGCAAGCAGTTACTATTTTCTAGTTGTCAGAAATCTGTGCCAGAATTAAGATTGTGCTCTGTTGATGTTCAATCACTGGGAACAAGTACGTTTTCTTCAACAGATCTATTTGCAGTGGGTTAAGTACACTACTGGACATTTGCAACAAGGAACGCAAATTTCTAAAATGAGTCTCATTCATTTTTGGCCAAAATATATTGATTTGTCTCAAGGCTAAGTGGAATCAAAGGGGAAGTGAAAACCATAGCAACTTGAACAAACCAATCTGCAATCACACAGAATTGAACTTTGGGATTACATAAAATATGCACCAAGAATTTCTAGGAAGTGATGTTTATTATGAAACATTCTGGATAATTCTCATGAGTTTTTGTTAGTTTGTTTCATTTTGTTAGTCTCTTACTTCAATTATTGGGATTTTAATAAGATTTGATTGTTATGAATTGTCAGACTGGGATTTTCCTTATATGCCCAGTCCCAGTAAAGCTAAAGAAAGAGTAACAAGCTGTTGGATTTCATATACTCAGACTAACAGCTTTCAGTTGAACGCCACAAGCAGTAACTATGCATTAAAAAACTGATACACATTTCCTTTGATGTAAAAAACATTAATGTTTTACAGCAAATCATTTGCCTGAACATGAATAAATGTATCAATGTTTTTACTCAACATTATGCAAATAAAAATCAGATATTTTCAGAGTGAAATGCAACTACATTAATTTCCCAATTAAATCAAACCATTCCATAAATTTGACTGAAGATTTCTGGTCACGAGCCATGCTTGCATTAGCCCTACAGTTTCCACATCAGGCATACATGTAATGCCATAATTCCCCATGCAAAGCTCTGCAGAATTTTGCCTGAGAAATTAGTTCATGTTATTCTGAGAGAACCCTGTTGTCAGGCACACTCAGAGTATCAAGGTTTTCAACGCATCTTTCAATGATCAGGTCTCTATCCACTGCCGTGGTACATGCATTCCCTGCCTAAACCACCAGCCTCATTCTCCCACTCCCTGCACCACCAGATCCCCCACCACCACTCCCTCTATGGCCCAAGGTACACCAATTCTCTATTCTTTACACTCATTATGGACCATACTTTTTAATCCAATCCAAATGAGGCCAGTTTTGACACTTAAAGATTTCCATGTCTAACCCTCACTCTTGACTTCCATCTGAGGTCCCAAAGCCTGACCCAAGTCACTTAATGGAAGTTCCTTTCCAAGTAGTGAATGCAACTCAGAACAGAATCTATCTACTTATTTATTTATTTATTTATATGAAATCTTGCCCTGAATATCTAGTATTTGTCTGTATGTGTGTTGTTTCTGGTTGTGTGTCAGCATGTTTTGTACTGAGGACTGGAGAACGCTGTTTTGTCAGGTTGTACTTGGATAGCAATAAACTTGACATCATAATACAACTTCCTTCCCTTCCATCTCCATCACCTGCTGCCTAGGAAAGGCAGCAAAAATATGAAAGCCCTATCACACCCCAGGCACACTCACTTCTCCCTCCTCCCATTGGAGAGAATGTGTAAAAGACAGTTTCTTCCATGTAGTCATCAGGCTCCTGAATGAACTCCATAACAGTACTCTCATGCTGTTTTTGCTTAGTGCCAATTGATCTTTCTTTTCATTGTAATCATATACTCTATGAATTGTTCTCTTTAAACAGCTGTATGAACCTTAGAGATAACCTGTTGGCAGAGGAACCATGGGTGGCATGGTTAGCATAGCAGCTAGCACAATGCTGTTACAGCGCTAAAGACCCGGGTTTGAATCCGGCGCTGTCTGTAAGGAGTTTGTACATTCTCCCCATGTCTCATGGGTTTCCTCCAGGTGTTCCACTTTCCTCCCACCCTTCAAAACCTATGTAGGTCGATTGGGTGTAATTAAGCGGCACAGATTCGTGGGCTGGAACATCCTCTTACCATGCTGTATGTTCAAATTAAAATTTTAAAAATTTAAACTCTTCTTACTGTACCAGCTAATTTGTGACAAATAAATTTAGACTTAACTTCTAAGCATTATATCCCCCTTGGCCCTCGATGTGACCTCATTGCCTGATAGTTTCCTTTGCACTTCTGCACTGTTACACTGAACAAAAGCACATGTGTTAGTTTCATTACAGCCCCTTATCACACAACGTCTGGGCCACAACACTCAAGCTTCCACAGCTAAATTGATGGTATGATATAAGATCTAAAGAGCATAATGTTGAGTCCATTTGGGTAGAGATAAAGAATAACAAAGGGAAAAAATTATTGGTGGGTGTTATCTATCGCCCACCAAATAACAATAGTTTAGTGGCACAGGAAATAAATAGAGAGATAAGTGAGGCATGTAATAATGATGCGGCAGTAGTCATGGGGGACTTTAACTTCCACATAGATTGGGAAAATCAAGTTGGTCGTGGGAGTCTGGAAGAGGACTTCATAGAATGCATCCGCGATAGCTTTCTTGAGCAGCATGTTAAGGAACCCACAAGAGAAAATGTTCTCCTGGATCTAGTGTTGTGCAATGAGATAGGTAGAGTAAATGATGTAATAGTCAGAGACCATCTGGGAAATAGCGATCATAGTATGATTGAATTTCTCATTTAGATGGAAGGGGAAATAGTTAGATCTAAAACTAATATATTATGCTTAAACAGGGGTGACTACCATAGGATGAGGGAGGAATTGGGCGGAGTGGACTGGGAGCACAGGCTAATTGATGAAACAGTTGAGGAATAGTGGAAGATTTTCAAAGAAATATTTTGTAATGCTCAACAAAAATATATTCCGGTCAGGAAAAAGGGCAGAAAGGGAGGGAAAAATCAACCATGGTTAACAAAGGAAATAAAGGAGAGTATAAAATTGAAGGTGCAGGTGTACAAAGCTGCAAAGAGCAGTGGGAAACTGGAAGATTGGGATAACTTTAAGAGACAACAAGGGGTTACAAAGCAAGTAATAAGAAATGGGAAAAAGGATTATGAAAGTAAATTGGCACAAAATATAAAAACAGAAAGCAAAAAATTTATAAATATATAAAACGGAAGAGGGTGGCCAGAGTTAACATAGGACCCTTGGAGGATGAGAAAGGAAAACTGGTAGCAAAAAATGAGGAAATGGCCGAGGCATTGAACAAATATTTTGTGTCAGTCTTCATGGTGGAAGACACATCCAGTATGCCCAAGTGCGGAGTTAAGGATGCGAATGTTGGGGAGGGCCTTGATAAAATAGTTGTTACAAAGGAAGTAGTGATGGAAAAACTAATGGGACTAAAGCAAGACAAAACACCTGGTCCTGATAAAATGCATCCAAGGATTCTGAAGGAAATGGCAGAAGTTATAGTTGATGCATTGGTGGTCATATACCAAAATTCCTTGGATTCTGGGCAGGTCCCGGCAGACTGGAAGACAGCAAATGTCACGCCACTTTTTAAGAAGGGATGTAGGCAGAAGACTGGAAATTATCGGCCAATTAGCTTGACGTCTGAAGTTGGAAAAATGCTTGAAGCCATCATTAAAGATGAAATAGTGAAACTTTTGGAACGTAAGGGTTCAATCAGGCAGACGCAGCATGGTTTTAGAAAGGGAAGATCTTGTTTGACAAACTTGTTAGGATTCTTTGAGGATATAATGGGTGCGGTGGATAGAGGGGAACAGGTTGATGTTGTATATTTGGATTTCCAGAAAGCGTTTGATAAGGTGCCGCACAAGAGACTTATCAGTAAGTTACAGGAAAGTGGAGTCCGGGAAAATATATTGGCCTGGATTGAAAATTGGTTGTCTGACAGGAGGCAGAGAGTCGGGATAAATGGGAGTTTTTCAGGTTGGCAGAGAGTGGTAAGTGGGGTGCTGCAGGGGTCAGTGTTAGGCCCACAACTGTTCATCATTTACATTGATGACTTGGAGGAGAGGACAAAATGTGGTGTAGCCAAGTTTGCGGATGACACCAAATTGAGTGGAAGAGCAAATTGTAATGAGGATGTGGAGAGTCTGCAGAGGGATATAGTTAAGCTGGATGAGTGGGCAAAGGTCTGGCAGATGGAGTACAATGTTAGTAAGTGTGAGGTTATCCACTTTGGCAAGAAAAATAAAAGAGCTGAATATTATTTAAAGGGTGAAAAACTACAGCATGCTGTTGTGCAGAGGGACTTGGGAGTGCTTGTGCATGAATCGCAAAAAGTTAGGTTGCAGGTGCAGCAGGTTATTAAGAAGGCAAATGGAATGTTGGCCTTCATCGCTAGAGGAATTGAATTCAGGAGAAGGGTGGTAATGTTGCAACTGTATAAGGTACTGGTGAGACCACACCTGGAGTACTGTGTCCAGTTCTGGTCTCCATATTTGAGGAAGGATATACTGGCTTTGGAGACGGTCCAGAGGAGGTTTACTAGGTTGATCCCTAGGATGAAGGGGTTGACTTATGATGAAAGATTAAATCGTCTAGGATTGTATTCGCTCGAGTTCAGAAAAATGAGAGGAGATCTTATAGAAACATATAGGATTATGAAGGGTATGGATAGGATAGATGTAGGAAGGTTTTTTGAGCTGGCCGGGGAAACTAAAACGAGAATCTCAAGATTCGGGGGAGTAGATTTAGGACAGAGATGAGGAAAAATAGATTTTCCCAGAGAGTAGTGAATGTTTGGAATTCTCTAACCAGGGAAGTGGTTGAGGCTGCTTCATTAAACATATTTAAAATTCGGTTAGAATAATTTTTACATGATAGAGAAATTAGGGGATATGGGGAGAAGGCAGGTAGATGGAGTTAGGTCATAAATTAGATCAGCCATGATCGTATTGAATGGCGGAGCAGGCTCGATGGGCCATTTTTGGTCCACTCCTGTTCCTACTTCCTATGTTCCTATGTAAAACATTTGACTGTGTCTATGGCTATTCAGTTACAGACATCATCACTGAAGTTACCACCACTTGAAAGTTGCCCTCCAAGCCACACATTAACCTGACTTAGCCACTTTCGGGTGCTCGGACGCAAATAATGCGCTGGCAGACGTGGCTGGGGGAGTGCAGCTGGGACATTCAGGTGGTCGTGGAGAAGCCGCCTTTCTGCCACCTGAATATGCCATCTGAAGGAGAGCCGCATCTGAGCGAATGCTGGCTCCTGTGGACTGTGGCCGTAGTCTCACTGCTGCTTTCAGGTGCAATAGGGGATTCTCCGAGCCGGAGAATATACCTACAGGAGGAGGGTTAGGCAAGTGCTCCTCCTGGCCGGGTTCTCCACTTTCAGGTGGCCACCCAACAGCTGCATTGGGGTAAAATAGGTGGCCTTACAGTCGGGAATTTTGGCCACCTGAAAGCAGCTTTAGAAATATGTCGTTGCTCCTTCACCATCACTGGGTCAAAACCTTGGAAATCCCTCCTCATTAAGATTGTGAGTATATCCACAGCTGTGGTTTAAGGAAGTTCACCACCACTGTCTCAAGGACAATTAATGATGGGCCAACAAAGCCCACATCCTTTGAATGAATATGTATATTTTAAAAAACTGACTATCATTACCTCATTTGCACTTAACTGCAGCCAAGGCTTGCAGTTAATTAACATGATCAGGAATTATAACAGATCTTCTCTCTCCAGTCTAGAAGTGCAAATGCCTGACTACAATTCCTCTGCTCCCCTGAATGTATGGACGTCAGTTAATTCACCACTTAGTGAGGGTTAAACTTGGGACATTGGTTATAGGGTTACTTTTCACGAGATAAATATCATGTGTCATTAAGAGAGTTATATCTTGATTTTAAGTATGTTTCACACGTGAAATGATAATCCAATTTGACCATTTAAGGAAGGATAATTATAAGGTGTCGTAGATAGTTCATGAAGGAATGCTATAATCAGAGATGGTGAGTAACTCAATTATCTCCTTTGTAGCCATAAAAACAAAATTACAGGACAGAATTACCAACATGATCTGCAGCTAAGAACAATATAAATCACATTAGATTTAACAGCTTATGAAATTGGTTCTCCAGAATAGAGACTTCACAAATGCTTTAGTTGCACGAAATACATCCGTCTAAATAAGATGTCAGACTAAGATAGGACGTCAGTTTGCAATCCATTCCAAAGGCATCTTCACATTCAAGAGTATGTCTTATTAAGCATAAATTTTGGCTTAATTGTGCTTGTGAAATTAAGTCATTCAGGGTCAGCCAGAATAAAATTGAAGGGCATTGAAAGGACTCTGGCAGATGAACGAGCAGAATTTACAGAGTAAAAAATGTACACTGTCACACACACTTTTAACACCCAAACCATTACTGTAGGATGATACAATATCAATGTTATCAACTTTAAGGTCTTTGATAAAGTATGATCATATCACAAAAGCTAAAATGTTCTCATGAATTTGATTGAGCTTTTTTGATGAGGTGACCAAGGAGATTGATGAGCCAATGGATATTTTCAACATAGGTCTTTAATAAGGTCTTGCATGATAGGCTGGTCTAGAATTATCACATCACATGAGATCTGGGGTGAGCTAGCCAATTGCATAAAGAATTGGCTTGATAGCAGAAGACAGAATGTGGTAGTGGAGTGTTGCTATTCAGATTAGAGCCTTGCTCCCATTGGTATGCCACAGGGATTGGTGCTGAGTCTAATGTTGTTTGTCATCTATATGAACAAGCTGGATGACAATGTAGAGATCTTAGTAAGTTTGCAGATTACACCAAAATTGGTGGTATAGTGGAAAGTGAAGATTTCAACAGTATTAAGTCAAACTGGGTAAATGGGCAGATGGAATTTAACTTAACAAACATTTTTTTTTAGATATTTACAGGTTAGAAATTTTCTTCAATATCAGATCCCTAATTTTCTGCAAATTGAGGCAAATATTCTTGATTTAAAACTTTCTCATAAAGGTCCAATCTCTCTTAAATACAACAATTTGATTGATTTAAGAATGGCCTCATTAGTTAAGATCATAAGAGGCTGGAAACAGGATTTGAATCTTTCATTCTTTTACAAGGTTTGGGATTTTATTTGTAATTTGATTACCCTTTTGTGCACGACATTATTTATTTCAATTTAAAATGGTCCATGGAGTACATATGTCTAAAGTTAAATTATCTCATTTTTACTCTGATAAAGACCCTCTATGTGACAAATGTAAACTTGCTGAGGCTTCTTTGATTGAAAAGTATTGGACGCCCTAATTTCAAAAAATTTTGGAAAGATCATTTTTTTCAAACTTTGTTGGTGATTCTCAAGATTAAATTGGAACCTTGCCCTTTAATTGCTCTTTTTGGATCATTTCAAGATAAAGGGCGTTTTACTGACTCCAACTCAAAACCAAATTTTATCCTTTACTTCATTGATAGCCAGATACACAATTTTGATTAAATGGAAAGATAACACTGCACCTTCGCATACACTATGGTTAAATAATAATTGTCTTATTTAAGTTTATTAAAAAATAGATATGCCATTAAAGATTCAAATACTAATTTCCTAAAGACATGGGGCCCTTTTCTTTTCAAAATATTTTGAGTTTAATTAAAAAAATACACATGTTAATACCATACATAGATTAAAATATAAAACAGACAATATGTACTTCTCAAATAATACTTGAATTTAGAGTGTAAATTGTGTGTACTCCTCTCAATCAAACCCATTTTACAAAGTATGTCAAAAGAATTAAAAAAACAAAAAATAAAGCTGCCCCCCCCCCCCCATTAATCAAACCCCTCCCTCTAAACAAGGATTACTTGTATATCTAGAATACTTATGAAACAAAAGACGACATTCAGCAACCAGGCAGCTCTGCTCGAGAGCATCCAAACACCCTAATTCGTTAAATTGTGGTAATATTCCATGAGCAGGCCCCATGTCTTATAAAAATTCATTTTTACATTTTTAACATTATGTCTATTTTTTTTCTAAACTTAGGAAAGGCATTACCTCCTGTAACCATTGAATATGAGGCCCTTTTGTGGACCATTATCATAATTTAAGTTTTAGGGTTGTCATACCCTTCGATGCCGTTTTCACTTGATAGTTTTTTTCCCCCAACTTTATATCGTGGTCGGAGTTTTGAATTTCTGGGGTTTTTTTTCTTTCTTTTTCCTGTAATTTGTAATCAATTATATAATTGTACTGTTTAATTTTTGTATTATTGTAAACCTTAATAAAAATATTTTTAAAAGAAATTTGAACAAATGGAGGTGTTGCCTTTGGGAGGTTAAACCAGTGCAACTCTTACAAGGACCTAGGATGAGGTTGTTCAGTTCAATGTGATTTTGTTATAATGGTGATGAAAAAAATAAAATAAAGTACAGCTGTATTTTACCATGATATAAAATTGGTTTCATTTATCATTGTTTCACTTAAAGTAGCACTTTCCAAGAATGTATCAACAACATTAAGTGAGGACCTGCTGTACTGTACAACAAAGATTTGGATTACAGGTTTACACTTCCATGCAAGTGGTGACACAGGTAAACAGGATGGTGTCAGGGCACTGAGTACAGAGCAGAAATGCACAAGATGGTGGTGAGTCTTGGAGTATTGCATGCAGTTTTGGTCACCCAGCTACAAGAAACACATCTTAAAGGTACAAAAAGTGTAAATAGATTCAAAAGAATGTAACCGGGATTGGGAGGCTTCAATTGTGAGAGACTGGATGGGCTGTAACTTTTTCCCCTGGAGCATAGGAGGCCAAGTGGAAAATGGAAGTTTGTGGAGCATAGATGAGGTAACAGTCATAGACTTTTTCCTTCAGTTTAGGGGAATCTAAAAGTAGAGGACATAAATTTAAGGCGAGGGGGGAAAGATTTAAAAGGGAACTGAGAGGCACTGCCTTCACACAGGTGGGGATATCAACTGCAAGAGGAAGTGGTCACAGCACAGATGATTCAAATGTTCATAGGACATTTAGACAAGGTACAGGAAAGGAAAGGTTTAGAGGACTATAAGCTGAACCAAGGCAAATGGTCAGGTTGGGCTGAAGGTCCTGTTTCTGTGCTGTAGAACTTCGTCACTCTCTGACTAATAAGGAATTGCTAAAATAATTCACCTCTTATATAAGAATTCAAGTGGTATGGTAGTGACTGAAGAAAATAAAAGCTTCTCTTCATAGGCGTTCCTCAGGGTTATCCTCATTCCCAGTTGTTATTCAGCATCTTCCTGAAAAACATAATTTTAAAGACGTTGGGGAATATTACTGGTATTTTAGAAGGAGGTAGGATGAATACAAACATGTTTTTCTGATGACGTGCCCGCTGGCTAGAATCAAACAAGAAATCCCGTCTTTGCCTGAACAAGGAATGAAATAAAAAAAGTGGGGATTTAAAGCACTGGGTTGCAGGTAAATTTGAAAGAAGAAATTTTTCATTAACGACAGATCAATAATTAACACCAACATGAATGGTTGAAAGCTGAAAGAGGTAAATAGCTGGGCTCCACCATCTCCTGCTGACTGGATTCATAGGCACAAATAGATAGCAAAGGGAAATGCATGCATACCTAAAATAACAACAGTATGGAGACTAAGCATATTAACATGCCACCAAAATCATCTTCAACAAAACTCTTTGTCAGTCACAGATATAGAATATAGAGAGTCAAAGCTAAGTCTGAGAACCTTTGACATACATTTGAAATGAATTTCTATCCTAAGATGCAGAAGATTCTCTTTCTGGAAAATTAATAGAATATGCACAGCAGTCCATTAAGCTAGGAAATAGCAATATCTTCCTAACCCCAGAAAAAGAGGCACAGTTAGGAAACTAATTAGCATAATGCTGTTACAACGCCAGCGACCGGAGTTTTTGACCGGTGGTGTTTGTAAGGAGTTTGTACATACTCCCAGTATCTGTGTTTGTTTCCTCCAGGTGCACCGGTTTCCTCCCAATGTTCTACTGGGGTTGTAAGCTAATTGGAAGTAATTAGGCATCACGGACTCGTGGGCCGAAAGACCTGCTACCGTGTCTAAACCGTATGTCTAAATAAAAAAGATTAGAAAGGTTCAGCAATATCCTGAACAATGGCAGATCCTCAAAAATAACAGGGAGCTTAAGGGAAAAGAAATCAAGCAGCGGACAGGAGATCCTCCAGTAGACCTTATCATGCATGTCAGTGTTTATTAATTGCAAAAGCATTCAAAAGGGGGCTCCACAATGAGCCATGAAGATAGTCACAGTAACATAAGGCTGTGACTTAACGTCCTGTTAGCAGCAGCTGTTCTACCTAGTGTTTTGCTAGATGCTCTTCTGTGTTGCAAATGTGATTATTCTTTGCCAATTTTTCTGTTTCTCTCCCATGTGGTACATTTTTTTCTCTGTTTTCTTGATTTGTGAATTAAAAATATATTTTTTAATTTCTTCTGCACTCTTTTAGCTGTTGTCATCCAAACAAGAGTAACAGCAACATCCCATTAATGTGGTGAGATATCACCCTGCACCATACCAAGAAAAATGACACCAGGCTTCAGAGAGAGATACAAGGACAGATGACTAAAAACTTGGATTTATCAGGCATTGAGGGTTTTGAAAAGGATGTGCATTTTGAAAAGGATGAGGATTTTGAGATTGAGATGTTGTTGGACAACTGATCAGATGGTGGGTGAGGCCTGGTGAGAGTCCAGTCATCAGAGTTTCTACATTGAGTAGTAGAGAGAAGCCAGGCCAGGAGAGCAATGAAAAAGGTAAGTCTAGAAATCACATGGGATGAGCTGGAATTGAATTAGAATCAGTCATATTATCGCGTTGATGAAGGAAAAATATGATGAAGCTTATCTCACTGCCAAAGATTGGTACTGGGTTTGTCTCCATTTCAGACTGCTTTACATTGAATTGTTTTTGCTTCTTTATTTCCCTCCCAACAAAGCATCTTCATAATATTGTCACTGGCCAATATTAACCACTCAATCAACATTACTAATGCAATTATCACATTGGTGGTTGTGTTAATTGTTCACTGCATTTCTACAATAAAGCAGGGACTGCAGTCCTGAACTATTTCTTTGGCTGTAAAGCAAGTCTGCCCTTTATATTCAGTTTGGACCCAGCCAACAGACAAACTTTAATGAACAGAACCAAATGCAACAACATCCTGATGTTCTACTTGTCCCAGGTGTTGTGAAGAATGGGACTGGCCTCTACGCTATTAAATAACCCAGTCAGTTGGATATTGTCACACTACCTCTCCTTCATGGAAAAGAGATTCCACCTTTGACCCCAAATCCATTGGACAGTGGTCAGCACGGAATCTGGTGCAGATACTGAGGGACAAGTATTTGATGGATACTGTGAGGAAGTTCCCGGAGTAGATGGTCCAGATCATCTGGCAGAATGCCTCATCACCAACATTGCCAACAAACACAAAGATCTCACTTGGCTGGTGGTGAGATGGGACCATTCTGGTCAGACTCTTCTTGTACCACCAGAATATTGGCCCAGTGCATGTTCCCTTCAAGACAACTGCAACAAAGAGGAGACAGTCACCCACCTCTGTGCAAATTGGATTTGAAAGATGTTCTAGAGAAGGATGCAAGTGTCATCCCAAGCAGCAGAGTAACAGAGGACTCTGATTTAAGGGTTGCTCCTGGGGATGCAGAGCCAGACATCCAGTGCTGCTGGAAGATCATCGTCTCAGTGAAAGACAAGCTGGTCTGCCTGAAATTTGGTCCTCCAGCACAGTGAGATGTAAATGCTGCCCACTCACACATTCCAGGCTGCAGGAGTATGCACTGAGAGATGAAATGAGTGCAGCCAACACAAATGCTTTGTGGGGAAGGACCACAGTGTAGAGTCCTTCCATTACTGAAAGTTGAGGGGCTGAAATTGTTGAGGAAGCCCCTCAAACAACAGAAGGTTTTATTACTCCAGTGAACATCCATAGGGTGCAAGATGGAATAATGATTAGCTAACATTGCAATGTTCAGAAAGTAATGTATAGAGCATGACACTAAGAATGTATATATATATATATACATTTATAAATATATATATATGATAAAAAATTCATCATAATATATATTCATGGTGAATGAAGTTCATTTTAATATTTTTTTTTAAGATACTTCAATCAATAGAAAAGATTTGGACCTCGTTGGTTTCTGATATAAATGTTGAATATTCACCTGAAACAATTAGAATTTATTTTAATGTTTATTATAGTTATTTTACACAAAATCGCTTTTTCATAAAATGGAGCATTCCAAAAAATAGTAGTGTTTCCTACTTTAAGGGGAAAGTGTTCAAAATATATTTTTGTCAACATTGAGATTTGACTTAATCTTAAAAATTTTTTTGCTTGAAAACTGTTTCCCTGGAGCTGCAGTCTCCAGTAGAAAAAGTTGATTTACTCTTTCCAATCTATATCTTCAAATCTCCTGATGAGCCAGCTGTATTTCAGTGATATTAGTTTTATTTTCAATAACAGTTATTCTCCTGAGTTTTCCATCATCTTTTCTAGAACCCTTGTGAATAAATGTACAATCAGAAGTCAAAATAATAAAGAGAAATAACAAAAAAGGGAATGTAACTTTAGACTTGAGCCAATAATATTGGCTTCTAAAATTATTAAAAATTATATTCAGGTTGTTGGAGATTTTTAAACTCTCACACCATCTCTCTTCATAATAAGACTGGGTGAATGCATACCCATCAGTGTTGGAGGGAAATAAAGGTTTGGATGATGGTTGATACAGGTACTGTATCTATTTTATCAGTACAGCCAAGGAAGGAGCACGAGCCCCTGTAACTTGTGTTCATCCCTTCTTGCAGTCATTCCTACATGTTTGCGTTAAAATTCTGTCCCATTGATCTGCAAGATGTTATTTCTGTCCCTGAAATTTGTTTATTAAATGTCTTTTTTGGAATCAGATTAAAATTTCAGGTTTATTGTCAGGGTACATACATGATATCACATACAACCTTGAGATTCTTTATCCTGCGAGCCAGGCAGAATTACCACTTATTGATAATGCAAAAAAATAAACTGTACTCAGTCTACCCTTGTAAACAAATAAAAAATGTAAACAAACTGACGGTGCAACACAGAGAGAAATAACAATCAACAAAGTGTAAGAGTCCTTAAATGAGCTCCTGATTAAGTTTGTTGTTGAGGAATCTGATGGTGGAGGGGGAGCGGCTGTTCCTGGACCTGGTGGTGCAAGGCCTGTAGCACCTATACCCCTTTCCTGATGGTAACAGTGAGAACAAGCATGTGCTAGGTGGTGTGGGTCCTTGATGATTCCTGCTGCTCTCTGACAGCAGCGTCCCTGTAAATATTCTCAATAGTGGGGAGGGTTTTGCATGTGATGTCATGGGCTGTGACCACTACTTTTGCAGGGCATTACATTCAGGGTATTGATGCAGCCAGTCAGCACACTTTCTACCACACCTCTGTAGAAATTTGCCAGGGTTTTGATGTCATACCAAACTCCTGAAAAAGTAGAGGCACTGACGTGCTTTCTTCATGACACCATTTGTGTGTTGGGTCTAGGAAAGGTCCTCCAAGATAATGAGTCTCAAGAATTTAAATTTGCTTACCCTCTCCACCTCTGAACCCCCATTGTTCACTAGATTGCTGAATTCAGGATGGGAAAGCCAGAGGTATACAATCAGCTCATTAGTTTTGATGACATTGAGTATGAGGTTGTTGTTGTGCACCATTCAGCCATTGTCAATGTCATCCATGTTATCTGTTTATTATTCATTTGATCTACATGCTACAGGAATCCAACCAGCCTCCATCTATGTTTCTGATGCACATATGCTTCCTTCCAGCTCACTTCATCTAACCCTCCCTTTCTCCCTCATGTGGTATCTTCTATCTATCTTAAAAGCATCAGTTTTCTTCAGTTGATCAATATGGTAGCAAATTTCATGAGCTAACCATCACCTAGGTATGAAATTGCCAATGAAATTCCTTATTTGATTTTATTAGGGTCTTGAGCACTGATAGCTTCACAATCACATTGGGGATTCAGGTCTAGGGGCTGAGGAGGATGACTTGGTGCCTTGAGCTGGGGTCACGATTAGAACAGTCAGGAGGTTATGTGCTTATGGAGTTCCAGGGGACAGGAGGTAGCAGCAACAGAGGAGGTAGCAGGATCCATGGATGCTCAATGTCTATGAAGGGATGCACTTTTGCTTCTCTTTCCCATCTTATTAGGGCTGCTGGACGAGTGATATCTCCATGTGTCCCCTTACAGGGTAAACAAGGAAAATAATCTTGTGCATTTTGCGGACATGAAAATAACGGAAGCTTGATCTGGAATATTGCATTTACTAAGGGACAATGTGCTTGATAAAGGTCAACTGATTTATTAAAGACAACATTTGTGGCCTGTATGCCAACAGATCAAAACCCAAATCAGAGTTGGTCCTGCCAATAATGAAGTCAACAGTTACATGATCCAACTCCAGGTGACCCATGGCAAGTTTCATCCAGGCACAGATCCAGGTTCATCCCTTTGATTCAGACTTCTTGTCAGAGTACATACATGACATCGCATACAACACTAAGATTCTTTTTCCTGCGAGCAAGGCAGAATTACCATTTATTGGTATTGCAAAACAAAACTGTACATGATGCAGTTATAAATAAATAAAGAAATGTAAAAAAAAAGACTGCAATACAGAGAGGAAAAAAAATGATGGCAAAGTAAGAATCTTTAAATGAGTCCCTGAGTGAGTTTATTGTTGAGTCTGATGGCAGAGGGGCAGCAGCTGTTCCTGAACCTGGTGGTACAAGTCTTGTGGCACCTATACCCCTTTCCTTTTTTTAAAAAATTTATTTATTTTTCACACGGTGAACCATATCAATCAAAATACATACAAACATTTCCCTCTTAAATATACACAGTGGCATTTTCTCCCCCCTACCTTCCCTTCCCCCCTTCCCACCCCCTCCAAACCCATTAAATGTTCAACATATACAATAAAACCATTAAACAATGTCATCACACAATGAAAATAAACAGGAAAATTGTGTCATCTACTTTTACACACTGGATCAAGTCATTTTGTCTTCTTATCATTTTAGGGGGTGGAGGTCCAAGGCAAGCTCTCTCTATTATGTTTCATGTACGGTTCCCAAATTTGTTCAAATAATGTGACTTTATTTTTTTAATTATGCTATTTTTTCCAATGGAATACATTTATTCATTTCCATGTACCATTGCTGTACTCTCAGGCTCTCTTTTGATTTCCAAGTTGACATTATATATTTTTTTTGCTACAGCTAAGGCTATCATAATATTTTTGGTAGTCAGGCAATCTGTTTACTTAATTCAGATTATAAGATAATAGCAAAATTATTAGCAGAGATATTGATGTATACGATGCTGGTGTTAGTGGATCCTTCCCCGTCTTTGGTATTTCTCTAATTATTGCTGTCTTACATGAATCTGGCAAATTTTGTGTTTCTTCTGTCTGGTTCATTACTTTGAGGAGAGGAGGAATTGATAACTCTTTAAATGTTTTATAGAATTCTATTGGGAATCCATCCTCTCCAGGCATTTTATTATTTGGCAGCTTTTTTTAATAAAACCATTTGAAATAGAGGAAGTACAGGATATATCAGCTTGTTTTGCTCCTCTTCTTGCAATTTCGGCAGTTCAATTTTAATTAAAAACTCTTCTATTTTATCACCTTTCCCCTCGTTCTCAGTTTGGTATAATTGTTCATAAAATTCCTTAAAGATCTCATTAATCTCCATTGGATTATATGTAATTTGTTTGTCCTTTTTCCTTGATGCCAATACAATTCGAAGTAAAGAATTAGGCCTCAAGCTGGATGAAGCGCATAAAAGATTTACTATGTTCTCGCTTAGGAAAGAGGTAGAGTGTGTGCTGGGTGGTGTGCATACTTGATCATTGCTGCTGCGCTCCGTGTTCCCTGTAATTCTTCTTGATGGTGTTGAGGGTTTTTACTGTGATATACCAGGCTGTGTCCATTACCTTTTGCAGGGCTTTATGCTCAGGCGTAATGGTGTCCCCCAAACCAGACCATGATGCAGTCAGTCAGCATACATTCCACCACACATCTATAGATATGTGCGAGTGTTTCTGATGTACCAAGCCTCCACAAAATCCTGAGGCAGTAGAGGCACTGATGTGCTTTCTTCACGATACCATTAATGTTTTGGGTCCAGGAAAGATCTTCTGAGATAGTGACTCCTAAGAACTTAATTTGCTCACCCTCTCCACCTCTGATCCCCCAAAGAACACTAGATTGTACAGAATCAGTTTGAAGTGGAGATCATGGAAATTTTGCATAAATAATATATTATACCACATGTTAAGTTAACCACTGTGATAACTTCATATCACAAGTGGTAGCATTGTACTTGGTGGAAAAACATGTCCATGCAAAGCATTTTGAAAACAGGACAAAAGAGATTGAAGATGCTGAAATTAGGGAAACAGAACATGAAACTCAGCAGGTCAAGCGGCATCTGTGGAGGTAAAATGAGCAGATCCACTTTGAGTCGCTTCTTCAGGACTGTGAAAGATTGTCAGTGTGTAGCGGAGCGGAAAGTAGTGGAGAGTGAGTGTAGTGACTGGTAGGTGGGAGGTGGAACCAGAAGGAGAGGGGATGATGGCCAGATGGAATCATGGATGAGGGAGGGTCAGAGGTTGATTGGTAATAGGTCAAGCCACATGAAGAGGAAATAATGAAGCAGGTTTTTCTTTGGGTGGTGGTACGAGAGGTGAACAAGCAGAGAAGAAAACCAGGTGAACAAGTGAGTGTATGGAAGGAGAAAATGTTCATACCATTTGGTTCTAAGCTACCCAAGCAGAATTCAAGCTGTTGTTCATCATTTTATGTTTGGTCTCTACATGGCAGTTTGTGAGTAGGAAAGGGAAGTTCAAGTGACATACAGCCAGATCCACTAGATGGTTATTATGAACAGAGCACAGCTTCTTAAAATTGTATCCAAGTCTACACTTGATATAAGTGTAGAGCAGGCAACACAAGGAGCAGATCAACTTGGAAGAGATGCCAGTGAACCTCTGCCTCTCCTGGAAGGGGTGCTTAGGTACCTGGATGGTGGTGAGGGAGGAGTTAAAGGGACAGGTGTTAAGCCTCTGTCAGAGGAGAAGGTACCAAAGGAAGGGGAGAGATGGGAAGGGATACATAAGTGAACCAGGGAAGTAGAAATGGGAGGTGAGATCACATTGAAGCTATCAAAATGGCAGAGGATAATTTGTTGGAATGCAGAGGCTTGCAGGTGAAAGGAGAGGACCAAAGAATCCTATTGCTGTTATGCTTGGGGAGTGTAGTGGTGGAGGGGTTTGGGGTTTGAGCAGACATGCTTGATTTGGAGGAAGTATATTGAGGGCTCCATATTTCTGGAAGGAGGAGACAGTTCAGAAGCTCTGGAGCAGAAAATCTCATCCTGAGGCAGATGAAGAAATTAAAATAAGAGATCCTTTACAGAAAGAAGTAAGGTGGGAAAATCTCATTGAGAATATATCAGCCATTTGAAACATTGCCATCTACTGCCATCTTGTGGCCTTTTGTACTCTTTCAATTATCATATTTATTACTTTGTTTTATATCTCTCTCTTTGGCTTGGCTTCGCAGACGAAGATTTATGGAGGGGGTAAATGTCCACGTCAGCTGCAGGCTCGTTTGTGGCTGACAAGTCCGATGCGGGACAGGCAGACACGGTTGACATTAGAAATCTACATGTACAATGTGAATGTTTAGCAGTAATGAAACAATACTGTATAAAACATCATAGCATATTTGTGGATAATACCATGAGCCTGAATTTCTGCTGGCTCTCCCTGAATGTCAAATCCTGGTGAGAAGTGGGGGGGCTGCAAAGAAACCTCATGAGAAATTGAATTGGTACAAAGCCATTGGGAAGAGTGGGTTCCAAAATGCTGGAAGCCAAATATTGGCGTAAAAATGTCTTCTCATTCCCCAAGGGGAATGCCAGAAAGATGTCAATTTCTTCCCTTAGCTTCAACCGACTTATCTCAAACAGCACTTCTGGAGGCTCAAACCTATTCTCCAGCCATCTATTGTGACCAACAGCATGGAATAAACAGTGAAATTCCTCAGAATACATTAAAATACTCTCTATCTCTTTAGTCCCAGCCCCACAGCTTTACCACAACACCTTCAAGATGGGGCTGGGAGAAATGGAGAGAAAATCATAATTGCATTCCAGAGCAATTGAGACAAAAATAAATCACATCTTGTAGTCCCAAACTTCAAACCCACCTCCCCAGACATCACTGCATTTCGACTCACCCTGGTATACAGAGGTTACATGGCGGTAAAATGTGTCTGCAGTAATGTCAATAAATGAGCTGGGGTTGCTCATTATATTCCCCGCTCAAGGTTTTGTTTCTCATCAACTTTGAGAGAAGAAATCTCAGACAGGATATAAAGCAGCTGCCTGCCTCTCCTTTGCCAATTTTGCAAAAGAACTGAAGAAACAGATTTGTTGAAAGATGGTTTATCTTTTTATTGTTCTGTTACTCAGTGCCTATTTTTCAATGTGTCTGTTACAAAATAAAAGGCTCAACCACACATTTTCATATGCTGTAAAGTACTCTGCAGATCTTAGCATAATTTCTACACTTTTAAAGCCAATATCTGGGGATTTGCTATGAAGGACTTCCTCACAAAGAGCTGTCTTGAGTTGAATCACAGTGAATGTTCAGTCTAACTATTTCAGGGTCACATGGAGAATTTTATTGGAGTGAAATCCTTTGGTGTAGTGAACTATTGTTTGATTTTATACCACCATTTAAAAGATCTATGAAATTTGCTAAAGAGATACTTAAAACAGGAGTTGTGTGGTGCAACACACAATATAATAGAGCAACTCAATGGATTGAGCAATAGAATGGTGGGAGAAATAGAACGGTCAACATTGAGGCCCACAACCTTTGTTCAGGACCAGGGTCTTTTCTCCCACTGATGCTGATTGACTGGTCAAGTTCCTCAAGTTCAGTGGTTCCCAACCTTTTACTTTCCATGCACATACCACTTTAAGTATTCCCTATGCCGTAAGTGTTCTGTGATTAGTAAGTGATTGCTTAAGGTGGAATGTGAGTGGGAAGGGAAGGTTGAGAATCACTGCTCTCCAGATTCCAGGGTCTGTAGTCTCCAGAGAGGTGTAATTAGAAGTATAATCAATATTTCATGTGCTCATGAGAATAATGCATGTTAAACCTCAATACAATTTCTGGATAGGTGCTATTTCATCCCGAAAAGTCTGATGGTGTGGCAGTTCATCCATGCGGCAGGTGAACCGGTACCAGCAGTTGCAGTCGAGTTCGCAGTCAGAGATATACTCGGAAGTTCTCAGTGCAGGGCAAACAACAGAGGAAATTGACATCACTTCTGCCCGTCTTGAGCACTGATACCACTTGGACCTTTTAAGTGCAGAAGTTTGAATCAATAAAATCAGTTGGTTTGAAACTCTACTCAACTCAGCATGTTTCTTCCACTTGCGGTGGCCAATAGCCACAATGGGATGACCTTCTCTGAACTTGGTTGATTTTTTTTTTGAGTGCTTATGTGGGAAATTTAGTTGTAAACTGTTACATTTTCTCGACATCTTTGTCTCAGAAATTGAAGCATGCTTTAAAGAATGACATTGCACTGTCAATATGTTCAAAGTATATCTGAAGAGGATACAATAAGAGCAGCAAACATAAATGAGGCAATGTTATTGATTAATTGCCACAAAACTACCAAAGGCAAAGCAAGTCAAGCAACAGAAAGTTAAATAAGAGTAATAAAATAAAGAAGGCAAAGCTGACTTTTAAAAGAGAAGGAGACAAATGTTTGCAAACAAGTGCTTCTCAGGGGAGTTCTGTCCTTGGCTTGTTCTGAGTTAGCTTATCTCGGGAGAGAGGAAAAAAAATTCTGTATTCCCTCTCTTCAATCACTGCTTGAAATATGTGCCCGTGGATCTTGTTCAGAGTGAATAGAATCAACTGTGATGGATCCACCCCAGAATAGTTCACTCTCTGGCCTAGCAACAGGGCTCATTAAACAATGATTTCTTCAGTGCTACGGAAACAGAGATTGAAATAAAAAATTGGAATTTTTTTTAAAATAAATTCAGAATTCATGAAAACTCTGATCTCCCACCTAATCTTGAACTTCTCTGCACTTCCCAAACTATAATCAACAACCCTCTTGTCACTCCCACCACATATTTTGATTCCACACTCTTTCCTGATGCACCTTCCTCTACTGCCAATGCCGATGACTGGTGTCACTGGTCCCCTGATATAGCTGATATCCCCTGATAATGCAAACCACCTCCCCACTTGCTGGCCCCACTAGCTAGGGGCTTGACTGAACCCCAAAATAGCTTTGAGTGGAATGGCAAGATTAATTTCAATGTTAAACACAGTTACCACTACTTTCCACAAACATACAAGTCATTTGGGGATGACAGTCAGCAGCCTGTCACGATGTCTGAGCCCAAATTAAACTAAAACTCTGCTGCTTACACATAGGGCATATCCTTTTATTACATATCCTTTTATTTCCTGTATATTCATGTGTCTATTTAGAAACTCTTTAAAAACTACTACCATTATCAGCTTCCACCACTAGACCTTCCAGGCACCCACCTCCCTCCAAGTTAAAAAAAAACTTTCCCTGTTCATCTTTAAACTAATGTATTCACACACACTGAAGGCACTGCCTTTAATATGTGTTGTGGTTTGGACTGGTTAAAAAAAAAATTATGTTTACCTATCAACATCTCTCATAATTTTATAAATTTCTGTCAAAACTCCCCTCAGCCTCGATTCTATGAGCCTACAAATAATCTCCTGACCACAGCCTTGGAAGATGTGCTGTTCTGTAAAAGGACAATGACTAAAAACAACTCCTTGGGGTCCACAAGAAACCTCTAAGAATGTTATCCAGCTTTGTGTATCAAGTAGATGTTGAAGGAGAAAATTAGTGTGATATGGATATCTATGATATGGCATCAAAGTGGCTTCAAAGAAAAAGTAGAGAAAGGTAGCTATAAAGAATGTTAGCTTTTAAGCCAAGGGAGTGAAATGCAAACCTACCAAAGGAAAATAGTTGTATCAAAGCATCTAAGACAGAAGAGATTCGACAACTTTACACAGGCGCACCTCAAGGATGTGTGCTTAGCCCACTGCTCTACACCCATGACTGTATGGCTCACCACAATTAAAATGCTATCTACAAATTTGTCAATGACACCATGGTTGTCAGCAGAATCACAGGCGGCAATGAGGAAGTGCACAGGAGCGAGATAGATCAACTAGTTGAGTGGTATCACAACGACCTTGCACTTAACGATAGCAAAACCAAGGAGCTCCTGGAGACTGCTGTCGCGAGACTCGTGCCAAGCTACGGACGGCTAGAAACTAGCACAAACTGGCCAAAGGAATGTCAGTTATCGGAACCATGTTGCAGGTTCAGATCTGGAGCTCGGGTTGCCAATGGTTTGGACTGGACTCTGGGTGGCTGCAAAAGCACTGGAGGTGAATCTACAGACACTCAGTGACTCGGGGGGGGGGGGGGGGTCCTCTCTTTTGCTTCTCTTTCACTAACTGTAAGAAATGTAAGAGGACCTGGACAATTTCTGCCAGTGGCAAATCCGTCTGCCTTGCAGCAGGCAAAAGGGAATTTCATGAAATAGGATACTTTTATTTCTAATGACAATAAATTGAATCTTGAGTTGATTGTGGACTTCAGGAGAACAAATCAGTCTTCTTTGAAGGATCAGCAGTGGAGAGGGTCAAGAACTTTAAATTCCAAGGTGTCAACATCTCTGAAGATCTCTCCTGGGGACTCCATGTAGATATAATCATGCAGAAGGTATGTCACGAAGGAATCTCAAAAATTTCTATAGGTGTACCGAGGAGAACATTCTGAATAGTTGAATCACTGTTTGGTTTGGACATGCCAATATACAGGAAAAGAAAAAAACTCACCCATTAACATCACAGATACCAGTCTTCACTCCATCATGGACATATACAAGAAGCGGTATCTTAAGAAAAAAGCCTTTATCCTCAAGGACCCTCACCACCCAGGCTATGCCATCTTCGCCCTGCTACCATCAAGGAGGAGCAGGAGCCTGAAGAGTACATAGCAGTACAAGAACAGCTTCTTCCCCTCCCCAATCATATTTATGAATGGACAATGAACCACAGACATGACCTCACTTTCTCCTTTTTTTTGCACTATTTATTTTGAAATGTAATTTATAGCAATATTTGCACGGTGACGCTGCCGCAAAACAACAAATTTTGTGACATGTTCATAACAGTAAATTCTAATACTGATTCTGATCATTAAATGATTGTTCACATCAGGAGGGCTGTAGATAGGAAGGGATATTTGGAGAGAGAAAGAAAGAGCAGATAATGTCTGGTGGAGGAGCAAAAAAGACAAGTCCTGTGTTTCGGAAGAGCAGCAATGGCAAGCAGTAGAGGTGACGTACAGGATTATGCGTACTACAAAATGTCTACTGACTCAACATGCTGTGATGCAATTACATGAAAATGCTTCTTGAAGGCACTGTTTTGACAGTGTTTGCTTATACGCAAGAGGAACCAGAGAAAATGTAGCTCTTTTAATCAGAATGAAGGTAGGAAAAGGAATATCTGATCGAGGTTTAAGATTATGCAGGCTTTTTATAGTGAATTGCAATAAAAATAAAAATGTCCTGGTTTGGAAAGTTATTACTAAATGGTCAGTCATTTGATATCCCCCATGGAACAAAGCAAATAATTGGCTGAAATTCCTTTTATGCAAAGAATCTACACCAAACAAAAGTAAAGGAGAACCACAGTCCAACAATACTCAAAAAATGATGAATGTTTCAAAAGGAAACCTTAAAGAAGGATGTAGGAAAGAAGTAACAGGCCTATGAGCATCTCTTTCAGGGACGCTGAAACAAAATGAAGTCATTGACACATGCTTAACATCTGTATGTCACTCTTATTAATTGGCCATTGATGTAACTTGAGGGAATTTTTTTTTTAAATTATTTCAGATTTGTTTGATCATCTAGCTAAAGAAATGCCACTCCAAAGATGGGCACTTTCCTTCTGCTCTGGGGGCAGTGGATTTACAACAGGGAATTACTATTGTGGCCATAATCCTGACCAGGTACATTTAGAGAACAGTTTCTGCACTTGCATGCAGTGGGGCTCCAGAAGCAAGATTGCAGAGGGAACCATTCAGAACTGCAGGGCAGTGTGGTGGTGAGGGGCGAAGTAACAGATTCAAAGGATTGAGGAGTTACAACCCCAGACAAATATGCATGTTTATCAAAATGTAAATTTTATTTACAACTGGGAGTAAACACAATACTGGAGTCAGAACCCCCTGTTGCAAACCAATTTTGCTCACATGCAAAGTAACCAAAATAACAAGTACCAAGAAGAGGTATTTAGACTGCTGAGGCTCAGAACAAATAGGACCTACAACTACCTGATGTACAAAACACAGATTCAAAAAGCAATCTAGTTACAGATTCAAATGTACAAGTTAAACCTGGTGAATCACAGTCAAGGCCCCACCCCTTATGGCACCCACTACTCAAAGATCGCAACCAGGACCAGAGAGAGAAAACAAAGAGAGAGAAAATCACACATGCACTGTGATTTATACTCCTGGGGCTGGAGACTGGCCCAGGCATGAGTCACATGACTTCAGCTTGGAAGATAACCAAGCAGAAGGTTATGGAGAGAAGGCCAAGGAGTGGGCTGAGTGACAAGGATCAGCTCATGATTAAATGGTAGAGAAGACCCTCTGGGCCGATTGGCCTACTTCTGCTCTTTTATCTTGTAAGAAGGGGGTTTAATCTGATTTGTCTGAGTGGGGCTGATTTTGATTGAAACGGGTAAGTAACCTTTGACTATTACTTCCGACCAGTAGGGTGCTTCGTATTTGACCAGTGAGGTGACCTTCCATGTTACAGGCAATTAGGTGTCATCAGTGTGATCCAAAAAAGACCAGCAGTAACTTTCTTTTTGTTGACCCTTTCTTCATGTCTACTATGACCATGGGTTGTTTAATATATTTCTTTGAATTCCAGCTGCACCCCACCCACCACATCTTCACAGACCCTACCCCAACAATAGAATTCCTGTGGTTTGTTGTTACTCAGGTATTGCAGAATAAATCTGATGGATGACAGTTTTCTCATGAACACGGCTTTTTGCACATGCACTCACAGTGCCGAGCCAAATAGGATCATCACGTTCAGAAGATGAAGCCAAGCTAAAATAATTTAGAATTTTAACACAGAACGCAACTTGTAATTTGACTTTCACATACAAACAGCCAAATATCATTGCTAAAGACTGTGATCAGAGCAGGAACAAGAGGATCCATTGAGGATAAATATATGGGATAGGAATGTCAAGATGCATCAGGAATGGGAGAGACAAGCAAGAACTCCCACATCCTGATTGGATTCCAAGTGCCTTCCTCTGTAAAAATGTAACAGTTCATTTGCTGATTCTGATGCATTGAATGAAATTTACCTCAATACATGTTGTTGATTTTTTTTAATGAATGAATGTGATAGATAAATAAATAAATAGATAATCTGTCCATGAACAAGTCGCTAACAAGCTCATTTAAGCCACCCTGTGATTGTTATTTTGACCAATTCAATATTTTTACATGTTACAATGGCAGTAGATTTTAGTGTGTAATATTTTTTGTTTTATAAAAACTCTATATTTGTCTGTGTATGATTGGTAACTGGTTTTGTTTTTGTATAAGCAGTTTTAAAGAACAGCAACCAAACTGATAGAGATTGGTGGTAATGCTCTTTTATTTAACATTTTCCCCAGTCCATGAATACCCCAAAATATACAATTTGAAATCTGAATCAATCATATTCATAGAACAGTCAGAACTAAATACTATGTCCGACTGCCATCTTGCTACTCAACTGAATGGTTGTATTAGGCTTCTAGGTCCAATCCTGAGTGACCTTGGCACCATAGTTGGTCAGACCTGCCATAGATCTAGGGAATGCTGATAATCTTTGTATTTTACTGCC
This sequence comes from Narcine bancroftii, assembly GCF_036971445.1. Classification (NCBI taxonomy): domain Eukaryota; kingdom Metazoa; phylum Chordata; class Chondrichthyes; order Torpediniformes; family Narcinidae; genus Narcine; species Narcine bancroftii. The sequence goes on along the minus strand of NC_091478.1, from coordinate 30,169,279 downwards.
ATTTTACAGATGAACGACTCACTTAACATTAATTATATGGAGAAACAGAAATACACACCTGGTTTCCAGTTGCTGTTCTACCAATTGGAAGGTTTCATCTGCAACTTGGATTTGGCCTCAGTAACTCAACGGATGAGAAAGAATTAAGGTGAAGAAATTAGTATTTGGCCAATTGCTCATAGAAGCAAAGTAGGAGGGGAAAAAAAATCAATTTTGTACAGTTCTCTGCTAAATTTAGTTTCACTAAATCAGGCTCAAAATGTTCTCCTCCATCATCAGCCATTTGTCCTTTTTCTGGATTTTCAGAGCATAGTTGTGCTACATCATCAATCATTACAGTTAAATTTAGTTCTAATCATTCATTTGAAAGAGCCTGAAGTGATTTCCTTAGGTTGCCATGGATTTTAACCATGTCCTTATCTTCATCTTGTTGTCAAATATCTACTTTTTATGTGAATTGTTCTGTTTCTTCATCTCAAACACATCAATCTTGAACATTTAAAATTTCCTCAACATACCCTGGGTAATTGAGAGAATGTACAGTGAGTCAAGGAGTAGTAGCATGAAATCATCCAGCTGCAGCAGAAAGAAACAGGAAACACTGGCAGATATGGAGGAGTTCAAAGTTCAAATTTATTGTTAGACCACATACAATCCTGAGATTATTTTTCCTGCAGGCCAGGCAGAATTTCTACTTTTTGGTGAATGTAAACTGCATTCAAGAAAGATATGCATACAAAAGATAGAAATGTAAACATACTGACTGTGGAATACAGAAAAAATATTCAGTAATAAATAAATAAACATGCAAAGTAAGAGTCCTTAAATGAGTCCCTGATTGAGTTTGTTGTTGAGGAGTCTGATGGTAGAGGGGGAGCAGCTGTTCCTGAACCTGGTGGCACGAGTCCTGTGGCGCCTAAACCTCTTCCGATCGCAGCAGTAAGAACAGACCATGTCCTGGGTGGCGCGAATCCTTGATAATTGCTGCTGCTCTCCAACAGCAGCATTTCATGCATGTTTTCTCGATGGTGGGAACAGTTTAACCTGTGATGTACTGGGTTGTGTCCACTACCTTTTGCAGGGCTTTCTGCTCAGAGGAATTGGTGCCCCCATATCAAGTCGTGATGCAGCTGGCCAGCATGCTTTCCATAACACATCTATAGAAATTTGCCAAGGTTTCCGATGTCACACCGAACCTCTGCAAACTCCTGAAGAAGTAGAAGCGCTAACATGCTTTCTTCACAATGACATTTGAAATGGTATTATCGTACCAAGCCACACAGTCTTGTGTAAAGCAAGTTGAGCAAGGGACTAAAAATTCAATGCTGATGAAGCACCAGAGGAGTTGTACACTAGGAACCAGTTCCTTACTAAAGCTATCAGTATGCAATGTTACAAATAATGCAACTTCATCCAATTTGACTTTTCTCTTCTCAGCTAAGCTTTCAAATTCAATTTCTAATCATTGAATTCACACATATCTTGTTGCAAGACTGCAACAAGTAACTATTTCCAGATTGCCTCTGCACAGGGGACAAAGTAACAATCATAGTTAAATGGCTAAAATTTCTCAGGCAAGGTCATCAAGAAAAGGCCTAGTGAATGGGGCAGAGAGGAAAAATGCAGCAGCCACGATTTGAATGGCAAAGCACACCCGACGAGCCAAACAGCCTCATTCTGCTCCTTGGTCTTATGGAATAAGTTCAGACACCTTACTGTTACATACACCTTGCAGGGTCAGTCTGGAATTGATTCACAAAGAAAATCTGACAGTTTAGATTAGTGGTTCTCAACATTCCCCCCCACCACTCACATACCACTTTAAGTAATCCCTTACTAACTACAGAGCACCTACGGCATAGATGAAAGGAAAAAAGTCTAAGTTATATTTCATTCTAATAATTAAAATGAAAGAAATTGGCCCAAATCAAAACAGGGCAGCCAAGTCAATATGACCTGTTCTTTCAAAGTTATGTGACACAGTTTAAGTTCTGAGTATATAACCCATGAGATCACCTCTAAATAAAATTACATGAATAACAACATTAGAATGGATGCTTCCTGTTGCCAATGTCAGCTTGAAGGACTCATTGATAACCACTCAGAAGATGGTTAGAGTTAGTCAGTGGTGCAACAGCCTACTGACACTTCAACCACAGTACCATTGTTTCAGCCTTTTGGTGTTGGGCTAAACTGGCTGATAATTCCTAAATCTGGAACTTCATTTTCTGCACAATCTGACTAGCAGTCAGCTCACACTGAAGATCACAGATAGCCATAGAAATAACAGGACCATAGTAGTTGATTTTAACTATGATCAGATTGACTGGGATTCCACAGTCCTAAGGTATTTATTAAATATCTCCGAGAGGTTTATAAATTCATCAAATGCATAAATTAGGTAAATAGTCATCACCTTTTTCCCATGGTAGGGCATTGAATTAAGGTGAGGGGGAAAGATTTAAGAAGGGACCTAAGAGGCATCTTCTTCACAAAGAGGTTAGTGTGCACATGGAACAAAGTGGTTAAAATATAACATTGAAAAGACATTTAGACAAGTACAGTAAAATCTCCGCTATCCGGAATTCAAGCAACCAGTAAAAACAAATCATAAATAAATAAAATAAAAAAGCTTCAAATTGGTACCCCCCTTACATATAGTTCAAACATGCAACACGTAATCTCAAGCAACTATAAAACTCACTTATCCACCAATCCCCATAGGTGCCAGATACTAGGGATTTTACTACACATGGATAGGAAAGGTTTAGAGCAGTGATTCCCAAAGTGGGTGGTGTTCCCCCCCACCCCCCCGCCACTGTGGGCAGTGGAAAGATCCAAGGGAGCAGTGAGGAATAAAGGGGGCAGTCTGAACCTTCCATCTTATTATTATTCACTCTGCTGCAAAGTTTAATAAAGAAGCCACTGCAGTAATTTTCTGGCATTGCAGTCTCCAAAAGGGCTGTCAGTTGCCACAGCCAGACTCAGTGTGGAAATAGTGAGCAAAATAAACTGCGACAAGGTATTCTCATGAAAGTTGGTCTTGGTGGCCGCCATGTTGCACTAGCATCACTACCCCTCCCCTGTTCAGCGCCGCTCCCCCGCCCACCCCCTGCTCAGCACTGTTGTATGGGGGTGGGGGTGTGTGACCTGGGAGTCAAGGAGGTGGCAGCCCAAAAAACTTTGGGAACCACTGGTTTAGAGCAAAATAGGCTGATTGCAGACAAATGGGACTAGCTTGGACAATGTGGAATGATCCTGTTTCCATGGTGTAGAATTCTGATTCTAAATGACACTTTGATTAGTTTTGTAATTTTTTTTCAAGGTAACACAATGGGACAAAAATGTTAAAAGCAACTGCATGTACAAAAACTAGATGAAATTCACTTTCTAGGCAGCCAAATTCTTTTTTTTTGTTTATTCTTGGAATATGCTTGAAACTTTCAAGGTGGCTGTTCGTTGCCATATCATGTTGTCCTGAAGACAGTGGTGGTGAATCTTCATCAACCACTTCAGTTCATTTGATGAAATGCTGAGGGGTGAGAAGTTCCGTCATTTTACCCTGTGAAAAAGTAGGAACAAAGTGACTTCATGCCATGATGTATGTCTTGGAAGAAGATCTCAGGGCAGGAGATATACCATGCACCCAAGATCCATCCTGAAGGTGGTGGTCTCAGATTCACGCAGAGGTTTTGAAGAAGTGCTGTCACTTCAAGGAAAGAATGGGCTTAAAATCATTCTCTGTTTTTTTTGTATTGCAGGCAGTTCACTTTCATTGTATTTGCTTGAATATTTTCCAGTCCAGTTTGTGGCATCTCTTGATTGAACTTGTACAGATGACACCCACTAGCCATGACTTATGTGCCAGACCAATGTCAAAATCAGGAGCCTTTGATGCACAGCCCACCTATTTTAACACAAACAGGGAAGGCTTTCTAAGTGAAATGGGGTAAGAAAGAGAACCAAGTTTTGGGATTCATTTTGTATCCTTCATTTCATCTCAAAACACTTTTGTTGCAAATCTAGAGTTATGCTTATGTGAAAATTTGCCAGGGATGAACTGTGCTCTAGTTCCTCAGCTCATCCCTGAAAATAAATATAAAACCCCTCTCAATTTATCTGGTTGATTAATGCCATTGAAACTGAATAATCAAAATAGAACCCAAATAATCGCTGGGCAGAGTGGAACCCTGTGTGTGATGCCCTAATCTAAAGGCAAATTTTTGTGGGGTGGTGAATTGGATTAGTAAATATGCAGACGATACTAAGATAGGTGGAATAGTGGATAATGAAGAAGGTTTTCAAGGATTGCAGAGGGATTTGGGCTGCTTAGAAAAGTGGGCTGAAAAATGGCAGATGGAATTTAATGCTGATAAGTGTGAGGTGCTTCATTTTGGTAAGAAGAATCAAAACAAGACGTACGTGGTAAATGGGAGAGCATTGATGAATACAGAAGAGCAGAAAGATTTAGGAGTAACGGTACATCGTTCCCTGAAGGTAGAAACTCACGTGAATAGGGTGGTGAAGAAGGCTTTTAGTATGCTGGCCTTTATCAATCATTGCATGGAATATAGGAGTTGGGAGGTGATGTTGAGATTGTATAAGACATTGGTGCGGCCTAATTTGGAGTTCTGTGTGCAGTTCTGGTCGCCTAATTATAGGAAGGATATAAACAGAGTGGAGAGAGTGCAGAGAAGGTTTACCAGAATGTTACCTGGGTTTAAGCATCTAGAGTATAGGAAGAGATTGGACAGATTAGGTCTTTATTCTTTGGAGCGTAGAAGGTTGAGAGGGGATTTGATAGAAGTATTTAAGATTATGAAAGGGATAGACAGAATGGATGTGGATAGACTATTTCCGTTAAGAGGAGGAAAAATTAAAACAAGAGGACATGAGTTAAGAATTAAGGGGCAGAGGTTTAGAGGTAACATGAGGGGGAACTTCTTTACTCAGAGAGTGGTAGCCGTGTGGAATGAGCTTCCGGGAGAAATCGTGGCGGCGGAGTCAATTGTATTATTTAAGAAAAGATTGGACAGGTATATGGATGAGAAGAAGATGGAGAGTTATGGGCATTGTGCAGGGAGGTGGGACTAGAGAGGGGTGTTTGGTTCGGTGCGGACTAGAAGGGCCTAATGGCCTGTTTCCGTGCTGTAATTGTTATGTTATGTTATCACATGAAACTACTCTTTACAATATTTATTCTTGATCTTGTATCCTTTTTAACAGCTACATAGCTTGAGAGGTGTTAAAATATAATCATAGTATTTACAATGGGTTTGGCTCTAATAGAAGTACATTCTCAGATATACCACATTTTGCCTTCCTGCAGTTTCATTAAGCAAATCCTTTTTTTATATATTTATGTCACATTGTCATCCTGTAGCAGCCCATTTGTGTCAATGTGGTACTATGGCGGTATGAGTGATGGGGAGGATTGCTTCCTATCCCCCCACCCCCAAACAGATTTCAGATTTATGGTCAAGAGTACATATTTGACATCACATACCATGAGATTCTTTTTCTGTGGGCGAGGCACAATTACCACTTATTGATAGTGCAAAAACAACTGTACACAACCTAAGTGATAATAAATGTAAACAAACTGTTCAATACAGATAGAATTTTTTTTAAATAAAGTGCGCAAGTAAGAGTCCTTAAATGAGCCCCTGATTGAGTTTGTTGTTGAGGAGTCTGATGGTGGAGGGGGAGCAGCTGTTCCTGAACCTGGTGGTGTGAGTCTTTCCTGATGGCAGCAGTGAGAAAAGAGCATGTGCTGGGTGGTCTGGATCCTTGATGATTGCTGCTGCCCTCTGACAGCACTGTTCCCTGTAGATAATAGTGCAGAGGGTTTTACACTCAGGGGGATTGGTGTCCTCATACCAGTCAGCACACTTTCCACCACACATCTGTAGAAATTTGCCAGTGTTTCTGGTGTCATACCAAACTCCTAAGGAAGTAGAGGTGCTGATGTTTTTTCTTCACAAAACCATTAGTGTGTTGGGTCCAGGAAAGATTCTCCAAGATAGTGACTCCCAAGAACTTAAATTTGTTCACCCTCTCCATCAATGATTCCCCAATGATCACTGGACTGTACACCTCTGGCTTTCCTTTCCCGAATTCAAAAATTAGCACATTAGCTTTGGTGACATTGAGGGAGAGGTCATTGTTGGTGTAGCATTCAGCCAAGTTTTCAATCTCCCTCCTATATGCCGACTCATCACTTTTAAAAAAAAATAACCCACTACTGTGGTATTGTCGGCAAATTTGTAGATGGTATTATTGTCATAACTGAGTTACACACTCGTAAGTAGAAAAAAAGTAGTGCAGGGAGTTAAGAACGCAGCCCTGGGGTGGTCTGGCACTGATGTTCAAGACAAGTATTAAAACTGCACACCATGAGGTAATATCCAGAACGAAGCTTATAAATTAAGTATTCATCTTAAAAAATAATTTCAATCCTTGTTTTTTTAAAAAAAAATCCAAATTAAATTCCATTCTCAGTTTCAGGGTTGATATTGTTGACTATTTGTACATCTTGGCTTTCAAAACAGAAATCCCTATTGATTCTAAAGCCCTGACAACACTGGAAGAGTCTCAGAACAGACAGAAATAAATGATATTGAAATGGAGAGTTTCAAGGTGAAAGGATAAGGAAAATACCAGGGGTACTAAGTCTGCCATGTATACTGGAAGTTATTAACTTTACCCACACTAAGTTTCACACATGCTCCCTCACCAACAGAGAAATTAAAAAATGAAACATTTCGACATCAACCAAAAAAAACTCGTCCACTCGTTACCAAATGTAAAAATTAGAACCCAGTACAGTTACTTTTGAAATCAAGCATTTCAGTAGATTAATATACAAATGCCAAGTTAATTATTTTGTTTGCTATTTAAAAGAGTCCTTGACCCATTTAAACAGTTCAGCAACTTTATTGCTACAGGTGGCAAGGGAATCTTGTATGAATATTTTTATGTAATTAACTGAGATCATTTTAATATATTTTTTTTATTTTAAATATGTGAAGAAGACACAGAACAGCTGCAGCTATTCTCCATATGTGGAGAAGAAATAGATGTATGATTTTTTTCTTTAGATTTGCTGAACAGAGTATGGTGAAATTGAGATTGACAAATTCAAACACTTGGTCCATAAATGAGAGAGAATGCAATTCCAGTCTTGTGAAACACAGGATAGAAGGGAGGTAGAGAAGGAGATAGTCTCCCAGTGCCTTGGTGCTAAGCCAAGTAAACAAAAAATACTCCAGGTTATCACTGCCACCATTCCTGATAGCAAGCTTGATACACACACACACACACACACACACACACACACACACACACACACACACACACACACACACACACACACACACACACAACTGCAACACATACACACACATCCATATTATAGAAACAACAAAGAAAAATGTTAATGGTAAACTAAAGCTTGCAAGGCAAAAAGATAAAAAGAAAGAAAACATTCTGCCTATGCATTCAACAGAGAAATTTTCACATATCGAGGTCACCAACATGGAGACAAATGTCCAAGTGCAGAGATAGTACAAAAGGCAGAGATGTGGCAACATGCCAGATGCAGAAATACATCCAACATCAAGATCAGAAAGCAAGGGCGAGAATAGGAAAAGATACATCAAACATGCTGACACATATTTTCATTGGTCTCTCAATGTTAAATACCATAACCTGGTTTGACCTTCATCTACATTGAAGTGGCCACATATATAATTCATGATATGTACTGATGAAAGTTACCATGATGAAAGTTAATGCAAATTATTTAGTAAAATGATAGTTATGCTTTGTACTGGCAATACAGGACACTTGATTTAAAATGCAGAAACCACGAGCTCTACTCCTAACGTTCTAGTTCAAAAAGTTCAACTCATTAACAAGGAAGCTGATGATTTTTTAAAAAAAAACACAATTATAGGCCTGGATTCAGCAGGAAAATGCCAACAATTCTGCATGCAACTGAGGGCAATTTATATTTTTGTATTGTGTTAGTTTACTTGCATGTCTTCATTTTTTTTCTTATTGAGCCTACACTTTTCAAACAAGGAAGCTTGCGATCTTTATCTTGAGATTCGTTTCTCTGATATGCTGACACTGGATGCCCTCTAAACATGCAGTGGTATTTAGATGCCACGAGAAATCAACTTGTCAATGATGCCCCATATGCCAAGAATTAATAAGTAAACCTGCTCTAACTCATTGGCTTGGAATGGGTCTTGGGCAATCATCAATGCACAGCCTGATTTACACCCCTAGTTATTTCCTTTATTAATTTGGAAAGCAAGCTGATGCTGAGCAGGCAAATCAAATTCCACTCGTATTCTCTTACTATAAATGCCATGGCTTTATGCAAGCCAAAATTATCACACCAGAAAACATTTTAGAGAAACCAAATGATTAAAGAGGGATCAGTAAATGAATTATGGACATATAATAAGGACAGAATATATATTCTGGTTGGATGAATTGATAAAACAATGCAAATCCAGGAAATCAGAATTCAAAGCTTATAAATAAAGTCTTCAAAAAAAAAAAAAGAATTCAAAGCTTAGGTGATTGTCACATGTACCGAGATATAGTAAAACTCTTACTTTTGTATGCTCTCGAGGCACATCGCAAGAAATGTCACCACTCTGGTGACCATTTTGGATATAAAGTTTACAAAAAACCATGTGGGAAAACCAAAACAACAAGATTAACCCTGACAATAAACCAATTAACCTACAATCCTCGTACATTTTTGAAGGGTGGGAGGAAAATGGAGCACCCGCAGGGAACCCATGCAGACACGAGAAAAACATACAAACTCCTTACAGTCAGCGCCAAATTTGAACCTTAGTCACTGATCCTGTAATAACATTGCGCGAGCTGCTATGTTAACTGTGCCACCACGCTAACCATTCTCAACTTGGATTTCTACTTTCCATTTATGCCTCTCTCTTCCTGTCACTTTAAGGTTCTATTATTGTCACATAATATGACATTTAGAATGTAACATACATGAAATTCTTTAACTTTGTCGACCGTAATGAAGACAGAGAGTTGCCACTTTGTCCAGCGCCCCTCGCAGAAATGAGGCCCCAGCGAGGAACAAATTCATGACCCCTGGTTTAACCACTGAGCTATTGGAGCCTCTTAGTGAGCAGACTGAACCCTCAGAAACTGTTTCATAAAGAGATACTTAATATTGTTCATGAAAATATAATATTGATGAAGTCGTAATATCTTCTTCATGCAAAACAATTGAGGGCTCTACGAAGAATTGTGACTACTTGTTCCACATCATTCTTTTTGCTCCTTTTTAATGTATGGTTGCAAGGAATTACCAATTTAGACCAGTAAAGTGAAAATTCTTCATCCAACCTAAATAAAACTTTCAGCCTATCAAAACCAATATAAACAGTGAATAAGCTAATATGCAGACTTCAGGGAACAAGCAGCAAAGTGTGTTGTCGAAAACAGCTCATCTCTGATAACATAGCCAAGGTCCGTCTGAGCCTTATAAAAATAACTTCCCCAGCAGGTTAGAACCTGATCCATGCAGCACACATTTTCAATAAACTGGTAAGACAACAGTTTTGTTGCATATACTTTTCAGAGCCTTATCTTGTAATATTCATATAATTTGTTTGAACTTTATCACACGTATTGAAGAGGGATTTTCTCATTCAGGAATCGTCTTCTGTTTGTATAAATACCAACCTATAACCTATAACCTATAACACCCAACCCCAACCAACCAATTTTCCCCTGCAGCCGCTGCAACCGTGTCTGCCTGTCCCACATCAGACTTGTCAGCCACAAATGAGCCTGCAGCTGACGTGGACTTTTACCCCCTCCATAAATCTTCGTCCGCGAAGCCAAGCCAAAGAAGAAGAACTGCAAAACTAAAAAATGTGGCAATACATTTAAAAACTTCGATAAAGTAAGATCACATGATAATGATTAGGAGCTTACTGCCATACATATTGTAATGTATATACATGCCAAAATTCTTACTTTCTACAGCCAGACAGCAAGTCAAGGATCCAGTTGCAGAGAAATGGACAGAATCCCTGATCTTTAGCTTGATCGTGACTTTTGCTGGTATGACGGTGCAAATGCCAAGCTGTAGTTAATGAAAAATATCCTGACCATAGAACCATAGAATATTACAACACAGAAACAGGCCCCTTTGGCCCTTCCAGTCTGTGCCAAACCAATTTTTTGCCTACTCCCACTGATCTGCACCCAGTCCCTAGCCCTTCATACCTCTCCAAATTCTTCTTAAATGTTAAAGTTGAGCCTGTATTCACCATTTCAGCTGGGAAGCTCATTCCACATCCCAACTACGCTCTGTGTGAAGAAGTTCCCCTCATGTTCACTCTAAACTTTTCTCTTTTCACTCTCAACCCATGTTCCCACCCTTTCCCTGCAACTCAGTTCCTGAAGTCCAGGCATCCTAGTAAATATTTTCTGCCACTCTTTCTCTCTTATTGATACCTTTCCTATAGTTAGGTGACCAAAACTGTGCACAATATTCCAAATTTGGCCTCACCAATGTCTTATACAGCTTTACCATAATATCCCAACTCCTATACTCAATACTTTAATTTATGAAGGCCAATATGCCAAAAACTCTCTTTACAACTCTTTCCATTTATGATGCCACTTTCAGGAAGTTATGAATCTGTATTCCCAGATCACTCTGTTATACCTCACTCCTCAGAGCCCTACCATTTACCGTGCATGTCCTTTCTTGGTTTGTCCTTCCAAAATTCAACACCTCACACTTGTCTGCATTACAATTTCATCTGCCATTTTTCAGCCCATTTTTTCAGCTGGTCCAGATCCACCTGCAAGTTTTGAAAACCTACTTCGCTGTCCACAATGCCTCCATTCTTAAGGTAATCTGCAGATTTGATGATCCAATTTACCATATTATCATCCAGATCATTGATATAGATGACAAACAAGTATGGTCCTAGCACTGATCCCTGAGGCACACCATTTCTCACAGGCTTCCAGTATGAAATGCAATCATCCACCATTACTCTCTGGCTTCTCCCATTCAGCCATTGTCAAATCCAGTTCACTACTTCACCGTGAATACCTAGACTAACCTCCCATGTGGGACCTTGTCAAAGGCCTTACTAAAGTCCATGCAGATAAAATCTACTTCATCTACATTCCTGGTAACCTCACGAAAAAACTCTACAAGATTGGTTAAACATGACCTACCACACACAAAGCCATGTTCACTATCCCTAATCAGTCCATGGTTATCCAAATAATTGTAGATCAGATCTCTTAGAACATCTTCCAATAATTTACCTACTACGGACATCAAGCTCACCAGCCTATCATTTCCAGGGTTACCTTTGGAGCCTTTTTTTTTAAATCCTCCAGCACCTCACACACACACACACACGGACGCTTGAAATATTTCTGCCAGAGCCCCTGCAGTTCTACACTGGTCTCCCTCAATGTCCGAGGGAATATCTTGTCAGGCCCTGGGAATTTATCCACCTTTATTTGCTTTAAGACAACAAGAACTTCATCCTCTTTAATCTGTATAGGTTACATGACTTCACTGTTTTTTTTCCCCTTATTTTCCATGACTCTGTGCCCATTTCCTGAGCGAATATTGATGAAAAAAATTTAAGATCGCCCCCATCTCTTTTGGCTCCATACAAAGCCAACCACACTGATCTTCAGGAGGACTAATTTTGTCCCTTACCATCCTTTTGCTCTTAATATACTTGTAGAAACCCTTAGGATTTTCCTTCACATTGTCGGCCAAAGCAACCTCGTGTCTTCTTTTAGCCTCCTGACTTCTTTCTTGAGGTTTTTCTTGCAATTTTAACCATATAACCATATAACCACTTACAGCACAGAACAGGCCACTTCGGCCCTACTAGTCCATACCGTAACAAATCCCCACCCTCCTAGTCCCACTGACCAGCACCCGGTCCATACCCCTCCAGACCTCTCCTATCCATGTAACTATCCAGTCTTTCCTTAAATGTAACCAATGATCCCGCCTCGACCACGTCTGTCAGAAGCTCATTCCCCACCACCCTTTGCGTAAAGAAATTTACCCTCATGTTCCCCTTATAATTTTCCCCCTTCAATCTTAAACCATGGCCTCTAGTTTGAATCTCCCCCACTCTTAATTGAAAAAGCCTATCCACGTTTACTCTGTCTGTCCCTTTTAAAATCTTAAACACCTCTATCAAGTCCCCTCTCAATCTTCTACACTCCAGAGAAAAAAGCCCCAGTCTGCACAACCTTTCCCTGGAACTCAAACCTTGAAATCCTGTCAACATTCTCGTGAACCTTCTCTGCACTCTCTCTATTTCGTTCATATCTTTCCTATAATTGGTGATTAAAACTGTACACAGTACTCCAAATTTGGCCTCACCAATGCCTTGTACAATTTCATCATAACCTCCCTACTCTTGAATTCAATACTCCGATTTATGAAGGCCAACATTCCAAATGTCTTCTTCACCACACCATCTACCTGAACAAACAATAGTGGACCGAGGACCGATCCCTGAGGAACTCCACTAGTCACCGGCCTCCAATTGGACAAACAATTTTCTACCACTACTCTCTGACACCTCCCATCCAACCATTGCTGAATCCATTTCACTACCTCCTCATTTATACCTAATGCCTCCACCTTTTTTCCTAACCTCCTGTGGAGAACTTTGTCAAAAGCTTTACTAAAGTCTAAATAGACAACATCCACAGCTTTCCCTTCATCAACCTTTTTTGTAACCCCCTCGAAAAACTCAATCAGGTTTGTCAAGCATGATCTACTCCTGACAAAACCATGCTAATTACTCCCTAGCAATCCCTGTACCTCCAAATATTTGTAAATACCAACCCTCAGAACACTTTCCATCAACTTGCCCACCACAGACGTCAGACTCACGGGCCTATAATTCCCAGGTTTACATTTAGACCCTTTCTTAAACAGCGGAACCACATACGCCACCCTCCAATCGTTTGGCACTACCCCCGTGGCCAGTGACATCCTAAATATCCTTAATGGCCCCACTATCTGTCCACTAGGCTCCCTGAGTGTCCTTGGGAATATTTTGTCCGGTCCCGGAGATTTATCCACCTTTATCTTTTTCAACACAGCCATCACTACCTCCTCGGTTATCCTTATCTGCTTCATTACCTCCCCACTATTTTTCTTTACCTCAACTGGTTCAATATTTTTTTTCCCTAGTGAATACCGAGGCAAAGAAATCATTCAAAATTTCCCCCAATTTCCTCTGACTTCTCACTCAACCTACCCTCACTATCTACAAGGGGTCCAATTTTATCACTCACTAATCTTTTACTTTTAATGTACTTATATAAACCCTTTGGGTTTATTTTTACTCTGTCTGCCAAAGCCTCTTCGTGCCTTTTTTTGGCCTTTCTAATTTCTTTCTTAAGATTCCTTCTACACTCCTTGTAGTCCTCCTTCAAATTGTCAGCTCTCTGTTCTTTATACCTTTTGTACACCTCCCTTTTTCTCCTAACCAAATTTCCAATATTCCTCGAAAACCAAGCCTCCCTATGACTTCCAGCCTTTCCTTTGATCCTCACTGGGACATAACTACCCTGTACCCTCAAAATTTCTTTTTTGAATATCCTCCATTTCTCATTTACACCCTCACCTGAAAATATCCTGTTCCACTCAATACTCCCCAAATCCCTTCTTATTCCTTCGAAATTTGCTCTTCTCCAATCCAGAACCTCAACTTTAGGCCCCTCCTTGCTCCTCCCTAAAACTACCTTAAAACTAACAGAATTATGATCACTAGACCCAATTGGATCTCCACATTAATGTCTGATACCTGACCTAGCTCGTTCCCTAACAGGAGATCCAGTATTACACTGTCCCGAGTCGGTTCTTCTACTAATTGATTCAGAAAACAGTCTTGAACACATTTAACAAACTCTAGCCCATCCAGCCCTCTAACTGTATGGGTATCCCAATCAATGTGAGGGAAGTTAAAATCTCCCATGATCACTACCTTATGATTCTCACACATATACATTATCTCTCTACACATTTGTTCCTCTAGTTTTCTTGACCCATTTGGTGGTCTGTAATACACCCCTATTAGCACCCTCATGTCTCCTTCACCCCTCAATTCCAACCAAACAGCCTCACTGGACGATCCCTCCAGACCATCTTGCCACCTCACGGCAGTAATGTCCTCCTTAACAAGCAGAGCAACTCCTCCCCCTTTTTTTACCCCCTGATCTATCACATCTAAAACAAATGTATCCTGGAACGTTAAGTTGCCAGTCCTGCCCCTCTTGTAGCCAGGTCTCACTAATTGCCACAATATCGTGACCCCAAGTATCTGTCCATGCTCTAAGCTCGTCTACCTTGTTCACTATGCTTCTTGCATTAAAATATATGCATTTCAGAGAATGACCCTCACATACATTCTCTTTTCTACCTTCTACCCTAATCTCCATCCTACCTTTGTTATCCTTTTATTCTCCTCAGGTACCTCATTTGCTCCATGTTGCATGTACCTGTTATACACCTCTCTCTTCTTCCAAACCAGATCCCCAATATCCCTCAAAAACCAGTTCCCTATGCCTTCAAACCTTGCCTTTAATCCTGACAGGAACATACAAACTCTGTACTCTCAAAATTTCACTTTTGAAGGTCGTCCACTCATCTCACACATCTGTCCAAAAACAACTTATCCCAATCCATGCATTCTCGACCTTTTTCTTTTCCTTAGAATTAGCCTTTCTAATTTAGAATTTCAACCAGAGGCTCAGGCATATCCTTTCCCATAATTAACTTGAAACTAACAGCATTAAGATAACTGGTCCCAAAATGTCCCCCTTAACATACTTCTGTCACCTGTCCTGTCTCATTCCCTAATAGGAGATCCAGTATTGCACTCTCTCTAGTTGGTACCTCTATATATTGATTTAGAAAACTTTCCTGAACACATTTGACAAACTCCAAGCCATCATCCCTTTTACAGTATGGGAAACACAGTCTATAGGTTTCCTGCAGCTGTCTGCTATCACTGTACAGATTGCTCCTCCAATTCTCGTGTGACACAAAAGACTTTACAGATGGAAACACATATGGTAATTTCTTTACCATCTCTTCTCATTGTGGTTAGTTTGATCAGGGAGTCCATGAGCTAGGCAATAGACTGAGGCAGGGCTATTAATACAGAGGGCACGGAGGATTGTGACAGGGAAGAGATGGTGGAAAAAAAAAGTTGGTATGATGGGAGGAAACACCAGAAATTTGTTAAATGTGTTAAATGGAAAAGTCAAAATTTAACCCCCTAAATGTTTTTTTCTAAATAAAAGCTTCCCACGTGTCATTATATGTATTGTGCATAATACTGAGAGTTTTGTGTTATTTCAAAGTGCTTCTTTGAACAATAGATGGGAGTGAGATGACTGGTTGTGGAAGCCTTTGGGTTCCTGGTCATAAAATTAGCCTTCAATTGAAAGGGTTTTTGTGGCTAGACCTTACCTTTCTGTTTAATAAAGGTTACCTAATTTTCTCTCATCTGCTGAATGCTCTTTGGAAAATGGACTCATAATAACCCATAAGGCTATTCCTCTCAACCTGAGTACACCATTCTTCTGCAGGAGATGGCATGCCAGGACTTTAGGATGGAGATGACCCGATTCACCAAGCAGAGAAATGTTCACAAGCCAATACCACAAATGTAAATGGAGATTTCCTGAACTGTTTTATAATCAATCTAATCAGTGTATATCAAAACTTCCTTTCAGTGAGCTCCAAACTTATTAGCCAGAAGTTTTCAAAACAGTGAAGAGCTGAAACACCATAAAATTGAATGATTACTTTTGAACTACCACAATTATAAAATAACTCCCAAAGAATCATCTTGGCAGACCCAATCCAGCTCAAATTTAATTCGGGCCACCTCATGGAATTGATCATGATTTGAACGGTTTCCACAATTCTTATTTTTATGCAATTATTAAAATGTAAATACTGCATGATTGCAAAGAATTTTGGCTGTGGGACGAAACAAAGCCCAACCATCTAACATTTGTGGTTCAAAGAACTGGTTAAGTTTCACACCAATAAAGAATAATGGAAAAATTAGGTGAAGTCAAATTGTTAAAACTTAATATTTAGAATTCTTCAATTTTCCCATTATTTCCCCAATTTGCTAAATCTTATTAGAATAGATATATCTCGGGTAATTTTTTCATAAATGAGTAAATAATGATCATATAGCAGCAATGGAGAATGTCGGTACCTCTATACATTATGGATATCTCAAACATCTCCGATTCTTCTCAACACGAGTTCAACTGCATTTTGTTATCTCAAACAAATTTAGCCTGAATGCTTCATAGCTCAAATCCACAAAATCACTTCCTAGCGTGCTTACTAAACAGTAATGAGAATATAAAGCTCCAAATTATTTTTTTGGTTCCTTGATTTGGTCAAAAATTATTCTTCATTACCACCTTGGAGGGTGGATCCAACTTGTGGTGATGTCCAAAACACTAATGTTTTCAGGCAATAGATTGATAAGATCATCAATAAATCACTGCATGGCAGAATCATGGGAATCAGCTGCCCCAGATTCATTTCTGCACCTGAGTGTACTTATCTTGGTCAACAGGACCAAAGGGCTGCTGAAGCTGGGTGCGGAAAAATATTCCTTAGCTCCTGCATCCATTCACTGTAAAATCCACATCTGAGGATATCAGGAGGATAGAGTCTAGTTCAACATTATTGTCTCATTCATTTATGCTTCATCTTCTCTGCCACCTTTAAACAGGATTTAGTAGGGTGATCGTGTCTCATTTAAGGGGTGACAATGAAATAGATTTATTCTTTCAATAACAAGCCCTGCCCTAGATATCTTTTTTATTGCTTCTTTCTCACATGAAAATGTTTGGATCTTCTTATTGTTAATGACAACAGAGTTAAGTTTATAGATTGAAAGAAAGGAATATGGCCAATTTTACAATGTATAAGAGCCCAAATAAGTCAAAGCAAATGAGTTGAACATTCTTATGCAAAAATATATATTTAAAAATAAGTCTAAAAGTAACTGAATTCTATGGTGCATTTCAACATCGACAACACCATATTAATGTTTTTAAGTGATTTATTATATGAACATTGTCCCTGAGAAATGGAGATGGGATTTTTTGTCAGTTTAGACCTTAAGATTTGCTGTACAGCAGTAAAAATCTTTGTACTCTGTCCTTGGTGTCTGGGTCCTGTCCTATCTGTTGGAAGGGAGGGAGGGAGATAAGAAAAAACTTACTGTAAACTTCTTGGAACTGCAAGTTCTCCGTTATATTATCATTTTCAATGCATTGACGTATAGGACACATCAACAGATGATTAAAAAAATTACTCCTTGTACTGAATTCCCCACATAAACAATGTACTTTTTTTCCCCTCCATTCTTGATCCAATTATCCATATCAGACCTCCTCTCTGCCCATTTCATAGATATGCGCTTTTCCATCTGAACAAGGGTTTTGTACTAAAAACAATCTTGCAGGTGCTGCAAGACCTTGGCCAGAGTCTGCTGCTTGTTTTTTTTTTAAATATATTCAAAAACAGTTACACTGTTTTGCTAACTAAGCTCTCAAGGTCTTTCAGATTGGATAAATGTGGACGCGAAGCTGCTTCTCAGTATTCTGTCTGCAAGAAGGGTAAGTCATAACCTCCTTACCTAATTGGATATAAATACTGTTATAACATAGACATAGGAGGAAAAGGAATATATTTTATTTCATCATTAGGATTTGATGTCTCGACTTTTAGGCCTGTTATTTATCTTTGCATTTTTCAATATGACAGCATTCGATTATAAGGAAAAGAAAGACTTTATATTTGTCAAATAAACAAGTTTAGGTACTCCTTGCGTCTTGTGTGTAATTTCATGGTTTCCTTTGTGCTTTAAAAACGGTTATGATAGCTGTAACGATGAAAAAAATAATTTGTTTATTTGTTTTAAACAAATATTCATCATTCCATGCAATGTTTCATTTGTGTGATCCATTTGACTCCATTATTACGAATGGTTTTTTTTTAATTACAGGACGGCACGGATTTCCAGAGATTGCTCTTGTTCTCGTTGTTCCTTCTTCCTATGCACATACCTCTTTGAGGATTTGGTCTAAAGAGGCATAGGGCATGGGAAAATGGGGCGGCAGAGGTGACATCTGCCCACTTCAAACCGCGAACAGACTGATTCACCGCCTGCTTTACCGACTCCGTGCGTGACTGGATTGGTTCAGGAAAAATAACATCCCCGGCTCATTGTTATGTTTGCTAATAGCAGGGTTTTTTTACTCCTTTCCTCTAATAAAATCAACCTTATTCAGATTCAGAGTCCTCCTGTTGTCTCTGTTGCAGAATTTATTTTCCATATCGAATGCAAGGAGGAGCAATAAACTGCTTGAGTGAACCAGGTCGAATTGTAACCTTGGTTGAAAGTAAAATGCCTTCGTTGAAAGGGCGTCAAATATCACAACTCACTTTTGTGTCCAAAACACAAATCCAACTGCCTCCACATCAGAGAATCTTAATGTCCTGGGACAGTTCGAGACAAGATCAAGTTGCCCAAATATTGTTATGGAGATCGAGTCGTACATTCGTGTGCATCGGTGTTCGCGACATTTAAATCGAATAGTGGAGATTACTGAGAAACCACTCAACCTTTACAACGTTTATAATGTGCGGCTTTTGTCTTGGACGACAAAACAAATCACCTCAAATCCAAAGACGTGGGGGGCTCGGGAGAAGATGGACCTGATTAAAAGTTTCCAGGGCCTAATTTTAAAAAAGATACAATATACTCAAAAATCTTCTCGTACCAAAAAACAGCCTTAGAGTTCGAAACTGCAACACAGTTATCCTGCAACAATTTCGCTCTTCGATAAAAATCCACTTTAAAAACAAATAATCGCATTTTCAATTAAAGAACCTTACCCAACTTTTTCCTTTCCCAGTTAACTTTATAGTTCTAATTAACGCCCCTGTTCTGAGAAGGGGTTGAGATTTAGTGGGCGATTTCATCGGGGTGGGTCAGTCCTTCAAATCCTGGTTGGCGGACACATTCCCTTCAGCCTGCACCTACCTACCGGTCGTTTCACTTAAGAAAGTTCCACGTACAGGGTATTTATTTACCATTGGTTGTTGCCAATAGTGTCCAATAAACTGAGCCCAGGCTAAAACATCTTTTTATGTGTGTGATTAGCTCGTAATTGGGCCGAGGATACTTCCCCGTTTATTGTTTCCTCATCAGTGTGAGGTTATGGGGTGAGGAATTGGGACGTACGTCTTGTACAAAAAATCAGGACGCGGACTTTATGGATGGACATTAAGGACTGGTTTTATTTTCTTTTGAATTAAAAAGCTCTACGGCTCGAAAACAGACCCTTCGGCCCAACTCGTCCATGGCGACATATCCCTTTAACGCAGTGGTTTTCAAACTACCTTCTTCTCTCCCATCCCCACCACCCTAACACATTCCACTTGAAGTAATCCCTATGCCATAAGTGCTTTGTGATAAGAAAAAATTTGAAAAATACTGTTTCAATCGTACCTAATTGACTCCCAATTTCATAACTCCAAAGGAAATGGACCAATGTCATTTTTTTCTCAAGCAAAATATTTCAGTATTCCCAACCTTCCTTTCCCACTCATACCACCTTACTAATCACAGAGCACTTATGGCATAGGGTGGAATGTGAGTTTATGAGGGGAGTTTGAAAATCCCTTTCATGTCCAATTACTCAATCTCCCCGCTGCCCCAACCATCATGCCCATGTATAAGCAGGGGTTGATATGTCTAACCATGCCACCGGATCGACAGATCGTGCATTTGACCAATCCTATGCAAATTCTTTACAAATATAGAATGAATCGCCGGATGTCTTCGCTCGTTTCTGCACTTAAAGACCTACAACTTTGGGTTCAAACTGGACTCCTGCACTCAAATGTTGTAGCTGGTGTCCACAGGAATAAAGCCATTTTTGAAAGCAACCATTTTGTACTTCAGATGTATTTATTATCTTTTCAATGATATAAATAAGATGAATGTTGAACCTCAGTGAAACACAAAAACTACAGACGCAGATACAATACAGCATTGCCTGACCTGACCCACTGAGCTCCTCCAGCATTTCAATGAATTTTTTTAAAACCAAACATGTACTCAGGCAGACAAAAGTGTATTTTTCACATAATTTTTTTTTAATGTAGACATACAGCATTGTAACAGATAATTTCAACCCACGAGCCCGTGCCGCCCAATTAACCTACACTCACTCCCCCACCCCCACCCCCATACATTTTGAACAGAAGGAGGAAACCAGAGTCCCCTGGGGAAATCCTACACAGACACAGGGAACAAACTCCTTACAGACAGCCCAGGATTTGAAGCCCAGTCACTAACTGCTATGCCAACCATGCTGTCCTAACCTTCAACCTTGTTGATGTCCTCCCAGTGTCACACTGCTGCTGGGGATGTATAGTGATAAGGACCGTTGCATTATTCTCCACACACATTTGTATTCTGCAGAGAGGTGAATGACTGTCTCCTCTCTGGAGTCACCTTGGGGGCAATGTGCATAGTGGGTGATGTTCCAATTATACAGGAAGGATATGACTGGGAGGGCTCTTCTCCAGGCCATGTCCTGGTGCTTGCTTGTGAGTACTGGAAATAAGGCATTCTGTCAGATGGCCTCAATGGTCTAGTCAGAGAACTACCCCACCATGTCCATCAAGTCCTCATCTCTCAATGCCTGCAGAATATTCTGTGCTGACCACTGCCTGGTGGCCTTGTTGTCAAAGGTGTTTGTCTAGAAATGGTTTTCTATGAAGGATAGGTGGTGTGGCAAAGTCCAGCTGACTTGAACATTATGCAGCAATGAGCCCATGCCCATGTGTTGTGAAGAATAGGACAGGTATAATCTCAGCACATAGCAGCACTGATTAACCCACACACACCAAGGTAGTCATTAGGATGAGGGGCATGTTGGGTCCACCCTTCCACCCTGTATCTAGTTACTTGAGCATGGCAACCCTTTGGAACTTTCCATCTTGGATCCCCATATATGAACCAAAAAGACTTCTCTGGATGGAGGTGTGAGGAATGGGCCACACCTGTGTAATGTACACAAACCTAATTTCTGATGGACTTTTGTGATCCACTCTGTCCAATTGTTATTGCACACCTCGGCCCCTCCACACCTGATCCCCAACACTTTCAGATCTAACAAGTACTGCCTAGCTTTTCCAGTTTGTCCGGGTGCCTGATGTAGGCACATAATGACTGCAGATGCTGAATGATCTATGGACCAATCGTGTGTTCAAACAGAAGACAGGGACATCGTCCATGTAAAGGAAGTGCCTCCACTGCCAGGCCACATCACTCCACTTAAGCTTGCCCTTCTTGATGGATTCAGCAAATGGCTCTATGCGGCACAGAAATAAGACTGGAGAGAGCAGGCAACCCTGGCTGACTCCAGATTTGATGGGGAAGCTATCTCTTTCCATTGCATTGATTTGGACTGTACTGCAGATGACCATGCAGAGCAGATAATCCAATTCTGGATCTCCTCGCCAAAGCCCACTTTGGAGAGCACGACCATTGCACAAGTGTCCAATATTGGGATTGCAAGCCTTCTCTTGGTGAAAGGCAGGTGTATCCCCCACCACCAACTCTCTTTCCCCCCCCCCCACGCCCCCCACACCGGTTTGTGGTTAGTAAGGGATTAATTACTTAACGTGGCATGTTGGTGGGAGAAAAAAAGGTTGAGAACCACTGGCCTAACTGGTTAACAAACTTCATGAAAAAGAATCCGTCAGAGATGGAAAATCCTTTCCCACAGGCCCGTTCAATATGGGGCTACTTCACAGCACAACCCCATATTGTAGTCGGATTAGCGCAGGATGGCGGGGCTGACTTCCATGGTTTGCGCAGAACAAATACTGAACAGGAGATATAAGAGACGGCAGATGCTAGGATCTGGAACAAAACAAACTACGGAGGAATTTGGCATCATTTGTGGCGGGTCCAGACCTGACACCACCCTGATGTAGCAACCCGAAACGCCTGATTCTCTCCCTCCACAGATCCGACACAACCCACTGAATTGGTCTCGCAGGTTGTCATTTACTCAAAATACAACGCAGATTTAGGTTGTGGGACCAACCGACTGGAAACTCTCCCTTTTTAGCCACACACAAGAACTTACCACCCACTTGTTGAAAAGGTCTTGTTAATGCAAAAAGAACTAGTTAGCTCTGGGGGCAGTAATCACTTTAGTGATTGATTCAGAAATCTTATTTCACAATTATGAAATGATTGGAGGCGCTTTACATCTGACGCAAGCGATGGGGGAAGTAGTTCAGTCGGACAAGTTTCCAACTCATTCCAGCGAAGGACGAACAGGTGCATCATTCCCCTAAACAAGTTCTGCATTTTTTTTTTTAAAAACACGCGCAAATTCACTAAAATAGGGCGAATGCTGTGTGCTGACTTGCACCTTTCCAATGTAACAGACCCAATCGAAAGAAGAGACTGCTAATTCTGGGGAAAGAAAATCAACTGCTGGAGGGAGGAAATCCGCGGGTTGACGACCCGGGTTGGGATCCTGCATCAGGAGTCCAGACTATATTGAGGGGAAATTAGCCACTATATAGAAGTGAGAGGGAGGGGTGTCATGGCTAAGTGATACTCCATGCTTCCGCCTAAACCCTGCAAAGGGATTGAGACTGAAAAATCCATCTCCATTCCACGTACTGGCTAAAATAGACAATGAAGATTTTCCTTCCTGAACACTTTTGGATATATTTTATGGATTTTGGGTTGCTGATCACGAAAATCATCTTGCAATGTTCCTATCGTTTGCCGATTTTTTTATATAACCTATGCTTCAAGCATACAAAATCATGAAGAACTGTGTAAAATGTCATTGAAAATTCATTTTCTGCATTCACACTTGGACTTCTTCCCTGCTGACCTTGGTGCAGTCAGTGAGGAACATGGTGAAAAGTTTCACCAAGACATTGAGACCATGGAAAAGCAGCATAGGGCAACTGGAATCCATCAGTGCTGGCCAACTATTGTTGGACACTGACATGAGAAGCATCTCATACTGAGTACAAATGAAAATCAGTGGAAAAACAGTTTTAGGTTTGTTGAACTAACACTATGTGTCACCAAATTATGCGATTAAACATGCTATGTTCAATCAAAATTAATTTAATGTTTCTCCAACTTCCTACTATTACCCAAAAGCACCAACTTCTACTGTGATTAAATGCTTTGAGAGGCTAGTCATGGCCAGATCTGGACCCACTCCAATTCGCTTAGCTTCACAAGTGCTCCACAGAAGATGCAATATCACTGGCTCTCCACTCAGCTCTGGATCACCTTAGGCACTTTCAGATGGCCAATTGCCTCGCACGTAAAGCTGCATGTTTAGGCAATATGCGGCTGTTTTGAGGCCACCTGAATGTGCAGGAGGCGCTCTTGAGGCGAGCTACGTAACCCTTCTCCGAGAGGGATAATCAGTTCAGCTCAGTGGCTCCCCAGCCACCTGAATGCAGCTGGCTGAAAGCAGATGTTAAAGGGTCAGGCTGCTGATCACAGCTGACACTGGGCAGGAGCCGGAGTCTGCTCAGAGCCGCATCCTATGCAGCTGTGTCCTTCAGGTGGCCAGCGTTGCGCTTTAAACGCTGCCACCTGAACGGCAATTTAAAGAGCCGCTTCTGCTTCTTCAGGTATATTCTTAGCATAGAATGCACCTGAAAAAGCTTCTTGAAAGCAGCCACTCATACACTCAGCTGCTCTTCAACGGCTACAGCTTGGCCTTCAATACTATTATTCCCTTAGTGCTGGTCAAGAAGCTACAAACACTGGGCCTCTGTAACCCACTTCGCAACTGGATTCTTGACTTTCTTATCAGAAGACCACAGTCAGAACGAATTGGAAACAACGTCTTCTCCTCACTGATTATCAACACAGGCGCAACCCATGGATGTGTGCTTAGCCCACTGCTCTACTCATTATACACTCATGACTGTGTGGTCAGGCGCAACTCCAATGCCATCTACAGGTTTGCTGATGACACCACAGTCATCAGCAGAATCACAAACGACAATGAGCAAGGATATGGGAGGGAGATAGATCAGCTCATTGAGTGGTGTCACAACAACCTTGCACTCAATGTTAGCAAAACCAAGGAGATAATTGTGGGCTTCAGGAGGGAGTCAGGGGAACTCAACTCAGTCCTCATCGAGGGCTCAGTAGTGGAGAGGGTCAAGAACTTAAAATTCCTGGGTGTCAACATCTCCGAGGATCTGTCCTGGAGCCTCCATGTTGATGTAATCACGAAGAAGGCCCACCGGCGGCTATACTTTGTGAGCTCTTGAGGAGATTCGGTATGTCTCCGAAGACTCTCAAAAACTTCTACAGGTGTACCATAGACAGCATTCTGGCTGGTTGCATCACTGTCTGGTTTGGAGGTGCCAAACCTCAGGAGAAGGAAAAACTCCAGAGGATTGTTAACTTGGGCTGTGACGTCGAAGGCCCTAGAGTCCACTCCATCGAGGACATCCACTTGAGGTGGTGTCTTAAAAAAGCTGGCTCTATCCTCAAACACTCCAATCACCCAGTCCATGCCTCTTCACCCTGCTACTATTGGGAAAAAGGTACAGAAGCCTAAAGACACGCACTCAGTGGCACAAGGACAGCTTCTTCCCCACTGCCATCAGATTCCTGAATAATCAATGAACCAAAGACGCTGCCTTACTTTTCCTATATTATTTTTATTTTTTATATATTTATTGTTGTAAGATGGTTTATAATATGAATATTTCCACTATGACTTGTTCATGACAATAAATACTGATTCTTCTAATTCTGACACAGCCAATCTGAAATTATCTTTATGTTCAGCTTGAAGTTGTCTATCATAAGGAAGCAAATCCTTTGAAAAAATTTGTTGTCCAGAGATTTGTCTCACCCTTCCCTCTCACTTCTATATACTGGTTATCTTCCCTTGACATACTGTATCTATACAGTATTTACACAAACATGGCCGATGAAAAAAAGCCAAAGTTTATTAACAGGGCTCTAGTGGAATATTGTGCTCAAATCTGGGCACTGTATTTGGTGACATTGTGCCGGCTCAGCACAAGGCAGGTGAACCGGCCCCGCTTGTGAGCCATGCGGCGTGGCAGCCGGCCAAAATGGTGCCGTCGGGGGTTTCCCTTCCTTCCAGCTCGGGGCTCAGAAAGCAGCGCTTGGGGACCACGTGACGTCCAGATGACATCAGCGCCCTCCAGCGTGGTTCTCAGGCAGGTCCGGACTGGGAGTATAAGTGCAGCCCAGCAGCCTGCAATAAACTAGTCTGCTCACTGAGCTCAACCCATCTGGTTGCGTGTGTTATTGCAGGAGCAGTGTAGCCGCCACTACAATTGGTGACCTCGACTGGTTCAAACGTCTTTGAACCCATCATGAGCGAGCCTGGGATCAGCGCTATAGCCGTGAAACTGCCTGAATTCTGGGTTCAGGAGTCAGAGACCTGGTTCGTCCACGTGGAGGCCCAGTTTCACCTCCACCAGATTTTGTCCGACATGACCAAATTCTACCATGTGGTCGCTGCCCTGGACCAGGCCACTGCCAGACACGTGCTGCACCTTGTTCCGCACTCACGCGCCGAGGATAAGTATGAGACCATCAAGCGAGTGCTTACCGGGCCCCTCGGACTATCCAGACCCCAGCATGCCACTCAGGTGCTGCATCTCGACACCCTGGAACTGATGGACGAGATACTCATGCTCATGGGTGAACACACCAACTCCCCACTTTTCGAGTGCACCTTCCTCGAACATATGCCCGGGGACATCCACCTGCTGCTGATTCAGGAGAGCTTCACTGACCTGAGGAAGGTCACCCAGAAGGCCCAAGAGCTAGGGCTCGTACGATTCTCGGAAGGCTCAGTGGTCCAGCAGGTCACGAGTCATGGGTACAGGCACGACCATGCCAAGCCCACCCCTAGCACTGCGGTTGAGCACCCGGCCCCTGCAGGGGCTCCCAAGAGCATAACCAAGGCCATAGCATCCGCTTCAGGCCTCTGCTTCTACCACCAGCACTGGGGAGCCAAGGCTCGGGAGTGTCGTCAGCCCTGCTTGTTCCAGGGAAATGACCAGGCTGGCCGCTGTTAATGCCTGTGGCAGCTGGCCAAGGACACAGCCTTCTCTACCTGTGGGACTCAGTCAGTGGTGGGCGGTTCCTCGTTGACACTGGAGCCCAGATCACCATCATAACAGCCAGGGCCATCAAATTCAGGAAATGACCTCGTGGACCTCCCCTCCATGTGGCCAACGCAACGGCAATCTGGACATATGGAGACAAGACAGTCCACTTCCAGATCGGCCAACAGAATTTTGTGTGGAGGTTCACCGTCTCGTCCCTCCCGACTGCCATCCTGGGTGCAGATTTTCTCCTCGCACACAGGCTTCTGGTGGATATTCAAAGTAGGCACCTGGTGGATGCCTGTACCTTCCAGGCCATTCGCCTCAACAGCTCCCGCTCGGAGCAACCACAGATGGCCATGATCAGCATCCCCAGAGACAAGTTCCAGCAGATCCTGGACGAGTTTCTGACACTCCTCAAGCCACAGTTCTCTGCTGCCTCACCATGCCACAGGGTGTTCTGCCACATCCCCACCCAGGGTCTTCCAGTTCACGCCAAGGCACGCCAGCTCCCGCCTGACAAGCTCCAGGTAGTGAAGGAGGAGTTTTTGTACCTGTTGGAGCTGGGGATCATTCGGAAGTCCAACAGCCCGTGGGCCTCACCGCTCTACCTGGTCCTGGTGGCTGGCATCCCTGCGGAGACCATCGACGGCTCAACAAGGCAACCAATCCTGACCGTTACCCATCCCTCACATCCAGGACTTTACAGCCTGCGCAGCACGAGGGTCTTCTCCAAGGTTGACCTGGTGCATGGATATCACCAGATCCCGGTGCACCCTGAGGACATACCCAAGACGGCCATCATCACCCCATTTGGCCTGTTTGAATTCCTGCGCATGCCGTTCGGGCTCAAGTATGCCACTCAGACCTTCCAGCGCCTCATGGACTCTGTGGGCAGGGACTTGAATTTCGTCTTTATTTATTTGGATGACATCCTTGTCACCAGCAAAGACCGGGTGCAACACAAGGCCCACCTACATGCCCTTTTTTCCCGGCTGGCCAACTTCAGCCTTACCATCAACCCGGCCAAGTGCCAGTTCGGGAAAGAGTCCATGCAGTTCCTGGGCCGTAACATCACGGCCGAAGGAGCCACACCCGCCGCTGTGAAGGTTGCCGCTATCAGGGAGTTACCACGCCCGAACAGCCTCAAGTCTGCAGAAGTTCGCGGGTATGGTCAACTTCTAAAACCGCCTCATCCCGGGAGCTGCGCGCATCATGCAGCCGCTGTTCACCCTCATTGCAGCCAAGCACAAGACGCTCGCTTGGAACCCAGAAGCCTGCACCGCATTCGAGGCCACCAAGGACGCCCTCACGAAGGCTGCCATGTTCGCCCACCCACCAACAGGGACTTAAGAAAAGAACCAGAGGTAATAAAACAATATTTTTTGTAGAGTGAGATGTTATCTAGAATGTCCTGCCAAGAATTGGAAAATTATTATAAAATAAAAAAATGCTGGACTAATGGTAATAAGATTATTGTCACAATCATTGTACAGACCAAAATTCTTACTTACTGCAGTCAAACAGACTGAAGTAAGAATAAATCTACAATAATATTCATTAAATTAAAATGAAATAATAAATATGAATGACAGATAATAAATATTCAGTTAACATAATGCAAGAAAAAGTATGGTGTAAAAGTAGTGCAGTCAGTCCTTTTTGTGATGTCAGATTATTAATTTCAGATTAGTGTAGAAAGAGGTTCAAAAATCTTACAGCACTTTGAAAATACAGGCATATCAGGGTGAAATACCTCTCTCTGTGCAGCACATTGTGTGGTACAGTAGTCCTTATCTCAAGTTATTACACCCAACTCTTCACAAAATATTGTAACTAAAATAATTTCTATTTACACAATACTTTAGTACACCACAACATCACAAAGCTTTTTAGAGAGTATTAGCAAATTAAAATAAATGTCAAGTCTGAAGCCTAACAGTTTAGTGGACTCAGTAAATTTAGCGACTGCACCTCATCTCTGTACGCTGACTCCTCATTCTTACTAATAAACCCCTCCACAGTCGTGTCGTCAGCGAACTTGATAATGTAGTTCGAACTGTTTAGCTGCATAATCGTGGGTCAGCAGAATGAACTGCAGTGGACTAAGCACAAAGCCCTGGGGGGTGGGGGGTGGGCCTGCTCAGTGTGATGGTCTTGGAAGCGCTGTTACCGATCCAGACTGCTTCAGGAAGTCAAGAATTCAATTGCGGAGGGAGGTGCTTAGGCCCAGCAGGATCAACTTCCTGTGTTGAATGCTGAACTGAAGTTAATAAAATGCATTCAAACATGCGAGTCCTTATTTTCAAGGTGGGTGAGGGCAGATGGAGGGCGGTGACGAGGGTGTCGTCCATAGAGCGGTTGGATCCAGGGATCACTGGGGGATCAGAGGTGGAGAGGGTGACCAAATTTAAGTTCTTGGGAGTCACAACCTTGGAGGAGCTAACACACTAACGGCATCGTGAAGTAAGCACGTCAGCACCTCTACTTCATCAAGCAGAGGTTTGGCATAACGTTGGAAACCCTGACCAATTTATACTGATGTGGGGTGGAAAGTGTGTTTAACAGCTGCATCACAGTATGGTATGGGGACACCAATACCCTTGAGCATAAAGCACTGCAAAAAGTAATGGACATCAGAGGTAAAACCCTCCCCACCATCAAGAACATCAAAGGGGAATGCTGCCGTCGGAGAGAAGCAGCAATCATCAAGGACTCACACCACCTTGCACACGCTGTTTTCGTTGCTACCATCAGGAAAGAGGTATAGGTGCCACAAGGCTCACACTACCAGGTTCAGGAACAGCTGCTATCCCTCCACCATCAGATTCCTCAACAATAAATTCAATCAGGGACTTATTAAGGACTCTACTTTTGCACTTGATTGTTTTTTTTCCTCTCTGCATTCATAGTCAGTTGTTTACATTTATTTATTTGTTTACATTATGTACAGTTTTTTTTTGCACTACCAATAATTGCCTTGCTCACTGGAAAAAATAATCTCAGTGTTGTATGTGATGCCATGTGTGTACTCTGATAATAAATTTGAAATCTGCTATTGTAGTTAGGTCATTGCGGATATTACAAGTCATCAAGTTTACTGTTATCTGATTGTACAAGTACAACCTGATGAAATAGTGTTCTCCAGTCCTCGGTGCAAAACACGCAGACACACAACCAGACAGAACACACATACAGACCAATAATACATATGCAGAATAAGTATTCATATAATGATTTTTTTCTTTGTAAATATGAGAGTCCTATATGGTTAGTGTAAGCATTTCCTTTGGTTGTTCAACATTCTCACTGCCCCTGGAAAGAAGCTGTTTTTTAGCCTGGTGGTGCTGGCGCTGATGCTCTCGTATCTCTTCCCCAACAGGAGCTGAAAGATGCTTTGTGCAGAGTGGAAGGGCCTTCAAAGATTTTGTGCGACCTATTCAGACAACTATTCTGGTTGATCATGTCGATGGGAGTGAGGGAGATTCCAGTGACCCTCTCTGTCATTCTTGTGGCCCTGTGGACCTCCACTCCATTTCTCTGCACCAACCGTACCACACTGTGATGCAGACAGCCAAGATGCTCTCGATAGAGTTCATGCTGAAGATTGACATGATGGTGGCTGGTAGCCTTGCCCACTTCAGTCTTCTCAGGAAGTGCAGTCACTGTTGCACCTTCCTGACAAGTGAGATGTTATATGTCCACCATAGGTCACTATTTAAGTGAACTCCAAGGAACTTGATGCTCTTCACTCTCTCCACTACAGAGTTGTTGATGTGTAGTGGAGGGTGGTCATTCCTGGTCCTCCTGAAGTCCACGATCATCTCCCTCATCTTGTCCACATTAAGACTCAGGTTGTTACTCTTGCACCATTTCACAAGATTTTCCACCTTTTCTCTGTAGAATGACCTATCATTGTTGCTAATGAGGCCAACTACCATCGTGTAACCTGCACATTCGATGACACTGTTGGAGCTGGATCTGGTGATGCAGTCATGAGTCAGTAGCGTGAACAGAAGCGGAGTAAAGGAGGAAGTAAATAATTTTTTGAAAGATCTGGGATTTGAGAGTTTCAGATAATCGATACAGAAGAGCAGATGAAGCCTGGGGAAATCAGCCATGATTATATTGAGGCAGGCTTGAGAGCTGAGGAGCTTACTCCTGCTCCTATTATCATATATTCATACATTCAAGTATCGTGAAATATCCTGGAGTCAGATACCAGCAATATGTGGCTGCCTCCTTCACCAATAGGTCCAGCGGTGAAGTGGTGGTCTGGTATAGGGAGCACAGCCATTCACTTCACATCCGGCCACCTGCGTTGCCAGGATGGGCGAGCATATGTTTTCGTGACACCATGGAAAAGGCAAGTGCATTATTTCTTTTATTGTCGTTGCACTTTTCATGAAATCGATGTTTTAATTATTTGAACAGTTTAAGACATCTCTATTAGAGGCAAACAAGAACATTAAAATAAAACATTTCAAATTATCAAAGGCTGTTTTGAGTGGGACTTCACAAAGCACCTTCAGCAGCTCTTCTGCACCCGACAGAGGATTTTAGCACCTGTCTTTACCTGCTGAAAAATAAAGAAATGTTGCATGCAGGACTGGCAAACAAGTGTTTCTTTTTAGACAGTAATAAATTAACATAATTACTCACCTTGTGGTTGTTTACACTGCACCCCTGAAGATCCTGTGTACATTAGTCTCAGTGCTTTTACGTGGAGCAACGTGGCCTGAGTTATCAGCTGGATGTCAAATGCATGAGGTGAGTTTTGCGGTGCAATTTAGACAGCAGGCTTCCCCCGAAAAGTAGTAGGGGTCCTGCAGGATAAATCACAGTGCAGGAATTGACTACAAATTCCTGCACTTTCCTTTTAGACTGGCCATGTAACTGCAAATTAAATTGATTGCCTGCAGTCTAAAAACCCTAATTGAGTCTTGGTTTGTCTTAACCTGTGATTGTGATGTTAAATTACCAGTCACGTATAGCTGGCGGTCCAATATGTTTATTGTGCAGTTAACAATTTATAGGTGATTTGAGAAAGAATAATCATGTTAATTCAACTACAGAGCGACCAAAAAAAGAATGTCAAATCACTCCACACCGCAAGTCACCCACAGCCCGCAGCCTTTGAGTTCTTCGACCACTGAGCCCCTTGCTGATCTGCTGCCATGGTAACCTTCTTGTAGGGACGTTTCCCAGGCTTCTTCTTCTCGAAGTGGTGGGGTGCGGTGGTGTTCCCCCAATTCTGGTGCCCAGCATCAGCCATTGTGCCCCAGAGTCTACAGCCCTGCCTGACACAGGCATCGCCATGTTATAGAATGTTAAAACTTCCATCAGCCCCTCTACCATGCCTTTTAAAGCCAGTGCAGAGCCAATGACATGACGACTGGGCAGTTGGACCCTGTGGAGCAATGTTGTGTCTCTTGCTCCCCACACCACTGGGTCCATACCTGAGATAGTGCTTCCATTATAGCTGCTCTGGCAGTGCTACCAATTTTACCAGACTAATCTGACTTTAATTTACAGAAGCCTTTTTGATTTATGGGCTGTTTGCAGGAATGCATAGCAATACAAACATCCAATGCTGCTGGATGATCACAACTCGGTGAAAGACGAACTATAGTCCTCCCAAAATTTGTTAGTTTTCAGGTATGAGATGTCCATGAGTGAATTCAAATTCCAAACAGTGAAGCTTGGTGCAGCCAACATGAAAGCTTTGGGGTGCAGAAATGGAAATCAATGATTTTGCTGCCACTGAGGGGCTGAATACTGTGCAATAGCCCCTCAAACACTAAAAGGATGTATGGCTCTATGCATTTACTTGCATGAGATGGGCATTTCGTACAAAGAATGATAGAATATACTGAGACTAGGAATGCACTAACTTGATAAAAACATGATAGAGAAAACCAAGTATTGTTTTGTATTGTATATTGTTATGAATACTTTTATTTTTGAAATTAAGAAATGCAAAATATATATTGGAAATAATAATGCATGCAACTAATGATAAAATAAATATACAAGTTAGACAGCCAGCTCCTGTTTCCAAGAGTGTGAGTAGCAAACACCAAAGGACATCTGCACAAAGTGAAAGGAGGGAAGTTTAGGGGAGACATCAGGGGTAAGTTTTTTTTTACACAGTGCTGTGGGTGCCTGGAATACCTTGGTAGGGATGGTGGTGAAGGCTGGAACACTGGGGGCATTTAAGAGACTCTTAGCCAGGCACATGGATGAAAAAAAAATAGAGGGTTACGAGGAAGGAAAGGTTTAGTTATTTTTTGGTAGGAATCAGTGGCAGACTAATTACCACCAGTCCCTAGGTTAAGCTTTAGTAAGGCCCGACCCCCCCCCCCTTCGTTGAACAGAATAAAGTGATTTAGGTTCTGTTAAATAACAAATTAAAGGTCTCCAAAGTGGTCGATATTGACCTCTGGGGGTCAAGAGGTTGAAAAATGCTTGGGGGGGGGGGGGGTCGATAAACATCCAGGGGTTGATTGAACTTTTGGAGTCAAAAAATTATAGAGCCCGAGGTCCCGGCTCCTGCAGGGAGCATGACCTTCCAGGCCCCTAGGCTTAAGCCTACTCAGTTTAATGGTTATTCCACCACTTGTAGGAATATATAGGTTTGAATGGCCTGTAATGTGCTATGGTTTTCTATGTTCTAGATTGGACAATAAATACTAGTTCTACTTACCGAAATGTTAACTATCTATTGCCTTCCATGGATGTTGCCTGACCTTACTCCAGCATTTTAGGTGTTGCTTCAAATTTCCAGTATCTGCAGGTCCCCTGTTAACTCAGTTTTACATCCCAATTGAGGTCTTAAAATGAAATACAGTTTGACCATCGAAATGAATTGGATGGTGAGAATCTGAAAAGCCTCCTGCAGCCCTACAGTTAATGCTACACCACCAGAGATTCCCTGTCCTAAGATGCATCACTTTCATCCAAGATAAAAAAAAAGAAACAAATGGCTTTGGAGAGAGGGATGTCTGCATATTCAAAGCGTCAACCAAGGCAAGCAAATGCGCACAGTTTGATCCGATCTGACCAGTGACCCCGTTTGAACCGTCACTGCTCCTGGCTCTGGGATGTTCTGCGTTTATCTTTGTCAGATCATTTTGCCATTTATCGTGCTGGGGTTGAATCCGCCGAAGGCCACGGACTCGTGAAGCTACCAACACTTCTCAATGTGATTTTATTTCTGGTTGAACTTGGCGCCACATCTCGATATCCTGAGTTCACCGCGTCGTATATTCATGCCGCTTTCGTCGGGCCGGTGAGTCAAGCCCTTGTTTATTGGGATCCTTGCTTTGATGTCGAAGCAATGTGAGGAAATGTCCCATAAATAGCCGTGCATCGGAAAGCAGCCGCGCCTTACGGTTCTCCGCTCGAGATGCTGGAAGCCGCTTTTTCAGTGGAGTGGCTTGCCCGGAGCAGCCAGCGCGGCGAAGAGGCCCAGAGTCATTGCAACCACTCGCTTCCTGGCAACCGAGCGGCCGAGAGCTCCACCGAGCAGCCAGGTCGCTCACTCCCCAGCCCCAACCAGGGCCTCAGCCCCCAGCTGGCAGCTGGTAAGTGAAGGAGGGGACGGGTCACCTGGAGCCTTGAAGGGCAGAATGTGAACCATCCGTTTTAGTTTTGTTTCCACCCGAGAGTCGCACCTTTTTTTGGGGGGGGGGGTATTTAAATGATTCCCGTCCGTTTTTCGGCGAGGGTTCACACTGGACCCGAGAAGGCGGCTTCAGGTTCCACGTGAAGTCATTGGGACGTTTGTTCCCCGCTCCGTTGATTGCGAGGAGGCGGACGTTTCAGACGGGGATGCTGCCCGAGCGGGGTTGTGAGTCTTGTGTTTCTCCCCCTCCCCACCCAAACACAGCCAACGGCAGCGGCGACTCCAGGAGCAGACAGTGGGCGGACCGCCGGCGGCTGCGTACCAGCTTCACCGAGGAACAAGTGCGCATGCTCGAACGCAGCTTCCAGCGCCAGCAGTACCCGGGCAGCGTTGTGAGGCGGAGCCTGGCTGGGGAACTCCGCCTATCAGAGACGCAGGTGAGTCCGCAGTACCAGCCCCGCCCCTCCCCGGGACCTCGGCGACGCCCCGCCCCTCCCCGGGACCTCGGCGACGCCCCTCCCCTCCCCGAACCTCGGCGACGCCCCTCCCCTCCCCGGGACCTCGGCGACGCCCCTCCCCTCCCCGGGACCTCGACGACGCCCCTCCCCTCCCCTCCCCGAACCTCGGCGACGCCCCTCCCCTCCCCTCCCCGGGACCTCGGCGACGCCCCTCCCCTCCCCTCCCCGGGACCTCGGCGACGCCACTCCCCTCCCCTCCCCTCCCCGGGACCTCGGTGACGCCCCTCCCCTCCCCTCCCCGGGACCTCGGCGACTCCCCTCCCCTCCCCGGGACCTCGGAGACTCCCCTCCCCTCCCCGGGACCTCGGCGACGCCCCTCCCCTCCCCGGGACCTCGGCGACGCCCCTCCCCTCCCCGGGACCTCGGCGACGCCCCTCCCCTCCCCGGGACCTCGGCGACGCCCCTCCCCTCCCCGGGACCTCGGCGACTCCCCTCCCCTCCCCGGGACCTCGGCGACTCCCCTCCCCTCCCCGGGACCTCGGCGACTCCCCTCCCCTCCCCGGGACCTCGGCGACTCCCCTCCCCTCCCCGGGACCTCGGCGACTCCCCTCCCCTCCCCGGGACCTCGGCGACGCCCCTCCCCGGGACCTCGGCGACGCCCCTCCCCGGGACCTCGGCGACGCCCCTCCCCGGGACCTCGGCGACGCCCCTCCCCGGGACCTCGGCGACGCCCCTCCCCGGGACCTCGGCGACGCCCCTCCCCGGGACCTCGGCGACGCCCCTCCCCTCTCCTCCCCGGGACCTCGGCGACGCCCCTCCCCTCCCCTCCCCGGGACCTCGGCGACTCCCCTCCCCTCCCCGAGACCTCGGCGACGCCCCTCCCCTCCCCTCCCCGGGACCTCGGCGACGCCCCTCCCCTCCCCTCCCCGGGACCTCAGCGACGCCCCTCCCCGGGACCTCGGCGACGCCCCTCCCCTCCCCTCCCCGGGACCTCGGCGACGCCCCTCCCCTCCCCTCCCCGGGACCTCGGCGACTCCCCTCCCCTCCCCGGGACCTCGGCGACTCCCCTCCCCTCCCCGGGACCTCGGCGACTCCCCTCCCCTCCCCGGGACCTCGGCGACTCCCCTCCCCTCCCCGGGACCTCGGCGACTCCCCTCCCCTCCCCGGGACCTCGGCGACTCCCCTCCCCTCCCCGGCACCTCGGCGACTCCCCTCCCCTCCCCGGGACCTCGGCGACTCCCCTCCCCTCCCCGGGACCTCGGCGACTCCCCTCCCCTCCCCGGGACCTCGGCGACGCCCCTCCCCTCCCCTCCCCGGGACCTCGGCGACTCCCCTCCCCGGGACCTCGGCGACGCCCCTCCCCGGGACCTCGGCGACGCCCCTCCCCGGGACCTCGGCGACGCCCCTCCCCGGGACCTCGGCGACGCCCCTCCCCTCTCCTCCCCGGGACCTCGGCGACGCCCCTCCCCTCCCCTCCCCGGGACCTCGGCGACGCCCCTCCCCTCCCCTCCCCGAGACCTCGGCGACGCCCCTCCCCTCCCCTCCCCGGGACCTCGGCGACGCCCCTCCCCTCCCCTCCCCGGGACATCGGCGACGCCCCTCCCCGGGACCTCGGCGACGCCCCTCCCCTCCCCTCCCCGGGACCTCGGCGACGCCCCTCCCCTCCCCTCCCCGGGACCTCGGCGACGCCCCTCCCCTCCCCTCCCCGGGACCTCGGCGACGCCCCTCCCCAGCACTGTAAAACACAGCAATGCTGGAGGAACTCAGCTGATCTCGTAGCACCCATAGGAGGTTAAGATATATTATTGCCATTATGTGCTTGAGCACTTCTTTAAAGTCAAAGCAAAAAACAGGAAGGCATTTTGGTGTCTTGGTCTCCTGAAAGAATGGACAGTGTGGTGAAAAGAGTGCAAAATGTGTCTAACCTGATCTCATTTTCAGTGCAAAAGCA
Organism: Narcine bancroftii; assembly: GCF_036971445.1. Classification (NCBI taxonomy): domain Eukaryota; kingdom Metazoa; phylum Chordata; class Chondrichthyes; order Torpediniformes; family Narcinidae; genus Narcine; species Narcine bancroftii. The sequence goes on along the minus strand of NC_091478.1, from coordinate 30,132,944 downwards.
CAATGCTGGAGAAACTCAACGCACCAAACTTTCAAAATCAAAAATGAAAAGGTGGATACCTAACCAATGTTTCAGGCTTTGTTTGGTGTGATAGTTGCACTCCTGTCAAGGTATAAAAGCACAACCAAGGTACACAATACAATTCAAACAGACTTCATTAAATTAACACTAGCAGGAATGCGCATTCTGTAATGTTTAATTAACAATGGTCACCTCCCTATGTGTGAATTCATTCGAAGAACACACTCACAGGGTACAATATTTAAGGCTTTTTCCTGCATACAAAAGGAGTAACATTTCTTTGAAGGTATTGACACAGCTCAAGTTTTCCATCTTGCATTTCCTCCTTCATAATAACAAGGAAATGGTTTATTGTTGGTCATTTAATTTCAAGCACCAGTTATGATTACAAACATCTTACAGGCACACAGAAGATAAGATTAACAGAGGTCTGGAAAGGTAGTTCTCATTACACATTAGCATGAGCAGTAGCATAATATGAAAACTATACACGAGAAGCTGTCAGTCAATGTCCTGCAGGGGTTGCTTTCATCTTTCGTGTTGTCGTGCCAATCCTTTAGTGTGGTTGGTGTGGAGCGAAGTACTTGGGCTGGTCCTTTCCACCATGAAGAACAAAGTGCCCTGGTTGAATGGTGATGTCCCCCTGTCCTTCGGCTGCTGTCCTCTGGGTTGTGATAACCTGTGAATGAATGTAAAGCTGACAAGAATGTGGGTTAGTTTCTTTACGTATTTCTATCATCCTCTCATTCAAGGCATGGAGGTCCAAAGTCACCTATGTGCTGGTTTCTGCCCCCCATGGGGTGCGCAGGGGGTGGCCATATATGATCTCTGCTGGAGTCAGGCCAGTGGCAGTATGCAGGGTTACCATCATCTCAAATTGTGCCAGTGGCAGGAACTTGATCCATTTCAACCCTGTCTCCTCGATCAACTTTGTTAACTTTGCTTTTAAAGTGCCATTTGCTCTTTCTACAATCCCTGCTGCCTGAGGGTCGTGTACACAGTGAAATTGTTGTTTTATTTGGAAATGATTGCAGATTTCCTTGTTAATTTTAGCTATGATGTGTGGCCCATTGTCAGAACTGATAATTGTTGGGATTCCAAATCTTGGAATAATTTCTTGGAGTAAGATACCCACCATTGTCTCTGCTATAGTATTTGAGGTTGGTATGGCTTCTATCCACCTACTAAAAAGTTCAATTATTGTCAAGCAATACTTGTACGACTGAATGCTAAGTAATTCGATAATCTATTTGTATGGTATCAAAGGGTTGTTGTGGCATTGGGGTGATTCCTTTCGGTACACCAATGCTTTGCCAGGATTTCTTCTCTTACTTATATTACATTCTGATACCAGTTTCAAGGGCTTCCTGATGGTACTTGTGGTGTCACCAGGTTTGTTTTGCCATCTTTACCATTGCTTCCTTTCCAGAATGTGTTAAAGAGTGTGGCCCCCTGAATCAATTAAACATGGGATGGGGACTGCCTGGACCTTCATTCATACAATCGGTTCATTGTTGCATTTTGCTACCAAGGAAAACATTAAGGCTGGCATGTCAGCCTGTAGTCATTGCCTGAAAGGGTTGGGAGAGGTGAAGGGAATCTGTCAGCCCTGTGAGATGCTCATATCCTCTGGTGGAGTGGGACATTACCTCTTCTGGTGGCCCCTCCCCCCCACATCTAAAGCAGGTCATTGAGGGTCTGTTGGGGTAGGGTCTGGAATGATTGTCTGGTGGTCTGTCATACTGGAGAACTTGTGCTTGGTTGTTTCTGTACCTCATAGGCATGGGAGCTCTCCAGTCCTTTGTGACAGATTATGTTGTATTTTGTATTGTATATAGATATGTTTTATAAGAGATAAATTGTGGCAGGTTTTTTTTTAAGTGTAGGTCACATACAAACACTTCAAAACTGATCTCATTTAAAATACTGGAGCTCTGCTCAAGCCAGTTGCCTGGCTCTGAGTGCCTTTGCAAAAACTTTGAAGAGTGCCCAAGAGACTTCACTAATGGATTGTTGTTTTGAAAAGCAACAGATGAAAGAACTCGGAGGATTAGGTTTAGAGCCGCAGGTTGTCTGAGTGCAGTTTTGCTACTCTAAGAGGGTCATGTGGTTTTGTAAGCAGAAAGAGTCAAATAGGTTTTTCTCTGTGTGCATGTGCAAGAGAGAATTCAATTTTTCAGTTCAGCAGCAGCAGTTGGGACTGGAACAGGACAAGCTGACAAGCTTGTGGAAAAACCCCATTTTGAAGAAGGGTTGTTGAATTCTTAGTTCAGCCTGGTCAAAGCCCTTGTGGTCCATACAAGAGGAAAGAATTGACTACCTAATGTTTCATTTGAAATAAGAGACACAAAAAGAACTCCATGGTGTCCTGAAAGAAAGAGGTTATCATCTGGAAAACCCTGATGGGGCAAGTTTCTTCGGCAAGACACTGATGTGGCTGATTAGAAGAAATCAGTTTGTGTCCAGCAAACTACAAATCTCTCTCTGAAAACTGACAAGAACCTTCCTGAGTGGTAACCATTTACCTTTCAAGCACCAAAGCTTGGTGGAATTCATAAATGGTAAATTCTGTGCACAGTATAAGAATTGCCTGCAACCAGTGAACTTGCAGGAATGATAAGTGAGATTGGACTGTGAATCAAAGAACTTTTCTAACTTACACACACACATATTACATACATGTGCGCTTATAATTAGAAAGGGGTTAAGTAAGTTAATAGTAATAAGTTAAAGTTTGATTCTGTTTTCATGTTTAAAGATAATTAAAAGCAACTCTTTTGTTTAAGTAACCATTTGTCTTGGTGAATACGAGACACTGGGTTTTGGGGTCCTCTGGGCTCGTAATACCTGTCACTGAAGTGTAGATTGATGACCTCTCTGAAATAAAATCTGATAGCTGCTGGCAGCAGTGTCGCTCAAGTTGCTGTTTGCTGCTAAGCTGTCGAGGTCAGTTTCTTGTTGGCGAATGGGGAATTCTTATTAAAGTTTTAATGGTGTGGAAGCCTCAGCTTCTTTGCAATTGAGCCACAAAATAAGTACTGCACGTCGCTGTTGTTCCTTGGTATTATCTGCCTAGTCAAGATTAGTCTTTATTAATAGGGCCATTTTGTCAGACAGGGTCTGCATTAATATGGCATTAAATTGTGATGAGGTTCCCCCATTGTTGTGTTATCACTGGCATGTGTTCTGTATGTGGCAGTGAATCTTTCCCAAAAATCAGTGGCAGACTCTTTGGGTATGGGTTTGCATGCTAGTACTTTGCCCATATCAATAGGGTGCTTCGGGAAATTCCGCATGTCTGTGGAGTATTATAGTCCCTGTTCAATGTTGTGTAGTTGTACCATCAGGTTAAAGGATACTATGGGTGCAGCTCCCCCTCCCATTGCATTTTTCCATTTCTCATTTTCCTCAACATCTAATATTGCATGTATGAGGGAGAAAAGATCGTGGGAGTGTGCTGCATACATGGTCATTGTGGACTGTATGTAATTGACAAATTTCACTGGATCTGTTTTCCCTGTCGGGAGCATTCTGTGAGATCAGCATTTCTTTTGGCTTCCAGTGGGTATACAGTTCCATAGTATCTGGATGATTCCCATGGCCTGCTCTTGGATTGGGGACTGTTCTGTTTGGAAGGAGTCTGTGGTTGTCTAGTATCTCTACCTCTTCATTGGAAGCATAGAAGATTGGTGCTGTAGGGACTGGGACCTGTCTCTGGCTTGGATGGTTTGGGTTGTAGCATTGGGGTGGAGGGGCTATCCCCTGAGAGTTCAGGGACTCCTCTTTCTCATCGTCATGGGTGAATAGGGTCTCTATGCCAGACATAGAGGTTACCAAAAGATCATTTTGGGTTTCAGTTATCTTATTAGTTAATAAGTGCTTGTTTTTATGTTCATTATCTTTCGTCTGCTATTTATCATGCCAGACGCACTCTGACTGCAATACCTGCCATGTCTTAGTGTGACCGTTTTGAGTGTAGACTGCTATGCCTCTCTTGCTTGCGATTACCCTCCAGTGCCTATTTCTTTCCTCATCCTACTTTTTTTAAGCCTCCTCCTTTCATTCTCTAATCCTATCTTTCCATTTCTTAGAGGCATCTTTTTGCCATAGCAGTTGTTCCGCTTTGGCAATTGTACTGGTATTCCATGTCCCTCCTGCTTCATCCCCTAACTTTTTGGTTAATGCCACTGACAGGGTACGGTATTGTTTAATGTGACACATTGTATGTACTGGGTACCCTTCTCCGCTTTTGTCCACGTCTTGCCCTATATTCCCAGCCTGTGTTCCGAATTGATGTCGGGGTATCTGTTAGTGGCGAGGAGTACTGGATCTGACTGGGTTGCCTGCCAACTGACCTTTGCACTTAGCAGGAATAATTTGGCGCAAGCTACCGCAACAACCTGATTCCGAGTAGTAGCGTATTGTAATTTAATGTGGTAAAACACAGTATGTTCAAATAGTTTAAATAGACCTGGCCAAGAAGTAACCAGCTGCCCAAAATGATACCCAAGTGTCAGAACATCTCCTGCCATGTATACCTGCACTGACAGGTGAGCTTTCTCAATTTGTAGGCAGCAAGCTATTATATGGCAGGATTCTTTCTTTCTTTTTCTTTTCTTTGGCTTGGCTTCGTGGACGAATATTTATGGAGGGGTAATGTCCACGTCAGCTGCAGGCTCGTTTGTGGCTGACAAGTCCGATGCGGGACAGGCAGACACGGTTGCAGTGGTTGCAAGGGAAAATTGGTAGGTTGGGGTTGGGTGTTGGGTTTTTCCACCTTTGTCTTTTGTCAGTGAGGTGGGCTCTGCAGTCTTCTTCAAAGGAGGTTGCTGCCCACCGAACTGTGAGGCACCAAGATGCACGGTTTGAGGCGAGATCAGCCCACTGGCGGTGGTCAATGTGGCAGGCACCAAGAGCTTTCTTTAGACAGTCCTTGTACCTCTTCTTTGGTGCACCTCTGTCTCGGTGGCCAGTGGAGAGCTCGCCATATAACACGATCTTGGGAAGGCGATGGTCCTCCATTCTGAAGACGTGACCTACCCAGCGCAGTTTGATCTTCAGCAGCGTGGATTCGATGCTGTCGGCCTCTGCCATCTCGAGTACTTTGATGTTGGAGATGAAGTCGCTCCAATGAATGTTGAGGATGGAGCGGAGACAAAGCTGGTGGAAGCGTTCTAGGAGCCGTAGGTGATGCCGGTAAAGGACCCATGATTTGGAGCCGAACAGGAGTGTGGGTATGACAACGGCTCTGTATATGCTAATCTTTGTGAGGGTTTTCAGTTGGTTGTTTTTCCAGACTATATATACCATATATATATGGTATATTGTAACAGAAACACTTCTTTTATAAACCATCTCATGAAGACTTCTCATAACTTATCACAAACACTTCTCGTATTCTCAAACCCTTTTTCTCTCACTATAAAGTCATCACTGTAAACACATCTCACCTTGGGTACTGGATGCTGTGCCTTGGTTCGTTTTTCTTTCGGCAGGGAACCAGATCAACCTCGTATGAGGAACCACAATGTTACCCTGGGTCAGCAAAGGAGGTCTGGCTCAAGGGTGCTGAGGGTGTACTGCTGCTCCGTCCGATGTCCCAGTGTCCTTGTGGCCACTTACAACATACATGGTGATATTCCTAGCAAGAGATTGCTGACTTCGCCAATGTGATAGCCGTGCTCCTGTCAAGGTATAAAAGCACAACCAAGGTACACTATACAATTCAAACAGACTTTATTAAAATAACACTAGCGGGAATGTACAGTCTATAGTGTTTAGTAGACAGTGGTCACCTCACTCTGATTATGTGAACTCATTCAAAGAACACACTCACAGGGTACAATATTTAAAGCATTTTCCTGCATACAAAATGAGTAACATTTCTTTGTAGGTATTGACACAGCTTAAGTTTTCCATCTTGCATTTCCTCCTTCATAATAACAAGGAAATGGTTTGTTGTTGGTCATTTAATCTCAAGCACCAGTTATGATTACGAACATCTTACAGGTACATAGAAGATTAGATTTAACAGAGGTCTGGAAAGGTAGTTCTCATTACACATCATTATCAGTACCTGCCTGTCTGGTTTCTGGCTTCCATTTAACATGTAAATATCTGGTTCCACAGTAATCATAGATTCTTAACGTTGGCCAAGGAGACAGAAACTTCAGCCTCAGAACAATAGCATTCAGGGTTTGAGTGACACCCTTAGCACTACAGGTTGATTACTGCAGCCTATAGTGAGTCCGACAAGTGGTAAGCTATCAGCTGGTTTTGGATGGGAGACCAATTTATGATGGGCTCCCGTTTGACAGCTCGTTGATTCTAGTGCTGGCCAGTTGGTGCTATTGTGTGAAATGGATTTGGGCAGGCATCAGGATAAGGCTCTATAGATGAGATGAGAATGGATTCTTGTCTGAGTGTTTGAGCGTCTCAGGCTTGTGCCTTGCTTCCTGGAGTCCATTTCCTCTGCAATGATTTCTGTGTAGTTATTTTAAAACACAAGTTCTATATTTCTATATTCTTACATTGGTGTTTTGCTTCATTTTCAATGCAAGTCATCCATTTGTGAATTTGTAGTCAAAACAGACAGGAATGTTCTGTGCAAATTGCTGCTTGTTTGAGCATTACTAGAGAAAACTATGACGAGCTGTCCACAGCAAGATTCCACAGAATTATTCAAAGTCCGATTTATTGTTAGAGCACATACATGACATCACATACAACCCTGAGACTTTTTCCTGTGGCCAGGCAGAATTACCACTTATTGGCAGTGCAAAAAACTGTACTGAGGAAGAGTACATGTCAATAAAATGTCCTCCATAAATGTCAACATTTTTCAATGTTGTAATTTCACTCCAGTTCTAAGAAGAATATAGTAACATTAACTTAAACATAATTGATTTTGTCAATTCTATATCAATTGTATTTCATGTTTAAATAGGTTTATGTCTTACTTGACCCTGAGCTAAGTTTTCAATTACTTTTCACCTTTGGCCTCAAGACCACTTACTGCTTCAACTCATTAACCCTTCTATTGTTCTTCTGGCACACCACCACTGTGTAAACATATAACAGGAGCCAACTATTCATCTTTTCCATCCTGTTCTATTATTCCCCTTTTTCAATAGCACAGTGGTTCTCAACCTTTTTTCCATTCACATACCACCTTTAAGTAATCTCTTACTAACCTGTCATGGTTCATCTCCAGCGGAAGTGTGACAGAGGACTCTGATCTACAGGTTGTTCCTGGAGATGCACCCAGAGTCAGACATCCTAAACTACTGAAAAACCCACTTTGGTCTGCCTGAAACCCGTTGGACTTTCAACATAGTCAGATGTCGGTCCTGGAATGCTGCTGACTGGTGCATTCCACTGAGACTTGGAGCAGCTATCATGAGGGTGCTGTGGGGAAGGACCACAGTCCAGAGTCCTCTCATTACTGAGCACTGAGACTGAAGGGAAGGTCCCTCAAACAACAGAGGGGGTGGAAACAACAAGGTGCCACAGTGGTGGTAATGTTGTATTGAGAGAACAAATGTAACAATGTACTTTTGAATGGTTTTCCATTTTGTCAATAATTTATTGTGAATAAAGTATATTTTGGGGGGAAAAAATGTTCTTATCACACCCTCAATGTGTGCAGTGGCAAATGCACTAGGTGATTTTTTTTTGGGGGGGAAGGGGGAAATCCTTGCCAGATGGTCAAGGCAGATGTGACAAGTCCCTCAATCAACAGGTTTGGGGATGGGGATGGGGGGGGGGGGGGGGGGGAAATGACAGGGGCCATAGTAGTGGTAATTGTATTAATAGAACAAGTGTAACAATGTACATTGATGGGAATGTATAAATATGACTGACATTTGTGGGTGTGAAAAGACTTGGAACTGTTTTCTTTTCTGTAAAAAATAATTGATTGTGAATAAAGTTTTTTTGGAAGGGGGGGGACTCAGCACTCCAGGTTATAGGTTGCCATAGGTGCTCTGTAGTTAGTAAGGGATTATTTGAGGCAGTATGTGAGTGTGGGGGGGGGGGAGGTGTTTTTAAAAAAGGTTGAGAATCACTGCAATAGCATATTACTGCTCTCTACATATATCTTGATGCCTTTTGTGACCAGATATCAATCTACCTCCTTGAATGTATCCAATGTCTTGATTTCCACTAGCCTGTGGTAAAGAATTCCACAGGATAACACCCACTAAGTTGGGGGGGGGGGAGAAAGTTACCTCCTTTTTGGTCCTAAATATCTTGTCTGAAGTCCTGAGACAATCATCCATTGCCTCCCCCTCCCCACACCTTGCTGGGGGATGTATGCTCTCCAATATCTAAACTTTCTAATCCTTTTACTTTGGGACAATTCAATTAAATCTACTTTCCTTCTCAAAACTACAGGCCCACACAACTCAATCTATCCTTAATTGACATACTTGCCATTTCTGGTGAGCCTTCTGAGACCAAAAATAGACACAATATTCCAATGTTGTCTCAGGAAGGTCCTGAATAGATTTGAGCAAGAGATCTTTAATCCTGTACTTTAAGGCATTTGATAAAGCCCCCCCATGGTAGGCTGACATGAAACATACAGATTCATGAGATCCCCAGTACATTGATAGTTTGGATTCAGAATTGCCTTTCCCATAGAGGGAAATAGTGTGGAATCCTGTTATTCCACTTGGATGCTTGTAACTAGTTACTAGTCATTACTTGATGTAGTGGGCTTTCACATAACAAGCTGTAGATCACTTGCAGATATGAGCAGAGAAATGGTAGGTGGAGTTTAATGTAAAAAAAATGTGAGGTGTTGCACTTTGATCTACGCAAGGGGAAAGTATACAATAAATGGCAGGACTTAAAAGAATGGATGAGTGAGTGGGCAAAAACCTGGCCAATTGATCTTAATGTACAAAAGGGTGAGGATATGCTGGACTAATATCTGAATAGAGAAAGATAGCAGATGAGCAAAGAACAAAGGGAACCAGATGTTCTTGTGCACAAATCACAAAAGGTTATCCAACATGTGCAACGAGTGATTTTCTTTTTAAAAGACGAATGGCATTTTGGCCTCATTGCAAAGGGTTGGAATTTAGAAACAGCATTGTTGCAATTAAACAGGATACTAGAATACTGTATACAAATTTGGTCTCCTTATTTAAGAAAGGAGTCAGTCCTAAAGAGATTCACTAGGGTAATTTCTGGCATGAAAGATGAATTCAATCACAAGCAGTTGAATAAATTTGTATCTCTTTGGTGCTTTAAAAGATGAAGTGGTGATCTTTCTGAAATAGAAGATCTTTGGGCAGAGGGGGGAGGAGGGTGGCAACATGACTAGATGTAGAGATGTTTCCATTAAGGAGGGTGGCAGCATGACTAGATGTAGAGATGTTTCCATTAAGGAGGGTGGCAACATGACTAGATGTAGAGATGTTTCCATTAAGGAGGGTGGCAGCATGACTAGATGTAGAGATGTTTCCATTAAGGAGGGTGGCAACATGACTAGATGTAGAGATGTTTCCATTAAGGAGGGTGGCAACATGACTAGATGTAGAGATGTTTCCATTAAGAAGGGTGGCAACATGACTAGATGTAGAGATGTTTCCATTAAGGAGGGTGGCAACATGACTAGATGTAGAGATGTTTCCATTAAGGAGGGTGGCAACATGACTAGATGTAGAGATGTTTCCATTAAGGTACACAGGAATTTCTTGCAGTGTTGAATCTCTGGAACTCCCAGTCTGAGAGTATTTTGGAGACCAGATATTTTAGTGCAGCAATTGCAAACCCTGGCTTTTGATCAAGATAAAATTCAAAGCTGTACAGGGTTGTAGAATGTAATTGGGTGGCATAGGCTTCTGAGCTGGAAGGGCCTGTTACCGTGCTGTATGTCTGAACTTAAAAATTTTAAAGATTTATTTGTTTTGAATGTTACAAATAAGGATTCAGCAGTAAGGTGTCTATGTTTATATAAAAAAAAATGTTATTGCTCACCTCAAAGTTTAAAGGTATGGTAACCTTTACTAATTAGAGTTGCACCGGATACAGTCACAATTTCAACTGAGTTGGTGGTGATTTAGATTCATTAGCAAGCATCAACAGGTTCAGAAACCAAGTCAAATTTGGAAGAAAATAATTATTGTGTTTGATGTTGCATTGTGATATTCTAGGAAATATGTGATAAGGTTTATACCACAAGGTTCAAACACTCGCAATGCTTTCTATGCACCATGCAAGACGAGGGTACCTCCACAAGGCTGGAGATGGGGTTGGGGAAAAACTAGTAAATTGTGCTCAGATATTTAAAATGATTATAAACTGCACTGCTCATTTAGCAATTATCTGTCTTTTACATTTGTTTTAGGTCAAAACCTGGTTTCAGAATCGTCGGATGAAACTTAAACAGCAGCTTCAAATTGCTCAGGCTGAGGCCTTCAAGACAAGACTGCTCCTTCAATATTTCTCCCATCCATATCACTCTATTCAGAGCGGGCATCATATGGTGGATTCCAGCTTTTCTCCGCACTACCCTGAATTCAGACCTGTCCTCACTCAAACTTCAATCTCTGATCACTTCTTACGATGCTTTGGCTATCAGCCAAATCTACCTCTAATCAGTCCAAAAGTTACTACTGGTCGATTCCACCCAAACCTCACCACCCAATAGATTAGATCGACAGCAATATATACTACACCTGACAAAAAAATAATGTACATTCCTTTACCATGCGATTATAGTATATATTTTTTCAGTCAATTTTCAACTATTTTTGAAGTTGTATGTGTGTACTTCTCTGTAATGCATCTCAAGATTTTCAAGACCAGGCAGTCATTTATAAAGCAATCTAAATTTGGTTATGATATTTTATACTTTTTTTAAAAAAACTTAATATTTTTCAATACAGGTACATTCATGCAGAGCTTCTCAAATTACCTTTATATTTGGGGATATACATGACTGCTCTTGGTCCATAGTATCAACCACAAAGGGTGATATTTAGATCTTTTTTCTCTGTGGTATGCAAATAAAAGTGTAGTGTGATGATCTTCTGTGTACTCTGCAGTTCACATTGAAACAACAATTCCTTCACACAAATTACAAAAGATTATCGTAAAATACTGTGATTACTGTCTTCAGATTAACTAGTTGAAAATAACTGCCAAATTTGAAAAGATAATTAAATGAAGTTACAGCATTAGATTAAGAAATTCAATGTGGATCTTTTAAAGATTTGTGCCTGAAATAACATGGAGTGATGTTATTCGGCAAATACTTTATGCTGTAGATTTAAATTCCTTTCTTTGAAGATTTAGCAGTGGTGTTTAGCTAATTTCTTTCAAATACATGCTTTTGCTCAAGTTACAAGGCTAGGAATTTTAAACAAATTTGCTAAGCTTTGTAATGTGGCCTTTTTTTAATATATAGCACTTCTTTCCTAAAGAGGATGTGAAAGAAATCTCAAAAAAGGTAGATCAGTTACAGTATATTCGATTAAACCATTACACAAACAAAGGGGTAATGTTGCCACTGTTAAATCAGGTGAGTCTTTTTATTATTATAACATTTAGTTGCATGCCCATAACTAGTTTCTGTTTTTTTTAAATGGGGACTTTGCCAATATAAAACTACTCAAGATAATGTAGGTACCAGCTAGACAGGAAGGCTAGTCGGTGAAGGAGCAGTTACTTTTGAAAAGAAATTGTGAAGTAATTGTTCTTTGCACATGGCAGGAGATATTTTTGGGCCAGCTGACATTTTTTCCTTGTGCCTGTCATCAGACCTATTCTCTTTTTGATTGCAACCAGGCTGTGGATTGATTTTTGCCATTAAAACACACACACACACACACACACCTTTTATTTATCTTTAAACATGAAAACAGGATCAAACTTTTATTTTATTACTATTGACTTGACCTAAGATAACCTCTTTCTAATTCTAAGCGCATGTGTATACAAGTTCAGAAAAGTTCTTTAATTTGCAGTCCAATCTCATTTCTCCAAGTTCACTGGTTGCAGACAATTCTTATACTATGCACAGAATTTAACCTTTATGAAGTTCACCAGGCTTTGGTGCTTGAAAGGTAAATGGTCACCATTCAGGAAGGTTTTTGTCGGTTTTCAGAGAGAGATTTGTTGTTCGCTGGGCTCAAACTGATTCCTTTTAGATCAGTATCTTGCAGAAGAAACTTGCTCCCTCAGGGTTTGCCAGATGATAATCTCTTTCTTTCAGGTCACCACAGACTTCCTTTTTGTTTCTTTTATTTCAAGTGAAATATTAGACAGCCATTCCTCTCCTCTTGTATGGACCACAAGGGCTTTGACCAGGCTGAACTAAGAACTCACAACCCGTCTTCAAAATGGGATTTTTCCACAAGCTTGCCAGCTTGTCCTGTTCCAGTCCCAGCTGCTGCTATTGATCTCTAGCATTGTAGAACTGAAATCTCATTCTCTCTCTCTCTCTCTCTCTCTCTCTCTCTCTCTCTCGATTTTATTTACTCTCTCTGCTTGCAAAACCACGACCCTTTTAGAACAGCAACCTCCACTCAGACAGACTGCGGCTCCAATCCTCCAAGTTCTTTCATCTGTTATTTTTCAATACAACAATCCATTAGTGATATTGCTTGGGCACTCCCCAAATCTTTTCCAAAGGCCTTCAGAGCCGATCTGTCTGGCTTGAGCCAGTATTTTAAATGAGATCTGTTTTGAAGTGTTTGTATGTGACCTACACTAAAAACCTTGCCACACTCTGTCCAAAAAACATACCTATATACAATATAAAACACAACATATTCTGTCATGGCACGTACGACTATGTATAGAGTGCAGTTCTCTATCCACACCACATGGCATTTGGTTCTTTCCGATCACAATCTTGATTTTTAGCCTTTTCCACTTCACCATCCCCACACAATTTTTCTAGTCATCCTGAGCTCACCATGACTAACTTCCCAAAGCATTACACATTGTGCCTTATCCTATTTCACTGGCTCAAATGAGCTCTCTAAGTCTTGTCAAAACTGAGACTGTAGTCTAGTTGAACCATTGGTTTTATCTGTTTCAATAAACTGCTGTCATGGGACTTCAGATACATCTGTTGCTAGTCAAACCTAAACCACAGTCAAAGGTTTAGGCAGCCATCTACAGAGGCAACAGGATAGTCGTCTTTTTGGGTTACAGCATGTATCATGTTTCTAGCACAAGACTTCAACAAATTAGTGCAAACTTCTGTTACTGCTTTGTTTTTCTTCCCAAGCACAAATTTGATCAACTTATATTCTTTGAAATTAACCTCTTAGCCTCTGCCTTCATATCACAAAGGTTTGATTATACTAGGAAACAGACATCATGTCAGATAATGAACATCTTGGCCTGTGACAAGTTTGCTGAGGATGGACAGCCACAATACTGCATAATTACAATTATTCATTGGCTGCCCTTCATTGAAGCATTGTTAAGTTTCCAGTTTTCTCTCACCCTTCAAAATGTACAGGGGTTGTAGTTAATTGGGGTGTTTGGGTGCCACAGGTTCATGGGCCTGAAGAACCTGTTACCGTGCTGTCTGTCAAAAATTTTTAAATTTAGAATTTAAAAATCATGGAACAATATACCACAAGAGACTTTTCAGCCACTGAACCTTCAGCATTTTTCAAGAGTTGGCAAATTATTCCCATAAGTTTCTAAATATTATCTAATCCCACCCCTTTAAAACATCATTGGGGCTGTGTACACCAAGCCATATCCAGATCCAATTTTGCTACAGTATATTTATCTCCTAGTCCTTTGCCAACTGCCTTAAATTCTTTCCATTTAGTTACCACATTTTCTGCAACTGGAAAAAAGATTCCCAATCTGCAAAATTTTGAACACTTTTATTCAATAACCTTACAAAATCTGTGGTCTAAGTAGAACAACCTGGTACCTCTAAACTTGCCACATAACTGAGGTGCCTCATCCTGATATTCTAATAAATCTTTGTACCCTTTTTGACACTTTAAATTTCTTTCTGAAACCACGCTTAGAGTTGACCACAATTAAACTGCTGGTCTCTAACACTATTTCATAAAGTTTTGATTCTGTGCCTCATTTACAGTACCAAGTAACTTGCATGTATTCAAAGATTTGTATGCAGACACTATAGAATTATTTGCTCCTACACCAACTAAAAATTGGGCCATTTGCTTCTTCCTTCTTCTTCATTTGCATTTCTTCTACCTTCAATCTGTTTTTTTCCTCGAAAATATAATTCCAAACCTCCAGCTCATTCATATCTGTGCTATATGCCATCTAGAAGCATTAAAAATTTTTTCTGTTTTCCCATATCAAAAGGTGCAGTGATATTTAGCAGTAATCACTGCACTTCTAGATCCTCCAATTCATTCCCATATCTCAAAGCTATGTAGTTGATGTGTTAATTGGGCACTGTAACTGTGAAGGACCTTCAGCTTTGTCTGAATGGAGATTAACTCCATGTGCAAACTCCTATTAGCAAATGTATTATCTGATACTTTATCATGAACTTCTTGGCACAGTGGTTAGCACAATGCTGTTACAGGACCGGGGTTCGAATCCCACTTAAGGAGTTTGCACATGGAGTTAATCTCCATTCAGACAAAGCTGAAGGTCCTTCACAGTTACAGAGCCTAATTAACACATCAACTACATAGCTTTGTGATATGGGAATGAATTGGAGGATCTAGAAGTGCAGTGATTACTGCTAAATATCACTGCACTTTTTGATATGGGAAAACAGAACAACATTTTAATGCTTCTAGATGGCATATAGCACAGATATGAATGTGTCTGTGTGGGTTTTCCCCGGGGGCTCCAGTTTTCTCCCACTTTTCATAGAGTGTAGGTCTATTAGGTGTAATTGGGTGGCTGGGCTGAAATGGCATGTTTACCGTGCTCTGTGTCTAAATTTAAATGTCCATCATCAACTCCATTAGTTCAAAAGAATTAATAAAATTTGCCTTTTAATAAATTAATATTGCCTAACAATTTTTAAAGTGCCAATTAATTTATCCTCTGTTAAAATGTGTGATCATTTTCCAACACAAATGTGTAACTAATTGGCCAGGAGTTTCTGGGTTTCTCCCTTTTGAACACACCACTATTATACACTTGTCTGGCATCATTCCCATATCACTCGAGAATTATGGCCAGCTATTTTGTTGATACCAAGCTGCATACCATCCAATGCGAGTGGTTTATCTGTTATAAATGAAATTGGTCGATTAAATATGTAGAGTTATACAACAAAAAAAAGGCCCTTCAGCCCAATTCCTTTATGCCGACCACAATGCCCAGCTAAGATGATGATCCCATTTGCCTAAATGTGACCCAATATCTCTGCCAGTTGCCAGTGGTATTCCACAGAGACCAGTGCTGGGGCTGCTTCTTTTCATTTTGTATTATTAATAATTTGGATTATGAAACAAATGGCTTTGTGGCCAAGTTTGCAGATGGAGCAGGTGGTGTTGAGGAAACAGAAAGGCTGCAGAAGGACTTGAATTAGTAGAATAGGCAGAGAAGTGGCGAATGTAATGTCAGAACATGGATGGTCATGCACTTTGGTTTAAAAAAAATACACAGGCAGATTATTTTCCAAATGGGGAGAAATAATGAAAATACCCAGATGCAAAAAGATCTAGGATTCTTTGTGCAGGGTAGCCTGATGGTAAATTTGCTGGTTGTCTGTGGTGAAGAAGGCAAATGTAATTCTGGCATTTGTTTAAAGAGGAATAGAATACAAGGGCAGGGATGTAATGCTGAGGCTTTACAAAGCACTGGTATGACTTCACTTGGAGTATTGTGAGCAATTTTGGGGTCCTCATTTAAGAAAGGCTGTGCTGAATTTGGAGGGGATTCAGAGGAGGTTCACAAATAGGATTCTGGGAATGAAAGGGTTATCATAGGAGGAATTTTTAACAGCTCGTGCTGCATTGGAATTTAGGAGAATGAGGGGATCTCATTGTTGAATGTTGAAAGGCATGGACAGAGCAGATGTAGAAAGGTTGTTTCCCAAAGAGGGAGAATCTAAGACAAGAAGGCACAACTTCTGGATTGAAGGGCTTCTGCTTAGAACCGAGATGCAGAGAGTGATAAATCTGTGGAATTTGTTGCCACAGGTGGTTGTGAAGGCCAAGTCATTTAAGGCAGGGATTGGTAGGTTCTCGATTAGCCAGACCATCAAATGTTTTGGGGGAGAAGGCCGGGCAGTGGAGCTGAGTGGGAAAATGGATCAGCTCATGATTAATTGGTGGGGCAGACTCGATGGGCTGAATAGCCTATTTCTGCTCCTGTGTTTTAAGATCTAATTTTTTCCTATCAAAATGCCTTTTAAATGTTGTAATTGTACTTGCTCCTGATACCTCCTGTCAGTTTGTACCATTATACCCACCAACCTCTGGAGAAAATGTAGCCCTCAGGTCCCCTTTACAATTTTCCGCTCTCACCTCAAACTAGGTACACTTGTTTTAGACTCTCCTACTCTGTAGAAAAGACTCTGTAGAAAAGACAGTATCTACCAGATACTGATTTTATCAATCTCTACAAGGTCACCCCTCAGCCTCCTGCACTTCAGGGAAAACTAATGCAGTGTAACCAATCTCTTCTTGTAATTAAATCCTCTTATCAACGTGAATTTTTTCTGCACCCTGTGATAGTACAGATTCTATCACCACTGTACATCTGTACAGATGGTAGTGTAGGATGACTGTGATTGGCTGAGAGTGTAGCCACACCTACTGGCAGGTCTTAAAGGATTGCTCCTAGCCAGACCAGGTCATTCTGGACTGGTCGATCTACTTGTGATATGCTCCAGTCTTTTAGTTAATAAAAGCCTTGGTTTGGATCAACAACTCTTTGGTTCTTTTGACATGCATTACACACCCTCTCTAGCTAAATCACATCCTTTTTTTGCAATGGCAACTAGAATAGCTCAGAGTATTTCAAATGTGGCATGATTAATGATGTGTACAATTGTAACATGATGTTCCAATTCCTACACGCAATGCCTCACTGATGACAGTAAGCTTTGCCACCTTGTCCACCTGTAGTTGCCACTTTCAGGGAACCATGTACTTGTACTGCAAGGTGTCTCTACTCATCAGCACTCCTCAGAGTTCCTCATTGTGTATGTCTTGATCTTGTTTAACAACTGTTATGCTATGATTGGCTGTGTTGCTGGCTGGACACACCTCCCAATGCTTCTCATTCCACTCTGCCTTGATCAGTCAATGAGGTTGAAGGCCGTTCAATTCTATAGTTAATAAAAGCCTGTCAGTTTCACAACTTTAGTCTTTTGATTAGCGAGGACGGCCATTCATCCTGCATCGCACTGCCGTCGCGACAGGCCGAGGCAGCCCGCTGTTCTCTGGTGGTATCTTTTAATTTTAATCACCTACATGACACAGCACGCATCACAAGGTTGGGCTGCAGACCTGTTTAAAATTCCCAGGAAAATTTCCGGGTAATCTCCATTTTTACAATGTAGTGTGAAAAGGTCTACTACATGGATGACAGCAGGTCCTCCCCAGACCAGCCACCACCACCAAGACTGACTTCATTCACTAGTTCACCAAAATTGATTGAATTATTTTTTTTGGATTTATTAATCTTTCTAAAATGTCTGAAAAGCACACATTTATTTCAATGTTTAAAATTAGAAATGTTTTGGGTCTATATCACTTCATGCAGTACTCTGTTATAACACGAGTTATAACACTCCAAGTTAAACAGAAACATAGAAGATAGGAGCAGGAGTAGGTCATTCGACCCTTCAAGCCTGCTCCGCCATTCAACGAAATCATGGCTGATCTTAAAGTTCAGTACCCCGTCCTCGCCTTCTCTCCGTAACCTTTAATACCCTTATACTGAAGAAATAGATCTAATTCCCTCTTAAATATATTTAATGAACCTGCCTCTACTGCCCTCTGTGGCAATGAATTCCACAGATTTACCACCCTCTGGGTAAAGAAATTCCTCCTCATCTCGGTCCTAAATGGTTTGCCTATTATCCTCAAACTATGGCCCCGGGTTCTGGATTTTCCCATCATTGGAAACATCCCATCTGCATCCATTCTGTCCAGTCCTGCAGAATTTTATATGTCTCTATGAGATCCCCTCTCAATCTTCTAAACTCCAGCGAGTACAATCCCAATTTGCGGAATCTTTCCTCATAAGTCATTCCTGCCATTCCAGGTATCAGCCTGGTGAATCGCCCCTGCACTCCCTCCATTGCAAGAACATCCTTCCTTAGATAAGGTGACCAAAACTGCACACAATTCTCCAGGAGGGGTCTCACCAAGGCCCTGTACAGCTGCAGTAAGGTATCCTTGTTCCTATACTCAAACCCTCTTGATATGAAGGCCAACATACCATTTGCCTTTTTAACCGCCTGCTGTACCTGCATGCTCGCCTTCAGAGACTGGTGTACAAGTACCCCTAGGTCTCTCTGGACTTCCCCATCTCTTAATCTATTGCCATTCAAATAGTAATCTGCCCTCCTGTGTAATTAGATCATGGATTTCCCCACCTCCTGACCACAATCAGTGAAGATTAGTAAAAACATCTCCACAATCTGCATCAGTACCAGAGCACCACAGGTTCTTTGCCCCCTGCTCTACTCACATTACACCTACGACTGTGCAGCTCGGTACGACGACGACAACAACAACTACAAATTTCCCAACGATACCATGGTAGTGGGTTGTATAGGGGATGAGTCAGCGTACAGGAGATTGAAAACTTGGCTGAATGATAATGACAACCTTGCACTCAATGTCACCAAAACTAAGGAGCTGATTGTTGACTTCAGGAAAGGAAAGCCAAAGTTTATGATCCAGTGATCATCGGGGGATCAGAGGTGGAGAGGGTGAGCAAATTTAAGTCCTTGGGAATCACTATCACAGAGGATCTTTCCAAGACCCAACAATCCAATGGCATAATGAAGAAAGAATGACAGTGCCTCTATTTCCTCAGGAGTTTGCAGAGGTTTGGTAATGATACCAGAAACCCTGGCAAATCTTTACAGAAAGTGTGCTTAACTGGCCACGTCACAGTCTGGTATAAAAGTCCTCCAAAAGAAATTGGACACAGCCCTGGACATCAAAGACAAAACCCTCCCCACTACTGAGAACATTTACAGGGAACACTGCCATCAGAGGGCAGCAGCAATCATCAGACCCAAGCCACACACTTTTTTTGTTGCTGCCATCAGGAAAGAGGTCTAGGTGCCACCAGACTCGCACCACCAGGTTCAGGAACAGCTGCTACCTCTCCACCATCAGACTCATCCACAACAAACTCAGTCATTCAAGGACTCTTGTGCACTTTATTGATTTTCTGTATTGCAGTCAGTTTATATTCATTATCTTTTTACAGTTCTTTATTTGTTTACAGGTATATGCTGTGTAGATTTTTTTTGCATTATCAATTAGTGATAATTCTGCTGTGCCTGCAGGAAAAGTTGTATGTGTATTTCAAAGTTGTATGTGATGTCATGTATGTACTCTGACCAGAGGTCAACAAAGGTGATGTAGAGTCCTTTGTTTTGTTCTCTGCACTTTTCTTGGAGCTGTCTGAGGGCAAAGACCATGTCAGTGGTTCCTCTGTTTGCGCGAAAGCCGCACTGTGATTCTGGGAGAATATTCTCAGCGACACTAGGTATTATTCTATTTAGTAGAATCCTAGCGAAGATTTTGCCTGCAATGGAGAGCAACGTGATTCCCCTGTAGTTTGAGCAGTCTGATTTCTCGCCTTTGTTTTTGTACAGGGTGATGATGGTGGCATCACGAAGATCCTGAGGCAGTTTACCTTGGTCCCAACAAAGCTTGAAAAACTCATGCAGTTTGGCATGCAGAGTTTTGCCGCCAGCCTTCCAGACTTCTGGGGGGATTCCATCCATACCTGCTGCTTTGCCACTTTTCAGTTGTTCGATTGCCTTATATGTCTCATCCAGGGTGGGAACCTCATCCAGCTCTAGCCTTAGGGGCTGTTGAGGGAGCTGGAGCAGGGCGGAATCTTGGACTGAGCGGTTGGTACTGAAAAGAGATTGGAAGTGTTCTGACCATCGGTTGAGGATGGAGATCTTGTCGCTGAGGAGGACTTTGCCGTCTGAGCTGCGCAGCGGGCTTTGGACTTGGGGTGAGGGGCCGTACACAGCCTTTAGAGCCTCGTAGAAACCCCTGAAGTCGCCAATGTCCGCGCTGAGCTGTGTTCGTTTGGCGAGGCTAGTCCACCACTCATTTTGGATCTCCCGGAGTTTGCGCTGAAGATGGCTGCATGCGCGACGGAAGGCTTGTTTCTTCTCTGGACAGGACGGCTTTGTAAGGTGAGCCTGGTGGGCAGCTCGCTTCTTTGCCAGCAGCTCCTGGATTTCCTGGCTGTTTTCGTCAAACCAGTCCTTGTTTTTCCTGGAAGAGAAGCCCAGTACCTCTTCAGTGGATTGCAGTATGGTAGCCTTCAACTGATCCCAGAGGGTTTCAGGGGACGGGTCCGTGAGGCGGGTTGCAACGTCGAGCTTTGCTTTGAGGTTTGCCTGTAAGTTTCCTCTCGCTTCGACACCGTGAGCAGGAAAGGGCTTTGGCAAATACTAGAGCGCATCGGATGTCCCCCAAAGTTCCTCAACATGATTATCCAACTGCACGAAAACCAACAAGGTCGGGTCAGATACAGCAATGAGCTCTCTGAACCCTTCTCCATTAACAATGGCGTGAAGCAAGGCTGTGTTCTCGCACCAACCCTCTTTTCAATCTTCTTCAGCATGATGCTGAACCAAGCCATGAAAGACCCCAACAATGAAGACGCTGTTTACATCCGGTACCGCACGGATGGCAGTCTCTTCAATCTGAGGCGCCTGCAAGCTCACACCAAGACACAAGAGAAACTTGTCCGTGAACTACTCTTTGCAGATGATGCCGCTTTAGTTGCCCATTCAGAGCCAGCTCTTCAGCGCTTGACGTCCTGCTTTGCGGAAACTGCCAAAATGTTTGGCCCGGAAGTCAGCCTGAAGAAAACTGAGGTCCTCCATCAGCCAGCTCCCCACCATGACTACCAGCCCCCCCACATCTCCATCGGGCACACAAAACTCAAAACGGTCAACCAGTTTACCTATCTCGGCTGCACCATTTCATCAGATGCAAGGATCGACAATGAGATAGACAACAGACTCGCCAAGGCAAATAGCGCCTTTGGAAGACTACACAAAAGAGTCTGGAAAAACAACCAACTGAAAAACCTCACAAAGATAAGCGTATACAGAGCCGTTGTCATACCCACACTCCTGTTCGGCTCCGAATCATGGGTCCTCTACCGGCACCACCTACGGCTCCTAGAACGCTTCCACCAGCGTTGTCTCCGCTCCATCCTCAACATCCATTGGAGCGCTCACACCCCTAACGTCGAGGTACTCGAGATGGCAGAGGTCGACAGCATCGAGTCCACGCTGCTGAAGATCCAGCTGCGCTGGATGGGTCACGTCTCCAGAATGGAGGACCATCGCCTTCCCAAGATCGTATTATATGGCGAGCTCTCCACTGGCCACCGTGACAGAGGTGCACCAAAGAAAAGGTACAAGGACTGCCTAAAGAAATCTCTTGGTGCCTGCCACATTGACCACCGCCAGTGGGCTGATAACGCCTCAAACCGTGCATCTTGGCGCCTCACAGTTTGGCGGGCAGCAGCCTCCTTTGAAGAAGACCGCAGAGCCCACCTCACTGACAAAAGGCAAAGGAGGAAAAACCCAACACCCAACCCCAACCAACCAATTTTCCCTTGCAACCGCTGCAATCGTGTCTGCCTGTCCCGCATCGGACTGGTCAGCCACAAACGAGCCTGCAGCTGACGTGGACTTTTTACCCCCTCCATAAATCTTCGTCCGCGAAGCCAAGCCAAAGAAAAGAACTCTTGACCAGAAATCTGGAATCTGAGATAGCAGTACTTCACAGCCCTTGCAGTTGGTGGTTTCCGACACCAGATGGTGGTATTGTGCCTAACGTGGGCTCTTACAGTTTACTCACCCTGACACTATATGGTGGTATTGAATCAGAATCAATTTATTGACATGAACAAGTCACTAAATTCGTTGTTCTGCGGTAGCCTCACAGTGCAAACATTTATATAAACCACCTGACAAAATAAATGGTGCATGAAAAGTCAAAGTAAGGCAGCATCTTTGGTTCATTAATTATTCAGGAGTCTGATGGTAGTGGGCCGCTGAGTGCTCGTCTTTAGGTTCCTGTACCTTTTCCCCGGTGGTAGCAGAGTGAAGAGGGCCTGGCCTGGGTGGTGGGAGGTCCTTGAGGATAGAGGCTGTTTTTTCTAAAGGCACCACCTCTTGTAGATGCCCTCGATGGAGTGAAGTCTGGTGCCCGTGACGTTGCAGGGAGAGTTGACAACCCTCTGGAGTTTTTTTTCTTGTCCCGAGAGTTGGCACCTCCATACCAGGCAGTGATGCAACCAGACAGAATGCTTTCTACCTGTAGATGTTTTCAAGAATCTTTGATGACGTATTGAATCTCCTTAAACACCTCAAAGTAGAGCCGCTGGCGAGCCTTCTTCATAATTGCATCGACAGATCCTTGGAGATGTTGACACCCAGGAATTTAAAGTTCTTGATTCTCTCCACGACTGAGCCCTCAATGAGGACTGGGTCGTGTTCTCCCAATTTCCTCCTGAACTCTACAACCATCTCCTTGGTTTTGCTAATGTTGAGTGCAAGGTTGTTGTTGTGACACCACTCAATGAGCTGATCTATCTCCCTCCTGTACGCTTCATTACCATTTGTGATTCTGCCAACAACTACAGTGTCATCAGCAAATTTGTAGATAGCTTTGGAATTGTGCCTACCCACACAGTCGTGGGTGTATAATGAGTAGAGCAGTGGGATAAGCACCCATCCTTGGGCTGCGCCTTTGTTGATGATCAGTGAGGAGGAGACGCTGTTTCCAATTCGTCCTGACTGTGGCCTTCCAAAGTAGGAAGTCAATAAGAGAGGGATGCAGAGGCCTAGAGTTTGTAATTTCTTGACCAGCACTGAGGGAATAATGGTATTGAAGGCTGAGCTGTAGCCGTGTATGTGAATTGCTGTTTTCAAGGTGATCCAGAGCTGAGTGGAGAGCCAGCAATATTGTGTCTGCTGTGGAGTGATTGAGATGATAGGTGAATTGCAGTGGGTCCAGATCTTTGCATGTTAATTGTGGCCATGATCAGCCTCTCAAAGCATTTCATCACAGTAGAAGTTATTACTGGGTGGTCGCCATTGAGGCAGCTCACTCTACTATCCTTGGGCACCAGGATGATTGATGCCCTTTTGAAGCAGGTGGGAACCTCTGACTGCAGCAATGAAAGATTGAAAATGTCCATGAACACTCCGGCTAGTTGATTGGCGCAGATTTTCAGCACCTTACCAGGTACACCATCTTGAATCTTGAATGATGTTCCGATGTCAGCCTCTGATATTAGGGATTATCATCGATAGGGTGAACAGCCAGCCAGGGCCGGTGCCAGACTATTTTGTGTCCTAGGCACTTGAGCATGGTGGTGGTGTGGGTGCTGACACCGGGCTTCTAACACAATGTCAGAACTGCATCATTCAAGATGCAGTGGTGCCAGAGCTGTTGGAATATTTCTTCAACAGCACCCCTCTGAGGTCTGCGCCCCAGGCCTAGTTGGGGCGAGAATAGCAAACACCAGAGGACATCAGTACAAGGTGAGGGGAGGAAAGTTTAGGGGGATGTCAAAGGTAAGTTTCTTATACATGGGAGCCTGAAATGCATGGCCAGGAGTGGTGGTGGGGGCTGGTGCAATAGGAACGTTTAAAGACTCAGGCACATGGATGGAATAAAAGTGGAGGATTATGGGTGTGAGGGAGGGAAGGGTGAGATTGTTGAGTGAGTTTATAGAGGTTGGCCCAACTTCATGGGTGAAAGGGCCTCTACTGTGCTGTATAGTTATTTTTTTAAATCATCTCGCATTGTCCTTGTCCAAAGACCTTGAAATGCCTGGTTCCCAGTTACATTTGGACATAGATTTCATGTAACTACAATTCAGTCCCACTGATATGTGAACCACCGATGGGGACATTGTTGGGTGTGGACAACCTGGGCCTGGGGACCCGTTTCTGTCAGGCTGACTTACTTCAAGTTGGTGATACGAGAAGGAAAGCAGGAGACGGGTTACATTTTCCAATCATTTGAGAATCCAGGGAATTTTGGAAAACTGGAAAGAGATCCTTCAATTGCGTCTCATGTCTGAATCCCAGCTGCTTGCTGTCATCGTCAATTTGTGCAAATATCTGACGTTACCGTCCAGTTTCCTGCATTGCCTCAAGTTTGATACTTCTTTGATACTTCAAGGGGAAGATGGGGTGCAACAGTACACCCTGTAAACCAGATCAGATTTACCGTCAGAGTACGTAAATGACATCACATACAACCCTGAGATTCCTTCTCCTGCGGGCGCAGCAGAATTACCACTAATTGGTAGTGCAGACATGTAAACAAACAAATTGTGATAATGGTGATGACCCGCAGATCATCGTGCGCATGACACAATGTCAGAGACACCTACATTCTTATATGCGGCTGTCGGACTTGCAGAACCTATAACCATATAATTAATTAATTAATTTGAGAGACAATCAATTCATAAGATGGAAAATAAATATTCCCATTGATAGCTTTGCAAACCACATGATTGCACCATTGCAGCCAGTGCTTTTGAAAGGTCAGAGCAGTCCCTGATCATTGGAGTGCGGGGAGGATCAGAACCTGTTCGCTGTTGGACTAAAACTGTTCCTGAAAGTTCAGCTGCTGGTCTTCTAGCTCCTACCTGAAGGTAGCAGTAAGAAGAGGTTGTGTCCAGGGTGATGCGAGTCCTTTCTGATGTAGGATGCATGGGAAGTGGAAATGTCATGTCCATGAGACCATAAATAGAGGAGCAGAAGTAGGCCTTCAGCCTATCGAGTCCACCCCATCACTCCATCATGAGCTGATCCATTCTCCCATTCAACCCCACTCCCCTGCCTTCTCCCCATAGCCTTTGGTACCCTGATTATTCACACACTGATCAATCTCTGCCTTAAATACACCCAATGACCTGGCCTCCACAGCCGCCCATGGTAGCAAACAATAATCTTAATTTTAATGAAGCACAAAAGCCATCCTGGCTTTGCCCTGTTTTAAACAATCTTCATCCTACAACTGAGTTGAACAAACACTACAGCACAGTACAGGCCCTTGATGTTGTGCCGATCCATATATTCCTTAAAAAAAGTAATAAACCCTCCCTAACCTGTAACCCTCTTATTTTTCTTCATCCTTGTGCCTTTCTGAGTCTTTCAAATGCTCCCTAATATTTCAGACTCCACCATCAACTCTCTGTGTAAAAAAAATTTGCCCCCACACTTCCCTCCCTTCACTTTGTACAGATGGCCTCTGGTGTTTGCTGTTCCTGCTAGGATAAAGTTGTTGTCTGTCCACCCTCTCATAACCTTGTTGACCTCGATTAAGTCTCCTCTCATCCTTCTACACTCCAAATAGAGAAGTCCCTTGCCTCATGAGGCATTTCCCAATCCAGGCAACATCTTGGTAAATCTCCCCTGTACCCTCTCCATAGCTTCCACATCCTTCCTGTAATGAAGTGACCAGAACTGAACATAACAGTAAAGTATGGTCTCACCAGAGATTTGTAGACTTGCAACATGACCTCTCTGCTCTTGAACTCAATCCTTCTATTAATAAAGGCCTTTTTAACTATCCTATCAACCTGTGCGGCAACCTTGAGGGATGTATGGATTTGGACCCCAAGGTCCCTGTTCATCCACACCTTTAAGTATCCGACCATTTACCCTATACTCAGCCTTCTGGTTTGTCCTTCCAAGATGCATCACCTCCCATTTATCCGGGTTGACCTGAGAGATCTTGCAGACTGGTATGTACTGAGGCAGAGTGGGCTTCAGTAATTTATATTGCTGCTCTGGAAACTTGTCAAAGGAAATGGAAAATTGGAGAAAGGTGCAGCATCTAAAGGAGACCCTATCAACAAACATTCAGATGTCAGTGGAATGAATTATGATGCCAGCAGCCGAGCTCCGGGACCCTGAGGAATTGTTGCACGAGGTTCCCTGACTTCACTCATCATTGAACACATTTCCACAAATTCCCACTACTGACTTCACATGCTAATGACAGACTTTGAATCAGAGGGCGACAATGAACCTCACAACTTCCACCTCACTCCCACAGCTTGAGCATCGCTGCAGACCTCACACCCACTTCCCAGAAGCACATACAAGCATCTATCCCAACAGACCTCCCACCATTGATACCTTCCCCTCTCTGTTCCATGATTAGGTATAGGAAGTTGTGGAAGAAATTGAATAATGTTGGACTAAGCAAAAGGGCATGACTCAGCTTAATACATGTTATTGCAGGGAATAATTAATCAATAGGGGTCTTCCAAGAACAAACAAGTCCAAACAAACTGTTAGATAAGAACAAAATGCTCTCTAATCACCAACCTTTGTGTGTTCCCATGATCATGTTCAACACATCTTTCTGTAAAAGTTGTTTGTCTCAGTAATTTCATGATCATGTCAAATATGAGAAAAGATCTTGCCTATAAAGACCAACTTTTGTAACATTAGGTCAGACAAGACTCGTGCAGACGCCGGACCTCTGTGGGACGTTCCATCAATAAAACGGAAGCTTGAATCTTACCACTTGCATTAGTTATTTAATTAACTAAGTTGAGAAGAATTTTCTTGACAGAAGTGTTCAGAAGCAGGAGCAAACCCTGTGGCTGAGGACATGGTGAATGACAGAACTGGGACCACCATGAGCAATGGGACATGGAAAGAGGAAAATTGCAAAGGTCACTGCTATTTAGAGAGGGATGGAGGCAGCAGAAAGGAAAGTATAGAGTTGTTAGCTGTCATCAGTTGTTGTAGATTGTCATGGATGAGGTTACGGAGTACCTGGAAGTGCCTGGAAGTACCTGGAAGTGCATGACAAATCAAACCAAAATCAGCATTGATTTCCCAAGGGAAAATCTGTTGTATGCAGGTCAACAAGAGCCATTAAAGTGAGTTCAAAATGGGTAAATAGCCATCCATCTTATTTCAGAACCATGAACTTCTCTAACACTGCTCCAAATGAAACCTGATCTCAGGATGTTATGTGATTTTTAAATTCAGGTTACAACTCAATCATTGCTTCCAAACCCTCGGCTGCATTCTGTCCCCAAGGCAATGGTCCCTGGTGGCACAAAGGGGTTGTGGTTGTGGACCCACCTTCACACTGGAACCATACTGCTTGTACTCGATTGGTCGGTAATCCTCCGTCTCCCTCATGTTCCTTGGTCCATCTGGAACTCTCTTGCCTGCTGCCATTGTGTTTGTTTCCACCACTATCCTGGGCCTGTTCCAAGACCCCACCACTCTATGTAAAATGTGTATGCTTGAGGTCGTGCCCAATGAAGGCAAGAATGCCATATACCTTTCTATCCACGTGTGGCCTCTTTCATTATGGACCTGGAGCCTCAAATCCCTCAGCACATGGGAGTCCTGCTGTTAACCTGAATGAGGAATGAGAGTTTATTGTCACCTCCATAAACACCAGGTACAGACGCAACAAAATTCTTACTTGCTGCAGTCAAACAGGTGCATAAGTTACGACTACAATAGTACACGTTAACATAGGAACATAGGAAGTAGGAACAGGAGTAGGCCAAAAATGGCCCATCGAACCTGCTCCGCCATTCAATACGATCATGGCTGATCTAATTTATGACCTAACTCCACCTACCTGCCTTCTCCCCATATCCCCTAATTCCTCCATCATGTAAAAATTTATCTAACCGAATTTTAAATATGTTTAATGAAGCAGCCTCAACCACTTCCCTGGTTAGAGAATTCCAAACATTCACTACTCTCTGGGAAAAACTATTTTTCCTCATCTCTGTACTAAATCTACTCCCCCGAATCTTGAGACTGTGTCCTCTCATTTCCCCGGCCAGCTCAAAAAACCTTCCTACATCTATCCTATCCATACCTTTCATAATCCTATATGTTTCTATAAGATCTCCTCTCATTCTTCTGAACTCAAGCGAATACAATCCTAGACGATTTAATTTTTCATCATAAGTCAACCCCTTCATCCCAGGGATCAACCTAGTAAACCTCCTCTGGACCGTCTCCAAAGCCAGTATATCCTTCCTCAAATATGGACACAGTACTCCATGTGTGGTCTCACCAGTACCTTATACAGTTGCAACATTACCTCCCTACTCCTGAATTCAATTCCTCTAGCGATGAAGACCAACATTCCATTTGCCTTCTTAATAACCTGCTGCACCTGCAACCTTATTTTTTGCGATTCATGCATAAGCACTCCCAAGTCCCTCTGCACAACAGCATGCTGTAGTTTTTCACCCTTTAAATAATATTCAGCTCTTTTATTTTTCTTGCCAAAGTGGATAACCTCACATTTACTAACATTGTACTCCATCTGCCAGACCTTTGCCCACTCATCCAGCTTAACTATATCCCTCTGCAGACTCTCCACATCCTCATTACAATTTGCTCTTCCACTCAATTTGGTGTCATCCGCAAACTTGGCTACATCACATTTTGTCCCCTGCTCCAAGTCATCAATGTAAATGATAAACAGTTGTGGGCCTAACACCGACCCCTGCGGCACCCCACTTACCACTCTCTGCCAACCTGAAAAACTCCCATTTATCCCGACTCTCTCCCTCCTGTCAGACAACCAATTTTCAATCCAGGCCAATATACTTTCCCGGACTCCATTTTCCTGTAACTTACTGATAAGTCTCTTGTGCGGCACCTTATCAAACGCTTTCTGGAAATCCAAATATACAACATCAACCTGTTCCCCTCTATCCACCGCATCCATTATATCCTCAAAGAACCCTAACAAGTTTGTCAAACAAGATCTTCCCTTTCTAAAACCATGCTGCAAAGAACCCTAACAAGTTTGTCAAACAAGATCTTCCCTTTCTAAAACCATGCTGCGTCTGCCTGATTGAACCCTTACGTTCCAAAAGTTTCACTATTTCATCTTTAATGATGGCTTCAAGCATTTTTCCAACTTCAGACGTCAAGCTAATTGGCCGATAATTTCCAGTCTTCTGCCTACATCACTTCTTAAAAAGTGGCGTGACATTTGCTGTCTTCCAGTCTGCCGGGACCTGCCCAGAATCCAAGGAATTTTGGTATATGACCACCAATGCATCAACTATAACTTCTGCCATTTCCTTCAGAACCCTTGGATGCATATCATCAGGACCAGATGATTTGACTGGCTTTAGTCCCATTAGTTTCTCCATCACTACTTCCTTTGTAACAACTATTTTATCAAGGCCCTCCCCAACATTCGCATCCTTAACTCCGCACTTGGGCATGCTGGACGTGTCTTCCACTGTGAAGACTGACACAAAATATTTGTTCAATGCCTCGGCCATTTCCTCATTTTTTGCTACCAGTTTTCCTTTCTCATCCTCCGAGGGTCCTATGTTAACTCTGGCCACCCTCTTCCATTTTATATATTTATAAGATTTTTTGCTTTCTGTTTTTATATTTTGTGCCAATTTACTTTTATAATCCTTTTTCCCATTTCTTATTACCTGCTTTGTAACCCCTTGTTGTCTCTTAAAGTTATCCCAATCTTCCAGTTTCCCACTGCTCTTTGCAGCTTTGTATACCTGCGCCTTCAATTTTATACTCTCCTTTATTTCCTTTGTTAACCATGGTTGATTTTTCCCTCCCTTGCTGCCCTTTTTCCTGACCGGAATATATTTTTGTTGAGCATTACAAAATATTTCTTTGAAAATCTTCCACTGTTCTTCAACTGTTTCATCAATTAGCCTGTGCTCCCAGTCCACTCTGCCCAATTCCTCCCTCATCCTATGGTAGTCACCCCTGTTTAAGCATAATATATTAGTTTTAGATCTAACTATTTCCCCTTCCATCTGAATGAGAAATTCAATCATACTATGATCGCTATTTCCCAGATGGTCTCTGACTATTACATCATTTACTCTACCTATCTCATTGCACAACACTAGATCCAGGAGAGCATTTTCTCTTGTGGGTTCCTTACATGCTGCTCTAGAAAGCTATCGCGGATGCATTCTATGAAGTCCTCTTCCAGACTCCCACAACCAACTTGATTTTCCCAATCTATGTGGAAGTTAAAGTCCCCCTTGACTACTGCCGTATCATTATTACATGCCTCACTTATCTCTCTATTTATTTCCTGTGCCACTAAACTATTGTTATTTGGTGGGTGATAGATAACACCCACGAATAATTTTTTCCCTTTGTTATTCTTTATCTCTACCCAAATGGACTCAACATTATGCTCTTTAGATCTTATATCATCCCTCACTACTGCCTGGAGCTCATCTTTGATTAAGAGTGCAACTCCACCTCCTTTACCATCCTGTCTATCTCTTTGTACCACCTGATACCCTTGAAAGTTTAATTCCCATTTAGGGTCACCTTGTAGCCATGTTTCCATGATGGCTACCAAATCATAGGCATGGGTACCGATTTGCGCCTCAAGTTCACTAACCTTATTTCTAATACTGCGGGCATTCAGATAAAGTGCCCTTATGCTCTTTGATCTTTTAATATCTAGTGACTTCTGTAACCTTTTTTGATTTTCTGCCCACTATTTTTCTTTGTAATTTTCTTAACACTATCATTGACCCGAAAACTCACTGCACCATCTGATTTTTTACTTTCTCCTCCCAACATTACTTTTCCTGGCCATTACTTTATCTTCCCTACCCTTTTCCCTATCACTCTGTCCTCATTAAATTTCCTCATTGTCAAGGCAGAAACGTAGATCATGAAATATCAAAGGATAGATAAATATTTACAGATGCAGTTCGTGTCCAGTTGGCATAGCGGTTAGCGCAACGCTATTACAGCGCCCCTGACTCTGGTTCGAATTCCATGCTGTCTGGAATGTGTTTGTACTGTCTTCCTGTGTCTGCCTGGATTTCCGCCAGGTGCTTCGCTTTCCTCCCACCCTCCAGAAGTGTTCGGGATTTATAGGTTAACCGGTGCCCTTGGGCCAGAAGAACCTGTTACTGTGCTGTATGTCTAAAAATTTAACTGCTGAATGACAACATCTGTATGTGTATTATGTCGAGCTGTGTGTCTGCATATTTTACGCCGAAGACTGGAGAACGCTGTTTCGAGTTGTACTTGTGAAATCAGATGACAATAAACTTCACTTGACTTGGTGAGGTGAAGAGGCAGGTGGAGGAATGCAGGTGAATGGCAAAGAGGTGAAGAGATGTGGGAGAGGAAACTGGGCTAAGACAGAAAGCTCATTATGGGAGAAAGATGGGAAGGGATTGGGGAAATGGAAGGAGACAGAGAGATAAAGAAGAGAGGGAGAGCGACCAACCAGGTCAACGGGAAATGGAAAAGTCACTATTGATGCCATCAATAGAGACTGCTAAATGTTTGCAGGTAGCCTCAACTTGGTAGCACTTGAGGCCATGGGCAAGACATCTCAGTGTGGTGATGGGTGTGGAATTGAAATGGTTGGCTAATGCAAGGTCCTTGCTGTTGCAGTGAAGAGAGTGAAGATGCTCAACAAAATGATCTTCAAGGCCAGTCTCCCCGATGTAGTGGAGGCTGCATCTGGAGCTTCAGATGCAGTAAATGATCTCTACAGATAAAGTGTTGCTTCACTTGGAAGGATTGTTTGGGGTCCCGAATAGTGATGAGGAAGGAGGTGCAAGTAAAAGTGCAGCATTTCTTGCAGTCACAGGGATCCGTACAGAGAGGTTGATTGGTGGGAAGGGATGAGTAGTCAAGGAAGTCATGGAAGGAATGATGCCGATGGAAAATAGAGTGGGAAGTGGATGGGAAGTTGTATCTGGTGGTGGGATCCCATTGTAGGTTGTGGAAATTGCAGAGAATGATGTGGAGCAAGTCGAGTGGTGGATGAAGACAAGGGGAATCCTGTCCTTGTGGCATCAGTGGGGGGGGGGGGGTAAGAAGGGGTTAAGGACTAGGGCAGATGTGCAAAAAATAGAGATGTAGGTGAGGGGTGACTTAATGACAAAGGAGGGGAAAGCCATATCTTCTGAAGGAGGATATCAAAGAAGGCCTCGTCCTGGGAGCAGATGTAGTGGAGACAGAGGAACTGACAGAAGGGAATGGAATCCCCACAACACACAGGGTGGGAATAGGTGAAGTCAAGGTAACTGTGGAGGGTGACAAGATTTATAGAAAATGTCTGTTGATAGTTTGTCTCTCAAAATGGAGGCAGATAAATGGACAAAGGAGATTGAATTGCTGGAGATGGACCAAGTGAATTTGAGGTCAGGGTGGAAGTTGGGCAAAGTGGATAAAGTTGAGCTCACCATGGGTGCAGGAGGCACAGCCCCAATGTAATCATCGATATAGCCGAGGAAGTGTTGAGGAGCCTTGAAGAATGGGTTGCTAAACAAATCCAACAAATTTGTGGGTGGCACAGTTGACATAGCAGTTAGTGCAATGCTGCTACAGCACCATTAATCGGGACTGGGATTCGAATCTAGCGCTGTCTGTACGGAGTCTGTATGTACTAACATGTTTGCTTGGGGTTTCCCTGGAGGTCTCCGGTTTCCTCCCACCCTTTAAAACTTAGTGGGGGTTGTTGGTTAATTGGCGCATTTGGAAAGCATGGGCTCGTAGGCCAAAGTGGCCTGTTACCGTGAAAATTTGAAAAAGAGTCAAGTGTTATGGACAACTTTGATAAACTATTTGTGAATCTAATTTCCTTATGATGTCACTGGACATTTGTGATGTCATAAGAACATAAGGAAAAGGGCCCAGCTTTGTTATTTAATATGATCAGTGCTAATCTGGCCATGGGCTCAGCTCTACCTACCTGCCTTTTCCCCACAACCCTTAATTCCCCAACTCTGCAAAAATCTGTGTCTTACTTCACTTCTGACAAGACCAACTAAATGTTCATGCGTTCCCTACAAGACCACTGATCATTCTGCTGAATTTTCACTTAATGGGTTGTTTCAGATTCAGGTTTTTTTTAATTTGTTTAATTGCGAAGTGGGTGCCACATCCTGGGTGGGGTGGAATGGGTGCCACACCCTGGGATGGGGTGGAGTGGGTGTCATACCCTGAGGTGGGGCAGAGTGGGTGTCATACCCTGAGGTGGGGCAGAGTGGGTGTCATACCCTGAGGTGGGGCAGAGTGGGTGTCATACCCTGAGGTGGGGCAGAGTGGGGGACACACCCTGGGGTAAGGTGGTGGGTGCCACACACCCTAGGGTGGGTGGAGTGGGTGTCACACCCTGGAGTGGTATAGAGTAGGTGTCACACCCTGGAGTGGTATGGAGTGGGTGCCACACTCTGGAGTGGGTCCAAATTGGGAACGCACTCGGGTGGGTGAATTGGGTGCCATGCCCTGGGGTGGGGTGAATTGTTTATATTTAATCATTTCTCTGAGCTGAAAATGGTCAGCCCCATCAGGATTTATTAGACCCGTTCTAATTGGACCCTGCACAAGATGCAGGAGTCTTGGTTTGTAAATTCCCTCTCTGGATATTGGGTGGGAATCAAGAGGTAATCATCACCATGGAAAATAAAATTTTTAAGGTATAAAGTTTTTTGGCTGTTGGGACATTTTGAAGAAGTTTCTCATTGACATCTCTATTAAGAAATGGCTTGGGAAGATAAGGAGAGATAACCTGGAATAAGATGCTACCAAGGGAAAAGGAGATATTAAGATGCAGGGAGAATCCTTGGAGATGGAGCCTTTCGCAGGGAAAGGAGAGATCCCAGATGAGATCGGAGGAGCCATCAAGTACAAAGACTAGCCTTGAGGATCACCACACAGGATTGCGTTTACATTGTTCTTGAGAATCAGGCATCTCTTCTGCAAATTGGGAATCTTTTGGCCAAATGGGGATTTGTGGGTGAGGGGTATAAGGAAAATCCATGACCCAGGCAGATTTGCTGCCACAGACAATGACTTGTAGGGTAACACTGTCTTTAACTGAATGACAGAGGGAGGGTCATAATTGCCAAGGTTTCTATAGCAGCAGTGTGTTTATAAATGTATGGCAGGATCACGTGTAGATTGAAGAAGGATAGAAAGAGATAGATCCAAGGACAAATACTGGAAAGAAACACAGGCTGAGAAAAAAAAAATCAGAAGTCACGTCCAAACAAGAGGATGGTGTGGAACAAATCCCCATCCTGAATCGATATCAATGAGGAACAAATTCTTGGAGCCACTGAACAGGGGGAACAATGCTCAGAGAATGAGAAAGAGGAAGTGAGAGAAGTTGATAGAGAAAACGCTCCCTCGTTGTCCCGATCTCATGGGCAACAGGATGATGCATTTCTCAACGTTCCTCGGCAAAATCCACAAAAGGAGTGTTACGAATTCTCGGCAAAACTTGTTCCAAGGTAAGGTCAGAGAAGAAATGACCAGGACTCACCAGTCTCAGCCTGGTGTGAGACAGACACCCAGACAAGTGCATGTTTTATACCCAAGAAGTTCCAGGCTAGGTTCTCAGATGAAGGTGACAACTCTCACTGAACAGGTTATGAGCTGCATGAGAGGTTTGTGTTTAAACATAGAACTTAAATCATTACAGCACTGCACAGGCCCTTCAGCCCAAGTTTTTGTGCCAACCTATATAAACTTACTCAACAATCTAAACCTTCCCTACTTCACACCCACAACCTTTTATTTTTCTTGCATTCATGTGCCTGTGTGAGAATCTTTTAAATGCTCTTATTGTACCAGCCTCCACCAGCACCCCCAGCAATGCATTCCAGACACCCACTACTTCCTGTTTAAAAAAACTTACCCCGATATCTCCCCTAAACTTTCTTCTCCTCACCTTAAACAGATGTCGTCTGATATTTGTTACTGTCACCCTGGGAGAAAGGTGCTGGCTGTCTACCTTATCTATGCCACTTGTAGACCTCTATTAAGTCACCTCTCATCCTTCTTCGCTCCAAAGAGAAAAGCCCTGGCTTTGTCAGTCTTTTTTCCATAAGACATGTTCTCCAATCTATCCAGGAAACATCCGGTAAATCTCTTAGGCATCTTCTCCAAAGCTTCTATATCCTTCCTGAAATGAGGAAAGCAGAACTGAATGCAGTACTCTGTGGTCTAACCAGTTTTATAGAGCTGCAACATTACCTCGTAGCTCTTGAACTCAATCCCCTGACTAATAAAGGCCAACACATCATAATCTTATTAACCACTCTATCAACGTACGTGGCAACTTTGAGGGATTTATGGACTTGGACCCAAGATCCCTTTGTTTTCCACTCTGTTATGAATCCTGCCATTAACCACGTACTCTGCCATCAGGTTTGACCTTCCAACGTGCATCACTTCTCACTCAGCCCTGCATTCAGTCTATATCCTGTTGTAACTCACAACAACCTTCTCCACGATCCACAAGACCATAAGACATAGAAGCAGAAACAGACCATTCAGCCCACTGAGTCTGTCCCTCCTTTTAATCATGAGCTGATCCATCCTCCCACTCAGCCCCACTGTCTGACCTTCTCCCCATAACCTTTGATTTCATGATTAATCAAGAACCTATCAATTTCTGGCTTAAATACACCCAATTACCTAGCCTCCACACCACCTGTGGCAACAAATTACACAGATTCACTACCCTCTGGCTAAAAGAATTGCTAAGCATCTCAATCCTGAAGTTGTGCCCTCTTGTCCTAGACTCTCCCACCATGGGAAACATCCTTTCTACATTACTCTGTCCATCCTTTTCAACATTTGAAATGTTTTAACGCCTCCTACCTCCATCTCATCTGCAAACTTACTGACCCACCACTCCACTTGTTCATCCAAGTCAATTATATATTTTTAAAAGTTTTTAAGAAGATCCAGCTTAACCTCACCACACTCCAGTTCAGGGCTCCTGTTTTGTTTAGCAGCATCATGTGCAGTACCTTGTCCAAGGCCTTCTGAAAATCCAAAATAAACAACATTCACTGACTCTCCTTTCTCCATCCTGCTCCTTATTTCCTCAAAGAACTCCAGCAGTTTTGTCAGGCGAGTCCTCCTCTGAAGGAGGCCATGTTGACCAGCCTATTTTATCATGCACCCTGGAGCCTTATTCTTGACAAGAGACTCATGAATCTTGCCAACCACTGAAGTCAGGCTCACCAGCCCATAATTTCCTGCCTTTTGCCTCTCCCACTTCTTAAAGAGTGGAATGATATTTACAATTTTCCATTCCTTTGGAACCATTTCCAACTCTTGCAATTCTTCAAGATGCATTCACATTCTCTTAGAACCATAGGACATTACAGCAGAGAAACAGGCCCCTTTGGCCCTTCTGGTCGGTGCTGAACCATATTTTTTTCCTAGTCTCAGTGACCTGAACCCAGTCCATAGCCCTCCATACCTCTCCCATCCATGCACCCGTCCAAATTCTACTTAAATGTTAAAGATGAGTCCGCATTCACCACTTCAGCTGGCAGCTCGTTTCACACTCTCACTGCTCTCTGTGTGAGGAAGTTCCCCTTAAATTTTTCTGCTTTCACCCTTAACTCACGTTCTCTGGTTTGTATCTCATCTACCCTCATTGGAAAAAGCCTATTTATATTTACTCTATCTATACCCCTCATAATTTTAAATACCACTATAAAATCAGCCCTCGTTCTACGCTCCAGGGAAAAATCCCAAAACATTCTGCTCCTTTTATTAATGCCATTCACTGGGCCAAGGGCCTTGTTGATTTAGCTAATAGACTCTCTAAATCCTTACCCTGACCAGATTTAGTACATTAATTCTATTTGTATTATTTTTGCCTTCCAAAGCTCACATTTCCTTTATTCACATTGAATTGGGTCTGCCCATCTCTTGATTCTCTTCTGTCAAAGATAATTACAGACAACTGTGACCCTTCATTTGCTATTATCTTCAAACTTGGAGGTTTTTGTATCAGTTTTCACTTCAAGGTCTCTAGCATTGCAAGAGATGCCAAAGGACATCTTTATCAACTGTATTTTTTAACAAGTTGAAGTGCCAGTTAATGAAGTAGACAAAGACAATGTGGTCAAACAATAATCATGGCTTTTATTAGCAGAGATTTATGGTCAAATAAGGAAAGACAATGGGTGCATACACAGTTATACCCAAGGGGAATGTCTTTAATGGTAGAGATAATGCACAGCCAATGTTAGTACAGCAAGGCTTGCCAGAGGGGAGATGGGCAGCTTGGCAGAGATTCACCACACAAGTCTTTCTCCCTATCTTAAAAGTTATTTGCATTGTATTTCAGAGGAAAGTGATAGCATATCAGTCCAGATCACTATGGCTCATTCATCAGGGGAACACTTGTTCAATGACAACATGTTCAACACAATATCTTCATCCCCGGATCTAACTTGCAAAGTTGCAGATACATCTCTCTCCTTGGAAAATCCTTCCAGTTTTAGCAGCAGCTTCCAGAAAATTCAACCACAACCGACTAACAGAAATAAAAACATGTTGCTAACCACATTTCCCAACATCCCAGCACCACCACGGATGACAAGAAGAAAGGGGAAGGCAGTTGATGCATTATCCCACAGACATCAAGAAGAGTCAGTTCAACCACCCACACCCCACCTGTCTACCGGCAGAGATCAGCAAACACTGCAAATATGGAGCCAAACACGCTCAGTCCCGCCATTCTCCAGCAGAGAAGACAAATTATCTGGTCAACGCCCACATCCTATCAGAATGCAGCAAGAATGGTCCCCTGGATCCTTTCAAAATGGGCCATTTCTGCATCTGACCAACATAGCAGAAGAAGCTCCCCAACTCACAGAGCAACCCAGCAATGAAGGGGAAAGTATATTTTCACCCACTTTCTTCACAATATTACCAGCAAAACACCTCAACATGGAGGTTGAATCATCTCCA
This sequence comes from Narcine bancroftii, assembly GCF_036971445.1. Taxonomy (NCBI): domain Eukaryota; kingdom Metazoa; phylum Chordata; class Chondrichthyes; order Torpediniformes; family Narcinidae; genus Narcine; species Narcine bancroftii. Next base: position 30,094,975 of record NC_091478.1, on the reverse strand, counting down.
ACAATCTACAATACTCCTTCTCCACTACCCTCCAACGAACTGGAATTAATCCCACAATCCTTACAAACCATTATAACTTTCCAATCATCTAGCCAAAATTTGGAAGTTGAATTGTCACCACCATCAAGCCTCAATAGCAAGTTGGATACATCAAAGCAATCATCCATTCACTTTGAGGCACCAGTAGTGTTCACTACCAGCAAACAATCTTCCCAAACATTTCCGTCAGATCTTACCAGAAGAAAGCAGGAATCTTTCCAAAATATTACAGATCTTATCAGTGGAGACAAAGAATTGATCCAAATCAGTCTATCCACAGCAGTCTCAAACAAAGAGTTATTGTTGAAAACCATTCCAACAAAAGGATTTCCCATGAAAGAATCATTGCAAACCAACCCAGCAACACCAATCTCCAACAGGGAGAAGGAAGTATTACAAACCATTACTTCATCACCAGTTATCATCCAGAAGCAGGAATTACTACAAAACATTCCAACGCAAGCACCTCACAGTAGGGAGCAGAAATCAGTAAAACCCACTCTTCCATCACCAATCCATGGCAGGAAGCAGGAATCAATGCAAACACTTCCACCATTAGTCTCCAGTCAAGAACAGGAATTGTTACCAATCATTCCATCACGAACAGTTTACATCAAGAAGCAAGAGTTATTGCCAGAAGCATCACAAAGTATTCAATCATCATACCTAGTGGGCCAAGAGAACCTGTTGCACTCATGGGGACTCAATAATATTATACCGCCTGAACTAACAAGTAAAGAGGAGAAACATCCTACTAAGACCTTGCATCTGACTGGAGAGTTGGAGGAGTTGAGTTCAATAACCTTACACAACATGGTGGAGTCCCCCACGGAAGGAAGATCGCCTCCAGGATCCCAGAGAGGTCTCTTCCATTGCAAAGGGAAAGAAGAGGAGAGGAAACCTCTTGAACAACTTCAACCCATTCTAAAGGGTGAACGTACACTGGTAAATGTTTGTGCTGGGCAAATCACACCAATATTGACTAATCTGGCTGAATCAGCGAGTAAGATGTCTGAGACTCTTGCAGTTTTGAGTGAGCATCAAGCCAACATCGCATCCAACCTGAAAGTCCTCACCAGTTGTCAGACGCTGTGATTCATAAATATGTGTAGGAAGAAGAGGAGTGTATTTCCTGAGCATCTTTGATAAATGTCCACTTTCAAACAATTGGAACCGATGGAAAGTCAGTGAGATAATAACTCTCCAACAGAGCAGACCAAATAAAGTCTCCCAGTGTTGGGTTCAATTTCACATCATATCCAATGAGGGAGGAATCAGTTCCAGTAATAAACAATAGCACAGAATAAAGTGCACAAATAAAAATCTAAGAGCAGTTTTAATGGAGATCTGTACAATGTATGTCACCATGAACAAACCTGGAATATAATTCAGAGTATATTTCACCATTCAATTAGATCATACTTTACGGCTTTATCTGTCCTTTTTGATTCATTAGAATACAAATATAAAATTGGCTTCAGGATAGAAAATTGGATTTATGGTAGAGGAAAAAAAATGGATGAAGGTTGGTTTTCAGACTGAAGGCCTGTGAATTGTCCTGGGCCCATTGTTTTCGGTCATCTATATTTAAGTTTAAATTTAAATATAGACATACAGCACGGTAACAGGCCATTTTGGCCCATGAACCCGTGCTGCCAATTCTCACCCAACAATCCCAGTACATTTCAAATGCTGGAAGGAAGCCAGAGTGCTCGGAGGAAACCCACACAGACACGAGGAGATCATACAAACTCATAGACAGCATGGGATTCGAACCCCGGACCCATTCACTGGTGCTCTAACAGTGTGGTGCTAACCACTGCACTAACCATGCCAATGAACATGTACATGGCGTTATCAGCAAGTTTGTAGATAACACTAAAGTGTCTAGTATTGTAGGTAGTGAAGACGGCTGCCAAAAATTGCAGCAGGTTCTTGATCGGTTGGGCAGGTGGGCAGAGAAATGGTTAATGGAATTTAATGCAGAGAAAAATTAGGTGGTTCATTTTTGGAGGTCTAATGTGGGTAGGATCGGGGGTAGAGAGGTCACTGTCGCGAAGGTGGGGGGGGGAGAGAGATCGCTACTGTGAGGGGTGGAGAAGAGAGGTCACTGCCACGAGTGGGGACGAAAGAAAGGTCGCTTCAACGAGGTGGAGAGAGAGGTCGCTGCCACGAGTGGGGACGAAAGAGAGGTCACTTCCACGAGGGGGGGAGAGAGAGGTCGCTGCCGTTTTCGGGGAAAGAGTGGGGGGCCGCGATATGCCACTGATGTGAATGCCGCTTTGGTTTGCGGCAATGGCTCAATGCAGAAGAGGTTTCAGTGGCTTGGGGGTTTATGGGTAAAGAAGATGGCCATTGCTCCTGCATTGAGCCATTGCTGTGAACCGGAGCGGGATGTCGCTGTGGCAACAACATTACTCCCCCCCCACCCCTCCATTTGCAGCAGCATTACATCGCTGAGATGGGAGTGGAGATTTACGGGAAGAGGCGGTGATTGAAGGAGGGGTAGCAACTGATGGGGTGGGGGTCTAATGACAGCCAGTTGGTGGTGGGGGGGGGGGGGGAGAGAAAGAGACTGGCATCCAATAGATCCTGTGAGTGCGTGACATATCACTTACTGCATCATCGCGGGAGCGGGATCTCCCTTAAATTGCCAAGTTGTCGATTTAACAGGTAGGTTCGTCTTCAATTTGAAAGGTTCGTCTTCAATTTGAAAGGTGCATCCAGCACCCTAGACCCAATAATCAGACCTGGGTCCCAGGAGGGCTAACCTGGAGCTGCAGTTTGAAAGGGCCTAATGTTGTGCCAATTGATAGAAACCTACTCAACAAACTAAACCATCCCCGTACTATTTTTCTTACATATGAGTTGGACAGCAGCAGCAATCATCAAGGATCCATACTGCCCAGCACACACACACACACACACTCACACTCACACTCACACTCACACTCACACTCACACTCACACTGTTCTTGCTGCTACCGCCAGGAAAGAGGTACTATACATGTGCCCAGGACTCGCACCACCAGGTTCAGGAACAGCTGCTACCCCTTCACCATCAGACTCCTCAACAATAAACTCAATCAGGGACTTGTTTAAGGACTCTTGCTTTTGCATTTACTGATTTTTTAAATTCTCTTGTAAAATCCACTTGAATTAAGAATTTATATGAATTACATTCTGATTAATTGTTGACACGTTTGTGATCAGTAAGTAGCACTTGGCTTTTAAATAATTAATTCCATTTCCTACCATCTAATCCAGACTCTCTTTGTTTTACTAATGAATAATTGCACAATTAAACAGACCATTTCAGCCCATAAACCCATGCCACCCAATTACACCTGATTGACCGGTACGTTTTGAAAGGTGAGAAACTGGAGCCCCTGGACGAAATGCATGCAGACTCGGAGAGAACATATAAACTCTTTATACCCAAACGCGGGATTTGAACCCTGGTCTTGATCACTGGCACTGTAACAGCAATGTGCTAACCACTTTGCTATCTGTGACTTTAATCTTTAGGACTCCCAAGTCCCTTTTCACCTGCGACGTTTGAATTTTCTTCCCATCCAAATAATAGTCAGCCCTTTTATTCCTTCTACCAACATTGTATTTCATTTGCCACTTCTTTGCCCGTTCTCCTAATGCAGCCTCTCTGTTTCTTCCTTCCTCTCCACCTATATTTGTATCATCTGCAAACTTAGCTACAAAAGTATTTTTTTCTGCAATCCAAATTATTAACATAAAAAAGAAGAGACCCCTGCGGAACACCACTAGTAACTGGTATCCAACCCGAATAGGATCCCTTTATTCCCACTCTCTAATTCCTGCCAATCAGCTAATGCTCTCCCCATGCCAGTATCGTTCCTGTAATTCCATGGGCTCGCATCTCGTTAAGCAGCCTTGTGGCACCTTGTCAAAGTCCTTCTGAAAGTCCAAATATACAACATCCACTGCATGTCCTTTGTCCGGCCAGTATGTAGTTTCCTCACAAAATTGCAGTAGATTTGTCAGGCAAGATTTTTTCTTTAAAGAAACCATGCTGACTTTGGCCTCACAAGTCACGCACCTCCAGATAATACATAACCCCATCCTTGACAATAGACTCCACAACTTCCCAACCACTGATGTTAGGCTAACAAGTCTATAATTTCCTTTCTGCTGCCTCCTTCCCCTTTTTAAAAAGCAAAATTACCTTTGCAATTTTCCAGTCCTCTAAAACCATGCCAGAATCCATTGATTCTTGTAAGACCATTACTAGTGCCTCCACAAATCTTTAGCTACTTCCTTCAGAACCCGAAGGTGCATTCCATCTGGTCTAGGAGACTTATCTACCCTTAGACCATACAGCTTCCCAAGCCCCTTCTTTCTGGTAATCATGACTGCACTCACCTCTCTTCCCTGACAACTTTGAAAGGTGAAAATACTCCTAGTGTCTCACACAGTGAAGACTGATACAAAATACTCATTCAATTCTTCACCATCTCCTTGTCTCCCATTACAATTTCTTTTGTGTCATTTTCTATTAGTCCTATATCTACTCTTGCCTCGTTTTTACTCTTAATATACTTTTAGGTATCCTTTTTAATATTATTTGCTGGCTTCCTTTCAAAGTTAATCTTTTCCTTCCCAATGACTTTCTTGATTGCTTTCCATAGGCTTTTAAAAGCTTCCCAGTCCTGTGACTTCCCAAAAATTTTTGCTTCATGCCCTTGCTTTTGCTTTGGTTTTGCCTTCTCTGGACAGCACAGTTGTGTCATTCTTCCTTATTTCTCGAAGAAACCAGCCATTGCTGCTCTGCCATCCACCCTGCCGAATGTGCCTTTCCAATCCACTTTGGCCAGTTCCTCTCTCATACCTCTGCAGGTATACTGATGCATCTGATTTTAGTTTCTCCCGCTCAAAATCTATCCTGTTATCATTGTTTACTAAGGGTTCCCTTAACAACTCTGGTTCATTACACAATACCCAATCCAGAAATTGCCATTTCCCTGGTCAGCTCAGCCACAAGCAGTTCAAAGAAGCCGGCCTGAAGGCAGTCAGTAAATTCCTTCTCCTGGGATCCAGCACCAACCTGTTTTTTCCCAATCAACCTGCACATTGAAATGCAACATTGGTCTCTTTCTTGGTCTCCCTCTGTGGTTTGCATGCCAAATCCTGGCTACTAATTGGAGGCCTTTACACAACTCCCATCAGGGTCATTTTACCCTGACAGTTTCTTAATTCTTCCAACAGGATTCTATATCTTCTGAAGATTTAATTCCATTTTTAACCAGCAGAGACAACCTTCTTGTTCTCCCTACACACTGTGCCTCCACGGCTATTTAGTTCCCAGCCACAATGCAACCAGCTCCACTACTTGATCATCATTCTTCTTTTAGTTATTGCGGGCATTTAAATACAAGACCATCACCCTTTTGTTCAGGAGCCTTGTTCCGGCTGGAAAAGGAACACGTATGCAACAGGGATCACAATCCAGAAAATTCTGCACGGTTACCTGGTAAGATGGTTATTAGCTTTGATGTGACGTGATGCTTGTGGAGTATCCAGTAGGTTCAACATTTGGAACCAGTTGGATAAAATGCATAAAGAATGGTAATGTAACTTGAAATATTTTATATTATGGAGGTATATTCACGCATAAATCATCAACACTAGAAGATCATTTAAAACCAGAAAAAAAGTCATAAACATACACCACAGGCCATTCAGCCAGTTGTGCCAGTGCCAATCCTATGATAAACCAGTTTCATTTGTCCCATTTCCCCACTCTGCCATAAAACTGAAATTATGGGGTGGAAAATGGTTAATTTTCAATTCTATCTTTAGAATACACCAAATGCCATGTAAATATTCTCCAAGTCAAAGGTATATGTTAAAAACTCATCCCAGGACATCAGCACATTATTTAAATGGACACTGTCATGTTGTATTGCTGTGTTGCTGGAGAGGTCACACTTTGGTTGATATTGTTCAACTAGATGTAGTAATTGAAGAGCAGAAAATCCATTTTGTTCTGGCCAATTTCCTGCTTGAACTACTGTCAGTATAATATCAGATTAAATATTCCATATTCCCCCAGACAATGAGGGAGACTAGTGTAGATACTGCAGAGGCTCTGACAGAAATAGTTACAGGGAAAGGTTAAACACGTTAGGACTTTATTACCTGGAGCATACAAGGATGAGGGCAGATTTGGCAGTGGTATTTAAAATTATGAGGGGTAAATGTAGATAGGATTTTTCTACTGAGGGTAGGTGAGATATAAACCAGAGGACATGGTTTAAGAGAGAAAGAGGAAAGGTTTAGGGGGAACTTCTTCACACAGAGAGTGGTGGAGTATGGAATGAGCTGCCAGCTGAAGTGGTGAATGTGGGCTCAATTTTAACATTTAAGAAGAATTTGTACAGGTACATGGATGGGAGAGGTATAGAGGGCTATGGACTGGCTGCAGGTCAGTGGGATTAGGTAGAATAATATAACACTACAGTACAGTGCAGGCCCTTCAGTCCTCAATGTTGTGCCGAACAATATATTCCTAAAAAGTACCCGTCTCCCTCCACTTTTCCTCCATCCATGTACCTGTCTAAGAGTCTCTTAAATGCCCTTGTTACGTTTCACTTTCCACCACCATCCCTGGCAAGGTATTCCAGGCACCCACAACTCTCTACACAAAAAAAAACTTATCCCTGATGTCTCCCCTAAACCCTCCCTTTGTACAATGTCCTCTGGCGTTTGCTATTCCTGCCCTGGGATAAAATTGCTGCCTGCCCACTCTATCTATGCCTCGTAATCTTGTAGACCTCTATTATGTCTCCTCTCATCATTCTACATTCCAAAAAATCCCAGCTCTGCTAACCTTCCCTCCTAAGACATTTTTTTTCTAATCCAGGTGACATCCTGGTATATTTTCTTTGCACTATCTCCAAACCATCCACATCCTTCCTATAATAAGGTGACCAGAACTGAACAGAAATTTGTTGAGTTACAACATAACCTCTCTACTCTTGAACTCAAACCCCCCTATTAATGAAGCCCAGCATCCCATAGGCCTTCTTAACTATTCTATCAACCTGTGCAGCGACCTTGAGGGATGTATGGATTTGACCCCAAGGTCCCTCTGTTCATCCACACTCTTAAGTAACCGACAATTAACCCTGTACTCAGCCTTCTGCTTTGTCCTTCCAAAATGCCTCACACTTATCTGGATGGATTGAACTTACTCCCCTACTTTTCCACCCATCTCTGCATCCTGTCTATATTCTCTTATAGCCTTTGACAACCTTCAACTCCATCCACAACTCCTCCAAGCTTTGTGTCATCCACAAACTTACTGACTCATCTATCCACCTCTTCATCCAGATCATTTATAAAAATCACGAAGAGCAGGAGTCCCATAACAGATCCTTGTGGCACTCCACTAGTCACTGACCTCCAAGCAGAATACTTTCCTTCCTACTACTCTCTGCTTTCTTCCTGCAAACTGATTTTTTTTATCCACACAACCAAGGTTCCACTAATCCCAAGGCTCATGTCTATCTGGATGAGTCTCTTGTGGGGGACCTTGTCAAATGCCTTGCTAAAATCCATATAGACCACACCTTTCACACTATCCTTATCAATTTCTTTTGTTGCCTCCTCAAAAAACTCTGCAAACCCTGGACCGAGGATCTGACCAGTCACCCTTGACCACCACCCTCCTCCACCTAGCAGAACTTGTCCTCACCCTCAATAACTTCTCCTTTAACTCATCTCACTTCCTCCAAAATAAAGGAGTTTCTTAACTCCAAAGGAAATGGGCCAATGACAATTTTTCTCAAGCAAAAAAAAATATTTCATTAACAATTGGGTCTAGAGCAGTGGTTCTCAACCATTTCCCCCCCCCCCCCCCCCACCCACTCACATACCACCTTGTAATCCCTTACTAATCACAGAGCACCAATAGCATAGGGATTACTTAAAGTAGTATGTGAATGGAAAGAAAAAGGTTGAGAACCATTGGATTAGATTTACTTTTAGTTTTTTCCCCCTTTTTTTCTATTTATTCCTTTTTTTGATTATGGTTATGGTTGTCTTAGATCATATTATCACAGATATTTACTCTGTGTTTATGACCAAGGCTTGGTATATTGTAACTTATTTGGTTTCTATCTAGAATTATTTTTAAGAAATAATACTCAATCAACAAATATGTATAGATTTGGGAAGGGGGTGTGGTCATCAGATGTGCTAGAGTCAAGTTGTGGAATTCCAACTCTCCTGGGAATTAGTTAAAAAAAGTGCTAATATAAGTAAAGTGCAACTAACCAAACTTATTAAAAACTACTTTAGAACTTCAACACAATGTTTTAACTATGTCACCTAAGAGTGAAGACCATCACCGGCCCATCACGAACACAGACAGTAAGAAGACAAGATAAAGAAAAAAGGCCTACCGTTTTCATGGATCCAGGAGGTGAGGTGAGCACTCATCCCAAGTCGAGTCGTGCCCCTGCGGGGACTGTCCAACACTCTGTGGTCTCTCCAGGGTGATGGCATCGATGAAAAAGTTGAACTGCACGTATGTGAGAAAATGTACATGCGCAGATCAGAGGAGCTTCGAGAAGACGTCGAAGCCAGCAATCTTTCTGCTGGCCCAGCGCCATTCTAGGAACAAGAAGAAATTTTTCTGTCGGATTCGCAGGCCAGTGATGAAGAGGAAGAAGATCAAGAAGAGGAGGTGACAAGACAGATGAGAAATTTTAATGATAAAGTGTCACAAGAGGAAGAATGCACAAATGCTCAGTTATTAAAGGATTTGAAAGAAAAAAATAAATATGAAGAACTCAGATAAGCAAATGTAGAAATATTTTACTATTATCCAGAAATTGCAAAATAAACTGGATAGGGTTGAAGAAAGTGAAAACCATGGAAGCTGGTGTGGATGATATACAGGATGGAAAGGTGAAAGTGGAGAATGATACTGAAGCACGGGCCATGGAAAAGACGCAGCTTTGGGGGAAAGTGGACCTACTAGAGAGTTTTATAGAATAAACAATATTAAAAATTGTTGGTCTTAAAGAAGGTGAGGAAGGTGATGAACCAGTAAACCTTTTTCCAACGATAGATTCCAGAGGTCCTGGGACCAGATAAATTTGAAAATATTATTGAAATTGAAAGGCCACATGAAGCTTTGAGACTGCGACCTCCGCCAGATCAGAAGCCAACATGTGTACTTATAAAATGTCTTAGATACCACGATAGAGAGAAAATATTGGCTTTAGCAGCAGAATAGAAGTTATTATAAACTGAAAAGGTGGATCAGTTTTAATTTAAGTATATGGTCTGAGATCAGAGGATTCTTCCAACCTTGAGGCAACTTTAAAAACTACAATTCTTTATAACACCATGCGCTTGCTGGGAAGAAAAAACCCCATTAATGATATCCATGAGCTCAAAGTACTTAGCATTTTGAATGTGGATGCAGTTCACCTCACACAGGTCTGTAAACTTTAATTGTGCCAATTCTTGAAGATGATTATAAACATAAAACATCAACAAAGATTTCAAATTGTGTATTGCATTGTTAGAAAATCCTTTATTCCTGATAGGCAACTTATGATTGAAAGTGGAGACGCAATATTTAAAAGCCTGTATGCCCCTATAGTAATCCAAGAAGAAGTGGACCTTCCTCAGTTCCCAGAGGAATGGGTCGTGCATTCGTTTGCACATATTTAGTACATTTTTACATTACTGGAGGCAATACAATCATGTTTTACACAACACTGGCCCTGCTGACGAGGAAGCATAAACCCTTCCAGCCTGTTATTTTTTCCAAAAATCTTGGCCTGATTTCTTACTGATGTATAATTCACAGCTACAATCAAAGTCATGGTCATCTGTAAGTAATACCTTTTGTTTTGACTCAAAAGGTCACACAACTTAGTCTTCAACCCCTTATGCATCATTGTATCAAATATGAAGCTCAACTTGTTGAATCAAATTCTTTAGTCATGGCCTTTCGTGAATAAATTTGGGCTGAAGTCCCAGTGATGGGACCCTGAATTACATTCCATTTGGATAACAAAAGAGAATATGTGATGTTGTGTGTGGCAGGATCTGATGTATATCTCATCACGTAATTTCTCTTGGACCGGAATAGATGGTTATATCAAGTTCATATATTATTCAGGCCTACTGCAACACAATATATACAAAAGACTTTGGACCTATTGAGAAGATAGGCAAACAAAAGCCAGCAAAAAGCAATGCTACTCTATAAATAAATATATATACTGTGGATAAAGCTCTCACCTCTTGTCTTTGAGGTTATGTGTACTTAGTTCAGGATTCATTACTGTTTCTGCTACACGTGCAAAAGGAATATTAAATCCATGATTCCGACGCACAGATATGGATAAAAATAAATAATGTAGGCAGAATATAATGGCCTCAATAAATTTACAATATCTAGGACTGTGTTGAAAGCTTTCTATGAGTAACACTGCAGAAGATTGGCTGGAGACTGGCTCAAGGCGAACCAGGTATCGTGACTGGGATGCGAGAGGGTGCCGAGGGCACTGAAGGGTTCCTGATCGTATCCGAGGTTTGGATCTGGAGCTTGGGCTGCTGATGGAGTGGACTCTGCATGGCTGCAGGAGCAGCAGCACTGGAGGCGAATCCACGGACACTCAGCGACTCAGAGGGGACTCTCTTTTGCTTCTCTTTCTCTAACTGTAAGAGGCGTTTCAGGAAATTTCTGCCGATGACAAATCTGTCCGCCTTACGGCAGACGAAAACCAATTTTGTGTAATATTGCACTGTTTTTATTACCTGACAATAAGTTTAATCCTGAATCTTGGATTTAATATTAACACTGTCTTTCTGAACATTTCTTTGTTATATAATTTTTAAAAATCCAAGATTCTAGCAGAAATGAATTCAAGGGACCAGAGAACTTTAACAACTGAACAAAACACTTATCTATGTTTACTTCATTGCACATCCCCAGATTTTTAAAAAAATTATCTCACCTGATGCTAAGGATGATGGAGACATCAGAGAAATGGGCCCTTCGGACATCCATCCTCTCCAAGCCAAGCTTTTATGCTTGGGACCAATAGTTTTCTATGTCTTGCCTAGTTAAGTGCTTGTCTCAATGCTTCTTCAAAGTAGAAATTGTATTTGATTCCACAACTTAGCCTGGCAGCATGTTCCAGATATCAACTGCTCCCAATGTAATAATCCTCTTCAAAACTTTTTCTTCTCACCTTAGACTTGCATTCTCTTGCTTTTGCTATGCCTACCATGGGAAAGAGATTGCATCTTTCCTATCTATACCTTTTTTAATTTTGTAGAGCTGTGTCAGATCCTCCCCAGCATCCTTTGCATCAAGGAAAATAAATTCAGCCTAAATAATCTCTCCCCAAGACTGAGCCCTCCACTCTAGGATGGTGTTGATCTTCATTGGTTACCCTTGCTCCAGAAGATGAGAAGGCTGGAGAGGATGACATGCCACCTCGTCGCATCCAAGGAAATAGACCATAGCAGACTTACGTATCTTTTACATGTTTGACGCAATGAAAGTAATGCTAATTTACGAACTTAAGGCATGCTAAAGGCGCCAGTGAACAAAAAAATGGAATAACTCCTGACTATTCTGTTACAAGTAAATAATACACAGCAATAATATTTAACTTAAAACTCTTCCTCCGCTCAAAGGTCCGGCTTTTGAGTAAATTTGTCACATGTGGGAAATGCAACACGCCTTTTTCCAGCTGTAAACAATTGTGTCCACTTTGAAGCCTCAGCTTTGTGAAGCCACACGTGCAAACATACTGAACGATTCCAGTTGTCTGTAGGTAGCTTTTTGTAAATGATCATATTTATGTATAGTCTTACTGGTATACACTAGCTCAGCAATCCAGCAGTTGAAATATAGCAACATTTATTCCATGCCAGGCATGTAGCACTGCCTGATAGTTCCATTAGACAATGCACATTGCATCTATAAATTAAAAATATTTTATATAAAAACAAATATTAGTATTTTTTTTCTAAATAATTTGAAGGCACCCATCCTTTTTGACATCGTCCACTGTCTAATATTTGGCAGTACCACCAACCGTTGGGGTTGCGTTCCAGCACCTCCACACAACTACCTTCTTGGAAACCCATGGTTTCTTCATCTCCCTGGTAATCAGCAATTGCAACATACACCTCTCTCCAGTTGTTCTGAATGAACTGAGGTTTCTCTTGGATGCACACAGGCTTTGGTCTCACAGTAGACACAGGGATTCCATTTTTCTGCAAATTTTTTCCCATGCCATCTGGTTCAATAACTCCACACTTTGCTGGTGATTTAATCTTTGCTTGGTTGGGAGATATTGTTGATGAGTGGAGGTTGTCAGATTCATTGGTTTTCTTCCGTAACCGGACATTATTGAAGGATGAATTTCGGCGAATCGTGACTGCAGACCTCATGTTGTCTGTGCACACCATGGATTCATTCCTCCTGAGTGATGCAGCCAGATTGGTATTTTCTTTGGAAGAGGTGGCAACAAACACAGATTGTGGTCTCACAGCTGCTTGTTTTAAACCATTTCTCATTTTCACGCTTCCTCCCAGTCTAGTAAACCCTCCAGGGGGTTTTGCTGGAATTGGGGGTGTTGCTCTCTTTAGATTAAGGTTAATGTTATTTAATGTCTGGACCTTGTCTATTTTCTCAGTGCTGTTGAATTGGTTTTCATTTGCTGATCTCTCACTTCCAGCTGTTACCAACTCAGCAATGCTCTCTGCAGGCTTTCCACTCACGTGCTCCAAGAAATAGACAGGAGCCCATCCCTCAGAGTCTCCGATTCTAATGAACCACCACCCACTATCCTGCTTCTCCAGAACCTCTACCATTATTCCTGCAGGGAAACTGATTTCGTTATCCTGCACTTTCTCATATTTATCCACTGTCTTGTATTGGGAGACGGACTCACTAGGTCTGGCTATGTCCAGTCCAGAAGGACAGGGCGAAACATTTGTTGAAAGATCCACTGTACTTTTAGTGAAGGAGTCTTCTGAATTTTCAGAGGACGTTAAGGAGTTGGTTTCTACATCGTCACCTTTTGTGCCTTTGGAGCTGTGTTTAATGTGTGCTGTAGGTCTAAGATGGCGCCTGATGGTACTCATCCCCATGTTCTGGGATTCTGGTTTCACCAGGAAAGTCTTTGGCCTGACCGAAGGCTTTGGCTTTGTTACAGGACTAGAAATAACTCTCTGTTCCATGTGGAAATTTGTTTCACATGCCTCAGTTTCTCTTTTTGGTGCAGTTTTCTGTGCCATGCAGCCACTGGTATCAACCATGGATTTGCAATCATTCTCTGTACTCTTTCCAAGATCCAGGTCCTTTTTGGTCTCAGTTTTTTTCAGATTTTTTGAAGAATGCTTTGGTGAACATCGTGTCTCAGTTCCTGACAGCACAGCAACAATCTGACCCACAGGTTCTTGGGTGCCATTAACTGCCAAACTATTAATACTTTCTCCTTGGTTGCAGTCCTTCTCACCAGGAGCACACATGTGTTGGTCATCATAAGGCAAGCTTTCTGAAGATTCTCCAACTTTAAAGTGAGCTTTCCTCAAAGTGAAGTTTGGGCATTGTTTCATCTGCTGATGGCTTGAGTCTACCTGGTCCTCATCTGATAAGCTTTCTTGAACTAGTTCATCGGCAGTATGCCTCAAACTATTCTGTGGCTCCTGGTCAAAGAGTGAAGATGGAATATCGTACTCTGGTTCCTCAAACTTTGGTTTTTGCTGGGTGCATTCCCTCTCACTTCCCGGGCTTGTTTCCTCAGAGTTGGCCTTGCTCTTGGTGGGTGGTGCTGGGGGAGGGACCTTCGGCCGCATCAGTGTGCTGCTTCTCCTGGACAGGTTTGGTTTCTTCCTTTTGTCAATGTATGATGATGGTGCCCACCCCTCCTTCTGCCCAATCTGAACATACCACCAGCCGCCTAAATTCTTCTCAATGACCTGGAGATTAAATATGTAAACAATTACTAGATTTCAAACCGATATAAAGAACAACCAGATAAAGGTTAAGTGTGAAGGTTGGAGTCAGGGCTGCTCAGGAATGTGTACGTCCTTGTTTACCACTAAAGCCTTTTTAAATGAAAATATTTCAAACTTCAGTACAGAGTACTGGAGGGAGGAATTAAATTATGCAATTTTGAAAATCACATTAGTAAAGAGAAAAATGTAGTTTTTTTTTCCATTACCTAGCAATGACACTAGTAAGGTAAAAACATAATGGTGGAGAAACTCAGTAAGTTACACAGTGTACTTTATATAGCAAAGATAAAGATACATAACCAACATTTCGGACTTGAGACCTTCATCAAATGTACTTTATATGCAAAGATAAAGATACACAATGTAGTTTGACCTGCTGAGTTTCTCCAGCATTGTGTTTTAACTTCAACCATGGAGTCTGCGGACTTTCGGGTTTTACATGGCACAATTAATTAGGGCAATGAAGTCGCATCCCACCTTCTCAAACTCTCTCTTAATGAACTTCCTTGTGACAATTTCAGCCAGAGACAAATGAAATATGATCCATACCTCAGCTTTCTGTCCCCCTCGGAAACTGATGCCATCAGCAATGTGCGTCTGGAATTCTGCGATGGTGTAGTACTCCACTTCAACAGCAGGTGGCTCTGGTGGCTTGGGCAACTGAAATCCCTGGATATTTGGAGAAGGAAGTGAACACTGGTTGAAACCCTTCCATAGCTACGTGGAACCAGAAGAACAAATGCCAACCATTTGAATACAATTTTTCAGTTACACATTAAAAATATTTTCTTTCCTTCCTATTCCTTATTGTTACTATATTAGATTTTGAGAAGAAACAGAAAAAATGAAGTTGCACAGTAATTTGTTTTGCTTAAACTTTTTTGAGGGAAGTTTTGACGGTGGGAGTGTGGAACGAACTGCCAACTGAAGTGGTGAACGTGGGCTCCATTTTAACATTTAAGAAGAATTTGGACAGGTACGAGGATAGCAGAGGTATGGAGGGCTAAGGACTGGGTGCAGGTCAGTGGGACTAGGCAGAAAAATGGTTTGGCACAGACAAAGGGCCTGTTTCTGCGCTGTAATGTTTTATGGAAACTGTCATCTAACAAAAGGTTACCTGTCTAAGTATGTGAAAAGCAACTGTTGATAACCCTTTGCTAAGAACACTCATTCCTGAGATGAAGACGTACTAGTATGGCCTGGAACAATTCAGGTTTACACAGGAAAGGAGGCGAATTAACCAATCCTGTCTGTACAGATACTTGAGGGATATAAATCTTGTGCCACTCTTTCCCTGTGGAATCCTACTTTCTTTCAAATATTAATCTTCAGAAGTGATGATACCTGATTTAGTAATTCCCTATGAAAAATAATGGTGTGTTCAGAAAATTAAGTCTTATAAAAATTAATTTATGCAGTGCACAAAGCTATTGCAAACTGTAAAAGAATTCCTACTCCTGTGCCCTTATTTCTATTCATTTTTTAAATAGTTATTCCAACTGGGTGAAAGCCTCTTAGTGGGAGGGTAGATTCAAAGTCACGCAGCACAGAACAGCTCCTTGGGCCCACCCCATCCATGCTGGCAATCAATACCTTCCTATTTATAGTCATACAGCACACCAACACACTTATAATCCAACACATCCACACTACCCAATCCAACCACCTCACCCAGCCCCATTTGCCTACGTTTGGATCATATTCCTCACAATGGTGTTACTGCGCATATTTCTATTAAATGGTGTAAATGCACTCCACTGATCCCTTTGTACCTGTAATTATACCAGTGAGCCATAGATCAGATCAGTAATGTACAGGAACAGGCCTTTGGTCCAATCTCCTCCCTTCCTCTTTTAATGACCTGGAATATATCCCATCAGGTTCCAGGAATTTTCCACCTTAATGTTTTTTAAAAGACCCATCATCACATTTTTCTTAAATCAGAATCAGAATTTATTGACATGAACAAGTCAAGAAATTCGTTGTTTTGCAGCAGCTTCAAAGTGGAAACATTTATATAAACCACCTGACAACAATAAATCAAACTTATGCATGAAAAGTCAAAGTGAGGCAGTGTCTGTGGTTCATTGATCGTTCAGGAATCTGATGGCAGAGGGGGAAGAAGCTGTCCTTATGCCGAAGAGTGCTTGTCTTTAGGGTCTTTAGGACCCCCATCAAAGTGAAGAGAGCATGGTCTGGGTGATGGGGGTCCTTGAGGACAGAGACTGCTTTTTTAAGACTCCGTCTCAAATAGATGTCCTCAAAGGAGTAAAGTCTGGTGTCTGTGATGCCGCAGGCCGAGTTAACCCTTTGGAATTTTTACTTGTCCTGAGAGTTGGCACCTCCATGCCAGACAGTAATGCAACCAGCCAGTATGCTGTAGAAGTTTCTGGTGACATACCAAATCTCCTCAAATGCCTCACAAAGTATAGCTGCTGGCGAGCTTTCTTAGTGATTCCATCAACATGGAGGCTCCAGGACAAAACCTTGGAGATGTTAACACCCAGGAATTTGAAGTTCTTGACCCTCTCCACTACTGAGCCCTCACTGAGGACTGGATCATGTTCTCTTGACTTCTTTCTGAAGCCCACAATCACCTCCTTGGTTTTGCTAATGTTGAGTGCAAGGTTGTTGGTATCAATAAGCATCAACACATTTGCATTCCCTACATTAAGGTCCCCATCACCATCTTTCGTGCCCTTCCGTATGCTGAAGATTGGTGCAAACTTACAAACTACTCATTTAGTACCTCATCCATGTCCTCTGACCCAAGCATAAATTTACTCCTTTGTCCTTCAGTGTTCGAGTCACCCTCATGTTTCAATGTGTATAAAATGTCTTGGGATTCTCTTTAATCCCACTCTCCAAGGACATTTCATGGCCCCATTGGGACTTTCTGATGCCCTGCCAAAACTCTTTCCTGCCATTTTTATATTCCTCAAGGGCCCTGTCTGATTTTAGCTTCCTAAATCTTACACAGACAGAAAAGTCGTTCGGCACAGTCGAGGTGAGCTGAAGAACCTGTTTCTATGCTGTAGTGTTCTATTGTTCTATACACTATCTTTTTCAAACTAAATTATTAAATTTCCACTTCTATCATCCAGGCTCCCTTACCTTGCCAGTCCTGCCCTTTTTCCAGACTGCAAGATCCTGGCTTTGAATTCTAAATTTCCTAACATTGTCCAATTTACCCATCAAATCTAAGCTCACAAAACCTAACCGGCTTTCAGTTAAGCAATGGCTCAGTTTTAAAATCTTGTTTTCATGGACTTAGCTCTCCCTTTGTATGAAATCTTAAACTCCTTGACGAAGGGCTGAGGCCTAAAACATTGGTTATATACCTCTGCCTCCTTTGGACGCTACGAGACCTGCTGTGTTTTTCCAGGACTTTTGTGTATTAACTACAAACTGCAGACTTTCTTGTTTCACTCTATACTCTTAGACTCGCCAATTTTAGTATTCCTTTTATTCTGACTTCTTGATTATGGCTGAATTTAATCACTACAGTTGATGCAGCTGCAAGGTCTGGAATCCCCATGACCCCACCTCACCTCATTGACGACCTACCTAACTTTCCTCTTCCAAGAAGCATATTATAAAACACCTCTGTGGGTTGTTTGCAATCAGGTTCAACTCTGACATGCTTTGGAAAGTTGTTGCTGCATCAGTCACAATATACCATAAACGCAAGTAGAGAGTGTCTGTACGTTCTGTTTAAGAAGTGATCACATGACAAAAGAACAAAATCAATACATACCATGCTGGCTTCTCTGCGTGGTGGTGGCTTCTGCCTTAGGTTTGGGGAACCTGTGAAAAATCAAATAAAAATAAAATAATCCTCTGAGCCTGAATTCTGTGGCTAACTAATGGTTTGCATCTTGCAGCTAGCCTCTGTATTTCTGTTCATGAAGTCTTCTGCGGACAGTAGTCACTGACGTATCCACACCTGCCCCCTGAAGAGTGTTTGTGATCTATCAGACAGGCGTTTGGGAATTTTCTTCATTATGATGAGAAATCTTGTGCCAACACTCATGGAGGTCTTCCTTGGAATACCAGCAAGGCCGTAGCCAGGTTCTAACATTAGGGGGAGCGAGCACATAAAAAAGGCATCACGCGCGCACACACACGTTTTGCAACCAGCGCACTAAGGAAATAAATCTGCGCACAAAAGATTAGGTACCCAAAATAATGTAGTTCAAAGTATAGAATAAAATCTTAACTAAATATGTTACTTTGTGCTTAAGTGTTTTGGCTTGTAAACAACACAAAATTTATGGGTAGCCTATAATTTGATGTTCCGTCCATTCTTCCAACATTATATTATTTTTATCACACTTACACCTTTTATCACTAACCTATTATCATTTTGAAAACTAAGGAGAAACAAATATCTTCAGACCTATTTCTGGCCAGTGGCCAGACTGCTCCCCCTGAGCACATTCCCCAAAAGTGGCGGACTCCAAACCATGTGCTCACTGCCTCGTCCCCTGCGATGTGCTGGTGGGCCACCAGTACAAGTGCACCACAGGACTCCTGAGACACGCCGGTGGGCCACCAGTGCAAGTGGACCACAGGACTCCTGAGACGCGCCAATGAAGCAATTAAACATAGCTGTGAAGCTAAATGTCCTAAACATAATAGTGACCTGAAATGAGGGGACTATGTATAAAAGTGCTGTTATTTCTACATGGTCAAAACAAAATAACCTGGAGTACAATCTACTTTAAATGTTTGATTACAAATTTAAAACTGTGGAGCACAGGGGCAAATAAAGGAAAAAAAGTGTCTGTTCCAAACATTATAGAGAGCACTCTATATTAAAATTAATATTATTATTTAAATAGTAGAGTCACACGGAGTTGTTTTAGCAGTTTAACAGTCATTCAGCATTCTCATTGCCCGTGGGAAGAAGCTGTTCCTCAGCCTGGCTCTGATACTCCTGAGAAGCAGCTTCTATCTAACTGTGGCTTAAATTCAATGAGGCAGCCTCCAGTGTTTCCTTGGGCAGAGAATTCTACAGATTTACTACTCTGGGAAAAGTGATTCCTCCTCATCTCCTATTTCCTACAATGTCATCTCTGTCAGCTCATAACAAATACTCGTCACTCTGCAAAAACTTACAACTCCAATTTTTCCTTTCATCTTAAACCTGTGTCATCTAGTTCGCAACTCCGTTGCCCTGACTATTTTGAGTATCTATACTATTTATGCCCCTCATAATTTTGTAATTCTCTTTGTCTCACAGAACTTGCTTCATTCCAGTGAAAGTACCCCCATCTTATCTAATATACAATATCTGTCCAGAAGCTACTTAAACAATATCATTGTTCAGTAAAGCCACTGGTATCCACTACCTATGGTGATTAGTAGATGCTGGATAAGTGAAATTTCCGGTTGTTGCGTGATTGACAAACTAACCACTAGGGACGCCAATTTTAAATTTCACTTTTTTCTATTTATTTTCTGAGATTTATTTGCCAGTTGCTTGAATTCAACTTGACAGGGGTTTTACTGTACCTGCTTCCACCATGACTCCGAGCAGCCAATTCCAGGCACCCACCACTCTGCGTAAAATATCTCCTCCCCCCCCTTAAACTTTCTCCCCCTCACCAAAATCACTTGCTCTCTAGTGTGTGGCTCTTTTGCCTTGAGGAAAAGATTCTGACTGTCCACTCTATCAATGCCTTCTCTAATTTTAAACACCTCTATCAGGTCATCCTTTAGCCTCATACACTCCACAGAAAATTACCCAAGTTTGTCCAAACTCTCCGCATAACAGAAACACTCTAAACCAGCCATTGTCAACCTTTTATTGGCTATGGCCCCCCCAGGATTCTGCTCAAAGTTTATGGGCCCCTTTTTCTTATGAAGTAGTCAAGTTTTGGTTTCTTCTGTGCATCTCTTACTGATTATAAAGAAATCTCAAATAAAAAACTAATAAAAACTACTACTATATTACTTGAGGTGAAAAAAAAACAAGGCTTTTACTTAAATGCGCTGTGGCCCGCAGGGGGCTATAGAACCCCCTTTGAGAATGGTTGCTCTAAAGCAGGAAATATCCTGGTAAACCATTTCAGTCCCCTTTCCAAAACCCCTATATATTTCCCATAATGGGGCGACCAGAATTGCATACGAGAAAGGACAGGTGACAGATGTATATGTAGGGGAACATTTTGAGTCCAGTGATCCTAACTCCATTAGTTTCAAGAAAATTATGGAGAAGGATAGGTCTGTCCTTGGACTGAGATTCTAAATTGGAGAAGGACAAATTTTGTGAAAATTAAAAATGATCCAGAAAGCATGGATTGGGATGTTATTTTCTGGCAAGGATATGCTCAGTAAATGGAAGGCCTTAAAAGATGAAATTTTGAGAGCATAGAGTTTGAATATTCCTGTAAAGATTAAAAGTTAAGAGGCATAAGGAACCTTGGTTCTCAGAGGATTTTGAGGATCTAGATAAGAAGAAGAGGCAGCATGAAGCAAATGAGGCACTTGAGGAGAATAAAAAATGCAAGAAAAACAAGAGGAAAATCAAGAGAGAAAAAGAAGACACGAGGTTTCTTTGACAAACAAGGTGAATGCAGTTTCAATTTTGACATTTAAGAAAAATTTGGACAGGTACATGGGTATGGAGGGATATGAAATAGGTGCAGGTTAGTAGGACTGTGCAAAATAAAGACCAGAAGGGCTGAAGGCCTTTTTTCTGTGATGAAAAGCTCCCAAAGATTGGAAAGTTAAATGCAACTCCATTATTTAAGGGAAAAATGGAAATAAAAATCAGAGTTACCATCATTTGTAATGAAGATGCAGGAATTTATTGTTCAAGAAATGATCATTGATAATAAAAAGATTGGGCTGAGTTGACTCAAATATATGCCAAAACAACAATCTTACTCTCACAGAAATTAAGGAGCTTATCACTGATCTTAGGAAGAGAAGACCGAGGGACTATACCTCGATGGGACAAAGATGAAGATGATTGGAGCTTTCAAGTTCCTGGGAATCCATATTTCTGCCGCATGAAGTACCCACACCAATGCCTCTACTTTCTTTGGAGTTTGAGGCAAATTGGCATGTCATCAAATTCTCTATCAAATTTATCAGTGCACTGAAAACTGGCTGCTTGCATCACAGCATCGTTTGGTGATATAAATACTCAAATGCAAAATGCTACAGAAGGTAGCAAACATAGCCAGGTCCATCACAGGCTCTGACCTCCCAACCACTGAATACATCTATGCATGCCACTGCCTCAAGAAAGCAGCCAACATTATAAAAAGCCCGCATCACCCTGGTCACAATCTCTTTTCACTGCTGTCTTTGAAGATTGAAGACCAACACCTAGGTTGAAGGACAGTTTCCAATAGTGATCAGGCTCTTGAACATCCCTGGTTATGCCAATCATGGACTACTCCGATAGCACAAAAAGACTGCAATATTGCAAAGTCACCTTTTTTTCTTGCTCTGGGATAACCGAATATTTATCGTCACTTTTTTAATTCAATGATGTATACTATTGTAGTCTTTTTTATGACTACCTGTTTAGCTGTTGCAAATAAGAATTTGTTTTATTCCACTGAAGCTGAGATGCAATGGTCAGTTTCTATCTGAGTGAGAAACAATATTGCAGAATTTATTTTTGAGACCCTAATGTCTTATATTCTGAGCTGATGCTGCCCTAATAGCAAAACTTACAATTGTAATAATGAACATACTTCTAGTTTAATACACTAGTCAACTGTTAACATTTTAATTGCTAATGCTGGAATTTGTTTCAGTTATATTAGAAAACCCTGTACCTATCTCTGCTCTTTGTGGAGCGATCCTGGCAACAGCTGGTGACCCTGGTGCAGCTCGGCTGAGCCTCTTCTCTGTTCCCATTATGGCAGTGATATCACCATTGGACTGCTCACAAGGTAGTGGAAGGCTGATCTCCTTTCCGGTCAGTGGAGGGTGATCATAAAGTTTGGACTCGTTCTCCATCTGTATGTCTTTCTCACTGCTGGTTTTCTTGTTCAAAAGGTTACTTATTTCCATTATGTTCCCAATGATCTCCACTGGACCATTTACAGGCTTTTTTCTTGGAGAAAGTTCATCCTTTATTTTCCTCAGATAGGATGCTGGTGCCCATCCCTCTTTGCCTTGATATCTGGTGAAAAAAATACAAATTTATAAAGGATATTTTTTTCAGTTTTGTCGCAGTTGCTGTAAATATCACTCCTCAAACAATCAGATTCCATCAGATTCCCTGAGTTCGATACTAATTCAATCTCTCAAATCTTTCTAGCCAACAGCCATACCCACAAGCAACAAAATCTGAACACAAAAGGCATAATGCCTTTACTGCACCAGTGATTGGGACTGAACCTGGGTTAAAATCCCATGCTGTCTGTAAGGAATTTGTACATTCTCCCCATTCCTGCGTGGGTTTTATCCGGGGGCTCCGGTTTCCTCCCACCCTTCAAAAACATACTGAGGTGTAGGTTAATGGGGTGTAAATTGGGAGGCATGGACTCCTAGGGTCAAAATGGCCTGTTACTGTGTTGTATGTCTAAATGCTCTTAGATGGTAAGTTGTGTTCATGGAATTTATGGAGGTGTCATGGTACAAGAGCTGTCAATCAGACCAATTAGTCTATGCTAAGTCCTGGAAGAGCAATTACATTAGTCCTATTGCCTTACAAAATATTCTTTCTTCAATGCCAATATATTCCATCATCTGTAGAGGAAATGAGTTCCAGGTCACAGCTTATCTTAAAATAAAGATGCAAACTTTCCCACCCATCTACATTTACATCCAAGTCATTTATACACCAGAAATACATATAGGTTGGAGGTGTTGTGAATAGTGTATAAGGATACAGCAGGATATAAACAGGATGCAGAGTTGAGTGGAGAATTGGCAGATGGAGTTCTATCTGGATTTACTAGGATATTGCCCAGACTGTATGAACCGAGTTACAGGGAAAGGTTAAACTGGTTTGGACTTTCTTCCCTAGTGTGTACAAGAATGAGGGGAGATTTGATAGAGGTATTTAAAATTATGAGGGAGATATAAAGAGTAAATGTAGATAGGCTTTTGCCACTGAGGGTAGGTGAGATACAAACTAGAGGACATGGGTTAGGAGTGAAAGGGGGAACTTCTTCACACAGAGAGTGGAGGAGTATGGAATGAGCTGCCAACTGAAGAGATGAATACAGGCTCAATTTTAACATTTAAGAAGAATTTGGATATGAATATAGATGGGAGAGGTATGGCAGGCTAAAGATTGGGTGCAGGTCAGTAGGACTAGGCAAAAAAAAAAATGGTTTGCCACAGACTAGAAAGGCCAAAGGGGCCTGTTTCTGTGCTATAATATTCTATGGTTCTAATTATGAGGTGATGCATTTTAGAAGATCAAACTTGAAGATGGAATACATGGTTAATGGTAGAATTCTTAACAGTGTTTAGGAACAGAGGGATCTTAGGGTCCAAATCCATAGATCTCTCAACATCGCCGCATAGGTTAATAGGGCAGTTAAGAAGGCCTATAGCATGCTGGGTTTCATTAGTCAGGGGATTGAATTGAGGAGTCATGAGATTATGTCATAGCTCAATAAATCTCTGGTGAGACCACACTTAGAATATTGTGTTCTATTTTGGTCACCTCATTACAGGAAGGATGTAGAAGCTATGGAGAGGGTGCAGGGGAGGTTTACCAGGATGTTTCCTGGATTGGAAAATATATCTTATGAGCCAAGGTTAGCAGAGCTAGGGCTTTTCTCGTTGGAGTGAAGAAGAATGAGAGGTGACTTAATAGAGGTCTCCAAGATTATGAGAGACATAGATAAGGTGGACTGCCAGCACATTTTTCCCAGAGCAGGAATAGCAAACACCAGGGTATATGTGTATTAAGTGGGGGGAGGAATTTTTAGGGAAGATGTCAAAAGTAAGTTTTTTTTGTGCACAGACATTAGTAGGTGCCTGGAATGCTACACCAGGAGTGATAGTGAAGGCTGGTACAATATGGACATTTTAAAGACTCTAAAAGAGGCCCATGAATGTGAGAAAAATAGAGGGTTATAGATGCAAGGTAGGAAAGGTTAGATTGTTGAGTAGGTTTATGTAGGTTGGCACAACATTGTGGGCTGAAAGGCCTGTACTGTACTGAAATGTTCTATGCTCTTGAACCTTTGCTGTTACAAAAATTTTTATCAAGGCCCCAGCAATCTCCTATTACATTTTTCAATAACACGGGATACATCTTGACAGGCATGGGAATTTATACACCTTAACAATCTTCATAATTACCCAGTACCTCCTCTGTCTTCATCTCAAAATCCTCGAGCACATTCACATTCCCCACATTGCTCTCACCTTCCTGCACATCCTTTTCCTTGGTGAATACTGGTGCAATTAATTATTTGGTATCTCATCCACTTCTTCCGAGTCCAAGCATAAATTCCCTACTTTGTTTCTGAATGGAGTATAAAGGAGTTAGGTCTCAGGAGTTTTTGGTGAGGCTCATTAAACTGAAGACAGGACTTGGAGTGAGAGGCACAGGAGTGGAAATGTAGGAGGTCTTAGGATATGTTGGTGAGTTTCAAAGAACAGTATCCCAAAAGTGGCACATTTGTAAATTGTTAGTTCATAACTAATTGATTAATTAGCTCATTAGTAACAGGCAATAAAAATTAAAGATCCAGTAACATGGCTAGTGTTTAAATGGGCAAGAGGCTTTGGTGTGAAGTAAGTGGTCCATGTGTTGGGAGCAACTACAGCTCTTTTGGGGGAAAAAGGCTTCAGTGAGAAGGTACAGGTAAGGTTTATGGGTGTAGCAGTGCTGAGAGGAAGAGATGTGTGAGAAGACATGAAGCTTTTGTTCAAAGTTCAGATATCTTGTCAGAGTTCATACATGACATCACATACAACTCTGAGATTCTTTTTCCTGCAGTTGAGGGAGAATTACCACTTAATGGTAGTGCAAAAAAAAACTGTACACATGTATACAAATAAAGAAATGTAAACAAACTGACTATGCAGTACAGAGAGAAAAGAAAATCAATGAAGTGCAAAGTAAGAGTCCTTTAATGAGACCTTGATTGTTTGTCGTTGAGGAGTCTGATGGTGGAGGGGTAGCAGCTGTTCCTGAACCCGGTGGTGCAAGACTTGTGGTACCTATTCCTCTTCCCTGATGGTAGCAGCAAGGACGGAGTGTGTGCTGGGTGGTGTAGATCCTTGATGATCGCTGCTGCTCTCTGAAGGCAGTGTTCCCTGTAGATGTACTCAATAATGGGGAGGGTTTTGCCCGTCATGTCATGAGCTGGGTCAAGTAAGGTCTCTTTCTTATTACACAGTTAGTGTTGTGGGAATTGTGGTCAGGGCAGTTGTTTACTTTTTCCAGGAAATTACTACACCTGTGAGAAGTGTATCTGGCTGCAATTTCTGACAGATTCTGGGAACTGGAACAGGATTAACTTTGGATCATTTGAGAGTGAGAACTAATTTACAGTATACACTTTTAGCTGTTCACCTCAATAACAAGCATACTATTTTGGATATTGATAAGAGCGACTTGTCAGATGAAAAATCACATCATCCAGGTCTCTGGTACTGAGATTGGCTCTGTGGCTCAGAAGGGAGAGGGGAGAAGAGGATAGTGATAGGGAATTCAATGGTTAGGGAAACAGGCAGGAGATTTTATGGAGGAGACGAAGACTCCTGGGTAGGATATTGCCTCCCAAGTGCCAGTGTTAGAGATGTCTCTGTCCAAAGAATTCTTGAGAGGGAGGGAAAGCAGCCAGAATTGTGATACAGGATGTCACAGAGATCAAATGCTTCACATCCAGGGCTAACCAGAAACCATGGTTGGATGCAGAAGCCCAAGCCTTTCTCAGAGCCTGTGATGCTGCTTTCAGGGCAGGGCAGAGGATGGCACTAATTTCAGCCATGGCTGAACTCTCCCATGCAATCCAGAAGGCAAAGCAGGGATACACACAGATCGACAGACAGCTTTGTGACACCAGCATCACCAGGCGTGTGTAGCAAGGGATCAAGACTATAACAGATCACAAGTCAACCTTACGAGTTAAGGACAATGACACCTCCCTTCCAGACAGACTGAATACTTCTATGCATGGTTAGAAGAGAAAAACAAGGCGATGCCGAAGAAAACTCTGATGAACAGGCCCCCTGCATGGCTGTGGCTGATGTGAGGAGAACCCTATTCAACATGAACCCACACAAGGAGGTAGGACCAAACAACATACCTGATCAATTACTGATGGACTGCACAGACCAATCGACAGAGGTCTTCACGGACATCTTCAACATCTCACTGCAGCAGTCCATCATCCCTGCAGTGTTCAAGATAGCCACCATCATCCCTGCAGGGTCCATGACAGCCACCATCATCCCAGTACCCAAGAAGATGATAATAACAGGTTTCTAAGACAACTGCCCTGTGGCACTGAGCTCCACCATTATGAAATGCTTTGAGTATTTGGCGATGGAACACATCAAAGCACACACCCCAGAGACTCTGAACCCATTTCAATTCACCTATAGAAGAAACCATTCCACAGATGATGCTATTGCCTTGTCGCTTCACTCCACCCTGGCCCACATGGAGGAAGATGCCTCATACAGCGGGCTGCTGTTCATTGACTTCAGCTCAGTGTTTAATATGATCATTCCCCAGAGGCTGGTGGAGAAGCTGTCCTCATTGGGATTCAACACCTCTCTCTGTAACTGGATCCTGGAATTCCTAATAGAAAGCCCACAGTCTGTCTGGGTCAGTAGCAAACGACACACACCGTCATGCTGAGCAGTGGTGCACCTCAGGGCTGTGTGCTGAGCCCGCTCCTGTTCACGCTACTAACCCACGACTGCATCACCAGATCCAGCTCCAACAGTGTCATCAAGCTTGCAGATGACACAACAGTGATGAGTCGCACCTCAGAGAAGAGGTGGAAAATCTCATGATGTAGTTCGAGAATAACAACCCAAGTCTCAACGTGGACAAGGCAAAGGAGATGATTGTGAACTTCAGAAGAACCAGGAATGACCACCCTCTACTACACATCAACAACTCTGAGGTGGAAAGAGAGGAGAGCACCAAGTACCTTGGATTCACTTAACTAGTGATCCATTGTGGACATTCAACATCTCACTTGTCAGGAAGGCACACAGTGACTCAAATTCCTGAGAAGACTGAAGCAGGCAAGGCTACTGGCCACCATTATGCCAACCTTCTATAGGAGCTCAATTGAGAGCACCTTGGCCGGCTGCATCACAATGGCTGCTGCAGAGAAATGGATTAAAGGATAACCCACAGGACCATAAGAGTGGCAGAGTATCTCCCTTCATCCCATCAACATGATCTACCAGGATCATTGTCTGAAGAGGACACTGAAAATCAATGAGGACCCCTTCCACCCTGCACACAGCATCTTTCAGCTGCTCTCGTCAGAAAAGAGGTACAGGAGGATCAGAGCCAACACCACCAGGATGAGAAGCATCTTCTTCCCAAGGGGAGTAAGGATGCTGAACGATCAAAGGAACTGCTCACACTAACCACCCAAAACTCTCATATTCATGAAACAATATTTATATATTTGAATATATGAATACTTGTCCTGCATATGTATTGTTTGTCTGAATGTGTGTTATGACTGGTCGTGTGCCTGCGTGTTTTGCACCAAGGTCCGGAGAACACAGTTTTGTAGGGTTGTACTTGTGCAATCACATGATAATTATCTTGACTTGACATGGATAAGAAAAGTGATGATAATCTGAAGGTGCAAATAAGTGAAGAAAAATAGGAAGTTATGGTAGATAACTGTGCAACTGAAGAGTTGGGGTAGATTTATTGATCATTGGGATCTCTTCTGGGGAAGGTATGACTTGTACAAAAGGGCTAGGTTACATCTGAATTTAAGAAGGATGAATGTCCTTGTGGCAGGTTTGCTTGAGCTGTTGGGCGAGGTTGAAACTAGGTGGGCAGGGGAATGGCAATTGGTGTTAAATCTGATAATCAGCAGTTGGTGGAAAAGTAGATGCAACGTGCAGATGCAATGAGGAAGGGTAGGGAGTGGATAAGGCAGAAATGCAGTTGGTTGGATGGGTTGAAATGTGTTTACTTTATTGTGTGAAGTTGCAGCTGTGAAAAATATGTCATGAAGGATTGTCCATTAAGTCAGTATGAGTGGAAATCAGAAACAGGAAAGGACCAAATTGTTCCTTCGGGAAGGTTTGGGACAAGAACCAATTACTACCCTTGCACAGATTCACCTCACGAGGGTGAGGAATTTATCAGGCATGTGGTCTGGGTAGCACCAGAAAACAGGTCACAGAGTCAGTGACTGGATATGTTCTGATCTGATTGTGGTTGGAGCCTCTACCCAAAGTGGGATGGTTTCCACGGGCTAACTGAGCTCCATATGTGAGATGAGACCAAACAAAAATCTCAAACTTGGAATATTGTGTTCAGTCTGGTCACCTCATTACAGGAAGGATGTAGAAGCTTTGGCCAAAGTGCAGAGGAGATTTACCAGGGTGCTGCCTGGATTAGAGAAAGTGTCTTGTGATACAAGGTTAACAGAGCTTGGACTTTTCTCTTATTTTCTCTTGGAGCAAATAAGAATGAGAGGACATGTAATATACAAATTTATGAGAGGCATAGATAGGGTGGACAGCCAATACCTTTAGCCCAGGGCAAATAGCAGCAAAAACTAGAGGACATCTATATAAGGTGAGTGGAGGCAAGTTTAGGCGAGAAGTAGGGAACCCACTACTCTATTTTTACACACGGAGTAATGGGTGCCCAGAATCATTGCCAGAGGTGGTGATGGAGGCTGGTATAAATACGGACATTTAAAAGTCTTCGATAGGCACATGGATACAATAGAGGGTGATGGGTATGGGTAGGGAAGGGTTAGATTGTTGAGTAGCTTTGTATAGGTCAGCACAACATTATGGGCTGAAGGCCCTGTACAGTGCTTTTGTGTTCTATGTTAATACTACTGGAAGTATTGTATAGGCCTGTCAATAGGCTCTGAGCCACTGAGGAACAGATAAATAAGCAGATTTTGGAAAGGTGCAAAAATTATAGGATTGTTGTTATGGGAGACTTCAATTGCTCCAATATATCCTGGCACCTCCTTAATGCAGAGTTTGTGAGGTATTTAGTAAGGAATCTTGACATGGTACATGGACAGACTGACCAGGCCACACTGGATTTAGCACTGGCCAATGAACCTGGTCAGATGACAGAATTCTTGGTGGGAGAGCATTTCAGAGTAAATGACCATAACTCCCTGTCCTTTAGCATAGCCATGGGCAAGGACAAGAACATGTGAAATGAGAAATTGTTTAATTGGGGTGGGCTAGTTACAAGGTATTATGCAGGAACTTGGGAGAATAAATTAGGAACAGATATTCTCAGGGAAATGTACAGCAGAAATTTGGAGGGTCTTTAGGTTTGTCTCACTGATACTAGTGAAGGATGGTAGGGTAAAGACATGGTGCTGGAGGGAGGGCTTCAGGTTTCTGGATTACTGGGCTCTCTTCCAGGGAAGGTGGGATCTGTACCGATGGGACAGTTGTATTTGACCTGGGGAACTAATATCCTTGCGGGAAGGTTTTCTGGTGCTGCTCTGGGGAGGGTGGGGGAGAAAGAGTTTCAACTAAATTTGCAAGGGGATAGGAACCACAGTGCCCGAGCAGATAGAGGTGTGGTAGAGGAAAAAGATGTGAAGTCTGCATGTAAAGTAAGAAATCAAACTGTTGTATATGGTGGAAATGTTCACAGGTGCATCTATTTCAATGCAAGGAGTATTGTAGGAAAGCCACAAAAGCTTAGAGCGTGGATTGGCATGTGGAATTATAACATTATGGCCATTAGTGAAACTTGCTTGTAGGAGGGGCAGAGCTGGCAAATCAATGTCCCAGGGTTCTGTTATTTCACATGTGATACAGTGGAATAGATGAAAGGGGGAGGAGTGGCATTGCTCATCAGGGAAAATATCACAGCTGTGCTCAGGCAGACAGATCAGAGGGCTTGTCTACTGAGGCTATATGGGTGGAGCTGAGGAACATTAAAGGCATGACCAAACTTATGGGTTGTATTATAGACCATCCAATAGTCAGTGACAATTGGAGAAGCAAATCTGTAGCGAGATAGCAGACAAATGCCAGAAACATAAGGTTGTGATAATAGGAGATTTTAACTTTCCACAGTGACTAGGACTTCCATACTGTAAAAGGGCTGGATGGCTTGGAGTTTGTCAAATGTGTTCAGAAAAGTTTTCTAAATCAATATATAGAGGTACCAGCTAGAGAGAGTGCAATACTGGATCTCCTATTAGGGAATGAGACAGGACAGGTGCCAGAAATATATGTAGGGGAACATTTTCAAGCCAGCAATCATAATGCATTAATTTTAAGTTAATTATGGAGAAGGATGGGTCTGTTCCTCAAATTGAGATTCTAAATTAGAGAAAGGACAATTTGGAGGAAACAAGAATGGATCTAGAATAAGTGGATTGCGATAAGTTGTTTTCTGGCAAGGATGTGTTCGTTAAGTGGAAGTCCTTCAAAGGCAAAATTTTGAGAGTACAGAGTGTGCATGTTCCTGTCAGGATTAAAGGGAAAGTTAACAGGCATAGGGAACCTTGGGTCTCAAGTGATGTTGGGAATCTGGTTAAGAAGACTGCACATCTGGGCAACAAGGAGCAAATGAGGTACTTGTGGAGTATTTAAAAAATGTAAGAGAAAGCTGTAAACAGTTATATGGTTAAAAAGGAAATCAGGAAGGCTAAAAGAATACATGAAGTTGCTTTGACAGACAATGTGAAGGTAAATCCTAAGGGTTTCTACATATTAAGAGCAAAAGGATAGTAAGGGACAAAACTGATCCCCTTGAAGATCAGAGTGGTCGGCTAAGTATGAAGCCAGAAAAGATGGGGGAGATCCTAAATGGGTTTTTTGCATCAGTATTTACTCAGGAAACTGGCATGGAGTCTAGGGGAAGTAAGGAAAACAGGCAATGAGGCCATGGAACTTATACAGATTAAAAAGGAGGAAATGCTTGCTGTATTAAAGCAAATAGGCCTGACAATATATTCCCTTGGACCTTGAGAGAGGCTGGCATAGAAATTTCAGGGGCCCTGGCAGAATATATGAAATGTCCTTGGCCATGGGTGTGATGCCTGAGGATTGGAGGGTAGGTCCTGTGGTTCCATTGTTTAAAATGGCTCCAAAGTAACCCAGAAAATTATAGGCTAGTGAGCCTGACATCAGTGGTCGATAAGTTACTGGAAGGTGCACAAAGAGATCAGATATTCAAGTATTTGGATAGCCAAGGAGTGGCTTTGTGCATGGTTGGTCATGTTTAACCAATCTTAAGATTTTTTTGAGGAATTTACCAGGAAAGTTGAAGAAGGAAAGGCTGTAGACTTTAGTAAGGTCTTTGATAAGGTTCTTCATGGGAGGTTCAGACTGTTAGTCTTCATGATGAGGTAGTAAACTGAATTCAACATTGGCTTTTAGGGAGAAGTCAGAGAGTGGTCGTGGATGATGGCTTCTCAGGCTGGAGGTCTGTGACCAGTGGTGTGTCTCAGGGATTAGTGCTGGGACCATTGTTATTTGTCATCTATATCAATGATCTGGATGATAATGTGATAAATTGGATCAGAAGGTTTGCAGTAGATATGATTGGAGGCATTGTAGTCAGTGAGGAAGGTTTTCAAAGCTTACAGATGGATCTAGACCAGCTGAAAAATGGGCTAAAAATGGCAGGTGGAATCTAATGCAGACAAGTATGAGGTGTTGCATTTTGGAAGGACAAACCATATAAGACATACATGGTAAAGGGTAGGGCACTGAGGAGTGTAGTAGAACAGAGGGATCTGGGAATACAGATTCATAATTCCATGAAAGTGGCATCACAGGTAGATAGCATTGCAAAGACAGCTTTTGGCATATAGATTTTCATAAATCAAAGTATTGAATATAGGAATTGGGATGTTGTGGTAAAGTTGTGTAAGACCAAATTTGGAGTGCATTTTTGGTCACCTAACCTCAGGAAAGATATCATAAAGATTCTAAGAGTACAGAGAAGATTTTCAAGGATGTTACTCGGACTCCAGGATCGGAGTTAAAGGGAAAGGTTAAATAGGTTAGGAATTTATTCCCTGACGCGAGAAAGAATTAAGAAAGATTTAATAGAGGTATACAAAATTATGAGGAGCATAGAGAGAGTAAATGTAAGTAGGCTTTTCAATTGAGGTTAGGCGAGATACAAACCAGAGGACATTGGTTAAGGATGAAAGGGGAAAAGTTAAGAGGAAATATTAGGGGGAACTTCACACAGAGAGTAGTAGGAGTGTGAAACAAGCACCATCTGGTAGTGGACACAGCCCAGGACATCACAGGCAAAACTCTCCCCACCACTGAGAACATCTATAGGGAACTCTGCCATTAGAGAGCAGCAGCAATCATCAAGAATCCACACCACCCAGGACACGCTCTGTTCTCGCTGCTGCCATCAGGAAAGAGGTATCGGTGCCACAAAACTCGCACCACCAGGTTCAAAAACTGTTGCTACCCCTCTGCCATCAGACTCCTCAACAACAAACTCAATCCAGGACTCATTTAAGGACTCTTCGCACATTTTTTATTGCTGAATATTTATTTTCTGTATTGCAGAGTTTGTTTGCACATTCTTCTTGTTTACATTTCTCTCTTTTGTATGCATATTTTTTCTTGAGTAGTTTTGTTTTGCACTAGCAATAAGTAGAAATTTTGCCTGGCCTGCAGGAAACATAATCAGGATTATATGTGATGTTGTCCCTGTATTCTTACAATAAATCTGAACTTTGAACTTTTGTAGGTTGAACTTTTAAGATGGAGTACATGATTAATGGCAGGATTCTTCAGTAAGGAGGAACAGAAAGATCTTAGTCCAGGTCCATAGATTCCTCAAGGTTGCTGTGCAATTTGATAGAGTGGTTAAGAAGGTGTATGGTGTGCTGGCCTTCATTAGCTGGGGGACTGTTCAACAGCTGTTAGGTAAAGTTTCAGGTTGAGAAACCCTTGTTCGACCACACTTGGAGTATCAAGTACAATTCTGGTTGCTTCATTACAAGAAGGATGTATATTTTAAAGAGGGTATAGAGGAGATTTACCAGGATGTTGCTTGGATTGGACAACATATCTAATGAAAGAAGGTTGACAGAGATATTACTTTTCTTCACGGAGTGACAAATGATGAAAGGTGATTTATTGAAGGTGTACAAGATTGAGGGTTTTCTATTAAGTGGACAGTCTGCACCTTTTCCTGGGATGACAATGGCAAATGCCTGAGGGCATTTGTTTAAGGTGAGGGAGAAAAGCTTAGAGGAGATGTCAGATTTTTTTTAAAAAATGAGTGTCAGGTTGGTAGTGGAGACTGATAAACTAGGGACATTCAAAAGACTCTTAAATAGAGTATGAGGAACAGAAGAAGTGGATTGTTGTGGAGTATGCTTACATGGGTTAGCACCACATTGTGGGCTGAAGGGCCTGTACTTTTGGGTTCTTTGTTCTAATATTTCCCTTTTGTTCAGAGTGAGGCAATTTGGCAGCATCTTCTCATACTGTAATCAAAAGCAGAAACATAGCTTTTCAACTATTACCTCTCACTGAGACAAACTTTTGTGTAGTTTAAAGAATCTTCAACATTATGTTGCAATAGAAACCCCATTTTAAACTCAAAAGTGTATCCTCTGCTGAACTACTTCAATCAGAAAACCAAGCAAAGATAGCTCAGAAGCAAATGTGGTGACACAGTTCAAAATCTCCTAAAGAGTGAATTATAAAACTTCATGTGGCCCTGGCCAAGGCTTAAAAAGTAAAGCAAATGCAGGCAAGAAACAGACAAACAAGTCAGGGGAGTAAAATGTCTTCATGTCTGAAAACCGCTTCCTGCCATCTGCTTTCCAGCTCTGAAATGCTGGAATTACTCCAGTGGGGAATAACTGAAAAAGACGGGAAATGAGGGAATCTGCTGACAGAAGCATTCTGGGAGAGTTGGATGAGTTCCACCAGAAGTCTGCGTGATTGGCCATAGAGTATAGGTATCAAGGGATCCAAACTCCCTTCATCCACATTAGTGTACAACTAGCGTAGTCCAAGGAACAGAAGTAAATCACAGCAGATTATACCTGCATAATATCTGGAAAATGGGCCCCACCAAATGATTTAAGCTAGATTTTCAATTACAAACATGCAGAATTTTCAATATTTATAGCCAAATGAAATGTCAAATTTGCCTTCACAACTCTTTAACTTTTAGAATACATGTTTTTTTCCAAAGCCAATTTTAGAACCTAAGCTATTTACAGCAGTGTATAAGTCATTCAAGAAAATTGTGCAAAAAGACGGTTCTAGTCCTCAGGTTGAAAAACTAAATTGGAAAAAGGACAGTTTTTGTGGTATAGTATTAGAAAGGATCTAGCAAGTTCTAGCAGGTTAGTGCCAATGACATAGTCAAGAAAAGGAATGAGGTCCTGAAAAGAAAATATAGTGAGTTAGGAAGGAAATTAAAGAGCAGGACCTCGAGGGTGGTAATCTTTGGATTGCTGCCTGCACCATGCCGCAGTGAAGGCAGGAAAAAGAAAGTCACGGAAAATGAATGAATAGCTGAAGAGTCAGTGCAAACAGCAAGGATTCAGATCTACTGATCATTGGGATCTCTTCTGGGGAAGGTAGGTCCTATTTAGAAAAAAAAAGGATGGGTTTTACCTGAGCTGGAGAGGGTGCAGCAACCTTCTGGGCAGACTTGCCAGAGCTGGAGGGAAGAGTTTAAACTAACGAAGCGGGTTGGGGGGGAACCAGAGTGTTCAGTCAGATGATGGAGCAGTTGGTGAAAAGGTCGATGCAAGTTGCTGTTAGACTGAGGAAGGGATCAGCAGTGGATTTTTCATTAGGAGCTATGAGAGCAGAATTTTAGGATACTTAAAGATTTAAATATATTAAGATATTAAAGGTAAAAAGAGGCAAGATGAGGTATAGGATTGATAGAACATGAGACTGGAGAAATCTAATAATAGACAAAGAAATGGCAGAGGAAATGAATGAATATTATACATCAGTCTTCACTGTGGAAGACATTAAGAGTATACCAGACTCTCAAGGGTGTCAGGAAGAGAGGTGAGTACAGTCACAATAAATCAGAGAGAAGGTGCTTGGGAAGCTGAATGGTCTAAGGGAGGATAAGTCTCCAATCTCAGATGGAATGCACCCTTGGGTTCTGAAAGAAGATGTGAGATTGCTTTAGAAGACAATGTATAGGAAAATCCTAAGGGTTTCTACAGATATGTTAATAACAAAAGGATAGTAAGGGACAAAATTAGTCCCCTTAAAGATGAATCTTAATTTTTCTTTCATCAGTTTTCACTCAGGAAACAGGCACAGAGTCATGGGAAGTAAGGAAAACAAGCAGTGAGATCACAGAACCTATACAGATTAAAGAGGAGGAAGTGCTCGCTGTCCTAAAGCAAATAAGGGTGGATAAATCCCAGGGCCTGACAAGATATTCCCTCAGACCTTGAGGGAGGCTAGTGTATGTTGAAATTGCAAGGGATCTGGCAGAAATATTTAAAATGTCCTTAGCCACTGGTGTGGTGCCGGTGGATTGGCCGGTAGCTCATGTTGTTCTGTTGTTTGTGAGCCTGACATCAGTAGTAAGCAAATTATACATTTATTTGGATAGCCATGGACTGATTAGGGATAGTCAACATGGCTTTGTGCATGTTAGGTCATGTTTAATCAATCATAAAGATTTTCAAGGAGGCTACCAGGAAAGTTGATGAAGGAAAGGCTGTGGATGTTGTCTACAAGGAGATGACAAGGTCCCACATGGGAGGTTGATCAAGAAGGTTCAGATACACTGATGGGAGTGGTATGGAGGCTATAGACTGGGTGCAGGTCAATGGAACTAGGCCAAAAGAAAGTTTGGCACAGACTAGAAGGGCCAAAGGCACTTGTTTCTGTGTTGTAATGTCCTATGGTTCTATCTATAGAGATCGTGGAGGCACTAATCATGATCTTAGAACCAAAGAACATTACAGCACAGAAAACAGGCCCTTCAGCCCTTCTACTCTGTTTTCAAAATATAATTCTGCCTAGTCCTCACTAACCTGCACCCAGTCTATAGCCCTCCATACTCTGCCCAACATGTATCTGAGCAAATTTTTCTTAAATGTGAAAATAGTGTCCACATTCACCACTTGACCTCGCAGCTCTTTCCATACTGCCACCACTCTCTGTGTGAAGTTACCCCTAATGTTCACCAAAAACTTATTCCCCTTTCACCCTCAACTCATGCTCTCTGGCATCTATCTCATCTACCCTCAGTAGAAAAAGCCTACTTGCATTTACTTTGTCTATAGCACACATAATTTTGTTTATTGCCTTCTAACCTCCCCTCATTCTTCTACGCTCCAGGGAAGAGAGGGGCATTAAATTCCATCTGCATTTGGCAGACGATTTTTTTTCCAGCTGGTCCAGTTCCCTCTGTAAGCTTTGAAAGACCTTCCTCACAGTCCAGTACACCTCCAATCTTTGTCTCATCTGTAAACTTGCTGATCCAATTTACCAGATTCTGGTGCAGAACTGGGAGAGTGGGGAGCGGAGACACAGCACTGCTCTGAAAGGTTCTACTGCCGACGGCTCTTTATGGCTTTAAAGGAGCCAATTGTTTTTTTTTATTTAAAACCTGCAACCACAGCTGTCTGTGCCCAGGATGGTGGAAGCCACGATGGGTTGTAGACTCTGGGGAGCAGCAGAGCAGTGCAGGGCATCAAAAATGGGAAGAACAACCCCCTTTGAGAAGGAGAAGCAGGAGAGATGACACCACAGGATGGTGATCATGGCAGCGGACCAGTGAGGGATTCAGCAGCTGAGAGACCTACACAGGCTATGGGCAGCATGCAGTTGGGGGATCTGAATAAGCTGCAAACTTCTGGAGACTGCCTCATGGGAACCAGGTATCAAAACCGGGATTTAAGAGGGTGTTGAGGGCAAGAAGTGCTCCTGAAGGGCCTTGAGAGTTGGTTTCCTGATCATGTCAGAGATTTGGACCTGAACTTAGGGTTGGTGATGAATCAAACAGCAGTCAGAGGCTGCGGGAGCACTGGAATTGAATCCACGGACAGTCAATGACTCCGAAGAGACTCTCTTTTCCTCCTCTCTCTCTCATTGTACGGAGTGCTGGACAAGACTAATGGCAACTCTTTGCCTGCCTCAAGTCAGACAGAAGGCAATTTAGTGTGATATTACACATTCTGCACTATCGGGGAATGTGTACAATAACAATAAAGAAATCTTGAATATTGATGACAAACAATGGACCCAGCACCAATCCTTGAGACAC
Source organism: Narcine bancroftii (assembly GCF_036971445.1). NCBI lineage: Eukaryota > Metazoa > Chordata > Chondrichthyes > Torpediniformes > Narcinidae > Narcine > Narcine bancroftii. The sequence continues at coordinate 30,057,501 of NC_091478.1, read as the reverse complement.
ATCACTAGTCACCACATAGGACCTTGTCAAAAGCCTGACTAATGTCCATGTAGACAACATCCACAGCCTTTCCTTCATCAACTTTCCTGGTAACCTCCTCGAAAATCCTACAAGATTGGTTAAAGATGACCTATCACATAGAAAGTCATATTGAATATCCCTAATCAGTCCCTGACTATCCAAATACTTGTATATATGATCTCTTAGGTCACCTTCCAAAACTTACCTACTACTGATGTCAGGCTCACCAGCCTATGATTTCCTGGGTTATTTTTGGAGCCTATTTTAAATAACGGAACAATATGAGCTACCTGCCAATCCTCCAACATTTTTAAAATATCTGCTAGGGCCCTTGAAATTTCTGCACGTACCTCCCTCAAGAATGAGGGAATAGCTTGTCAGGACCTGAGGATTTTTGTACCTTAATTCACTTTAAGACAGCAATCATCTCCTCATCTTTAATCTGTACAGGGTCCGTGACCTCAATGCTTGTTTGCCTCACTGAGATTCTTCAATAAAGGTTTATTTGTTGAAATTTTTTTTTAAATTGCTTAAATACCTCTAAGACATGCGAATCTGACTTAAGACCAGTCCTTCAGTCCCAATTAAGGTTGTAAGTCGAGGACTACCTGTACCCCTCTCTTCTTCTTAACTAGATCCCCAATATCCCTCAAAACCAAGGTTCATTATGCCTGTTAACTTTTAGTCCTTACAGGTTCATACAAACAATGTACTCTCAAAATTTCACCTTTGAAGGCCTCCCTCTTGCCAAACACATCCTTGCCAGGAAACAACCAGCTCAATCCATACTTTGTAGATCCTTTCTCATTTACTCAAAATTGTCCTTCTCCGATTTTAGAATCTCAACCAAAAGACCAGACCTATCCTTATCCATAATTATGTTGAAACAAATAGCATTCATTCTTTAAACTACAACCTCCTTATAAAGGCTGCATACCTCTTATTTATGACAAAGTGGCTAATTTAAGACAAGCCTCTAATTAAAATCAAGAATGCCTGGGAGCAAGATTTGAACCTTTTAATGACCAATGAGATGTGGAATGGTATTCTTAAACTGATCCTTTTGAGCACGGCATTGTCTGTTGCATTTAAAGTGGTTCATAGAGCATATATGTCTAAAATTAAACTGTCTCGTTTTTATCCAGGCATAAATCCTCGATGTGACAAATGTAAAACAGGTGATGCCTGTTTAATTCATGTGTTCTGGTTCTGCCCGAGCTTAAAAAAATTTTGGAAGGAAGTCTTTCAAATTCTATTGGTTATTTTTAAATTACAATTGGAACCTAACTCTTTACTAGCTCTTTATGGAATGATGCTATACAAATTTCAATTCAATGTCACATTTTATCCTTTTCTTCATTAATGGCCAGACGTGCAATTTTGATGAAATGAAAGACAATATTTTACCTACACATGCACAATGGCTAAGGATATTATGCCTTGCTAATAACTGGAAAAAAGTAGATATGCTGTCATTGATTCAAATATCAAATTCCAAAATGATATGGGGCTCGTTTATGGACTTAAATCATAGCCTTAAGAGTTAGTGTTGATTTGAAATTTTGGCAAGATGCTGTCCCTCTGCAAGATTATGCCATTTGAATTTTTTTTTAAATGTTAACCTTCAACCTTGCTTATGGGAAGGGGTTTAATTTTTTCTTTTTTGTTCGGTTCTATTGTATCATTATGTTTGTGCTATTGTATTTCTGAATTTCTACATATGATCATTATTGTAATTTTTTACTAGTTCTGTAGCAAACATCATAATTGTACTGTTCATTTTTTTTCTATTGAATAAATATCAATAGATATTTTAAAAAGAAAGAAAATGAATGGCATTATAATCACTGAACCCAAAGTGTTCCCCTACGCATACTTCTGCCACCTGTCCTGTCTCATTATAAGAAATTCAGTACAGGCAGTCCCCGGTTTAAAATGTCCAATTTACGAACAATTCACATTTACGAACCAACAAGTCGGTTGGTTGTACAATATGCTGTACAATACTCTTTTTAACCCGCAGTTTTAAATTTGCAACGCTAACACTTTTATTGTTGCTATTTAAACCACCTCATAATACTTTGCAAGACTCTAATTTAAAATATTTGAAACATAGGCACTGAGCTGTGGTATAGAGTGAAGTGGTTGTGTTGAAAGTTATTGCTGTCCCCGCTGCGATCGGGCTCCCTGCACTATCCAAACCATAGAAGGAGTTTTCAAACCATTGAACAACACCTGAGGACATTGGACTCCCAGCAGGAGCAGTGACCTTGGGCCCATGGCAGGAACGGGGATGTCAGGTTCTACAATTCTTACCACCTCAAAAGTTCAATCGACCCTCGGCTTTTATCAATCCCCTTCCATTTTTCAACCCCTTGGATAGTCCCATTGACCCCCTCAGGGGTCGATATCGACCATTTTGGAGACCCCCCCATCCTACATCATCCAATTATGTACTGTATTATTATATTTAAGTTGCTGTAGTGTATTTGAAAGTGTTTAAGTGTTTTACATGCATATTAAGGTAAAATATAAACCATATTTGCTACATACTAAGATAAACATTTGACTAACTCACGCTAAATAAGAACCGTATGTACTTGTTCCAACTTAAATACAAGTTAAATTCAAGTTAAAGATAATGGAACTAGATTTTAACCCGGAGACTGCCTGTATTGCACTCTTTCTACTTGGTACCTCGATATCTTGATTTAGAAAACTTTCCTGAACACATTTGACAAACTCTAAACCATCCAGCCCTTTTACAGTATGGGAGTCCCAGTCAATATCTTAAAAATTAAAATCTCCTATTATCACAACCATCTTTTCTTCCATCGGTCTGCTATCTCTCTACAGTTTTGCTCCTCCAATTTTCTCTGACTATTGGGTGGTCCACAATACAACACCATAATGTGGTAATACATTTCTGGTTCCTCAGCTCCATTCATATAGCCTCAGGAGGCAAGCCCTCTGGTCTGTCCAGTCTGCAAACAGCTGTGATATTTTCCCTGACAAGCAATGCCACTTCTCCCCCTTTCATCCCTCCCACTCTATCTGAAAACAACAGAATCCCAGAACATTGAGCTGCCAGTCCTTCCCCTCCTGCCACCAAGTTTCACTGACGGCCTTGTATCATAATTCCACGAGCCAATCCATGATCTATCCAGCTCATCTGCCTCTCCTGCAATACTCCTTGCATTGAAATAGATGTATCTGAGAACATTATTTCCACCATGCACAATCCCTTGATTTCTATCTCTACATGTATTTTTAACATGATAATTTACCTCCCCCACTATCTGCCTTTCTCCCTAAACATCAATCTAGTTTAACACCTCCCGCCTCCCCCCCGCCCCCCACCCCACTCCCAAACCTGAGCAGCACAAGCAATGCTTCCTGCAAGGATATTAGTCTCTCCTCCAGTTCAGATGCAAACCATCCTGCCAGTACAGGTCCCACCATTCCTGAAAGAGTCCAATGACCCAGAAACCTGAAGCCCTCCCTCCTGCACAATGTCTTTATCCACATGTCAAGCTGCATCATCCTCCTATTTCTAACCTCACTACCACGTGGCACAGGTAGCAATGTTCAGATCACAATCCTAGAGGTCCTGTCCTTCAGCTTCACTCCAAACTCCCTGAGCTCTCTTTGCAAGACCTCATCACCTTTCCTGCCCATATTATTATTATTATTGGTCCCTACATGGATCCATCTGGATGCTCACCCTCCCTCTTGAGAATATCATGATCTGAGATATCTCTGACCCTGGCATCTGGGAGGCAATATAACATCCAAGATTCTTGATCTCTTCCACAGAACTTCTTATCTGCCCCCCAACTATGGAATCTTCCAACACTACAGCTCGTCTCTTCTTCTCCCTCCCTTTCTTAGCCAGAGGGCCAGACTCTGTGCCAAAGACCTGACTAGAAATCCGGAACCTAATGAGAGCCAAATCACAGCATTTAAGTCAAAAACACTGTTCAAGGACCAGGTATGTCCTACAGAAAGCCATTTCCTAAGCAAAGTGAAGATACTGGATGAGAATGGAAACAACAAAGGATACCCATCAGCTGAAGCAGGATCTAAATAACATAACTGCTGCAAGATCAAATTCAGTGCAATTGGAGACAGCAAAGCTGCATTCCCAGATGGACTCAATGAATTCTACACCCGATATGACCACCAGAACAAAGAAGACCCACTCTTACCCCCATATCTCTTAATGATCCTCTTCTGAAAGTATCCGAGGAGGACATGTGGGCTTCCTTCAGGAGAGTGAATCCAAGGAAAGCATCCAGCCCTGATGGGAGTACCTGGTCAAGTACCAAAAACCTGTGCCAACCAAATTGCCAATGTCTCCACAGATATCCTCAATATCCCACTCTGGCAGTGCATGGTACCTACAAGTTTCAATTATCCAAGAAGAGAGAGGTAACCTGCCTAAATGACCACCAACCAGTGGCACTCACATCTACAATGATATAATATCTGGTCAACAAAGATGAATACATCAGGGTGTTCTTTATCGACTACAGTTCATCATTCAACACCATCAACTCCTCAAAACTAGTCAGCCGACTCCAAGACCTGGGCCTCAATACCCCACCAGGTAAATGGATCCTGGATTTTCTCACCTCCAGACCCTTCTCAGTATAGACTGGCAATAAAATCTCCTCCACAATCTCCATCAGTACTGGAGCACCACAGGGCTGATATTTAGCTCCTGCTCTACTCACTTTATACCTCTGGCTGCGAGGCTCATTACAACAACAATACCATCAACAAAATTTACCAATGATACCATGGTAGTGGGTTGTATAAAAAGGGGCAATGAGTCAACATACAGGAGGGAGAGTGAACACTTGGCTAAATGGTGTACTAACAACAACCTCGCACTCAATGTCACCAAAAATAATGAGCTAATTTTGGACTTTAGGAGGAAAAAAACAGAGGTATACGATACAGTGATCATTGGGGGATCAGAGGTGGAGAGGATGAGCACATTTAAATTCCTGGGAGTCACTATCTCGGAAGACCTTTACTGGACCCACACACTAATGTTATAGTGAAGAAGGCACGTAAGCTCATTTATTTTCTCAGGAGTTTGTGGAGGTTTGATATGACATTGAAAACCTTGGAAAAGGTTTACACATGTGTAGTGTAAAGTGTGCTGACCGGCTGTATAACGGCCTGGTATGGGAGCACCAATACCTCTGAGCAGAAAGCCCTGCAAAAGGAAGTGGACTCAGCCCAGTACATCACAGGAAAAACTCTCCCCACTATCAAATCTACATGGAACCCTGCTGTTGAAGAGCATCAGGGATCCACACCACCCAGAACATGTTCTGTTCTCACTACTGCTATCAGGAAAGAGGTATATGTGCAACAGGACTCTTACAACTGATTCATTAACAGTTGCTTCCCCTCTACCATCAGAATTCTAAACAACAAACTCAATCAGAGACTCAGTTAAGGACCCTTAACTTGGTGAAGAAGGCAAATGCAATGTTGGCATTCGTATTGCAAAATCGTTGAGGACCCCTTCCACCCCGCACACAACATCTTTCAGCTGCTCCGTCGGGGAAAAGATACAGGAGTATCAGAGCCAGCACCACCAGGCTGAGAAACAGCTTCATGTCATGGGCAGTAAGAATGCTGAATGACCAAAGGAACTGCTCACACTAACCATCCAAGACTCTCATACCGTATATGAATGCTTGTCCTGCATATGTAATATTTGTCTGTATGTCTGGTTGTGTGTCTATATGTTTTGCACTGAGGACTGGAGATAACGTTTCCTTGGATTTTACAATCAGATGATAATAAACTTGTCTTGAAAGTGTACGACCATAAACTTTCCAACATTGTATTTAACTTCTCTGCCCATTCTCTTAATCTCTTTGCAGCCTCTCTGTTTTCCACCTATCTTTGTATCATCTGCAAACTTCACCACAAAGCCATTTATTCTTCAATCCAAATCATTAACAAACAACATAAAAGTAAGTGGCCCCTGCAGAACACCACTGGTAACCAGTACCCAACCAGAAATGGATTTGTTAATTCCCACTCTGTTTCCTGCCAGTCAGTGATCTACCCATACCAGTATCTTTCCTGTAAGTCCACATGCTCTCATCTTGTAAGCAGCCTCAGTGTGAGCACCTTGTCAAAGGCCTTTTCAAAGTCCAAATATACAACATCCACTGCATGATCTTTGTCTGGCCTGTTTGTGATCCCCTCAAAAAATTGCAGTAGGTTTGCCAGGCAAGATTTTTCCCTTCAGGAAATCATCCTGACTTCACTATCTTGTCATACTTCAAGAAGGTGTACGGCATCCTTGCCTTTATTACTCAGGGCATTAAATAGAAAAATTGGCAAGTTGTGTTGCAGCTGTACAAAATGGATTTAGCCATTTTTTGTCGTATTGCGTGCAGTTCTGGGAGCCACTGCAGATATCTAAGTGAGGTGCTGCCTCCAGAAGGCAGCCAGCATCATTAAGCACCACCATTACACAGCCTCTTCTCACTGCTATCTTCGGGCAAAAGGTATAGAAGCTTGAAAACCAGCATCTCGATGTTCAATAACGAGTTCAATAGTTATCAAGCTCTTGAACTTACCCTTGGTACACTAATCATGGACTGTTTGCACTATTGCAAGTCACTTTTTTGTACTTCGGATTTCTGTCAATATTTACTGTCTATCTAATTGTCTCTTAATTTAATTCCAATTAGTTTACTGTTACAGACTTTCTTTACCTGTTCAGCTGAAGCAAGTATTTTTGGGCATATGTGTACAATGTGTCATTCAATTCACTTATTACCAGACTATAGGAAAAACGTGGAGATTCTAGAGAGGGTGCAAATGATGTTCTCTGGATTGGAATGTACTGCTACAAGAGGTTGGGCAAACTTGGATCGTTTCTTCTTCAGTGTCAGAGGCTGAAGGGTAACCTGAAAGAAGTTTATAAAATTATGAAGGGGGTTGAAAAGGTCACTAGTTAATTATTTTTCCCAACTTGGAAATGTCATATACCGCAGAAGAAATATTTATGGTCAGGCGGATGAATTTCAAAGGAGATTGGCAAGGCAAATAGCTATTTGAACACAGAATGGTAGGCATCTGCAACACATTGCCAAGAGAGGTGGTGGAAGCAGATATGATCACAACTTTTAAGAAGCAAATTATACAGGACACATGAACAGGCAGGAAATTCAACAATTCATGCAATCTGGACATGTGAGAAAGTAGAAAAATTATGGGAAGATCTAAATCAGATATTAAATAAAGTAACAGAAAACAATATACCAAAGAATCCAGAGATCTTCCTCCTAAGTAACATAAAAAACAAAGAATTTGGAATTGATTTGGAGGATGCACAAAAAAGATTTGTTAAGATAGCTCTAGCCGTAGCAAAAAAATGTATTATGTCAACCTGGAAATCGGAAGATAATTTGAAAATACAACAATGGTATATAGAAATGAATAAATGTATTCCATTAGAAAAAATAACATATAGTTTAAGAAATAATATTGAAATATTTGAACAAATATGGGAGCCTTACATGAAACACAATAGCGAAAACCTACCGGCGACAATCACTACCTAAGTTAACGGAAGGAGAAGGAAATGAAAAGAATGGACTCAGTGGAATTTCTGGTGTATTTTTATTGAATGACAACATTGTTTGACGGGTTTAATGTATCCTAGATTTTGTACCTTAAATGGACGGGAGGGGGGAGGTAGGGAGGGTGGGATGGGAGGGGGGGGGAGAAAATGGCACTGTATATGTGTGAAAAGGAAAAAGTGTGTATCATGGTTAATGTGATTTATGGTGTGAAAAATAAAAAAAGTGAAAAAAAAACAGGCAGGAAATTAAGGGATACAGACTACACACAGGCAGATGGTATTACTCAGATTGGCATCAATAGTCAATTCACATGTGGCAAGACAAAGGGTTTGTTCCTGTGCTGTATTCTTCTCTGATCTAAATCCATGTGCACAAATCTTGTTGAACAACCTCCTGCAAAGGTCTTTTTACAAATTTTTCTGAAAATCAAATTAAACAACTTCCTCTGACATAAACTATAGAATATTACAGCACAGTATAGGGTTTTCGACACATGATATATAAACAGACTTTAAAAAAAAACTAAACTGTCCCATCACCATAACTCTACCTCCCTCTCTAAAAGTCTTTTAAATGTCCCTATTGTAATAATCTCCACCACCAACCCTGGCAATGCACTCTAGGCACCCATAACTCTGTGTATAAAAAAAAAACACAAAACTTACCCCTGACATCTCCCCTAAACTTTCCTCCCTTCCTTTATAGAGATGCCCATTGGTGTTTGCTACTCCTGCCCTGGGAAAAAGACTCTGGCTGTCTTCCTTATCTAGGCCTCTCATAATCTTGTAGACCTCCATGAAGTCACAACTCATCCACTCCAAAGAGAAAAGCCCCAGCTCTGCTAATCTTGCCTCATAAGACACATTCTCCAAATCCAGGCTGATCCCCTTTATAGTTTCCACATCCTTCCTTTAAAGAGGCGACCAGAACTGAACCTAACATTCCAAGTGTGGTCAAAGCAGAGTTTTATAGAGCTCCAACATTATCTCACAACTCTTGAACTCAATTCCAACTAATGAAGGCCAGCATATCATAAGCCCTCACATTCTATCAACCTGCACAGCAACTTTGAGAGATCTATGGATTTGGACCTCCAAATCCATACTGTTAAGAATCCTACCATGATCCATGTACTCTTCCTTCAACTTTAACCTTCCAAATGCATCATTCACACTTATCCTGTTTGAACACTATCTGACACTTTTCCACCCAACTTTGCATCCTGCTTATATACTGTTGCAATCTATAACAACCTTCTACACTATCTACATCACCTCCAACCTTCATGTCATCTGAAAAGTTATTGACCCATCCCTCTACTTCTTTGTCAAGGTAATTTATAAATATAAATAAGAGCAGGGGTCCCAGGACAGATCCCTAAGGAATGCCACTAGTCACTGACCTCTTTGCAGAATACATTCCAATCACTACTACCCTCTGCTTTCTGCAGGCTAGCCAATTCTGAATCCATATAACCAAGGATCCATGGATCCCATGCCTCATGACTTTCTGAATGTGTCTACCAAGGGGGAACCTGTCAAATGCCTTACTAAAATCCATATACACATTTACCACCCTACCTTCAGCAATTTCTTTTGTTACCTCCTCAAAAACCTCAGTTAGGCTAATGAGTCACAAACTGACCCTCACAAAACCATACTATCCATGAGATGACTATGCTTCTCTAAAAACTCAAACTTCATCCTGTCCCTAAGATTGTGGGCAATAGTTTGCACACCACTGATATAATACTCACTGGTCCATGATATCCAGGATTCTCCCTATTACCTTTTTTAAACATAAAAGTTAAGAGAGAGAATTTAAATTTGCCTTTCTCCTAACCTCCAGAACCTCCAACGTGGCAATGATGCCAAAATCAGTGTCAATGCCCCAGTATCCTCTTCCCTCGCTTCCTGTAGCAACCTTGGGTATATCTCGTCCAGTCCTAGGAACTTATCAAAGGTAATGTTTTTAATATGGTCCAGCAATTCCTCTTTCTTCATCTCAACATGGTCAGCATATAGGTTTGTTCTATTTTGACTCACCTCAACCAAGGTCCCTCTCTCTAGTGAATACTGAAGCAAAGAATTCATTTAGGACCTCCCTAAGCTCCTCCGTCTCCAGACCCTTGTTACCTCCTTATTCCTTAAGTGGCCCCACCTTCATTCATTCTCATTATCCTTCTGCTTTTCATGCAAGTATAGAATGCCTTGGGGCTTTCTTAATCCTACTTGCTAAGGCCTTTTCATGCCCCCGTTAACCTCTCCCAAGTTCCTTCCTGGCTACCTATAATTCTCATGAGCCCTTCCTGTCTTTTGCTTCCTTCTCCCTCTTAACTAGCTACCTCACCTCTTTTGTTAACTACAGCTCCTTTATCCTACCATCTCTTCCCTGTCTCAGGGGGAGAAACCTATACAAAATCTGCCGCAAATTACTCCTAAACATCCTCCACATTTCTTCTATGCCTTTCCCGAAAACACATGTTCCCAATTTACTCTCCCCAGTTCCTGCCTAATCCTATTGTAATTAGTCCTTCCTCAATTAAATGCTTTACCATTTTGTCTGCTCTTATCCTTGTTCATAACTATGCTAAAGCTCAGGGAGTTGCAGTCACTGTCATCAAAATGTCTGTCTCCAGTATGGCCTCTCCTCTAGTTGGCTGGCCCACATACTGGGTCAGGAATCCTTCTTGGACACACCTGACAAATTCTGCCATATCTATCCCTCTTGCAGTCAGGAATGCCAATCAATATTTGGAAAGTTGAAGACTCTCATAACAATAACCCTGTAATTTCTGCACCATTTCTAAGTGACCCGAGGGCTATTTGGGGGCCTACAGACTACTCTCAAACAGCTCCTGTTTCTGACTTCCACCCAGACCAACTCAGTCGACAATCCTTCTACAGTGTTCTTCCTTTCTGGAGCTGTGATACTATCCATGACCAGTAATACTACTCCCCACCCCCTTTCTTTTATCTCTCACTCTATGCCTTTTAAAACATCTAAACCCTTATAGATGCTATTAATCACATCCCTGTAGTACACCAGTAAATAGTCAAACATGATTTTTTTTTCCAAAAACCCCTGACAAATTCTGCTCAGCTGTATATTATTTTCAATGTTTGTACATTATCAACAGGCAGTCATCAAAAATGGGAGTTTTGCACATCTCAGTCATACTGCTGCTTACAATGCTCTCTCTGTTTCTCCATCAACCTGATAAAGACCACTGGCATCAAGGCAGAAACAACAGCAGGCTATTGACTTCAAAACTACAACACTGAATGCAATGCCCTTTGAAATGACCCGGATAGAGAAAGCTGTAGAGGTCAATGTTGCTGTTCTTTCATCTTCTATGTCTCTCACTTGAATACTTTTAACCATGAATCCCATTTTAATTAAAATGGCCATTCTAGGCTTATAACAGCTTCAATAGAACTTGCTTCACTATGTATATCATCCTGGACTGTAAAATACATGGTCATTAAAAGGAAAGCGAGAATACTGATTTTTTTTCTCCCACTTTAGCTGTGAAATAAAGCTCACCTGATAAACCACCAGCCTTCGAGGTTCCGCTGTATGACCTCCACCATGACGCCTTTCTCAAAGCCAATCTCATCTTTGCTCTGGTTGATGTATTGCTGCACAGTGATATACTTCTCCTCTATCATAAATAAACATCACAGCAAAGTTAGTGCCAGATATATGCAAACTCATTCACAAATACATCATTCATTAGGAAACGTTGGTGATAAGCTATTGGCATCAGGAACAATTCAATGAGCTTCCTCACACTTAATTTTCCTTTTCTTAAATTTAAATTCAGAAACCTTTTGAATAAAGAGAAGGAATGGAATTGAATTATCAGATGGCTTAACAATGCAGAAAAATCCATTGAGACCATTAACACCAGCTTCTGAAATTGTCTTCAGTTAATTTAATATCTGTCATCCTTTCAAATGACCATTAACAATTTAAAGCACTAATGGATTGTTTCTAGTCAGAAATTTTATGTTTCAAGAAACCTCTTTGCCTGGTGTCCATGGAAGTTTTGGTACCAATTTACAACAGATGTTCTCTTGTTACTAACTCATTAATCAGGAGTCAAAAAGGCAATGAGTCATGGAGCCTTTTGCCCCTTCATGCCTGTATCAGCTTCAAGTAGTGATCTTATTTTCGAGTGCTCATCTCCTGACCTTCAATCCCTTGACATTTCAATTGCTCATGTGAATGTTTTTCGATGCTGTGATTCCACCATCTCAGGAAGTGTGATTCAGATTTCAACCATCTTCTGTGAGAAAAATATTTCCCTCAATTTCCTACCTCTTATTTTAGCCCTCGACTTCTGTTTATACATACTTTGCTGAAGGGAAAGGTTCCTCAGTATTCACCATGTCTACATCTCTCAAAGTTTTGTAGACCTCAATTGGTTCCTTTACCAGCTTTCAAAAAGCCCCTGTCTCTATTAACGGCGCTGAAGTGGAGATAGAGCAAATATCAACAACAAACTGTCCTGTTGCAACCATGTTGATGTGATAAGGTTATGGGCTATAAACAGGATGAGTTCTTCTGAACTCCAAGGAATATACTCCAAGAACTGTCAAACATACCTCGTGCTAATCCCTTCAGTCCAGGAATCATCCTTGTGAATCTTCTCTGAACCTTCCAATGACAGTTCACCCATTCATGAAATAAGGAGCTAAATGCTTACCTCATACTCTAGGTGAGGCCTCACCAGTACCTTTTTAAGCCTCAACATCACATTTCTGCTCTTATATACTATTCCTCTAGATATGAATGCCAACATTGTATGCGCCTTCTTCACCACTGACTCAACCTGGAGGTTAACCTTGAGGTTATCTTGCACGAAGATGCCCAAGTCCTTTTGCACCTCCAAATTTTGAATATTTCCCCCCATCCAAATAATTGTCTTTCCTATTATTGCTTCGACCAAAGTGCATGACCATACACTTACCAACATTTTATTTCATTTCCCACTTCTTTGTCTGTTCTTCTATCTATCGAAGTTTCTCTGTTTCCTCCACACTATTTGCCCCCCCCCCACCTACCTTTGTATCATTTGCAAACTTAGCCACAAAGCCATTTATCTACAATCCAAGTTATTAATATACAACGTAAAAATAAATAGCGCCAACATCAACCCCTGCATAACACTACTGGCAACCGATAGCTATCCCACTCTCTGTTTCCTAGCATTCAGACAGTGCTCTACCCATGTATCTTTCCTGTAATTTCATGGGTCTCAATGTGCGGCACATTGTCAAAGGCCTTTTTAAAATCCAAATCCAAACATGCACCTCCTTTGTTTAGCCTGCTTGTGGTCTCCTCAAAAAATTGCAGGTTTGTCAGGCACGATCTTCCCGTAAGGAAACTATGCTGACTTTGGCCTATCTTGTCAGGCACCTCCAGGTACGCCATGACCTCATCTTTGAAAAATAACTCCAACAACTTCCCAACCACCAATGTAGGGCTGACAGGTCTAAAATTTGCCCCCCCCCCTCACTTTTTAAATAGCAAAGTGACCTTTGCAATGCCAAAATCTATTGATTCTTGGAAGATCATTACAAATGGCTCCACAATCTCTACAGCTACTTCTTTCAGACCCTGAGGGTGCATTCCACCTGGTCTGGGAGTCTTATCTACTGCACTCACCTCTCTTCCCTGACAGCCTTGAAACTCAAGATTATAGCTAATGTTTTCTACAATGAAGACTGATACAAAATACTAGTTCAGTTCCTCTGCCATCTTCTTGTCTCCCATTACAGTTTCTCCAGCCTCATTTTCTATCAGTCCTATATCTAATCTCACCTCTTTTACACTGAACATACACTGAAAAAGGTTTTGGTATACTCTTTGATATTATTTTGCTATCTTCCTTTCAAAGTTAATCTTTCCCTTCCCAAAAACATTCTTGGTTGCCTTCTGAAAACTTTCAAAAGCTTCCCAGTACTGTCTCTTGCCACTAATTTTTGATTCCTTGCATGCCCTTCCTTTTGCTTCCACTTTGGGTTTGATTTCACCTGTCAGCCACAGTTGTGTCATTTTTCCATTGAAATATCTTTTTTTTTAAATATACCTGGACTCCACGTTCCTTATTTCTTGCAGAAACTCCAGCCATAAAACCAAAGCACCACAGAACATTACGGAACAGACACAGGCCCTTCAATCCTTCTAGTCTGTGCCCAACTATTTCCCTGCCTAGCCCCACTGACCTGTCCCATCCATAGCCCTACTTACCCCTTCAATCCACATACCAGTCCAAATTTTTCTTAAATATTAAAATTGAGCCCACATTCACCACTTCAATTGGCAGTTCATATCACACCCCCACCACTCTATGTGAAGAGTGATATCCCCTCAACTTTTCCTCTTTCAACCTTAATCCATGTCCTCAAGTTTGTATCTCACCTACATCAGCTGATAAAGCCTATCCACGGTTACTCTATCTATACCCCCATAATTTTAAATACTTCTATCAAATCTCCACTCATTTTTCTTTGCTCTAAGGAATAAAGTCCTAACCTATTTAAACTTTCCCTGTAACTTAGATCTTGATGTGTATGCAACATCCTAGTAAATATTCTCTGCATTCTTTCAATCTTATTGATAGCTTTCCTGTAGTTAGTTGACCAAAACTGCACCTAATACTCCAAGTTTAGCCTCACCAATGTCTTGTACAACTTTAACATAACATCCCAACTCTTATACTCACTGAAATACTGACACATCTAACTTTACTTTCTCCTTGTTAAATCTCAAATTGAACTCAATCATATTATGATCACAGCCCAGTAATGGTTCCTTTACCTTAAGCTCTCTAATCATCTCTGGTGTTTTATATAGCACCCAATCCAGTACAATCGATCCCCTCATGGGCCCATCAACAAGCTACTCTAAAATGCCATCTCATTGGTATTCTACAAATTCTCTCTCCTAAGATCATAAATTCTTGTGAACATAAACATTTTTCTGATGGCAAGGGTATCAGAAATGGTAGGATATGAGAGGAAGTTGTTGTAAAGGGAAATCTTTTATATGGAGGAGCTGGTGGAATCAAACATATTAAGAAGCACGCATTTAAATAGCCATGGGATAGAAGGATATAGACATAAATAGGATTAGTACAGATCAGCAAAATTGATGGGCATGGTTGTGGTGGCTTGTAGGGCCTGTTTCTGTCCTGTATGAATCTATGGTGATGAAAGTTCAGCGCTGGAATAATTTTTAGAAATAGGACCAGGAATAGGCCATCTGCCTCGTCAATTCTGCTTTGCCATTCAATAAGAGCGAGTTAGACTTAACAAATGTTGAACTGTGTAATATATTCAACACGTTGTAGTCCAAGCAGCTTTGGGAAGAAAGGGCACCACATTAAATAAAATCGAAGCCAATATTTGAAAGCAGGTGCTGTGTGTTAAAGTAAATGATGCTGTTGAATTACATAAATCTGATTATTTTGGAATTGTTAAAACACACAAAGATCACTTCTGTGAATAATATTGAGAAAGACCTGACAAGTTATGCCATTTGCTTTTATGTGAAATAGCTCATTCTTAAAAAGCTTCATCTGGCAATGAAGAGCCAGAAATAATGAAGAACAAAACCAAAATTCCCAGTTTAAAACTGGCTCTGGAACAGCTTTAGGGTTTCCAAAACAAAATCCCACTGAACAGGTGTAAAACACAAAAGTCTGCAGATACCATGGTCGAAGTAGAAACACAATGCTGGAGAAATTCAGCAGGTCAAACAGTTTATTTCATCTAGCAACGATAAAGATACATCACCAATGTTTCAGGCTTGAGCCCCTCATCAAGGTATAATAAAATGAAGGTAGGCACCCAAACTAGGTACACTGATCTGCTGAATTTCTCCGGCTTGGAGTTTTTACTCATTGAGCAGGTCTTATTTCCCTTGATGAAACATAGAAAGGCTACGGCATGGGAAAAAGGGCAAAGGGAGCAAGGGCAGAACGTGTCTTGCTGAACAGCATGTGAAAGAGAGAATAGCAGAACTTGGCAGCAGAGGCTGAGCTTGAGAGAGAGAGAGAGAGAAAATAAAGTGATGAAGGAGGGAGGGACTTGGGAATATGATCAAAATGCACAGAAAGAAGGCCTCATGCACAGCCAAACCAAAGCCACCCCAAATTGGAAGAATAACACCTAATATACCATCTGAGAACCCAAAAACCAAATGGCATTAACATCGACTTCTCCAGTTTCTGTTAGCCCACCCCCTTCCCCGCCGACTCTCTCTCTCTCTCTTTCCCCATCTCCTTTCCTACAGCTCCCCACACCCTTCCCTCTCCATTCCGAGCACTACCCCCTCCCCCTATCACTTCTCAGCAATTTCTCTCTTCTGCCCTGCCATCCAAATGCACCTGTGACCTCTTGCCTGTTGGCCTGTGCTCCTTTATTCAGGAGCCTGCCTGCTTTTTACTCATACCTTGACAAAGGCCTCAGGCCTAAAATGTTGGCTATATATCTTTGCTTCCTATCGATGCTTCATGACCTGCTGACTTTCTCCACATTTTTGTGTATCATATGACAATCACCACATCTGCAGACTTCCCTGTTTCATAAGATGTGGAGAGAAGACCAACTTCTAGGCAGTGGAAAGTGCCCAGGGGCAGATAGGTAGAGGGAAACCTGGGGCAAGTAAAGCTGAGTATGGAGGCACAGGCAGAGTATAGAGCAGCAGAACCAGTGCAGCAGGAGGCAATTGTAGCAGGTAGTTGCAGACTTTTATTATTTATTATGCCTTTTTTAATTAACAATTTTGAAGAGGGAGGTTGTAGATCAGATAGATTTTTTTAAATGGGACAAGAGCATAAGCATTGATGAGGAAAATTAACAGTAGGTAAACAAGACATCTGCAGATGCTGGGGCCCAGTGCAATACACAAAAGTGCTGAAAATTAACAGCATTCAACTTTACCAGAACTTGACGAACCAGATTTCTTCCTGCTGAAATATCGAGTTTGTACTAATAGCTCTCTCTCAGCTACACCAAGCTTTTGGTTCTGTATTGCACATGGTGATTTCAGAGACAAAAATATCACCATGTATTCAGTTCTATAACTCTTAACTCACAAAATCTTTTTAAAAACCAAATATTTCAGAATTTTCCTCCACTGCTGGCATAAGTTTAGCCTCATTCTTTGCCGAACCAACACTAAAATTCTACAGTTTTATCCTATTGATTGATTTTCTTTTTATCCTACCAGCTTTCCAAATTAACAAACTTTTTTGTTTGCATCCACTCTGATCAGTAGAGAAATCAAAGAGAGAAAAATCAAATAAAATATATCAACAGCTGTTCAAAGAGCATTATAGAAGCCACAAGCACAATCAACAAGTTGGAATAGTCAGCCTTTTAGAGAAAGTACAAACTCTTTGGTCCTTCTATCCAGTCATTGAATTAAACCTGACATCGTGTATATGAATTTAGAGGGTGCCGGGCTTTGTTCACCTGGGTTTTGCTGGCGGTTACACATTCCTCCCAGAGTCCACCTCCGGTCCAGCCGGCGCAGATGAGCTTTGCGTCTCTTAGTGACTACAAGTATGGAGTGAAATGTATTACAAAACATACAAATCAAACAGCCAAGTGTTAACAACAAGGAGATGAACATATTCACATAGAAACCACAAGGATCAGGGCTGGAAGGACACTGCTGGATTGAAGTATTACATTTAGTTCGTCTTGTTGCAGTAGGTTGTGTACTTCTCTCTGCACTAAAAAAAGACTTTAGTCTGACCATGCCTCTTGAGATATAAAAGCTGCAGATTCCCTCCGCACCAAGTGGTAATATTAGGGAGTTTTAACTGGGACTGCCATTGTGCTAAGAGCTTGGATGGGTGGAATATGTTGGGGTTTTTTTATTATAGTTTTCTCAGGCAATACATAGATAGCCCGACAAGTGAAAGGGCAATGCTCGACTACAGAACTATAGAACAATATAGATCAGAAACAGTCTCTTAGGCACTTCTAGTCCATGCTGAACTATTATTCTCCCTAGTCCCACTGACCTGTACCCCAACCATTGCCCTCCATATCCCTCCAATCCATGTATCTGTCCAAATTCAACTTAAAAATTAAAATTCAGCCCGCAGTCACCATTTCAGCTGGCAGCTTGTACCACACTCCCACTACCCTCTGTGGGAAGATGTCCCCCTAATGTTCCCACAAAACCTTTCCCCTTTCACCCTTAACCTATGTCCTCTGGTTTGTCTCTCACCTCCCCTCAGTGGAAAAAGCCTGATTACATTTACTCTACCTATCCCCCTCATAATTTTATATACTGCTATCAAATCTTCCCTCATTCTTCTAGGCTCCAGGGAATAAAATCCTAACCTGTTTAACCTTTCCCTGTAACTCTGTTCCTGAAGTCCAAGCAACATCCTAGTAAATCTTCTCTGCACTCTTTCCTGTAGATATCTTTCCTGTGGTTCGGTGACCAAACTGCACACAATACTCCAGATTTGACTTTACCAATGTCTTGTACAACTTCATCATAACCTCTCAACTCCTGTACTCAATACTTTGATTTATGAAGGCCAATATGCTTTCTTTCCAACCTTATTTGCCTGTGACGTCATTTTCAGGAAATTATTCCAAGATCCCTGTGTTCTATCGCTCTCGTCAGTGCCCTACCATTTACCATTTATGAACTTTCTTGGTTTGTCCTTCCAAAATGCAACACCTCACACTTGTCTGCATTAAATTCCATTTGCCATTTTTCAGCCGATTTTTCCAGCTGGTCCAGATCCGTCTGCGAGCTTTGAAAGCCTTCCTCACTGTCTGCAACACCTCCAATCTTTGTCTCGTCTGCAAAATTGCTGATCCAATTGACAACATTATCATCCAGATCATTGATACAGCTGACAAACAACATTGGGCCAGAGTAACACTCAGTGGGAGAGCACTTTGGGACCAGTGACCAAGTTCTATTGATTTTAAATAATTATAATTATGGTAAAGGATAGGAGAGGGCCATAGGTTAAAAGTCTGAATCAGGCCACGGCCAATCATTCAAAGTGTTAGACAGGAACTTTCAGAGGTTGATTGGAAAAGGCTGCTGGCAGGTTTAGGGACATCTGACAAGTGGGAGGCTTTTAAAAATGTGATAGCAAGAATTCAAGGACAGTGTGTTGCTTTTAGAATGAAGGGCAAGGCTGGTATGAACAGGAGACCCTGAATGAAGAGACACATTGAGGTTTCAGTGAAGTAAAAGGAGGTATATGTCAAATATGAGGAGCCAGTACTGATCCTGCAGCATATCGCTGGTCATTGCTGGAAACAGCAAAGAAAACATTCACAGTAGCCAGATGTTGGTGAATCTGTGGAATTTGATGCCACAGATGGCTGTGGAAGCCAAATCATTGGGTGTATTTAAGGCAGAGAGTGATAGGTTCTTGATTAGCCACGACATCAAAGGTTATGGAAGAGGCCAGGGAGTTGGGGCTGAGGTGGAAAATGGATCAGCTCATGATAGAATGGTATGGCAGACTCAATGGGCGACACAGTAGGCATAGCAGTTAACGCAATGCCTTTACAGTGCCAGCGATTGGGACCAGGGTTCGAATTCACACTGTCTGTAAGGAGATTGTACGTTCTGTGTCTGCATGGGTTTTCCCCAGGCGCTCTGGTTTCCTTCCACTGTTCAAAACATACTGGAGGTGTAGATTAATTGGATCTAAATTGGGCAACATAGACTTGTGGGCCAAAATGGCTGTATGTCTAAATTTTAAAAATTAAATTGAAAATTGCTTCTGTGTCTTACAATAATGTTGCCAAGTCTCATGGGGCTTGAATTATATGGAGGCTAGATTACCTAGAACTTTACTCCCTGGAGCAGAGGGGAACCTTATAATGGTTTATAAAATCAAGAGGATCATAGATAGTATTTTTCCTCAGAGTAGATGAAGCTAAAACAAAAAATTATAGATTTAAGATGGGGGAATTAAAATAGACCGAAGGGGAACCTTTTTCACACAAAGTGTGGTGCATATATGGAAAAAGCTGCCAGAAGAAGTGGTTGAAAAAGGGACAAAGGTTGATAATTCTCCAGTGAAGATCAATGGTTCTGACATGGAGAGCACAAAGTTTCTTGGTGTACATATAAAGAACATCCTATCCTGGACCTACAATACTTCCTCATTGGCCAGGAAGGTGCAGCAACTCCTACTCTTCCTAATGAGGTTGAGGAGGGTCAGGCTACTGGCATTTTACAGGGACACAATTGAGAGGGTCCTATCTGACTGCATCATTGTGTGGTATGGTGGCTTCAAAGCCTTGGACTGGAAGTCAATACAGAGAATCATTAAAAAGGCCAAGAAGATAATTAGGGTCTCCCTTTCCTCCATTGATGACATTCACCAGGAGCATACATTAAATAGGGCTCAAAGAATTATTGACAACCCTTTCCATCTAGCACACAGTATCTTTGACCAACTACCATCAAAGAGATGGTACTGGGCATCAAAATCAGGACTACCAGGCTGGGAAATAGCTTCTTCCCATGGGCAGTGAGATTGATGAACAGTATCCTGTAACCTAGGGCCTTCATCAAAATCTTTGTATCCTCATTAGCAACAAGTGAAAGCTCAGAGGGACTGGAGAGTAGCCAATGTTGTACCTTTGTTCTTGAAGGGAAACAAGGATAGTCCAGAAAATTATAGGCCTGTGAACTTCATATCAGTGCCGGTAAATTATTTTCAAGGATATTAAGGGATAGGATTTATGAATATTTGGAATTCCAGGGTCACATTTGGGACAGTCAGTGTGGCTTTCTGTGGGAAAGAACACATTTTTCAAATTTGGTTGAGTTTTTTGAGGTGATGACAAAAAGTAGTTGGCTGATGAGAGTGGGGCAGTGGATGCTGCCTATGTAGATTTTAGTAAGACATTTTTGTCAAATGGTTGGCTGATCCAAAAATTACAGGGAAAAAAGGGTTAATGCTATCTTTATACCTTGAGAAAGGGCTCAAGTCCAAATTGTTGGTTATGTACCTTTATTTTGCTACATAAATTAAATTGTTTGACCTGTTGAGGTTCCCCAGCATTGTGTTTTTACTTTAACCATGACTTCTGCATACTTTCGTGTTTTACTTCCATGCATGGGACACATGGCGAGTTGATAGTTTAGATTTGGATTTGGCTGACTAATAGAGGGTTGTGGTGGAAAGGTGTTTTTCTGGCTTATAGCTCCATGACCAGTGGTGTTCTGTGGGGATTGGTGTTGGAACCTCCGTTGTTTGTGATAATATATAAATTATTTGGATGATAAAGTAGTTGGGTGAGTTATTAAGTTTCCAGATGACACTAACATTGATGGAGCTGTAGTCAGTGTGGAGGGTTCTAGATATGGGCAGGGAAAAGGCAGGCAAAGTCTAAACTTGACTAGTGTGAAGTGTGCAAGGGCAATATATAATGACAGAACTCTTAGGCATTGATGTGTACAGGGAACTGGGAGTTCAGGTACATAGATCCTTGCAGGTGACCAGCAAATAGATGAGCTTAAATTTGGTGAGGCCAAATTTGGAGCATTGTGTACATTTTTGGTTGGTCATCTAATTACAGGAAAGATATTAGTAAGATAGAAAGAGTTCAGAGATTTACTAGGATATTTCCCAGACTTCAGGAACTGAGTTACAGGGAAAGGTTAAACAGGTTAGGACTTTATTCCATGGAGTGTAGAAGAATAAGGGGAGATTTGATAGAGGTATTTAAAATTATGAGCGGGATTGTAGATAGGTATTTTTCACTGAGGGTAGATGAGATACAAACCATAGAACGTGGGTTAGGAGTGAAAGGGGAAAAGTTTAGGGGGAACACAAGGGGAAACTAATGATTATGATTAAGACTGGGTCTCAAATTAAAATCCTAAATTGGGGCAAGGTAATTTTGACAGGATAAGGCAGGAATTAGTAATATTTGACTGGATACCAATGTTGGAGTAAAATCACAAATGCCTTGAGAGTCATTTGAAAGGTTATAAGAACGGTCCAGGACTACATGATCCTGGTAGGGAAAAGGGTAAGAATGTGAGGAATCCTGGCCAACAAGAGATGTAGAGGCATAAATCAGAAAGGGTTACAGGGAGAAGGCAGGAGAATGGGGCTAAAAAGGATAGTAAATCAGCCATGATGGCATGGCAGACAAACCTTGATGGGCTGAATGGCCCAATTCCATCTTGTGCCTTGTGGTCTTAGAGAAAGAAAAAGGAGGCATACATTAGATACAGGAAAAGTTTCAGGAATGGGTTTTAAGTAAAACATTTGATAAGGTCCGACATAGTATGTTGGTATGGAAGGTTAGGGTACATGGGATAGGAGGCCAACTAGCCAACTGGATAGAATACTGGCTCAGAGTCAGACAGTGGTTGTAGTTAGTTTTCAAACTGGAGGACCATGACTATTGGAGTGCCTCAGGGTTTAGTATTGTGTCAGTTTACCCTCCATTTGAATAAAAATATCAACTCAAATTGGAGTCAGTGAAGAGTCAATCCAAAGATTGGCTCCTGGGATCAGGGGAGCATTTCAGACAAAAATTGAATAAGATTGGCCTATATTCATCTGCTTTTAAAATAATTCTATGTTTGATGTAATTAGAGAAATATAGAGAATTCTGAGAGGGATTGAGAGGTACATGCAACGTCACTGGAAGGTCTACAAATATGGAGCTCGGAGTTATGATAGGCTATTTTACCATCTGAATCTGTCCTGGCTTTTAAAAACAATCAAGCTAGTCCTTCTCCCCAAAGCCCTACAAATTCCAATTTTATGAGATGCTTTTTCAAGCTTCCTTCTGAACAACAATCGAATCTGCTTTCACTATTCCCCCAATCACCTCCCCCTCCTCCAAAGTGAATTCCATTTGCAAAGTACTTGTCAAAAATTGCTTTCCTCTTTTTTAACTGTTGATTTTTTAAGCCAATGATCTTGAGTTTGTCTTGACCCTTCTCTTCACCTACTGTGTCCATACTCTTCAAATCTTAAATATTTGTAAGATCCTGTGTTCCAAGAAAACAACCTTAGCTTCTGGATTCTATCCAAAAAACAAAAGTCCTTAATTCCTAGAAGATTACATCTCTTTTTCACCTTTAAAGTCATTACATGACAGCTGTGGCTGAACTAGAATGGAGAACATGGACAAAGAAATCTAAAGTATAGCACAGGCCCTTAGGCCACCATCCTGTGCCAAACTAATATACTTTAGTAATTGCCTAGATTTTCCCCACTGCATAGCCCTCCATTTTTCTCTGTTCCATGTACCTATCTAATAGTCACTAAAAAGATCCTGTTGTATCTGCTCCACCACCATTGCTGGCAGTGCATTCCATGCACCTACCATTATCTGTGTGAAACACTTAACTCTTATATTGCCTCTGTACTTACTCCCAAGCACCTTAAAACCTTGCCCCCTCATGTTAGCCATTTCAGCCCTGAAACGGGACTCTAGCCATCCACACAATCAATGCCTCTCATTATCTTGTATGGGTCACCCCTCATCCTGTGTTGCTCCAAGGAGAAAAGACCAAGTTTACTCAACTTATCCTCATAGAGCATCCATATCCTTCGAGAAGACAGGTGACCAGAAGTGAACACGTTATTCCATGAGGGATCTAACCAACTTTTTGTAAGCTGCAACATTCCACACACCTCCTGAACTCAATCCTACCATTAATGAAGACCAACACCCATCCTGCTTCTTAACAACACTATCAACCTGTGCAGCAGCTTAGAGTGTCCTATGGATACGGAGCCCAAGATCTCTCAGTCCTTCCACACTGCTCAGAGCCCTCCCATTAAGGTTGTATTCTGCCTTCAAATATCTGAGAATAGTTCATCATGACCATCATGTTCTTGTAGACCATGTTCTCTTGGATATGGAACATTACAGCACAGTACAGGCACTTTGGCCCTCGATGTTGTGCCGACCCATATTTTACTTAAAAAAGTACTAAACCCACCTGACCCCATAACCCTCAATTTTTCTCCCATCCATGTGCCTGACTAAGAGTCTGTTAAATCCCCCTAATGCTTCAGCAACCACCACCCTCCCTGGCAAGGCATTCCAGACACCCACAACTCTCTGAGTAAAATAATTACCCCTGATGTCGCCCCAAAACTTCCTTCCCTTCATTTTGTTCTCATGTCCTCTGGTGTTTGCTATTCCTGCCCTGGGAAATAGGCATTGGTTGTCCTCTTATCTATTCCTCTCATAATCTTGTAAATCTCTGTTAAGTCACCTCTCATCCTTCTACGCTCCAAAGAAAAAAGTTCCAACTCTGTTAACTTTGCCTCATAAGACATTTTCCAATCCAGGTAACATCCTAGTAAATCTCCTCTGCATCCTCTCCATAGCTTCCACATCCTTCCTATAATGAGGTGATCAGAACTGAACACAATACTCTAAATGTGGACTCACCAGAGATTTGTAGAGTTGCAAGATGACCTCTCTACTCTTGAACTCAATCCCTCTATTAATGAAGCCCAGCATCCCATAGGCCTTCTTAACTATCCTATTAACCTGTGCGGCGACCTTGAGTGATGTATGGATTTAGACCCCCCCAGGTCCCTCTGTTCATCCACACTCTTAAGTAACCAACCATTAACCCAGTACTCAGCCTTCTGGTTTGTCCTTCCAAAATGCATCACCTCACACTTATCCGGATTGAACTCCATCTGCCAATTTTACACCACAATCTGCATCCTGTCTATATCCTTTTGTTACCTTTGACAACTTTCAGCTTCATCCATAACTCCTCCAACCTCATATCATCTGCAAACTTACTGACCCATTCTTCTGCCTCTTCATCAGGGTCAATTATAAAAGAGCAGGGGTCCCAGAACAGATCTTTGTGGTACTCCACTAGTCACTGAACTACAGGAAGAATACTTTCCTTCTACCACTATTCTCTCCTTTCTACCTGCAAGCCAATTTTTTTAAATCTACACAGCAAATGTTCCATGGATCCCATGGCTCATGACTTTCTAAATGAATCTCTCATGGGGGACCTTGTCAAATGCCTTTCTAAGATCCATGTAGACCATATCTATCACCCTACCTTCATCAGTTTCTTTTGTTATATTCTCAAAAAACTCAATTAGGCTTGTAAGGCATGACCTACCCTTCACAAGGCCATGCTATCCTTGAGTAGACTGTACTTCTCCAAATCCTCATATCCTTAAGAATCCTCTCCAATAATTTGCACACCACTGATGTAAAACTTACCAGTCTATAATTCCCAGGATTCTCCCTATTACCTTTTTTTTAAACAAGGGGGCTACATTTGCCATTATCCAATCCTCTGGCACCTCCCTGCGGCCAGTAGACTCAAAGATCGTAACTACTGCCCAACTATCTCTTCCTTCACTTCCTACAGTAACCTGGGGTATACTGTGTCTAGGCCCAGGGACTTTTCAATCTTGATGTCTTTAAGAAGATCCAACATTTCCTCTTCTTTAATCTCAAATCTGTCCAGTGCACAAGCCTGTTCTATTCCGCCTTACCCTGATCAAGGCCTTTTTCTCTTGTGAATACTGAAGCAAAGTATTTGTTTAGGTCCTCTCTAACCTCCTCCACCTCCAGGCACGTGTTGTCCCTTTTATCCTTTAGCAGCCCCACCTTCACTCTCATCATCTTCTGTTCTTCATATACACAGAGAATGCCTTGGGGTTCTCCTTAATCCAACATGCCAAGGCCTTCTCATGCCCCTTCAACCTCTCCTAAGTCCTTCCTAAAGCTCCTTCCTGGCCACCATATACTTCTCATTAACCCTTTCTGCTTCCTATATCTAATATATGCTTCCTTTTTCCTCTTGACTGGCTGCCTCACAGGTTTCGTCAACCATGGTTCCCTTTTCCTACCATCTTTTCCTTGTCCCAGCACAAATGGTCCCTAAACTTCCACCACATTAGTTCTGTGCTTTCTCCCTCGAACATCTCTTTCCAATTTAATCTTGCTAGTTCCTGACTCATCCCTATGTAATTAGCCCTTCCCCAATTAAGCTCTTTCCCATTTTGTCTACTTTTATCCTTTTCCATAGTTTTGCTTAAGGGAGTTGCGATCACTCTCACCAAAATGCTCCCCCTCTGAGAGATCCGCCACCTGACCAGGTTCATTAGCCAGGATTAGATCTAGCATGGCCTCTCCTCTCATTGGCTAGTCTACATACTCCATCAGGAATCCTTCTTGAACTCACCTGATAAATTCTGCCCCATCCATCTCTCTTGCAGTCAGGATGTCCCAGTCAATATTAGGGAAGTTGAAATTACCCATAACTACAGCCCTGCATTTCCTGCACCAATCCAAATCTGCCTACTTCTCTGCCCCTCAGTGTCCCAAGGGCTATTTGGGGGCCTATCGACTACTATCAGAATAGTGATTTCTCACTTCCTATTTCTTACTTCCACCCACACCAAATCAGTGGACACTTCCTCTACAGCCTCCTCTCTTTCTTTAGCCATGATACTATTCCTGACCAGTCATGCTACTCCCCACCCCGTTTTATCCTATTCCTTTTAAAACACCTAAACCTCAGTACCTGCATCAACCAATCCTGCCCTTCCTCCAGCCAAGTCACTGTAACAACCTTGAATCCTATGTGCTTTTTGAGTAATTTTTTTTTACCTGTCCTATCCATGAATTGAACCTATTGAGCGTCAGCAAAAGTGGGTAGATTTGATAAAGATGTACAAAATTATGAGCGGTATAAATAGAGTAAGAAGGCTTTTTCCACTGAGGTTAGGTGAGAGGACATGGTTTAAGAGGAACATTCAGGAGAATTTCTTCACAAAGAATGGTGGGAATATGGAACGAGCTGCCAGCTGAAGTAGTGATTTCAATAATTTAGATCATTTTGACAGGTACGTGAATGGAGGGGTATGGAGTACTATGGTCTGGGTGTAGGTCAATGGGTCTTGGCAGAATAATTATTTTGCACGGACTAAATGGGCCAAAGTGCCTGCTGCACTGTTGGAATGCTGTTTTAATATAAAAATGTTTTCTCTCCATTTGTTTTTTAGTTAAATCCATGTTCATTCATTCCAATTCTTCCTCCAGCCAAGATACCACAAAGGGTTTTTGTTTTAGTACCAACAATGAAAATACTGGTAATCAACAGCCCTTTTAACTCCCTGAGCACTAATATTTTCTATTTTTAGGTGCTATTCATAAATTGGCGTGCTTCGTAAGCATCAGATCTGACCCACTTTATGTCTGAAGCCACTTCGACAATGGATCATCTCTAAACCAAATGTCAACCTATTTGGTTGACATCGATATGATCGCAACATCTGGGATGAAGAGCACTGTTCGGAGCAGTTTCTCATCACGAGCCTGCGAGGAATACCACTATATGCACAAAATTAAATTTGAGGGCTATAGCATCCAACTGTGTCCTCGCAGTTGGACTTGAAATCAGTTCCGGGGAAGATACGGCATTTTTAACCACACATTTACTGAGCAATTTTTCAGCAGGCTATAACCCAATGAATATTTGTGCTGTTTAAGCCTTTATCAATAGTACTCAGGGAGTTAAATGCTCATATGCCAGTATATAAGAAAATGATTCAAAACAAACCTGTGAAAACAGTTGATTGAACACAATATGCAAATTATTCAGAGATTACAATTTTAACAACAAAACATGACAATGATCAGACACTTTAGTGATTTCACATTTAATGAATGGCTCGGATGTAGAAGAAACATAGAAATCAGTAGATGTTAAAAGACTAGAATACAGCTTGTTTCCCTTCTCTCATTATGGTGGTATATAAATTGTTAGTTGATCAATGCAATCCATCTCAATCAATGTAATTGATATCTATCACTGGATCCAGACATGAAATAGAGAAACAGTCCAGCCAAACTGGAAGATTTTAGAGAATAATATAAAGAAAGGGAGAATGGGAGAACCTGAGACCTAATAATTATCCCTGCACTTATTTTTCAACTCATCTAATAAAGGAAAGTAGCTCTTCCTATTTAGAAAACCCCTGCTCCTCATAATGCAAGGATTCCTATTCCTCCATTCCCTGCACATTCCTGTGCCTGTCCATTTAAGCCATATCCAATATTTGAACATAACTACTATTTTTCAGTCCTTGCATCCTCCTTATTAATCTCCTTTTACACTCTCTCTGGTCCAATGATACTGTGGATATAAAAACAACCCAATAATTGTGATGTAGAAGTAACCTTGCTGTTCTTGCATTCCACACCAGCTAACAAAAGTAAACATCCTGATGTCATTAAAATATTTTACAGTGGAACATAATTCATTCAGTTATGGGATTTGGGTATCACTGATGGAACCATCACTCACTGTCCTTAACAAACAGAAACAGTTCATAGAACATAGAACATAGCAGGACAGTACAGACCCTTCACCTCACAATGCCGTGCTGACCTATGTAACCCTACTCCACAACAATCTAATCTTTCCCTATCTCACACACATAACCCAATATTTTTCAGGCCCAAAATGTTGGTTACCTTTTATTTTCATATGGATGCTGGGTATTGGATTCTGGTATCTGAAAATGTTATTGTTTAACAAACAATGGAGCAGTTTTGCCTTGGATATTGATGAGGTTTTTCAGTGCAACTGGATTTCCACTCATCCAGACAAGAGCAAGATATTCCTTGACATGTTATTTGTAGATAGAAAGGGTTTTGGGATATTACACAGTGGGTCATTCACTGAAGAATTTAAGGACAAAATTATTTTATGAAGCCCATTTCTTTTCCAGATGGTTTATTGCAGCTGTTATCCAAAGGTGATCTTCTGTCTAATTGCTAACTTGCCCCAAATCTATTTGTCTGATGAGATCAGGTGCCATGAAATGATGGCAGACTCATACAAGACTTGCTTAATCAAAA
The DNA here is from genome assembly GCF_036971445.1 of Narcine bancroftii. Taxonomy (NCBI): domain Eukaryota; kingdom Metazoa; phylum Chordata; class Chondrichthyes; order Torpediniformes; family Narcinidae; genus Narcine; species Narcine bancroftii. The sequence continues at coordinate 30,028,946 of NC_091478.1, read as the reverse complement.
AAAACCTCTTCAGGGTATTGAGTTTGTCAAAAAGTATTTTATATCTATTAAAACATGGCACACTGCCTTCACATTACAAATCTGATTTGATACTTGACAACATCCAACATTTTACTGACAACAGATATGAGTGGAGAGGGATACTGGATCTCATTTTTTTCCCCTTTCCCTCCATTTTTAAATGCACTCCAATTATCTGAAGTCGGATTCTGAAACAAATCAGAAATCCTCATTTAGCCAAAATTTTTTTGGAGCCAAACTTACTTCACAGATTGAAAAAAAATTGACTCGACATGAAATTAGAACGATGATTGCCCTTGTTTCAGGTAACTCCTTCCCCTCTCTTTCCATTTCTTCTTTACCTTCTCCTATTGACTTTTCTCTCCAACTTTCTCTCAAACTGCGTGCCACCATCTCCTAGCCGCAAGCGATCAGAAGAATCCCTTGTCCTGGCGTCAAGGACAGTGGCCTCTCGGGCAGGAGTGGGACCTTGGGCTCAGTGGCGTTCCCTCCCCTGCCCTTTCCTCCTATTCCCTTTTCCCACCCTTCCTCCTCGGCACACTGGAGCTCCCAATGCTGACTCTGAACCCTCCCCTCAGCCAACTTCCACACATGCACACCAGACACCCCGGTGTGCGTGTGTGGTGGTAGGCCTTGGGGAAGATTCGGAGTTGGGACTTGGGCGTCAGGCGCTCCATTGACTGGGGAGACAGGAACCCGCTGATTCACCAGTGAGTGTTCCATCAGCCCAGGAAATCAATGGCAGCATTGGAGATGTGTTGGGGATTGACGGCAGTGGTTGGGAGGTTTCAGTGATCGGTGGGGTTGCTGCAGCCAACATTTTTTTGGTGAGAATTAAACATTATTTTAATGCTTAAAAAGCCTTCCCTTGTTTGTTGTTGTTTAAACATTGATATGGCAATTTTCTGTTGCTACTGGGCTGTTGTTAAAAAATGACCAGTCATCTGAAAAAACCTTTTATCCAAACATAGGCCCTGTCCTGACCATTTTGGATAATTGGAGTTGTACTGTAATAGCTTTACTTTTGCTAACTTTCATCCTGTGACATCAAGTCATAGAGCAAAGAACAGGCCCTCAGCCAAACTAGTATTCCCTGTTCCCTCTCTCTTCCCCATCTCTCTGTTTCTGTCTCCTTTCTTCCAGCTCTCCACCCCCCATCCCTCTCCATTCACAGAGCTATCCCCCCCCCCCCCCCCCGCTCGTTGCTCCCTCCCTTATCCACCTCCTACCTGTTGGACTGTGCTCCTCCCCCACAATTTTGTTCAGATTTCAAATTTACATTCAGAGTACATACATGACTTCACATACAATCCTGAGATTCTTTTTCCTGCCATCATAGCAGAATTACCACCTACTGGTAGTGCAAAAAGATTGTACACAGCGTATACATGTAAACAAATAAAGAACTATAAACAGACAATAAATGTAAACAAACTGACAGTGCAATACCCGACTAAATTTAAAAAATCAGTAAAGTGCACAAGTAAGAGTCCTTAAATGAGTCCCTGATTGAACCTGTTGTTATCTGCTGCCTACATTTTGTTCATACCTTGATGAAGGGCTCAAGCCTGAAATGTTGGTTCTGTATTTTTATCTTTGCTTCATGAGGCAACTTTTTGACCTAAGTTTCTCCAGCATTGTGTTTTTACTTCAATCATGATGTCTGCAGACTTTCATATTTAAATCTAGTTCACACCGTTCCCAGTGTGCCTGAGTTTGTCTGCCTTACTTGTTACATGTCTTGTAATGAAATAATTATCTTTACACTCCCTCTGCTGTACTCCTGTCCATTACATTTGCCCTCTTTCAGTCCATTATTGGAACCAAACCTCTCAGCTGCCTCATTTGTGCTCTGAGCCTCACCCCTACCAATCCAAAAAGCATTAGTAAATCTCCCTACCAGAGAACTGGACACCTCCAGTTGAGATGTAACCCATACTCTTGTACTGATCACCTTTTCATCAGATATCCCAATGATCAAAAAGATGAATCCCTTCCCCCTGCAACAGCTCATCAGCCACCCAGTTATCTGACTTGTATTTTCTATTCCGAACCTGACAAGCATATGGCTCTGGCAGCAATCTAGAGATTATGGCCTCTGGATCCTGTGTTGCAGGATCAATGTAATTTTGAAAGACATCACTGACATATTTGCTACATCTGCAGCTATCTCATCAGAACTGAAATTCAGGCAGCATTTGTCTAGTCTACTTGATTTCTTCAGTACATTCTCTTTATTGAAATTAATGGCTTTGAGTTCCTCACGAGAGGCTTTACCTTAAACATACAGTACAGCACAGTATGGGCCCTTTGGCACACTATGTAAAAGTATTTAGGGGAAAGGTTTATGTGCTGTGGGTTATGTCGGCCTACGTAAAGGTATTTCACATAAATCTAACCCTTCCCACCCTCATAGCCCACAACCCTCCATTTTTCTTACATCCATGTGCCTTCGCAAGAGTCTTTTAAATGTCCTTATTGAAACCACCACCCCAATCCCAGCCATCACCACTCTCTGTGAATTTACCTCTGACGACGCCTCTGAACTTTCCACCTGAAATAAATATCCTCTAATATTGGCCATTACTGTCCTTGGGAAAGGTGGTGGCTGTCCACTCTATCTATACATCTCATAATTTTATACACCTCTATTAAGTTGCCTCTCATATGCCGCAGCTCTAAAGAGAAAAGCCCGCGCTCAGACAACATTTCTTCACAAGACAGTTTGTCCAATCCAGGCCATGTCCATTTACTGTATATGTCTTACTCTGGTTTGTCCTTCCAAAATGCAACACCTCACACTTGTCTGTATTAAATTCCATCTGCCATTTTCTGACACATTTTCCAATTGGTCCAGATCCATCTGCAAGATATGAAAACCTTCCTCACTGTCCCCAATGCCCACAGTCTTAATGTCATCAGCAAACTTGCTGATCCAATTTACCACATTATCATCCAGATCATTGAAATGGACAATAAACAACAAAATGGTCCCTGAAGCACACCACTAATCACAGTCTTCCAGTCTGAGAAGCAACTGTCCATTACCACTCTGTCTTCTCCCATTCAGCCAGTTTTGAATCCAGTTTACAAACTCTCCATGGATACCTAGTGTCTGAATCTTCTGAACTAAACTCCCATGTGGGACCTTGTCAAATGCCTTACTAAAGTCCATGCAGACAACATCCACAGCCTTTCTTTCATCTACTTTCTTGGTAACCTCCTCGAAAAACTCTATAAGATTCGTTAAGCACGACCCACCACGCACATGGCTTTGGCTGTCCAAATTCTTGCATATCTGATCTCTTGGAACACCCTCCAATAATTTACCTACAACTGCCATCAGGCTCACCGGCCTGTAATTTCCTAGTTTACTTTTGGAGCCTTTATCTTTGAATATTTTATTTTTGTTTTTTTCCCATAAATATACAAAGTAAACTCCAATATCAAAGTAAGTTTTTTTTCTTACAAAAAAAACCCCTTTCGTAATATAAATCCTCACACCATCAGGGCACACATTTATATTAACCATAAAAAATTCTATATGGGGAAATCCCTTGTATTTATACTATAGCAGCATCTATTATTGTCCTTTTTATTACTGTAGTTATAGTTATATGATCCAAATATGGCTGCAATATCTTAATAAATGTCATATTTGTTCTTTAACTTATATGTAATTTCTCCATAGGTATGCAACTATTCATCTCAGCAGTCCATCGTGCTATATGTAGAGGAGAGTTGGATTTCTGAGTAATACATTTTAGCCACTGCTAAGGCTATTTTAACAAATGAAATTTGGAATTTAGATAATTTATTGCTTATTTCAATAAAGTTACCCAAAAAGATAAAGCTCTGGGTCACCCATGAAGGCCACCCATGTTATACTTGTTAATATTTCAGTAATATCCTGTCAAAAAGTTCTCACCTTAACACAAGACCACAGAGCATGTAAAAATGTTCCTATATCTGTCCCATATCTAAAACACATCTCTGATATTTCAGATTTTAACCTATGCATCTTCTGTGATGTAAGATCTAATTGCTGTCGAAAACTATATTGAACTATCGTGCATCCTCATACCAAACCCCACAGAATGACTGAAGGGAACCTTCATCACCCTATGGGATGGATCGGTAGAAGAAGGAAGATCTTGCATTTATAATTGACATCATGCTATCCAAACACCAATCAGACCAACATCTTTCCATTATTGCAACACCTAAATCCGACTCCCATCTCACTCTTGATCTCTGTAAACCTGATTTTTCATTTCCAGTCTGAAGAGCATAGTATATCTTAGTCATAAATTTGGGTGTATTCCCCAATAGCGAAAACCTACCGGGGACAATCATTACCTAAGTTGATGGAAGGAGAAGGAAAGAAAAGAATGGACTCAGTAGAATTTCTGGTGTATTTTTGTTGAATGACAACATTGTCTGACTGGTTTAATGTAACCTAGATTGTATACCTAAAATGGATGGGGGGGGGGGGAGAAAAAGTCACTGTATATGTGTGAAAAAGAAAAAGTGTGTATCATGGCTAATGTGATTTATGGTGTGAAAAATAAAAAATAAAAAAAAAATTTAGGTGTATTCCCCAGCCAAATCATTTGTTCCATTTCACTAATTTCAGGTGGGGCCAAATTTGGCCTCCATCTTTCTCTTAGGAACAATCTTATCTGGAGAAAACGATAGAAAGTCACATTTCTTAATTGTTCAAAAGACGTAAGAGCTCCCTCCACATAATATTCATCGATGTATCTTATTCCTTTGTGAAACCAGGAATTCAATATTTTGCTGGCCAGCCAGATTCATGGGCAGTAGCACATTTTTTCATAATGCTGTTCTTATTGATATTCCTGCTTTGTTTCCCCAATACATTCATTTATTTCTTGCCATATTCTAATCATATGTATTAATATAGGGTTATCTGTCTTTTTTTGTTATTAACAACATTCCACTTAAAGTCCTTCAATGTCCCTTCTTTTATTGAATACAATCTCATTTGGATCCAAGAAGAGGGAGTATCTTCTTCAAAGAATCATTAGAAAAATCTAGCTTGTGCTGATAAATAATATTTCTTAAAATCTGGATTTTAAGCTAACCCCGTGTTAGCTTTTCCAATGAAATTCTCGGTACTTTGTTATTCCATAGGAATCGCCTTATATAATTATCTAATAATTTAAAGAAATTTTTAGGTAGTGCAATAGGCAACAATTGAAAAAGATACTGTAATCTTGGCATCACATTCATTTTAATACAATTTATTCTTCCCAGTAATCGGCAAGTCTTTCCATTTCTGTAAATCTTTCTCTATTTTTTCTAAGAGGAGTATAATTAAATTTATACGAGTTCTGTAAATTATTATGTCATTATTCCTAAATATTTGATTTCACCTGTCTTCCATTTAAATCTACTATCTTTTTGATATCTTTCATAATCAATATTCGTCATTGGTATTATCTCACTCTTATCCACATTTATTTAATAAACTGATACTCTGTCATATTTTTCTAATATTGTTTGTAATTTGATCAAGGACTCAGCTGGATCAAACATATGTAATAGCACATCATCACCAAATAAGCTAATTTTATGTTCTTCCTGTCCAACTTTGAAGCCTTTAATATCCGGATCTCTCCTTATAATTTCCTCCAGTGGTTCAATCACTCGGATAAAAAGCACTGGGGACAGAGGACACCCTGTCTACTCAATCTACTCAAAGTAAAAACCATTGACACCTGATTATTAATGATAATTTTGGCTTGTAGTTTATGATAAAGAGTTTTTATCCAATTTATACATTTTCTGCCAATACCAAAGTTTTCAAGTGTCTTAAATAGAAAAGACCATCCTAAATGGATAAATGCTTTTTCTGTGTCTAGGGGGACTGTTATATCGGATTCAACTTTGATTGCCATATGTATTAGGTTAAATCGTCTACCCAGACTACTTGAAGAGTGTCTTCCTTTAACAAATCCCACCTGATCTGCATATATTAATTTTGGTTGATATTGCCCCAATCCATTAGCTAGCGCCTTCACCAATATCTTATAATCAGCATTCAGAAGAGATATAGGTCGATATGATGAAGTTTTCAAAGGGTCTCTACTTTTCTTCAGTAGCACTGAAATTATAGCAGTTGAGAAATATTCTGGGAGGGTCGGGGTCCCCATCACCCGGTCCAATACATCCATTATAAGAGGCATCAGCAAGTCTTTAAATTGTTTACAGAACTGGAGGAAACCCAGCCACCCCCAGAGACTTATTAGCTTGGAAAGTATCCAAAGCTTTCTCAATTCTCCTGTGAAAGGGGCATTTAAATCAACTCATTCTCTATCTTCTAATTTTGGAGGTTCAATATTTGATTAAAAAAATTGTCCATCTCATTTTCATCTCCGAATAATTCTGATTTCTTTAGTTTTGTATAATATTGTCTGAAAATATTGTTTATTTTTGATTATATGTTATAATATCAGCCTGGATGACTCCTCTGCCTTTACCTGCCAAGATAGAACTTTGTGTGCCTGTTCTCCAAATTCATAATATTTTTGTTTAGTTTTTCCATTTTAAACATTTGTAATGTGTTAGATCTCATTTTTAAATTCTCTAATTCTATATTTTTCTTGTAAACCCCTTCTTTTATACTATTTTTACCAGTTTTGTCCTCTCTTCCTCCAAACCATCCAACTCTGTAGCATATTCTCTCAAGATTTTTTGTATCAAAAATAATTTGTCCTCTTAAGTAAGCTTTAAGTGTATCCCATATTAAAAAGCTATTATCAGTAGAAGAAAGATTAGTTTCACAAAATAGTTCTATCAGTCTCTTAATGAACTCACAAAAGTCTTTCCTTCTCAACAGTGTGGCATTGGTACACCATCTATACACAATTCCTTGTTTTTCAGTTATTGCAATAGTTAAAGTTAATGGTGAGCGATAACAGTCTTGCCAAATATTCCATTTTTACCACTCTACTTTTTAAACTGGAAGACATTAAAAACAAATCAATCCTTGTATGTGAATCATGTACCATTGAGTAGAATGAATAATCTCTTTCTATGAGGTTAAGTTGCCTCCATATATCAATATAATTTAAATCCTTCATAAATGATATTATCGTTTTTGCAGCTTTTTCCCTTGTTACCATTAAAATCTTGAAAAAAATAGCACTTTTTCATGGTCATTCTCGGCTGGGCCATTATTTTGCTTACAGTATTCATACGCTGCTCCCAGCATTGTCTCCAGTTCCCGGTAACTCAAAAGACTTACCAGGACCAGTCATGGTCGCTGATCACCAGCTCTTCTAGGTCTGAGGGTCCGGACCTATGTAGTTTTTCTCTGAATTTGTCTTCTCTGGCACTTGTGGGATCCATGTTTCAAAGAACTTCACTGGATATCTCCCCTTGATCCCTTCTTTCAGTCCGCTAGTTTGAACATTATTTCATCTGCTAAGATTCTCCACTTGGTCAATCTTGTCCAGCAGACCTTGTCTGTCCAACATCCTATTTCTTTGCATCTTTTTCCATAGTTTTTAGCTTATCTTGTGCATTTACCAAGTCCATTTCTACTTGGGTCATTCTTTACATTAAATCTTCAACGATTTGTTTAATTTCAGTCATCCTCTCAGACATGTCTCTCATTACAGTTTTGACACTTGCAAATCGATTACTCAAATTTTCCATTTTCTCAAGGATAATATTTAGTTCTTGTCCCAACTCCCCAGCTCTGTCGGGGTCCATCGGTCCCGAGGCTACTCTTATGCCCCTCCCTCATGGGCTTTTGCTCGATGTTCCTGGCTGAGTAGAAGCATCCTCAGCTTTTTTTTTTGCTGCCTTGGTCTCTTGGTACTTGCTTTATCTATTTTTGGTGAAAAATTTCTTAATTTTGAGATTTTAACCATCTTTTTGATACTCTTCATGGAGAGCTCAACCAAAACACATCTAAGTCATTTGCATGGCCACGCCCCCCCTTTTGGAGCCCTTTTTAAACAATGGAACAATATGAGCTACCTTCCAATCCTTCGGTACCTCACCCACGGCTAAGGACATTTTAAATACATCTGCCAGGGCCCCTGCAATTTCTACACTAGTCTCTCTCAAGGCCCGAGGGAATAATGCCAGGCCCAGGGGATTTATCTATCTTTATTCGCTGCAAGGCAGCAAGCATCTCCTCTGCCTCTTTAATCTCTAGATGCTCCATGCTACTAGTGCTTGTTTCCCTTCCTTCCTTATACTTATGCCAGTTTTCTGAGTAAATACTATGCAAAAAAATTGTTTAAAATCTCCCACATCTCATCAGGCTCCACACATAGATGACCACTCTGATCTTCTAGGGACCAATTTTGTCCCTTACTATCCTTTTACATACTTGTAGAAACCTTCACAGTATCTGTTAAAGCAACCTCATGTCTTCTTTTTGCCTTCCTGATTTCCTTCTTAAGTATTTTCTTACATTTTCTTCTTGTTGCCTATATCCGCTATACACCTCTCTTCTTCTTAACCTATCACCAATATCCCTTGAAAACCAAGGTTCCCTATGCCCGTTAACATTGCCTTTAATCCTGACAGGAAGATGCAAACTCTGCCCTCACAAAATTTTGTCTTTGAAGGCCTTCCATTTACTGAACACATCCTTGCCAGAAAATAACTTATCCCAATCCACTTTTCTCATTTCCACAAAATTGGCCTTTCTCCAATTTAGAATCTCAATTCGAGGACCAAATCTATCCTTCTCCATAATTAACTTAAAACTGATGACATTATGGTCACTTGACCCAAAATATTCACCTATACATACTTCAGAAACCTGACCTGTCTAGTTCCCTCATAGGAAATCAAGTATACTGATTTAGAAAACTTTCCTGAAATTTGACAAACTCCGAGCCAACCTTTTTCAGTTAAAATCTCCTACAATCACAACTTTGTCTCTTGCATCAGTTTGCTATCTCTCTACAATTCTGACTTTATTGGCGGTCTATAATACAATCCAATCAGTGTGGTCACACCTTTCCCGTTCCTCAGCTCCACCCATATGGCCTCTGTTGACATGCCCTCTGGGCTGTCCTGCCTAAGCACAGCTGTGATATTTTTCCTGACTAGCAATGCCACTCCTCCCCCTCTATCATGTATGAAACAATGGGACCCCAGTACATTGAGCTGCCAGTCCTGTCCCTCCCGCAACCAAGTCTCACTTACAGCAATAATGTCGTAATCCTACTTGCCAATACACAACCTGCCTTACCAACAATAATTTTTAAATTGAAATAAATACACCTGAAAACATTTCTATTACGTACAAACATTTGATTTCTGTCCATACATGCAGTCCTCTCATGACCTTTAGCCTCATCACTATCTCTATCTGCTCTAACACTCTGGTTCCCATCCCCCTGCCAATCTAGTTTAAACCCCCCGCCCCGCCCAGAGCAAAACTAGTAAACCTACCCACAAGGATGTTAGTTCCCTTCCAGTTCAGGTGCAAATCGTCCAATCAGAACAGATCCCACCTTCCCTGGAACAGAGTCCAATTGTCCAGAAACACGAAGCTCTCCCTCCTGCACCATCTCATTAGCGATGTATTTAGCTCCATTAACTTCCTATTTCTAGCATCACTAGCACATGGCACTGGTAGCACTCCTGAGATCGCAACCCTGGAGGTCCTGTCCTTCAACATTTCACTGAACTCCCTAAACTCTCTTTGCAGGACCTCCTCATCCTTCCTACCCACATCATTGGTCCCTACACAGACCACAACCTCTGGCTGCTCATCCTCCCTCTTGAGGATACTGAGAACATTTCTTTTTGCGCCTGCCTTTACTTTCCATCTCACTGAAGCCCTGGCCAATGATGTCATCACCATCTGAATTATCTGCTGAGGACACATTTGCAACTCCAGCTCCTTCATCTGGTTTAAATTTTATTTGGGTATTTGAAAATAAACCATCGTCAGCTCCTGCAAAAGGCCATTTAAAGCCTGTACTGAGCTGACAGCAGTGAGACTAAGTGGATAGATCCCATGGAGAAATGCTGAGATGCCGCAAATAACTAATGGGGCAAGTGTGGGAATAAATTTGAACTGGCAGGAAGATGACAGCAGTGTTGAGACTATCATCAAGGTAGAAATTTTAGACTCTTTGTAACCCCTGATGTTAAGGCGAAAATTTTAATTTTCCGGATCATCTATACAAGGCCATATATAGTAAATCAAAGTATTGAGTATAGGAGTTGGAATGTTATAGTAAAGTTGTTTAAGACATTGGTGAGGCTAAATTTGGAGTATTGTATACAGATTTGGTCACCTAACTACAGGAAATATGTCAATAAAATTGAAAGAATGCAGAGGAGATTTACAAGGATGTTGCTGGAACTTAAAGAACTAAGTTATCTAGAAAGGTTAAACAAGTTAGGACTTTATTCCCTAGAGAACACATGTCAAACTCAGGCCTGCGGGCCAAATTTGGCCCGTGATATAATTATATTTGGCCCTCAAGATCATATCAAATATGTATTAGAGCTGGCCCGCTGGCCGCCACGCACATGCACAGCTAATACTACAAATCCCAGAATGCTTTGCAAATGCGTTGACGCCAGCCCGACAGCCCGCTAATCGCCCCCACCTCCTCTCTTTACTTTCATTAGCATCTGCGACCTGTCGCCCAACTCGCACGTAATAAACCCCTTACGAAAAATGGCCAAACGAAAGACAGAAAACAGGACCTTTCAAGACAGGTGGGAGGCAGACTCTATGTTCATCATTTTAAAAGACAAACCTGTTTGTCATTGAAGCAAGTTGTTATTTTTTTGACTTGTTGGCTTGTGGAAAAAAACATTTCAAAGGAGCTTAAAGGCTATAGAGAAATATTATTTATTGAATATTTTATTTCTCATTTGTGAATGCTTCTTCTGGAAAGAGTTTAACCAAAACTATTATTTTAATAAGAAAAAGTTTAACATGACATATGTTGAAAGAAGAGAAAACATGCAGATGTTGTTGAAAATTTTCAATAAATAGTTAGTTTGGCCCACGACTTAGTCCAAGTTTTTAATTTTGGCCCTCTGTGAATTTGAGTTTGACACCCCTGCCCTAGAGCATAGAAGAATGAAGGGAGATTTGAAAGAGGTGTACAAAATGATGAGGGGTATAGATAGATTAAATGCAAGAAAGTTTTTTACACTGTGATTAGCTGAAATAAAAACTAGAGTACATCTGTTAAAGGTGAAAGGTGAAAAATTTAAAAGGTGGCACAGTTGGTGCAGCAGTTAGCATAACATTTTTAAAACTCCAGCGATCAAGTCCGAACCTGGGTTCGAATCCCATGCTGTCTATAAGGAGTTTGAACATTCTCCCCATGTCTGCGTGGGTTTTCTCCGGGGGCTCCAGTTTGCTCCTACCATTCAAAGTGCACTTGAGGTGTAATTTAATGGGGTGTAAATTGAGCGGCACAGACTCATGGGCCGAAATGGCCTGTAACTGTGCTGTCTGTCCAAAATTTTAAAAAATATTTTATTTAAAATTTTTGTCCATACATGTAGTCAGTTACAAAATTGAAATTGATGGTTAAATCCCCCACCCCCACCCTAGAAACCCCAAAAGAAGAAGTAAAAAGAATAAGAACAGAAAAAGGGAAAGGAAAGAAAGCAAGGAAAACAAAGGATTGCCAAGAAAATAACACGGATCTCCAATATATATTTTATTTAATTCTTTGGAGAAGGTTAATCAAATCTCTAGGATTAGGAAGACGACTACAAATTTATACCTGAAATTAGTAAATACAGGTGCTGAATTTGCAAAAATATATCACAATTATTTCTTAAATTATAAGTAATCTTCTCAAGGAGAACACAACTATGCATCTTGGCATTCCACCGTGCCATACCTAAATGCGAATCATATTTCCAAGTCACTGCTATACATTTTCTTGCCACTGTTAATGCTATTTTGACAAATTCTGTTTGGTATTTAGATAATTTCAATTTATGTCTTGTCCCTAAGATATATCCCAATAAAAATTGTTCTGGATTTTGTGGAAATTTAATTTCTGTAACCTGTTCTTTAAAAAATCCTAAATCTATCAAAAAAGAATTTATCTTGGGACATGACCAGGTTGAATGTAAAATAATTACCTACCTCTTTGTCACATCTAAAACACTGATCTGATAAATCTGACTTCAACCTATTTAATTTCTATAGCATGAGATATAATTGAACCAACCTGACCCTTATATTTATTGTATTTGTCATACTGTAGCAGCAGCTACACTGCTATTGAAAGAACACAACCAGACGGGTTGAGCTCAGTGAGCAGAACTGATTTATTACAGGCTGCTGGGCTGGACTTATACTCCCAGCCCAGACCTAGCTGAGAACTGCACTGGAGGGCGCTGATGTCACCCGGTCGTCACATGGTCCCCCAGCATGGGCTTCTAGGCCCTGTGCTGAGAAGAAGGGAAAACCCCCGACAGCGTCATTTTGGCTGGCTGCCCCGCCGCGTGGATTACAAGCGGGGCCGGTTCGCCTGCCTAGTGGTGTGCCACCACAATACTATCCTTACAAAGATCAGAGCAATTTTGTTCATCAATTCTAACATTTAAATTTAATTTCCATCTCTATCTGGACTTATGAACCCCCAGCTTAGGAGTTCCCATTTGAAGTAAAAGATGGATGGCAGAAGTAAATTTCTCTATATTTCACTTTCAGTTCAAAGTATCCATATCACTACACTTTGGTACAAGTACACCATCCATTATCCAGACATCTAAAATCCAGAAAGCTCCAAAATCTGGCAAGTGGGGACCGGCGGTTGGGGGAGACTGCCGGGTGGCTGAGGGACCAGTGGTTGGGGAAGACTGCCGGGTGGCTGAGGGACCAGTGGTTGGGGAAGACTGCCTGGCGGCTAAGGGACCAGTAGTTGGGGGTGACTGCCAGGCGGCCGAGGGACCAACGGTCGGGGGAGACGTCAGGGCGGCCGAGGGACCGCGGTCAGGGGAGTCGGCCGAGGGACCGCGGTTGGGGAAGACAGCTGGGCAGCCAAGGGACCTTGGTTGAGGAAGGCGGCCGGATGACTGGAAGTGAGTGGGGGTGGATATGGCAACACAATTCGGGTGGAATTTCCAAAATCTGGAAAAATCCGAAACTCGGAACACACCATCCCCTAAAGGTTCAGGATAAAGGATCATGTACCTGTAATAACATTGTTGGGCCTAATTTATCCCTTAAATATGCCCTTTACTGAAAATAGCAGAAGAGTGTGTTATTAAGTCTTCCATATTTATTTTTTAATTGATCAAATAACATCAAATGTTCTCATTTCTAACAATCTTCAATATGTCTAATCCCTTTATGAGACCAGATATCTAAAAATTGATTACCCATTGTAAAAGGAATAAGTCTGTATGTCTAAATTTTTTTTAATTTAAATTTAAAAAGAACAGTGAGAACTTCACGCAGAGTAGAGCATGGAACAAGCTGACAGATGAAGTGGTGAATGCAGGCTCAATTTTGACACAAGAAAATCAGGCAGGTACGATGATGGAAAGGGCATGAAGGAATATGGTCCAGATGTAGGTTCATGGGACCAGGCAGAATAATAGTTTGCCACAGGTTAGAAAGGTCGAAGAGTTTTTGGGCTGTGGTGTTCTCTGGTTTGATGTGGTCAGAGGCATTATGAAGGTTCGCCCTGGCTAACCAGCTGGGTGATGGCCTTCTTCGAGAATTTGCATCCAGAAACACAGCAGAAGAAATAGTTTACTCCCGATGGCATGTAGCCAACAAGTTTGGACAGCTCACTAGTCAATGGAGATTTGCCACTTTGTTATACTGTCATTCAATGTGCATGATTTCCATCAGAAAGACAAAAAGGGTGAAAGTTGGACAGGAAGAACATAAAATTAGTTTATTTGCTGATGAAGTGCTATTATATATGCCTGGTCCAGCTGAATCACTGATAAGATTACAAAAATATGGAAGAATATAGGATATAAAATAAATATGGATAAAAGTGGGATAATGCCATTGCAGAATTTTGATTATGAAAGATATTAAAAAGGCACGAGATTTAAATGGAAGAAGAATGGAATTAAATTTTTAGGAATAATGACATTGTAGCGGCCGTGTAGCGGGCCGAGTGGGCGCACAGCGCGGCAATGTGAACTGTCCCCGGCGCGGTTTTGCGGGTGTGCGGAACCATAATGTGAACATCTGCCTACTCACCAGGACCGCACGCAAGAGATACCAAGTGCTGAGGAATGGCACGTTGAGCTGTTGAGTCTCCTGTCAAAAGGCGCGGGACACTTACAAGGCTAAATTCAAACCTGCCGGTCCCGTGAATCGGCAGCAATCTCATAATGATGTCCCACCTTCTCTCGTGGAGCCCGGGACATGAAGTATATAAAAGAAGCCTGTAAACCCTGAATAAGTCAGTCTTAAGTTGACTAGTCTGGTGTGTTTTTGTATTATTTCAGTAGCTCGACTGTAGTAGCCACAACAACATAATAATTTACAGAACTTGTATAAGCTTAATTATATACCTCTACTATATATAAAAAATTTTTTTACAGAAATTGAAAGATCTGCCGATTACATTAATAGAAAGGGTAAATTGTATAAAAATTAAGGTAATGTCAAGACAACAGTGTCACTTTCAATCGTTGTTTATTGTACTAACTAAAAAAAAATTAAAATTATTACATAATTGTATGACAATTCCTATGGAAAAACAAAGTTACCAAGAATTGCACTGGAAAAGTTAACATGGGACTATAAATTGGGAGGACTTAGACTTCCAGATTTTAAGAAGTATTATCTATCAGCACAATTAGATTTTTATCATCTTTCTTTGAAGAAAACAGTCCCCCTTCGAGGATTCGAATAGGACTGAATTCAATAAAAGAGGAGAAAATTAAGGACTTTATTTATGTGGAATGTCAAATCAATAACAAAAAAAACAGATAATCCTATATTAATACACATGATTAGAATATGGCAAGAAATAAATGAGTGTAGCAGAAAAAAAGCAGTTGTATCACTGAGGATACCATTATGTAAAAATGTACTACTGCCTGGGTAACAAAACATTGAATTCATAGTACGACAAAGGAATAAGATATCGAAGGATCTCATGTCTTTTGAACAACTAAGAAATAAGTATGGAGTAGATAATGGGATGTTCTTCTGCTTTCTCCAGTTAAGATCATTCTTAAGAGAAAGATGGGGCCCAAACTTGGCCCCACCTGGTTAGTGAGATGGAACAAATGATTTGGCTGAGCAATACACCTATATTTATATCTAGGATGTACTTTGCTCTCCAAAATGGAAGTGCAAAGCCAGGTTTACAGAGATCAAGAGAGAGTTGGGAGTCGGATCTGGAGTCGCAATAATGGAAAGATGGTGGTCTGCTTGGTGTTTGGATAGGGCAATCTCAATTATAAAAACAAGATACAGATTAGAGCAATATAATTTCCTACACCAATTATATCTCACACCACAGAAGTTGCATAAATCAAAATCTGAAATAGAGGAAATGTGTTTTAGGTGTGGGTTAGAAATAGGAACGTTCTTATATGCTGCATGGTCATGTGTGAAGGTGAGACCTTTCTGGCAGGATATTACTGAAATACTAACAAGGATTACAGGGGTGGCCTTCAGAGATGACCTGGAGCTTTATTTTTTGGGAATTTTATTGAAATAAGTCACAAATTAACTAAATTTCAGATTTCATTTGTTAAATTAGCTTTAGCTGTGGCAAAAAAATTGTTGCAATTATTTGGAAGCCCTACTCCCCTCTACAGATAGCACGATGGAAGACAGATGAATAGTTGTAATCCTATGGAAAAAAAATCACAAATAATCTAAAAAATAGATATGACATATTTATAAAAATATGGCAACCATATGGACTACATAGGGGCCCAAATATAAAAAGGTACTATTATTATAAAACTCCCCAATGAAGATTTTCTTTTTTTAAACCCAATTGTAAACCCAGTATGGATTTATACTGGGAAAGGGTTGTTGTGTTTTCTTTTGTTAGAAAAAAAAGTTATATACTTATATATTTCGAAAATGGAAAAATTTGATATGTCAGTTATGAAACAAAAACATAAAAATAAAATATTAAAAGAAAGCCAAAAAGGTTGTGCTTGCTGTCTGCATTGGAATGAATAGCTTTCTCAACCCTGGTGCCTGATTACACTGCAGAGATTCTAAAATACCACCTCAGACCAACGTTTGTCCCAGTTAACTAAAGTCCTAACCCTATATCCAAGGTAACCTCATCTTTTATCTCTAGGGTTCCAAATATCTACCAGTACTGAAATTGTCATGAATGGAAGACTTCAAACTTTGGTATTCAAATATGTTAAATACATTCTTCAGTTCCTTGAAGCAGCACGTTTATCATGGCTCTAAAGACCAATGGCATGCTTACCCTCTCCAGCTCTTGTTGGCCTGATATCCAGATCATCTCGGGTTCCATTTTGTGACTCTAGATATGTAGCTGGGACCCACCCTTGCTCCTCCGTGGTAGTCACAAACCACCAACCTAAAATAGAAAGTGAAAAATGTATTTAGAGGAGTTAAATAGTAGGCAATGGCATTTTCATACAGGGTTCACCTAAACATCTGGCCAAATATCAGCTTTGTCAATGTACAGCAAATGTAGCTGTTGTTTATGGGTTAACCAGTGATCACCTTCCAAACCAATACTCCAGTTCATCTCCCAATTACTTCAGCCATAGCTTCCCCTCCATCTGAATTGTATAGTGCACAAAATAACTTAATGTTGATAATGAAGAAGGTTGACATGGGTTACAACAGGAAAGACAGGATGCAGAGTTCGTGGAGGAATACATCTTGGGCACCAGGTCCATTGATCCCTCAAGTTGATAGAGTGGCTAAGAAGGTGTATGATGTGTTAGCTTTCATTAGTCAGGGGATTGAGTTCAAGAGCTGTGAGGTAAGATAGTTCATTTATTTATTATCCGATTGTACAAATACAACCTGACAAAACAGAGTTCTCCATTTCTCAGTGTAACATTCTGCAAATACACATACAAACAAATGATAACATATGCACAGTACTTGGAGCTGGATGGAAGACAGAGGCAGTGATGAAGAGGAGCCTTGGGGAGACAGGTAACTGGATGACTGTAAGGAGAGGGAAGGGGAATAGGAAAACAGTGCAGAGCACTACTGCGGCCATTCCCCTCAGCAACATGTATACTATTTTGGATACCTTGGGGGGAGGTGGGGGAATGATCTACCAGGGACAAGCCATAGTGGCCATGTCTTGGGAACAAAGCCTGGCCCCTTGGATCAGAAGGGAAGGGGAGAAGAGGAGAGCTATGGTAATTGGGGACTCGTTGGTTAGGAGAGCAGATAGGAGGTTTTGTGAACGAGATCAAGTCTCCTGGATGGTATGTTGCCTTCCAAGTGCCTGGGTCAATGACGTCTCTGATTGAGTTCACAGCATTCTGAAGGAGGAAGGTGAGCAGCCAGATATCGTGGTCCATGTAGAGACCAATGACATAGATAGGAGTAGAGATGAGGTCCTGAAGAGGGAATAATGGGAGTTAGAAGTTAAAAAGCAGGACCTCAAGGGCTGCAATCTTGGGACTGCTGCCTGTGCCACGTGCCAGAGAGGGTAGGAAAAGAAAGTTGTGGCAGATGAATGAGTGGCTGAAGAGTGGGGGCAGGGTTCAGATTTGTGATCATTGAGATCTCTTCTGGGGAGGTTCTGACTTGGACAAAAAGGACAGGCTGCACCTGAACTGGCAGGCAGGTTTGCTAATGGGGAGTTTGGCAGGAGGGTGGGAATCAGAGTGTGAGTGCAGAGATTAGGGCAGAAGGTCAAAAGCATTGTTCTGAGTTTGTGAGAAAGGACAGGCACAGGGGACAAAACATAAATGTAACCAGTTAGAGGGGTTTAAATGTGTCTAAAGCTAAGAGTATTAGGAATAAAGGGAATGAACTTAGAGCATGGATCAGTATGTGGAACTATGATGTGGTGGCTGTTACTGAAACTTGGCTGAAGGGCAGGATTGGCTGATGCAGGTACCAGGGTTTAGAGGTTTTAAAAGGAATAGGACTAGAAGTAAGGAGATGGGTGGAATAGCATTACTGGTCAGGGATAGTATCACGGCTATAGAAAGGCTGCTAAGTCAGTGTGGATGGAAGTCAGAAATAGGAAGGGAGTAATCACTGGGCTGGGAGTAATCTTTTACCCCCAAAAAGCCCTCAGTACACTGAAGATCAGATAAGCAGGCTAATTTTGGAATGGAGCGGAAAATACAGGGTTGTAGTCATGGGTGATTTCAACTTCCCTATGTTAATTGGCACCTCCTGACTGCAAGAGAGATGGAGGGGCTGAATTTGTCAAGTGTATTCAGGAAGGATTCCTGACACAGTATGTGGAACAGCTGACGAGAGGAGAGGCCATACTGGATCTAGTTCTGGGTAATGAACCTGGTTAGGTGGCAGACCTCTCGGTGGGGGAGCATTTTGGTGAGAGTGATCTCAACTCCCTTCAGCATAGCTATGAAAAAGGATAAAAACAGACAAACTGGGAAAGTGTTTAATTGAGGAAGGACTAATTACGAAGGGATGAGGCAGGAACTAGCAAGAGTAAATTGGAAACAGATGTTTCCCAAGGCAGCAATAGCAAACACCAGAGGACATGCACAAAGTGAAGGGAGGGAAGTTTAGGGAAGTTATATATTAACACAGAGAGTTGTGGGTGCCTGGAATGCTTGCCAGGGATGGTGGTGGAGGCTGAAACATTAGGGGCATTTAAGAGACTCTTTGACAGGCAAATGTATGGGGGGGGGGTGGTGCGAGGCAAGATGGCGTAAAAGACAAACGTGCAATTCCACCCTTCACCAGCTAGTCTTTTAAATACCCGTTTTTAAAATTTATAAAAGTGATTAAAAGTAGTATTTACAATTATTGAAATACTAGAGGACTATAAGGTGAATTGTAAAATTTTTGCTGAATCTTGGACTTTACTTAATGTTTATGCACCTAATATAGTTGATGAACATTTTATTTTCGAAACTTTTTTGTTGTTAAATCAGGCCAATGCAAATATCTTAGTTGGGGGAGACTTTAAATGTGTTTTGGACCCTTTATTGGATAGATCTCCGAAAAGTATAAGGAAATCAAATATGGTGATACAAATTGGGACTTTGATGAAAGATTTAAATCTGGTGGATATTTGGAGAAGAGTTAATCCTACGGAGAAAGATTTTGCTTTTTATTCATCTCGGCATGATTCATTTTCAAGAATAGATATTTTTTTGTATTGGCACATTTATAGGGTAGAGTATTACAGGCTAAGTATAAAAGTAGGGTTATATCGGATCATTCTTTATTGTTTTTTTTGTGTAAGTTTGGAAGTGGTACGTTATTCTTATAGATGGAGGTTCAACACAATGTTTCTGAAAAAAAACGGAGTTTGTTACTTTTGTTAAAGAACATATCACTTTGTTTTTGGCTGAGAATGTTAATTCTGTAGATAGTCGTTTTATATTATGGGATGCATTGAAAGTTTATTTAAGAGGGCAGATTATTAGTTATACTACGAGAGTTAAGAAACAATATATGGCATAGAGTTTAGAGTTGGAGAAACAAATTGCTGAGTTAGAGAAGGAATTTCAGAAAGATGTGACAGAAGATAAAAAAGCAGCTCTGGCAAACCTGAAATTACGTTATAATACATTGCAAACTTATCAATTTGAGCCTTTAATTAATCGATCTAAGCAGCATTACTATGAATTGGGTGAGAGGGCACATAAGGTACTTGCATGGCAATTTAAAATGGAAAGGTTTCACGGACTATTAATGCTATTAAAAAGAATTCAATAGTTACCTATAAACCTCAGGAAATTAATGACCAATTTTATTCATTTTATCAAAAATTATATTCTTCTGAGGGGAAACAGGATAATGGTTCTATTGAATCTTATTTAACTAAATTAATGTTACCAGTATTAGGGGAGGAAGATGTTATGGAATTGGAATCTCCATTTACAGATTTTTAGATTAAGGAGGCTATACAGGAGATGCCAAATGGAAAGTCACCGGGGGATGATGGATTCTCTATGGAATTTTATAAAAATTTTTATGAAGACTTATCTTCTGTGTTTGGGGATGTATTACAACAAATAACTGAAGAACAGGTGCTACCGGAATCTTGTTCAAGTGCATTAATTACTGTAATTCCGAAACAAGACAGAGATCCATTGAAAGTATCTTTGTATAGACCTATTTCTTTATTGAATGTAGATTATAAAATTTTAGCAAAAGTGTTAGCAAACCGGCTTGCCAAGTACTTACCTAAGTTGATACATATTGATTAAACAGGTTTCATTAAGAATAGGAATGCATATTATAATATTCTTCGATTGATAACTTTGGTCAATGCATATCGAAAGCAGCCCAACCACTAGATGCGGAATAAGCCTTTGATAGGATTGGATGGGAATTTTTATTTAAAGTGTTAGAGAAGTTTAAATTTGGCCCTTTTTTTTTATTAGTTGGGTTAAAGCTTTATATGCAAACCTAATTGCTAGGGTGGTGACAAATGGTCAAGTTTCCTTACCATTTAAATTGTCATGTTCGACTTGGCAAGGGTGTCCATTGTCACCAGCCTTGTTTGCATTAGCTTTTGAATTGTTAGCTCAGACAATAAGACAGAATGAAAAGATAAGAGGGATGAGAGTTATGGATGAGGAATATAAGATTAATCTATTTGCAGATGATGTTTTGATATACTTGACTGAACCAAAACAGTCATTGTTACATTTGCAGGAATGTTTATTACAATTTGGAAAATTATCTGGATATAAAGTTAATTGAGATAAGAGTGAAATTTTGCCAGTTGGAGAGGGTGATTATTCAGAGTTTAAAAATATTATAAAACTGAAGTGGTCTGATAAAATTAAATATTTAGGAATAACTGTAAATGCTGATTATCAATCATTATAAGTTAAATTATGATTCTTTATTAAAGCAGATTTAATTAAATGGAAAGACCTTTCGTTAACTTTAATTAGTTGAGTAAATTGTATTAAGATGAACATTTTTCCTCAAATCCAATATTTATTTCAATCAATACCATGTTCCCTTTCAAAGGTTTTTTTTCAGGATTTCAATAAAGTCGTGAGGGAATTCTTATGGAAATGTAAATTACCACAGGTAGCATTGTATAAACTTACTTGGAAATATGTGTTAGGTGGACTTCAGTTACCTCATTTTCAAAATTATTATGAAGCGAAGCAGCTCAGTTGAAATTTATTAGTAGATTGATGGATTTGGACCAACCTCCAAGTTGGGCGAAAGTGGAGACGGCTTCAAAGTTGAGGTGCGTCAATTTATATTTTGATGGAATATGAATTTGTTGCGGGAAAATAATATGCTGATATTTAAACATTTGTTAAAGGTATGGACTAGAAGAAATAAGGTTTTAGGATCAAAAGGTAAATTATCAATTTTAATCCCATTATATAATAATCATCTTATTCCTTTTCAATGTTTAATAACCATTTAAAGAGTTGGGATTCTAAGGGTATAAAGATATTGCAGGATTGTTTTGAGGAAGGACAACTTATTTCTTTTAATCAATTGAGGGAATGATTTGAATTCTCTGAAAAATCTTTCTTTGTTTATTACCAACTTAGAGCTTTGGTAAAAGATAATCTATGGTAAAGAGATGATTCTACCTGTATTGATGAAATTTGAATCTTTGATTTCCTCTATACCAAAAAAGGGTTGTTATGTATCAAGTGTTACAAGATATTATGGATAAACCGAATGGGAGAAGTTTAAGCTTAAATGGGAAAATTATTTAACCTTTATTTTTTCGGAAGATAATTGGGTGGATATGTGTTATGATAGTATAACTAAATTGATAAATGTATGATATAGAATGGTTAATTATAATTTTTTACATCAGTTATATTTAACTCCAGAGAAATTGAAAAAAATATGGTTTTAGTATTTTGGATTCTTGTTTTAGATGTGGTTTATGTACTGGAACTTTTTTACATGCTGTTTGGTCTTGTGTTAAAGTACAATCGTTTTGGGAAGAAATTAGATTAGTTTTGGAAAAATTATACAATATTAAGTTACTATTAGACCCATCTATTTTTCTAATGGGCTACGTGGTTCCTTTAAGGGGATTAATTTCAAATTGCATTTGTACAATTAGTGTTGTCTGTGACATAAAAATGTGTAGCTAGTACATGGAAAGATAATATAACGATTAGTATAATACGTTGGCAGAATGAATTGAAAGCTTGCATTATTCTGCAAATAACCTGCACGATAATTATTCTTTTTTTTGTTAACAAGTGGCTACCTTATTTGGAATATATGCATTTGGATGTACTTTGACTTATTAAATATTTTTAGGGTTTTTTGTTTATATTTTTGGCTCTCCTTAAAAGAGCTGGCTGATGGGGTGGGAGGGTGGGGGTGGGGGGTTTGGTTTTTTTTGTGTTTTCTTTTATTTATATATTTATACAAAAATTGTTCTTAATGGATTGTATACTGTTTTTTTCTTAATGATTTTTAAAATAAATAAAGTTTTTTTAAAAATGTATGGAGAAAAGGTGAAGAGTTACGGGGTAATGAGAGTTTAGTATTTTTTTTAAGGAATATATGGGTTGGCACAGCATTGAAGGCCGAAGGGCCTGTAGTGTTCTATGTACTAAGTAAAATAAATAAATATTTATTGTTAAACAAAAACTTGAGTCATGGAGAATTTGTATGAGCAGTTCATCATTCATTCAGTTGCCAAAAAATTGAGTGGGAAGGTTGAGAACCACTGTTCTAGATCCAAGTGTTACTGAAATATTTTGCTTGAGAAAAATTGTCCATTTTCTTTGGAATTATGAAACAGTGCACACAATGAGTCAATTAGGTCCAATTAAAACAGTGGTTTTCAAATGTTTTCTTTGTCACTCACATACCACCTTAAGCAATCCTTCACTAATCACAGAGCACCTATGGGATAGGAATTGCTTAAGGTGAAATGTGAGTTTAGGGGGACAGTTTAAAACCACTGATATAGAGCAACCAGTCTTAACATTTTTTGGCAATGGCACCCTTTGGTCTCTACTCAAAGTTTATGGACCCCCTTCCCTGTGAAGCAGCCAAGATTTATTTGTTCCGTCCGTACTTCTCTCCTATTGACTAAATGAAAAACATCTCATGATTTCAGTCCATGATCCCCTTAAATGTGTTGTATCCTCCGTTGAGAATGGCTGATATAGATTACAAACAACAATGGATCCAGCACCGATCCTTGAGGCACACCACAAGTCACAGGAGGTTGGATAAACAGATTATTCTATCTGAGTCTGAGGGGAGACCTAACATAGAATATAGCACACAACAATCTATTTTTTCCCTACCTCACATCTATGTAGCAATGTATTTCAGGCATCACCATTCTCTGTGTGAAAAGACATACCTGGCATCTCCTCGAAACTTTCTTCTACTCACCTTAAATAAATGTCCTCTGGTATTTGCTATTGGCGCCTCAGGAAAAAGTTTCTGGCTGTCCACCTTAGCTAAGCCCCTCGTAATCTTATTCTTCTCTATGAATTCCCCTCTCATACTTCATTGCTCCAAAGAGAAAAGACCTAACTCACTCACCCTTGCTTCATAGGACATGTTCTCCTATCCAGGTAAATCTCTTCTGCACTCTCTCTAAAGTATCTACATCCTTCTTGTAACGAGGCGACCAGAACTGAACACAATATTCCAGGTGTGGTATACCCAGACTTTTATAGAGCTGCAACAAAACCTCATGGCTCTTAAATTCAATCCTCTGACTGAAGAAGGCCAGCATTCCACGTCTTCTTAACTTCCCTATCAACCTACGCAGCAACTTTGAGAAATGTATGGATCTGGACCCCAAGACCTTTCCAAGGACATTTGGAGTGAAATCCATCTGCCACTTCCCACACAACTCTGCATCCTACCTATACCCAGTTGTAACCTACAACAACCTTCTACACTATCCACAACACCTCCAACCTTCATGTCATCTGCACACTTACTGACCCATCTCTCTACTTCTTCGTCCAGGTCATTTATAAAAATCACAAACAGCAGGGGTCCCAAAACAGATCCCTGCGGAACGCCACGTCAACAACCTCCCAGACAGAATACATTCCATCTTGTACTACCCTCTGCTTTTTGCAGGTAAACCAATTCCAAATCCAATTCTGTCTAGATTAAAACCCATGCCTGCCTAATCCTTCCTCCCAGTTGAACTTTTCCATCCCTGGTGGCATCTGCAAAATCTCTTTTTAATCCTCATCAGTGCAAACCCCACAGAACTGTACACAGTACTATATTTTTATACATAGAACATGTGCGTTATTTGCATTTTTTAACAAACCTGTAGCCCCTGCGCATTATATGTGTGTGTGCACTATACAAAAAATGTGTACATGTTGGAACAAGGTGCACAATTTACAGCAAGTGTGGGAAAGTAGTAGCAGCAATGAAACAACGCGCACAATTTATAGCGAGTGTAGGAAAGTAATAGTGGCAATAAATCACATGAACATGGGAATTGGCTATGTACAAAATGACAAAATTCAAAATTTTGATCTTGGCAATCTTAGGAATATCTTTTTGGCCTGAGTGCCATGGTATTCTGAGAAACAGGTTATTCTGGCTAGGGAACTGCACCTTATAAATGTTAATTGCCCTGAGGGAGGAGATTAACATATCAAGTGCCTCTGAGACAACATTAGAATGATTCTGCCCTATGGCATCAGTTTAATCATCCTCATTACATCAAATCAAACTATAAATCTCTCAATTGCACACTATTTTTAACAAGATAAGGTTTATTTTTAAAAAAGGCTTTTTAAATCGTGACAGAATTAAAATCCTGCTCAACTCTGAAGCCTGTCTTCGATCTATTTAATTGATTTCCTCTATCTTTGCAAATAACCACTGCACCTCTTTCCTCCCAATCCTCTCCAAAGCTTGTTAATGTGTTGCCAGAGGATATCGTCTATACTGACATCTCAGGGAGAAGTTGAATGGGTTGTAAATCATGGGAAATTAACTGTGGCAGATAGTGGGTCTATGGAATGTGCTTTGTCTCCTGTACCAAATAAATGCAAATTGCTCTTGTGAGTTGGAATGTAGAATACTACACCCGGGCAGTATATGCATGTGCGCAAAAACAGGAATATTTTTGCATAGTTTAAGATTTTTCAAGCTTTATATGCGTGTGCGCGTTATATGAGTGAAAATATGGTACTCAAGGTACGTTTATACCCTTGGACTAATACTTGTACCTTAGTTTTATGCTTGGAGTAATAAAGAAAACATCCCTTTTACATATTAACCATATTAATCTATCCTCATGACTTTAGGATCCGTGTGCATATACATTAACACCTCTGCTGATCAGCACCTTCCCATTGATTGTACCTTAATTGCATTATCTCCTACTTTAATAGATTGAAAGCTATTTGCCACTTCACTTCAACTGACCAGACTATCAATAACCTTCCTAGATTCCAATGTTTTTGTCCTATCAACCACAAAACTTTTTTTGAGCTATGCTAAATCACAGTTGGGCCCAAAAGCTACCTCTTTCAAAAGGTTGAGGCAAGTATGATAGGCTGATTACCTTCCTTCTCTGCTATATTATTCTAAGGCAATGAACTACTGAGTATTAAGCCAGTAATTCAATATTATCACAATGTTGGCCTTAAGTTGTTCAGATTTCTGGAATTTTAAAATGCCCTACAATATGAAATGGAGCCAAAAGTTTCAAAAACTAGTTGAAGAACTTTACATAGTCAGCAGCTAAGGTTGGCAGGTTCCAAGCCAAATCGAATAAATCAGTTGCCAACCATTGACTGACTGAGCTGGGAGTGAATAGAAACCTTTGTTCTGCAGTAAGTAGGGTCTCCATTAAATCTGGGTATCGAGATTTGGAGCAACTGGTTATTCACTGGTTTAAAGATGATCTCACTGCCATTTCTAATTGGCAATCCCACTGCTCTCTGTCCATGTGCACTGGTTTGTCCCATTTCCTCAATAAGATTCAATCCTCGATCAATATTTAGTTTAACTCTCAAATAAACGGCATGTTTCCATGTTAAATAACCCTATGACTCTGTGAAGTGGCTTAACTCTCACTTTCATAAGACATCATTGTAACCCAAGTAGCAGGAGTACAGGGAAGTCCACTCCGCCAATCATATTCATGCCAGCTTTATGGGAGAGCAATCCATTTCGTTCTACTCTCCTGTCCTCTCGTCATGGCTGTCCAAATTCTCGTTTCAGGCATGGATGCATCTTGCAGCACTTGAATCCAGGACGACCTTTTTTCTAGATCTTCATCACTTGCAATGTCTAAAAATTCAGTGGTGTGTAGTAAAAATCTACAGCTACAAGATTAGTTTGGAGTTTCACCAGAAGAACATTCTACTTTTGATCAGTCATAATCATGTCCAATACTGAATTGTATGCTGCAAAACTTGCAAAAAAAATGATTTATATAATCTCAAGCAACATGCATGTTAACTAGATGCTGTTCTCTTTCCAATCAGTTCCTTAAACATGTCTCAATAACAAGCGTTTATTCCAAATGTAAAATTCTGAAACAAATGTGTGATAAACTAGCTGCAAAATACTGACTAAAATTTTCCTCACCTTCAGAAAGTGTCACACAAGCTAATGAGACTAGCTTGGGCATACCTGGTCAGCGTGCATAAATACAGCCAAAGGCCCACTGTCTGTGCTGCAAAACTACAAATGCAAGAAGAAGGAGCAAGAGTCAGCCATCAGACCAGAAGTGCCTGCTCTGCCTTTCAATAATATTATGGCTAATCTGACACAGCTCCACTTACTGGCCTGTTTCCCATAACCCTCTATTCCCCTATTATACAAAAATCTCTCTGAGTCATAGAACAGTATAGCACAGAAACACGCCTTTCTGTGCTAAACACGATGTCCAAATCAAACTAAAACGCTGCTGCTTGCGTCTGATAGAAATTCCTCCATTTCCTTCACGTGGAGAAAAGACCAAGTTCACCTCACCTATTCTCATAACACAGGCTCTCCAATCCAGGCCAAGTCCTTGGAAATCTCATCTGCACCCTTTCTTAGCATCCACATCATTCCTGCAATAAAATGACCAGAACTGAAAACAATATTCCAAGTGGGGTCTAACCAAAGTCTTATATAACTTACCTTGCGTTTCTTGAACTTGATCCCTTTGGCCAATAAAGGCCTACACCTTATATACCTTCTTAACCACACTGTCAACCTGTGCAGCAGCTTTGAGTGCCCTAAGGACACGGACTCCAAGATCTCTCAGTTCATCCACGTTGTTCAGGATCCTTCCTCTAACATTATATTCTGCCTCTGACCTACTGAAATGAAGCACTTCACACTTTTCCAGGTTAACCTCTATTTTCCACTTCTCTGCCCAGAATCGCATCCTATGAAACCTCTGACTACCCTCCAGACTGTCCATGATATGACCCACTTTTGTGTTATTCGCAATCTTACTAACTCACCCTTTCAATTTCTCATCCAGGTCATTGATAAAAATCACAAAGAATAGGGGTCCCAGAACAGATCCCTATGGAACACCACTCTTCACTGACCTCCATGCAGAATAGGAACCCTCTGATTGTTTGAGCAAGCTTATTTTGTATCCACAAAGTAAGGTCTCCTTCCATGTCTCCTTACTTTCTGAATGAGCCTGGCATATGGAGACTTTACAATTTCCTTACTGAAATCCATATGCACATATCCACCATTCTATCTTCATCAATGTTCATTGTTACATACTTAATCAAGTGCACGAGACAAGAAATTCCCCTGATGAAGCCTCAAAATGCTTGTAAATCCTGTCTCTGAGGATTTTCTCCAACAGCTTGCTCACTACTGAAGTAAGACTCAGTGGTCTACAATTTCATAGTTATCTCTACTCTCTTTCTTAAACAGGTGAACAACATTTGCAACCCTTCAACCCTCTTGTACTCCTCCTGTTCCCAGAGACTATGTGAAGATAACTGCAATCTCCTCCCTCACTTCCCACAGTAGTCAAGGATAAATCTCATCTGGTCATGGCAACTTATCTATTGTATATTCCAATGTACAAGTCGACTGGCGTACAAGTCAACCCCCACCCCCCCACCTTTTTTAGCCTCATTTTAAGGGTTTTATAGTATATCTGGTGTACAAGTCGATCCCAGTTTTCTAGCTGCCTGAGGAGCCCTGTTGGCCAGCGTATAAGTCGACTCCCCCTGAGATGGGCCGTTGACTGGCGTATACGTCGACACCCATAGATTGCGCAGATTGATCTGCTGTGCGTTGGCTGGAGGTGATTACTATCATGGAGGGTCCATCGACACAATGCAGCATGCGATGAAAATATGAAGCAAGCTTTAAGTTGAAAGTGATAGAAATGACCAAGAAAACCAATAATTGTGTTGCTGCAAGAAAATTTGATATATATGAGAAGTTCGTAAGAGATTGGAGGAAGAAAGAAGAGATATTAAGAAACGTATCAAAAAGGAAATGTTCTTGAGGAAAGGAATCATTCATTTGCCAGAGTTGGAAAATCACATTGCAGAATGTGTACATGAACAGAAGCAAGATTGCTACATAGTCACCCAAATTAAATTAAGAACAATTGCACTGCAGTGGGCCAAATCACAACCAGAACTCAGTGATGATTTTGAGGCTACAGTAGGTTGGTGCAATCGTTTCATGAACAAGAAAAATTTGAAGAGGGATTGCTGCCTGTGCCATGCACCAGAGAGAGTAGGCATCGGAAGTTGTGGTAGATGAATGTGTGGCTGAAGAGTTGGTGCAGGGGGTGGGGATCAAATTTGTGGATCATTGGGATCTATTCTGGGGAAGGTATTCTTTCTTTGGCTTGGTTTCATGGACGAAGATTTATGGAGTGGTAATGTCCACGTCAGCTGCAGGCTCATTTGTGGCTGACAAGTCCGATGCGGGACAGGCAGACACGGTTGCAGCGGTTGCAAGGGAAAATTGGTTGGTTGGGGTTGGGTGTTGGGTTTTTCCTTCTTTGTCTTTTGTCAGTGAGGTGGGCTCTGCGGTCTTCTTCAAAGGAGGTTGCTGCCCGCCGAACTATGAGGCGCCAAGATGCATGGTTTGAGGCGATATCAGCCCACTGGCGGTGGTCAATGTGGCAGGCACCAAGAGATTTCTTTAGGCAGTCCTTGTACCTCTTCTTTGGTGCACCTCTGTCTCGGTGGCCAGCGGAGAGCTCGCCATATAACACAATCTTGGGAAGGCGATGATCCTCCATTCTGGAGACGTGACCTACCCAGCGCAGTTGCATCTTCAGCAGCATGGATTCGATGCTGTCGGCCTCTGCCATCTCGAGTACTTCGATGTTGGAGATGAAGTTGCTCCAATGAATGTTGAGGATGGAGCGAAGACAGCGCTGGTGGAAGCGTTCTAGGAGCCATAGGTGATGCCGGTAGAAGACCCATGATTCCGAGCCGAACAGGAGTGTGGGTATGACAACGGCTCTGTATACGCTAATCTTTGTGAGGTTTTACAGTTGGTTGTTTTTCCAGACTCTTTTGTGTAGTCTTCCAAAGGCGTTATTTGCCTTGGCGAGTCTGTTGTCTATCTCGTTGTCGATCCTTACATCCGATGAAATGGTGCAGCCGAGATAGGTAAACTGGTTGACCGTTTTGAGTTTTGTGTGCCCGATGGAGATGTGGGGGGGGCTGGTAGTCATGGTGGGGAGCTGGCTGATGGAGGACCTCAGTTTTCTTCAGGCTGACTTCCAGGCCAAACATTTTGGCAGTTTCCGCAAAACAGGACGTCAAGCGCTGAAGTGCTGGCTCTGAATGGGCAACTAAAGCGGCATCGTCTGCAAAGAGTAGTTCACGGACAAGTTGCTCTTGTGTCTTGGTGTGAGCTTGCAGGCACCTCAGATTGAAGAGACTGCCATCCGTGCGGTACCGGATGCTTGTTTCAGCATCATGCTGAAGAAGATTGAAAAGAGGGTTGGTGCGAGAACACAGCCTTGCTTCATGCCATTGTTAATGGAGAAGGGTTCAGAGAGCTCATTGCTGTATCTGACCTGACCTTGTTGGTTTTCGTGCAGTTGGATAACCATGTTGAGGAACTTTGGGGGGTATCTGAGGCGCTCTAGTATTTGCCAAAGCCCTTTCCTACTCACGGTGTCGAAGGTTTTGGTGAGGTCAACAAAGGTGATGTAGAGTCCTTTGTTTTGTTCTCTGCACTTTTCTTGGAGCTGTCTGAGGGAAAGACCACGTCAGTAGTTCCTCTGATAACGCGAAAGTCTCACTGTGATTCTGGGAGAACATTTTCGGCGACACTAGGTATTATTCTATTTAGGAGAACCCTAGCGAAGATTTTGCCTGCAATGGAGAGCAGCGTGATTTCCCTGTAGTTTGAGCAGCCTGATTTCTCGCCTTTGTTTTTGTACAGGGTGATGATGATGGTATCACGAAGGTCCTGAGGCAGCTTTCCTTGGTCCCAGCAGAGCTTGAAAAACTCATGCAGTTTGGCATGCAGTTTTGCCGCCAGCCTTCCAGACCTCTGGGGGGATTCCATCCATACCTGCTGCTTTGCCTCTTTTCAGTTCTTCCCGGGTGAGGACCTCATCCAGCTCTAGCCTTAAGGGCTGTTGAGGGAGCTGGAGCAGGGCGGATTCTTGGACTGAGCGGTTGGCACTGAAAAGAGATTGGAAGTGTTCTGACCATCGGTTGAGGATGGAGATCTTGTCGCTGAGGAGGACTTTGCCATCTGAGCTGTGCAGCGGGCTTTGGACTTGGGGTGAGGGGCCGTACACAGCCTTTAGAGCCTCGTAAAAACCCCTGAAGTCGCCAATGTCCGCGCTGAGCTGGGTTCGTTTGGCGAGGCTCGTCCACCACTCATTTTGGATCTTCCGAAGTTTGCGCTGAAGATGGCTGCATGCACAACGGAAGCCTCGTTTCTTCTCTGCCAGGATGGCTTTGCAAGGTGAGCCTGGTGAGCAGCTCGCTTCTTTGTCAGCAGTTCCTGATTTCCTGGTTGTTTTCGTCAAACCAGTCCTTGTTTTTCCTGGAGGAGAAGCCCAGTACCTCTTCAGTGGATTGCAGTATGGCAGTCTCCAGCTGATCCCAGAGGGTTTCAGGGGAAAAGTCCATGAGGCGGATTGCATCCTTGAGCTTTGCTTTGAGGTTTGCCTGGAAGTTTCCTCTCACTTTGTCTGACTGCAAGTTTCCAACATTGAACCTCTTTCTGGGGGCTTTACTGTTCCTGGACTTTGGCTTGAAGTGAAGGTTGAGCTTGCAGTGAACAAGCCGGTGGTCAGTGTGGCATTCCGCGCTGGGCACGACCCTGGTGTGGAGCACATCTCGTTTGTCTCTTTCTCGCACCAGGACGTAGTCCAGGAGGTCCCAGTGTTAGGATCGGGGATGCATCCATGTAGTCTTCAGGCTATCCCTCTGCTGAAAAAGGGTGTTTGTAATGACAAGCCGCTGTTCTGCGCAGAGCTCCAACAGGAGGCACCCGCTGTCGTTCACTTGCCGACACCATGTTTGCCCAGGATTCCTGGCCAGGTTTCTGAGTCTTTGCCGACGCGAGCGTTGAAGTCGCCAAGGATGACAACCTTGTCGGCTGAAGGGGTGCGTTGAATGAGGTTGCACAGATCAGTGTAGAACTTGTCCTTTTCTGCTGGTTCCGCCTGGAGGATTGGAGCATAGACACTGATGAGGGTGATGCGACGCTTGTTTTGAAGGGGGAGTCGCATGGACATGATCCGGTCCGAGTGGCCTGTCGGGAGGTTTTCGAGTTTGGAGGCAATGGAGTTCTTGACCATGAAGCTTACACCAGATAGGTGTCGTTCATCCATAGGCTTGCCAGACCAGTAGAGTGTTCCCGCGCCGCGTTCTTGGAGGCTGCCTACATCTGCAAGGCGGACTTAACTGAGAGCGGCTATGTCGATGTCAAGTCTGAGGAGTTCATGTGCGATGAGGGCAGACCGACGTTCAGGTCGGTGGCTGTCAGCCTTGTCTAGCATGGTTCTGATGTTCCAGCATGCTAGCTTGAGTTTGTGAGCATTTTTTAAGGGGGAGGACGTGGAGGGGGAGGACGTGGAGGGGGAGGACGTGGAGGGGGAGGACGTGGAGGGGGAGGACGTGGAGGGGGAGGACGTGGAGGGGGAGGACGTGGAGGGGGAGGACGTGGAGGGGGAGGACGTGGAGGGGGAGGACGTGGAGGGGGAGGACGTGGAGGGGGAGGACGTGGAGGGGGAGGACGTGGAGGGGGAGGACGTGGAGGGGGAGGACGTGGAGGGGGAGGACGTGGAGGGGGAGGACGTGGAGGGGGAGGACGTGGAGGGGGAGGACGTGGAGGGGGAGGACGTGGACATGTCCTCGGGCCTGTGCAAAGGAGCTTTTAGGTGGAGTGCAGTGTGTGCAGTACTGGCCCCATCCTTTACACCCATGGTTTGTGTGCCGTGGCCAAGCAAGCTGGGACGTGACAGCAAGGTCCTTGGGTCGTAGGTTTTATATCGGAGTGGCCTTCTCCTATGCAGGTTTCTTACCTGGGCTGGAGGGGCTTGCCTCTCCTCCTAGGTCGGACCATACCTGGGCACAATCCAATGGTATAAACTATATAAAAAGGATGGGCTGAACAGAAACTAGAAAGGGACCAATGTCCTAGTAGGCAGGTTGGTTAGCGATATTGGGGAGGGTTTAAACTAGTTTGGCCTACGAAAGGAGAAGCCATACTGGATCTAGTACTGGGTAATGAACTTGATCAGGTGACAGACTTCTTGGTGGGGAGCATTTTGGTGACAGTGACTGCAACCCCCTTAATCCTTAGCACAGTTATGGACAAGAATAAAAGCAGACAAAATGGGGAAGGGCTAATTACAATAGGATGAGGTAGGAACGAGGGAGAGTAAATTAAGAACAGATTCTCTCTCTCTGTAGAAAACACAGAAGTAACCTGGGAGATGTTTAGGGACCACTTACGCAGGGTTTTGGATAAAAAAGATGGTAGGAAAAGGGAACCATAATTGACAAAACAGGTGAAGCAGCTATTTAAAGGGAAGAAGGAAGCATACATTAGATTTAGGAAGCAAAAAAACAGGAAGGCCTCATGAAAACTATATGGTAGCCAGGAAGAAACTTTCACCTTACCATCCTTTCCCTGTCTCCATGGAATAAATTTGTGCAGAGCGCCATGCAAATATTCTCTGAACATTTGCCACATTTTGCTGTACTCTTCCCCAAATATTCTGCTCCCAATTTATGGCCCCAAGTTTCTGCGTATTCTGCGTACTTGCATCATATTTTCCCAACCCTAATTAAATGTTTTCCCAAATTATTTATTCCTGTCCTTATTCAGTGCCAAGGTAAAGGAGAGAGGTTTGTGTTTGTTCACTGAGAGCTCTGATGCTTTACCTGGTTCATTCCCCAATTCCAGGTCAAGTGATGCCTCCCCTCTAGTTGGCTATCTACAAACCTTCCTGAACACAACGAACCAATTCCAAACATTTCACTCTAAGATAGTACCAATCAATATTATGAAAGTTAAAATCACCTATCACAACAACCTTACTATTTTTGGACCTTTCAATAATCTGCCCCCCTATCTGCTCCTCAATGTCTCTGTTACATAATATATACCCAGCACAGTTATTGTCCTCTTCCTGTTCCTGACTTCCACCCACATTGACTCACTCAACAATCCCTCCACTACTTCTCCCTTTTCTGCAGCTGTGATAGTATCTCTGAGCAGCAATGCCACTCCCCACATCTTTTACCTCCCTTACCTCCACCCCCCATCCCCCCTGACCTCCATCTTTTTTGACACATCTAAAGCCTGGCACATTCAATGTGTCCTGCAGATTTTCTTGTCCATCTTTCTGGACTACCTTCCTTGCGGTGAAAACACAATGCAAGAGAAACTCAACAGGTCAAACAGTGGCAAAGGTAAAGATACAAAACCAACATTTTGGGCTTGAACCCCTCATCAAGGCCTTCCTTTCAGGACCATTTCAAAAACCTTGTGCATCACCTTCCTTTCAACAATTTTCTTGGTAATCTCCTCAAATAACTAAATTAATGGCTTATACAATGGAATTAAATTGAGAATTAAATGGTCTCCTTCTCTCCCATAAATTCCCACAATGCCAAGTTATGTGCCTGGCCACACAGAAAGTACAACTCAAAGCAGAACTCTTTAAAGAAATGCCCCCTGGAATGTAATTGCAGTTCATTTGAAGAATTTATAAACTCATGTACTTAATCTCATCTGTTTTTGTTTTTTAGATACTCATTACTTTTTACTGGTAATTTTTTTGAATAATGCCAAGTACCAAGGGTGGAAACTTGTGTGGGACTTCATGCAGGGAAAGCAGAGAAATCCTGGAAGAGGACTCAGTGTGTACACACTCTCTTGCTGCTGCTAGAAAGAACCAAATTCTTCAGTGATACAGAACAGAAACACTTTAAAACCCAGCTCATCCATGTGGACCCAGAACCCTCGCTGAGCTAGTTCAATTTTCTTGCATTTGCACAGATCCAGTTGAACCTTTCCAATAACTTGTCAAAATGTCTTCTAAATGTAATCATACTCACCTCTACCACTTCCTATGGCAACTCATTCCACAGAGCCAGCACTTGTGAGGATCATAGTCTCAAGAGTTTTCTGCAGAATCAGACCTTTCAGTCCAATTTGTCAGAATCAAAATCATAATTTATTGTCATAATCAAATCATGAATCATCAAATCATCAATCATGAAATTAGGTGTTTTGCGGCACATCATCATGCAAACATTTATATAAACCACCTTACAACAATAATTTTTTTTAAATGCACGAAAAGGCAGTGTCTGTGGTTCATTGATCATTCAGAAATCTGACAGCAGAAGGGGAAGAAGCCGTCCCTGAGCCGCTGAGTGCTCATCTTTAGGCTCCTGTACCTTTATCCCAATGGTAGCAGAGTGAAGAGGGTGTGGACTGGGTGGTGGGGTGTCCTTGAGGATAGAGGCTGCTTTTTTAAGACACCACCTCTTGCAGATGTCCTCGATGGAGTGAAGTCTGGTGCCTGTAGCATGTTCCCCCACACCATGATGAAGGGCTCAAGCCCAAAATGTTGGTGATGTATCTTTACCTTTGCTACATAAAGGCGCTGTTTGACCTGCTGAGTTTCTCCAGCATTTGTGTGTTTCTGGTGCATGTGATGTCACAGGGCGTTAACAATCTTCTAGAGTTTTTTTCTTGTCCTGAGAGTTGGCACCTCCATACCAGACAGTGATGCAACCAGCCAGAATGCTCTCAACAGTACACCTGTAGAAGTTTTCGAGTCTTCAGTAATATACTGAATCTGCTCAAACACCTCACAGTCACTGGCAAGCCTTTTTCATGATCGCATCGACATGGATGCTCTAGGACAGATCCTCGGTGATGTTGACACACAGGAATTTAAGTTCTTGACCTTCTCCACTACTCAGCCCTTGATCAACACTGGATCGTGCAGTTTCTATCAGAGCTGCACGCATAAAGTCACCACTGTAAGGCGCCATTTTCTTTTTTGATGACCAAGTTGTTTACCCATTCTAGTCCCATTTACCAGTATTACACCCATCTCACTTCAAACCTTTGTGATTGATGTATATCTAAGTGTATTTTTTTGTAATGTTACAATCCCTACTTCCACTTCTCTGGCAACTTCATATAACCATATAACCGTTTACAGCACAGAAACAGGCCTTCAAGTCCATACTGATTCACTTGAACAACTCCACTAGCTCCTCCGCAAACTCCTGAGGAAGTAGAGGCTTTCTTCATGATGCCATTGGTGTGTTGGTTCCAGGAAAGATCTTCCAAGATAGTGACTCCCAAGAACCTACATTTGCTCATCCTCTCAGATAATTCAATGTGAAAAAAAGCCCTCAAATCTTTTCCCTCTCATCTCAAGGAGACAAAATGGAAGAGTGTTTAATTAGGGAAGTGCAAATTACGATGGGATTAGAAAGTAACTTGGAAGAGTAAATTGGGAAGAGTTTCTTTTTCAGGAAAAAAATAACCATGGTTGACAAGTGAGATAGCCAGTCACAATGAAGAAGGAAGTACACATAAAGTTTATGAAGCAAAAGTCAGGAAGGCCTCATGAGAATGATAAGGCAGCCAGGAAGGAGTTTTAAAAAGCCAGGAGAGATAATAGGGGGCATGGGAAGACAAGTCAAGTCAGATTAAGGAAAACCCTAAGACATTCTACATGGACGTGAAGATCAGAAGGATGACCAGAGAGAGGGTAGGACCAATTAGGGATAAAGAAGGCAACATGTGCCCTGAGAAAGGTGGAGGGACCTTGTGAAAATGTGAGGTCAGTATAAATAAGGCTAATGTGCTGGAGCATATTGCAGTTAAGAAAGAGGAAGTGTTGGATCCTCTTAAAACTTGTCAGATAAGACCCTGGAAGAGGACGGGATATATCACTAATTACTACAGGAAGCGAGGAGAGAGATTGTTGATGTGTTGGTGATGAAGTCTGCATCCTCCCTGGCCACAGGAGATACCAGAGGACTGGAGAATAGCAAATGTAGTCCCCTTGCTTATGAACAGTAAGAGAAAAATCCTGGAAATTATAAACTAGTAAGCCTTACATTAGTGGTGGGAAAATTTTGGAGACCATTCTTAGGGTCAAGCTATATGGTTATTTAGAAAAGCATAGTCTTCTCGAGGATAATCAGCATGGTTTTGTGAGAGGTAGGTCGTGCTTCACAAGCCTAATTGAATTTTTCAAGGAAGAAAGTTGATGAAGGAAAGGCTGTGGATGTTGACTACATGACTTTAAAAAGGCCTTTGACAAGGTCCCACATGGGAAATAAGTCAGGAAGATTCAGTTGAGGTAGCCAATTGAATTAGAGAATGGCTGGATGGGAGAAGCCAGAGAGTGGCAGCGAATGATTGCCTTTCGGACTGGAGGCCTATAACTCGTGGTGCGTCTCAAGGATCGGTGCTGAATCTATTGTTGTTTGTCATCTGTATCGATAATCTGGATGGTAATGTGGTAAATTGGAACAGGAAGTTTGCAGGTAACACAAAGATTGTAGGTGTAATGGACAACGATGAAGGCTTTCAAAGATGCAGAGGGACCTGGATCAGCTGAAAAAATAGGCTGCAAAATTATAGATAGAATTCAGCACAAGCAGATGTGAGGTGTTGCATTTTGAAAGGACAAACTAAGGTAGGATATACACAGTAAATGCTAGGACACTGAGGAACACAAGGATCTGGAAATACAGATACTGTACACAATTCCCTGAAAGTAGACAGAATTGTAAAGAGAGCTTTTGGCACATCAGCCTTCATAAATCAAAGTAGGGATGTTGGGTGAAGTTGTTCATGACACTGGTGAGGCCAAATTTGGAATATTGTGTGCAGTTTTGATTACTTAAAAAAATGAATGTGTGCAGAGGAAATTTACAAGGATGTTGCTCGGACATGAAAAACTGAGTTATAGGGAAAGGTTAAGCATATTTGGACTTTATTCCCTGAAGCATAGAAGAATGAGGGAAGATTTAATAGAGGAATACAAAATTATAATTGCAGCATGGTAACAAGCCCTTCCAGCCCATAAGCCAATGTTGTCCAAATACACCCATTAAGCTACAAGCCCAATACGTTTTGGAGGGTCGGAGGAAACTGGCACATCTCAAGAATCCCAAGCAGACACATGAAAAATGAATGAATCCTAACAGGAAATGCCATATTCAAACCTGGGATACTAGGTTTGCTAACTGATAGGCCATGTGCTGCACTGTTATGTGTTCCACGTTTTATGTATGTAATGGTGAGACCAAATTTGTAGTACTGCATGCGGTTCTGATTTGGAAAGCAGAGCAGAGGCGGTTCACCGAGTTGATAATGGAAATGAGGGGGTTAGTCAATGAAGATAGATTTATTTGCCTGGGTTTATACTTGCTGAAATTCAGAAAAATGAGAGGAGATCTGACAGAAACAATTAAGGGATGAATAAGATAGAAGCAGAAAAGTTCCCTTTCAGCCAACATGTTCCAGACCCCTGTCAAGTTCTGAGTGTAAAACACCCTCATCTTCCCTCCAATCCTTAAACAAATAACTTAAATATATGCCTGACTCTGCCGCTAGGTGAAGCAGATCTTCCGATTTACTCTACCTTGGCCCCTCACGTTTATGGACTCAAATTACATCTCCCCTCAGCTTCCTCTGTTCCAAAGAAAGCAAGTCCAGCATTCCAATCTTTCATCACAACTAAAATGTTAAAATCCTGGCAAAATTCTCTTTAATCTCCTCTGCAATGAAATCACATCTTTTCTACAATGTGGCAACGAGAACTGTGCTGAACTGGAATTTGAGATATTAAGGGGCATGGGTTTAGTGCACTGTAGTAAAATATTAGCCACAATCTTTTAGAACGGTGGAGCAGATCAAAGGTGCTGAATAACAGAATCCTCAATGCATTCTTTATTTTCTATTCTCAAAGATAAAGAAGGCATATTATTGCAGTTGGCTTCATTGGATGGGGCATTGAGCATAAAAGGAAGGAAGTCATAATATTGCAGCTGTATGAAACTTTGGTTTGGCCACACTTAGAATACCACATGCATTTCTGGTTGCTTCATTACATGAAGGAAATGGAGTCTTTGACAAAGAAGAGATTTACCACAATGCCCAAAATGTCAATTATGTATTTTTACCTTTGCTATATAAAGGAAACTGTTTGACCTGCTGAGTTTCTCCAGCATTGTATTTTTACTTCAACTAAGATGCCTGCAGATTTCCGTGTTATACTTTACCACAATGTTCCCCAATTTAAAGGGTATCTGAAATGGAGAGAGATTGGACAAATTTTTCACCGGAACATCGAAGGTTGAAGGAAGATCTGATAGAGGTTTATGAGGTCATGAGACGCATTGATCAGGTAGACAGTCAGAATCTTTATCGCAGGGTAAAAATTTCACCATGCACTAGAAGACTAACATTTATTGAAAGGGGAAGGAAGTTTAAGGAAGATGTGCAGGGCAAGTACCTGTATTTTAAAGTGACAGTAACGGATGACTGGAACAGACCATCAGCAAAAGTGGTGGAATCAGATAGACTAGCATTTCAGAGGTTTCTAAAAAGGCATGAAAATATGAAGGGAAAGTAAGGATACCAAAAAGTGGAAGGATAAGAGTTTTAGTTTAATTTGGTCATCATGTCAGCACAGACAACTGGGCCTAAAGGACTGTTCCTATGATGTTCTAAGTACTAAAAGAAAACAGACTCTGAATTGACACACCATTAAATGCCCCCTCTTGGTACTCACCACAGGATGGTTCAGTTCCTGTCCTCGACATGATCGTACAGTTACCGTACTCTTTAGGGGTTGCGCAGTCACAGTACTCACCAGAGTCTTACTTGATGACCGCACTCACCACAGGGACAGTGTAGAAAAAAATAATTAGTTGTAAATTTCCTACTCACTGCTGCATGTGTGGAACTCCAGTTAAGAGTACCATCTCCCTCGACTGCTGAGTTGAAGTAAATTAATACCACCATGTGTCAAAAGTTCCCTGAATCACTTGATTTCTTACTGCTTCCTGCTAATCTAAGCTTTTTAAATCCAACTGTCTGAGTCACCTGACTCCAATCGCCAGGTGAAGCCTTCAGATAAAATCCCTGTTGAAGCATGCTACAACAGAACTTACCGCAGGGACCGACTGTTACAGTACTCATCGGGGGGACACACGGTGAACGTATCAACCGCAGGATCACAGTGACTCTACTCACCATGAGATCGCACGGTTACTGCAGACATTATTACTATCTTATTAAAACAGAATGTGGAAATTCTCAGCTTGTGAAGCAGCATCTTTGGACAGAGGAGCACGGCATGTTTCAGATGGATAACTTTTCAAGTTCTGATGAAAGCCATTCATTTGAAATCTTTGGTTTTCTTTCCTCAGATGCTATCTTATGTGCTGAATGTTTCCAGTATTTTCTGCTTTTAGTTTGAATTTCCCACACCCATCTTGTTTCACTTTTCAATTTTGGAGTACTGGTTAGGATTGTATATTTAATAAACAAACCAGTCACAGCACCCAAAATGCTGGTGTATTACTTCCCACTTTGTACAGTTACTCCAGATTGTGACCACCCATTGACTTCACATGCTATTATAGTTTGCCTAGTTACTGAACATTGTAGAATTACTTCACGTGTTTTCATGGGTTATTTAGTTTCCATTCATACTGTGCTGGATTATCCAGTTACTATCGACACACTGGTACCTTATATTTACATAGACCATGAGACTGCATGATTATTCCACATTACAGGTCACCGTCTTACTGACAGAATTACCCTTCTTCAAACATCCAATAGGGCAAGTGCATCACACAACAGTATAAAATGAAAACCAAAATAACTTTGATAAACAAGGTCCCTGT
Source organism: Narcine bancroftii (assembly GCF_036971445.1). Classification (NCBI taxonomy): domain Eukaryota; kingdom Metazoa; phylum Chordata; class Chondrichthyes; order Torpediniformes; family Narcinidae; genus Narcine; species Narcine bancroftii. The sequence continues at coordinate 29,988,449 of NC_091478.1, read as the reverse complement.
CATAGACTTTTCCATGGATTCTTAAATGCTTTGCAGTTAGTACATTAAATGAATAGCGCATAATAACAACCAAATAAATCCTATGACACCGCATAGAAACATAGAATTCTATAGCACTGAAACAGGCCCCTTCGGCCTTTCTAGTCTGTGCTGAACCATTTTTTTTCCTGCCTAGTTCCACTGACCTGCAATATCCATAGCCTTCCATACCTGTCCAAATTCTATTTAAATGTAAAAATTGAGCCACATTCATCACTTCAACTGGCAGTTCGTTCCACACTCCCACCACTCTCTGAATGAAGAAGTTCCCCCTCACAATCCCCCTAACCTTTTCCCTTTTCACTCTTAACCCATGTTCTCTGGTTTGTATCTCATCTACCCTCAGTGGAAAAGGTCTGTCTACATTTACTCTGTCTATCCATCTCATAATTTTAAAAACCTCTATCAAATCTCCCCTCATTCTTCTATGCTCCAGGGAATAAAGTCCTAACCTGTTTAACCTTTCCCTGTAACTCAGTTCCTCAAGTATGGGCAATGCCCTAGTAAATCTTTTCTGTACTCTTTCTTTCTTATTGATATCTTTCCTGTAGTTAGTTGCAAAACTGCAAAATATTCCAAATTTGGCCTCACCAATGTCTTTTACAGCTTTATCATAATATCCCAGCTCCTCAACTCAATATTTTGATTTATGAAGGTCAATTTACCAAAAGATCTCTTTACCACCCTATCCAACTGTGACACCACTTTCAGGGAATTATATACCTGTATTCCCAGATCCCTCTGTTCAACCACACTCCTCATTGCCCTACCATTTACCATGTATGCCATTTCTTGATTTGTCCTTCCAAAATGCAACACCTCACACTTGTCTGCATTACATTTCCATCTGCCATTTTTCAGTCCAGATCCCTCTGCGAGCTTTTAAAAACTTCTTCATTGTCCAAACATCTCCAATCTTAATGGCATCTGTAAACTTGCTGATCCAATTTACCACATTATCATCCAGATCATTGATATAGATGAAAAACAACAATGGTCCCAGCACTAATCCCTGAGACACACCACAGTCACAGGCCTCCATTCTGAGAAGCAATCATCCACCACTACTCTCTGGCTTCTCCCTTCCAGCCATTGTCGAATCCAGTTCACTATTTCACCATGAATACCTAGCGTCTGAACCTCCTGTTTAACCTCTCATGTGGGACCTTGTCAAAGGCCTTACTGAAGTCCATGCAGACAACATCCACAGCCTTTCCTACATTAATTTTCCTTGGTTACCTCCTCAAAAAACTCTAAGACTAGTTAAACACAACCTACCATGCATAAAGATATGCTGACTATCCCTAATCAGTCTATGGCTATCCAAATAATTGTATATCCAATCTCTTAGAACATCTTTCAAAAATTTACCTACTACTGATGTCAGGCTCACAAGCCTATAATTTCAAGGGTTACCTTTGTGCCTTTTTAACAACGCAAGCTACACTCCAATCCTCTGGCCCTATACCCGTGGCTATGGAAATTTTAAATGTCTGCCAAAGCCCTTGCAATTTCTACACTTGCCTCCCGCAAGGTCCGAGAGAATATCTTGTCAGGCCCTGTGGACTTATCCACCCTTATTTGTTTTAAGACAACAAGCAATTTCTCCTCCTTAATCTGAACAGGTTCCATGACCTCGCTGCTTGTTTTTCTTACTTCCCACAACTCTGTGTCCTTCTCCTGAGTGAATATTGATGAAAAAAAAATTTAGTTTAAACTCTCTAAAGCAACATTAGCAACCTTCCCACACGGTCCCCTTTCAGTTCAGATGCAAACTGTTCCATTGGAACAGGTCCTGTCTTCCCTGGAAGAGAACCCAATGATCCACAAACCTGAAGCCCTCCATCCTGCACCATGTCTTTAGCCACATGTTAAGCTACATCATCCTTCTATTTCTAACCTCATTAGCATGTGGCACGGGTAGCAATCCTGATATCACTACCCTGGAGGTCCTGTCCTTCATCCTCACACCTAACTCCCTAAATCTCCTTGCAGGACCTCCTCACCCTTCCTACTCACATCATTGGTCCCTACATGGACCATGACATCTGGCTGCTCACCCTCCCTCCTGAGAATGCGTGAACTCGATCTTGAGATATCTCGGACCCCGGCACCAGGGAGGCAACATACCACCCAGGATATTCAATCTCTTCCACAAGACCTCTTATCTGTCCCTCTAACTATGGAAACCCCTATCACTACAGTTCGCCTCTTCCCCTCCCTTCCCTTCTCAGCCACAGGACTAGACTCCGTGCCAGAGACCTAATATCCAAGGCTTGTCTCTTGTAGGTCGACCCCCCCCCCCTCCCCAAACAGTATTCAAAGTGATATACTTGTTTTTGAGGGGGATGCCCACAGGGGTGCCCTGCATTGCCTGTCTGTTCCCTTTCCTTCTCCTGACTGTCACCCATCTACCCACTAATTGCCTCCTAGATGTGATAGTGTCCCTGTAACTCCTATCATCTCCTCTGCCTCCTGAATAATCTGGAGTGCATCCAACTCCAGCTCCAATTTAACTCGGCTTGTCAGGAGCTGCAGCTGGATGCACTGCTCGCAGATAAAGTCAGGGATATTGCTGGCTTCCCTGACAACCCACATTCTGCAAAAGGAGGATTCCCCTGCCTTGGCTGCCATTCCCACTGTTTATGACAAGATGAACAAAATATATTAATTCTTTAAAAAAAAAACCTACCCTTACCTGTGCCTACCTGCTGAATCCTTTGTGTTCATCAAATAGGGTGGCCGTTTCGGTCTTCAACACCGACTTTTCCTTGCCTCTTACCTGTCATCACTGAAGCCTGTTGAGCCAAAGACTTACCACTCTGACTCAACCCACTTTTATGATGACCACTCCCCGCTTTGTCTTCAACTGTTAAACTTGATCGCTCAATTACCTGTGTAACCTTTCCCTGGATCTCAGTTCCTGAAGTCCGGGCAACATCCTTGAAAATCTTCTTACACTCTTTCAATCTTATTGTTATATTTCCTGTTGTTAGATGACCAAAACTGCACACAATACTTTAAATTTGACCTCACAAATGTCTTCTACAACTTTACCATAACAACCTGTACTCAATACTTTGATTTATGAAGGCCTGTATGTAAAAATCTTTCGTTACAACCCTATCCACCTCTGGCACCACTTTCAGGAATTATGTACCTTTATTCCCAGATCCTTTTTTTCTACTGCACTCCTCAGTGCCCTACTGTTTATGTCCTACCTTTGTTAGTCCTCCCAAAGTGCAACACCTCATACTTGTCCACATTACATTCCACCTGGCATTTTGCAGCCCATTTTCCAGCTGGGCCAGATCCCTCTATAATTTTTGAAAGCCTTCCTCACTGTCCACAACGACTCCAATTGTGTAATTTGTTGAGCCAATTTCCTACATAATCATCCAGATCATTGATATAGATGACAAACAAGGGCCTGTACTCTGCTGTTAACATTGATATGAAAGGGTTGAGTGGCTATAGGATAAGCTCAGAAGAGCAACTGGATTAGCATGAACAACTTGGGCTGAAGAACCAGTTTCTATGCTGTGTATATGACTCCATATGGCATTATTGGTACATCGACATTGGATTCTTACACAATAAAGCACAACCCCATCTATACAAATACTAACGACAACAACAGCAGTGGACAGTAGTATAACAGCTGAAGACTCCACATGGACAAATAATTCATTAAAGAGTACAAGAACGGCAACTTGAAGTAGCACGCTGCCACCTCCAGTTCTATTGCACCAATGTACAAATGGTGAAAAAAGTCAGATATTAAGAAAGTTCAGGAGTAGAATAGATCGATTCCAAACTGTAATCTTCATGTTTATGGGACAAGAACTAGGAGGTAAACAAAATATCCTTGTATTTCATGGTTACAGTCTGACAGGAGCATTGTGACATTAACTCTGTTTACAGCAATTTTACACTGGCAATTAAAAGAGAATTTTGCAGACATTCCTAGAGAAAGGCAGATCTTGGCCTGGCGCCCAAAGCAACAGGGAGCTCCTGACACTCAGCCAAAGGCAGACACAGATGGAAGTAATGTACAGTGCTGGATCCGGGAGAGAGAGATAGAGAGAGAAAGAGAGAGAGAGAGAGAGAGAGAGAGAGGCAGAGAGAGAGAGAGAGACAGAGAGAGAGAGAGAGAGAGAGAGTCAGAGAGAGAGAGTCAGAGAGAGAGAGAGAGAGAGAGAGAGAGAGAGAGAAATTTTAAAAAGTTATTTGTCTTACCACTCTCACTTTTTTCAATAACATCCACTACTTCCCCGGCTTTCAGGCTAATCTCAGAGTTTTCCTGCTTTTCATAGTTGGCGACCACCACATACTGATCCAGAATCATGGGTTCCGAGACAGCCTCCGAACCTGGAGTAGGGAAAAAGCAAGCTGTCAGCCAACTCGCAGCCATGGCTCCTTGCAAGCGACAGATTATTCCACTAACGATAGGCCAAATCTTTAGCACCCTTCAGCCAATCAGAACTCAAGCACAGTGTACAGAATATTCCTAAAGATCTGGCCATATAGAATCTTCCTTTCCAACCCCTCAGCTGCACCGCGTAACATTCAAATCTTCAGGTTGTGTTTAATTTATGATCCTTGTTGCTTTCATCCCGAAAGAGATGTTAGCACAGGACTCGAAATATCCACAATTTTCAATCTCATCTCACACTCATAATCAGGGAGAATGCCAACAGCCGCCACAGAGACAGTTAAAAATAATAAACAGTCCGTCCTGTCTCTCTCTGCCAAAGAGAGACCAGAGGCAGTGTGGGGGATGAGAACACCAATGGCAATCGGCTGCTCCAAAAGCCTTAAATAGAAACACATGAGTGGGAGGGTCCAGGGAGGGCAAGCTGTTTACATAACAGTCAGACATTGAAAAACTGCATTTCCCAACCCAGTTATCTGATTAACTGTTTTCTTATTCAATTCAACAAAGTCATTACTCAATTATTTGAGTTAGAATGGAGTCTGCTTTTATTCTGTTTCAAGTCTAGTCCTCCTCCTCCAAGTGTTGTCAACGTTGGCCTCGTGTGTTCCAGAGCTGCTCCCAGCTTCACTGGGCTGTGTACATCGGCTTTTCCTAGAAGCTGTGAGAAAGTATTTGTTGTCTCCTGACATATATACAAAATATGAAAGTTTGCATTGTGATGCTGCCACATGACACCAAATTTTGTATCTTGTTCATGACAGTACATTCCGATTCTGAATACCAAATGCTGCCAGAATTCATTCTGTTCTCATCATACTTGCACCGTTTTTACTGACACTTTCAGATCATGCAGACCAACCTCTGTACAAAGTTACATCACCAAAGAACAAAGGCCAGAGAAACCAAACCCACCCCTCAGCTTCCAGCTGTGGAGTTCAACCACTACTTCAATCCACCCAAGAGCAAGCCCCCTCCCTCATTTCCACACACCTTAATCCAATTTGATTAAAATCACAAAATAAAAGAGCAGACATAAGCCATTCACCCATCAAGTCCGTTCCACCATTAACCATCCCAGACTTCAGTATACACAGCTGTGACAGCCCTTCATTTCTTGCTTATAAACTCTACTCCAGTTTTATTGTACCAAAACATACTTTTATACAAAATTATACTTTATTCACAATAAATTATTAACAAAATAAAAACTTTTTAAAGTCTCTTCACACCATTATGTGGATTGTGGAGGAAAACATGGCCTCCCTGCCTGGCTGAAACTTATTCACATCACCCATCAATCAAGGTTGAATTCCAGCCACCCAATAGTGCACACCTTGCCACTGGCTAATTTAAATCACCTAGGGTCATTATTGGCTAGAAGCTCAGATCAGAACTGTATAAAACATCAATGCACAGCACATTCTTTTTCTCTGCCTTGTGGTCCAAGCCCCAGACATTGCTTCATGGCAAGTTGTTACTATGGATAACGCTGGAAGTATCACGGGTAAGATATTACTTTCAGTCTGTCATATTTTCACCTACCCTAACACTATCCATAATTAAATAAATATAACATACTATATCCTGTCTTTGATGAACACAAATGATTTTATAATTCATATTACAACTTGAAAATACTTCTAAAATGTATGGGGACATTTGCAAAAAGTCAGATTTCCATAAATCAAGTCGTCCATTACCTGGGAACCTACTATACAAACACAGAATAACATTTAGGAAAAAAAGATGTTAATATGAAAGAATAGATCAATTCCAGTGGTATAAGAGAATGCAGATGCTAGACTCTGGAACATAATAAAACTGCCAGAGACCTAAGCAGGTCAGGCTGCATCTGTGGTGGTGGAGGGAGAGAGTTAGAGATAGTCAAAGTCCTGATGCAGAGTTCCTCCAGAACTTTCCTCATGATTAAAAGGATACAAAAGGTGGATGAATGTCTAAAAATAAAGAGAAAGTAGTCAATAGGCCCTTTCAAACTGCCATGTAAAATGGGGTTAACAAAGCAATTTTCACAGTTAGCCCCCCAAGTTGCATGGCAATTTGAAAGGGTCCAATCGGGTCAACCCAATCAGGTCCCTGACCTCCCTCAGCGGTGGTCAGAGAACCCAGTAAAACTTATCTGAGCACCTCCACCGGTTTGAAAAGGGGAAATGGCCAATCTGGTTACTCTGGTGATGACAGCACTTGCGTGCTGATGTCACAAGGTCGCCCCTGGCTGAGGTGCTGCTGCAATTTGGGGGCGAGTGGGGGGGGCCGCAATCGGGGGGGGGGGAGAAAGGAGTGAAGGCGGCCGCAATGGGGGAGGGAGAGTGTGGGGCCGCGATTGGGGGAAGAGTGGGGGCCGCAATCAGGGGAAGAATGGGAGGGGGTGCAATTGGTGGGGAGAGAGGTCGTTGCTGTGATTGGGAGGGGAGAGGCCGCTGCCACGGTGGGGGGGGGGGGAGGAATGGGTCAAGAGAGAGGTCGATGCCACGATGTGCCATTGCTGTGAACACCATTTCGGCAGTGCGAGAACAATGGCTGTCAAGGAATAAAAGAGATAGACAGGGCATGAATAAAATGGTGGGGGGGGGGGGGGGGGAGGAGAGCAGAAGGCACAGGGAGAGGAGCACAAACTGACCAGCAAGAGATTATAGGTGGATACAATTGGGAGGGTAGGAGAGAAAAAAGTTGAGAAGTGAGGGGGCAGGGTTGCTCTCTAAAAGGAGAATGATGCGAAGGGGGTGGGGAGATGGAGGAAAAGAGAGAGAAATAGGGAAAGAGAGAGACTCGAGGGAAGAGGTTTTACAGATATTGGAGAAGTCAATGTTAATACTATCTGTCGGAGATGCCCAGACAGAATGCCAGGAATGCATTGCCAGTGGTGGAAGCTGGTACAATAGGGAAATTTTAAAAACTCTTAGATCAGCATATGGGTGTAAGAAAAACAGGGTTATGGGTGTGAGGTAGGGAAGGAATAGAACATTGTGGATTGAGTTCATATAGGTTGGCACAACAATGTGGGCTGAAGGGCCTGTACTATGGTATAATGTTTTAAACTGCAGTTAACTCCATCAGCTTGGCCCCATAAACAACAGAGGCAACAGGATCTCTGCCACAAGAAATTTTATGAGGGAAGATCTCTAAGATTTCTCAGGGAAATCACATTTTAATCAGGGCTTCAGAGACAACTTTACAATTCTTCCTCAGATCTACACTAAACTTTTTTTTTACTGCTTTCCTGAAACCAATCCCCATTAGTTTTAAATGTTCCTATTGTAGGGAAAAGTTTTCTACTAACCTGGAAGGGAGGGGTGGAATGGATGCAGAGGATATTCACTAGGATGTTGCTGGACAGGAGGGCTTGTTTTGTAGGGAAAGGTTAAAAAGGCTAGGCATTTATTCCCTATAGCAGAGGAGGCTCAGGGTGATCTTATAAAGGTTTATAAAACCATGAGGGCCATGGATAATGCAAGGGTAGATGATTCTAGAAGAAAAGGGTAGAGGTTTAAGGTGAGAGAGGAAAAAATTAAGAGGGACATCCCTTGGGCATTCATCCCTCCTTCTCCCACAGCGGCATCTTCTCCTGCAGCTGCAGGATGTGCCCACACCTCCTTCCTCAGACATGACCACAAACAAGCCTTTCAAGTGAAGTAACACCACAGGAGTGATTTACAGCATCCGGTGCTCCCTTTGTGGCCTTCTCTACATCGGAGAGACTGGGCGCAGATTGGGAGATCGCTTAGCTGAGCACCTTCGCTCAGTCTCCACTAGTGACATGGATTTCCCAGTAGCCAACCATTTCAGTTCTGTGTCATACTCCCACACTCACATGTCCGTCCACGGTCTTATGAACCATCCCACCAAGACCACCCACAAATTGGAGGAACAACACCTGATTTTTTTCTGTCTGGGCACTCTCCAGCCAGATGGCATTCACATAGACTTTTCTGGTTTCCCCTGATCTCCTTTTCCCCCTCCCCGCTTACCTTCCCCTTTCCAACTCTCCTCCCTCCCTTCCTCCTCCCTTCACCCAGCCATCCCTCTTCCCCTTGATCGCTGCTGTTCTCTCCCTCCCTTCTCCACCTATCACTTCCAGCCTTTGCGACCACAGGTTCCCCCCCCCCCAACTTTTTTTTTGTTTGGACGCACGCTGACATTTTTCCATACATTTATGAAGGGCTCAAGACTGAAATGTCGATTTTGCATTTTTACCTTTGCTATATAAAGGACAGTGCTTGACCTGCTGAGTTTCTCCAGCTTTGTGTTTTTACATTATTACCTCCTTATCTACCTTTGGCCTATTCCCTGCCTTAACCACCTTATCTACCTTTGCTGCCACCTACAGGATCCTTGAATTTCTACAACAAATATTCCTCGAGCAATGAAAAGCTAAGCACTCAGATCAAGCAGTACCCCTGGAGACATGCACAGTTAAAGTTTCAGTCACAGACTTGAAAAAAAGGAATCCTGACCTGAAACACTAACTGTCCTTTCTCTCCAAGGACGCTGCCTGACCCACTGAGTCCCTCCAGCTTCTTGTCGTTTGCTCAAGATTGCAGCATCTGCAGTTGCTTGTGTCTTCTGTACCTGCACACTCCCAAAGCTGTCATTTTGAAATAATTTTTTTTGTATTTTTTTATATAATAGGAGCCAAAATTGCAGATCTCTCAGAAGATAAAAATATTTATGGAATTGTGAAATTGGTATTAAATAACAATGAGAAGAACACAGGAAAGATATTTAAAGTAAAGTGGCACTTACAACATCAATAAGATAAAGGAATTAATCACTAACCTCAAGAAAGGAGGCAGAGTCCACACATTCACTTTAATGGCGTCGAAAGAGTAGCTAGCTTCAAGCTCTTGGGATAAAATATCTCCAAAGACCCGACCTAGAACAATCATGTGGTGCCAATGTCTCAATTTTTTTTAAAGATTGTCAGGTCTCCTTGTCCCTCAAAAACTTCGAGTTGCACCACTGAAAACGTACTTGCTGAATGCATCACAGCATGGCAAGGGAGCTGCTCTGCTCACGATGTTCTAACAGACAGGTTTGCAAGAGCTGTTGGGGAGCAAAACTAGAATAGCAGGGGGGGTTGAAATTAGGGTGTTATGTCAGGGAATGGAGCTCTCCTAGAGTCAGCTCATCAATGCAACTGTGAAGAAGACACACAAATGTCTCTTCTTTCGAAGGAACCAGAGATTTGCCATGTCGTCAAATATTCTTATCAAACTTCTAGTACACTGTGGAAAGTAAACCGAGAAACACAAATGAATCCAAACTTGAGCAAACAAAGAATTGCTGGAAGAACTCAGCAGACCAGGCAGAATCTGTAAGTAGGAATTGTCAGTCAACATTTCAGGTGTGAACCCTTTGTCATGACTGAGATAGAATGAGTGAAATTACATATATAAAGGCGAACGACACTGGGCAAAGGCCCAGAGGTGACAGACATAAGAGAGAGAGGTGGAAAGACAGGTTGAGGAATAAACCAATGGGAAGCAGGCTAAGAAAGAATTGTTGGAGAGAGAAATAAGTAAGTAGTTGTCATAGACAATGAAGAAATGGGAACCGTGGAATCAGATAGGGTAGGGATTGGCTAAAATTAGAGTTAATGCCATTAGGTTTGTGGGCTAAACTTGAGCTGTTGTTGCCAATCATTTTAACTCCCTAACCTAATCCTGCAGTGACATGTCTATCATTTGCCTCATCCATCAGACCATAAGACATCGGAACTGAAACAGGCCATTCAGCCCATCGAGTCTGCCCCGCCATTTAATCATGAGCTCATCTATTTCCCATTCAGCCCCACTGTCCAGCCTTCTCCCCATAACCTTTGATCTCCTGGCTATTAATTTAACATTAATCTTTGCCTTAAATACACCCAATGACCTGGCCTCCACAACCATCTGCAGCAACAAATTCCACAGATTCACTACCCTGTGGCTGAAGAAATTCCTATGCATTTCTGTTCTATGTGGTTGCCCTTCAATCCTGAAGTTCCTCCACCTACCTTGGTTTCATCTGCAAACTTGGCCACAAAGCCATTCATTCCATAATTCAAATTCTTGTCCTAGACTCTCCCACCATGGGAAACAACCTTTCTATATCTACTCTGTCCACGCTTTTCAACATTCAAAATGTTTCAATGAGATTCCCCCTCATTCTCCTAAATTCCAACGAGAGCAGGCCAAGAGCTATCAAATGCTCCTCTGATGATAACCCTTTTATTCCCGCCATTATCCTTGTGAACCTCCTTTGAACCCTCTCCAATGTCAGCACCTTTTCTTAAATGAGCCCAAAACTGCTCACAATACTCCAGTGCCTTATTAAGCCTCAACATTGCATCCCTACTCTTGTGTTCTATTCCTATTGTAATGAATCCCAGCATTGTATTTGCCTTTTTCACCAACATCTCAACATACAAGTTTTCCTTCAGGCTATCTTGCATGAGGACTCTCGGGTGCCTTTTGGGAATTTTCATCTTTCTCTCCATTAAAAAAAAAATTCTGCCCTTTTCTTTTTTTCTACTAAAGTGCATGACCATATACTTTCCAACATTATATTTCATTTGCCTCTTCTCTGCCCATTCTCCTAATCAATATAAATCATTCCGCAGCCTCTGTGTTTCCTCTACACTACCTACCCCCCCACCCCCCACCCCCACCTACCTTCGTATCATCTGCAAACTTGGCCACAAAGCCATTCATTCCAGAATATAAATCACTAATATACAACTTTAAAACATAAACCACTTGAAAAGAAATGGCCCCAACACTGACCCCTGTGGAACACAACTCGCCATTGTCAGGGCAAGGCTCAACATAAATTTGAGCCACAAAACATCATTAAAACTAACAACACGACCATTGATTTCTCTAATTTGAGGTGACCCCATTCCAATCTGATTCCATTGCTCCAATCTTTTCTTTATACCTACTCCTTTACTGATCTTTTCTCTTTTTCTTTCCCCACTCTACTTCCTAATGGTTTCTCTCCCAACCTCTTTCCCCATCTCTCACAACTCCTCTCCAATATTCTATTACCTCTGGGCCCCACTCCTGCCTTCCTTTCCTGCTTTATCTATATTGCATCACAGCCTAGTTTGGGAATTCAATTGCTCAGAAATGCAGAAGCAATTTACTCTTTTGACTTTAGCGCCTTTAATGTGGACAGGGGTGTGGTCTCTGCCCCCTCTCCTGAAGTCAGTGATCATCTTCTTCTTCTTATTGATATTATTATCTTGAAACCATCTCACTACACTTGCAATATCTTTCCTTGTATCTCACCTTATTTGATAACTGGACCACGAATGTGGTAGAAGGAGAGGCTATGTTACGTATTAAAAGACATTCAGACAGGAACATGGACAGGAAAGGCTATGTGGGCATGTCCAAAATGAACGAAGAGTCTGTTCTGGGCTGCACAATTCCATGACTCTAAAATAACCCTCTTCCTTATTCCCCTCTGTACATCCCAGTGTCGTGTAGATATCTGCATGGAGGTATGAGATTTTCCTATCAGTCCCACATTGCCTTATTGATCAAGTTGTTATTCCAAACTAATCCCATTTTCCTATATTTAGAACATGATTTTCAAAATCTTTTTAACATTAAAATTGCATCCACTTCTTTTACTTCCTATGGTAGCTTGTTCAAAATATGGACTGCTCTCTGTGAAAAAGTTACCCCTCAGAATTGTTTTATTCCCCTATTATGCAAGAATCAATGAGTAAAAAAAAATCTATATTCCAGTTAAAAACAAGGATTGTATGGGTGGAAAGAGGCAGCCTTGGATAACTAAGGAAATAAAGGAAGACATCAAATTAAAAGCTCACTTACACAAAGTTGCAAAGAATAGTGGGAAACTGGGAGACTGGGGAAAATTGCAGTCAGGGGGAAGAGTTGCAACAGGGAGACACAGTCAAAAAAGTGACGAACACAGGGATAAAGGTTTTGTATTTAAATGCACACAGCATAAGCAACAAAGTGGATGACCTTGTAGCACAGCTACAGATTGGCAGGTATGATGTTGCAGCAAAAGGATGGATGTCATTGGGAGTTTAATGCCCAAAGATACACAGGTAAGGAAGGATAGGGGGTGGCATGGCTCTGTTGGTAAGGAATAACATGAAATCGTTAGTAAGAGATAACATAGGATCAGAAGATTTCAAATCATTATGGGTTGAGTTAGGAAATGGCAAGGGTAAATGGACACTGTTGGCAGCTATGTGCAGATCTCTAAACAGTAACTGCAATGTGAACACAAATTACAAAAGCAAATAGAAAAGACATGTCAAAAAGGCAATGTTATGGGGGATTTTAAAATGCAAGTAGATTGAAAATTTCAGGTTGGAACTGGTCCTCGAGAGAGGAATTTGTAGAAAGCCTATGAAAAGGCTTTTTAGAGCAGCTTGTTGATGAGCCCACGTGGGGATCAGTTGTACTGGATTGAGTGCGGTGTAATGCACCAGAGATGATTAGAAAGTTTAGGGTAAAGGAACCATTAAGGGGACAGTGATCAGAATAAGATTGAGTTCAATATGAGATTTAACAAGGAGAAACTAAAGTCAGTCAGATGTGTCAATATTTCAATGGAGTAAAGGGAATTACAGTGAATGAGCAAGGAACTGGCCAAAGTAGAATGGAAAGGGGGACTAGTAGGGAGGACCACAGATCAGCAATGGATGGAGTTTCTGCAAGAAATGAGGAAGGTGCAGAATAAGTACATATTAAAAAAAGAGGAAACAAATGAATGGAAAAAAATGTCACAACTGTGGCTGACAAGGGAAGTCAAAGCCAACCCAAAAGCACAAGAGAAGGCATACAAGGAAGCAAAAATTAGTGGGAAGATGGAGGATTGGGAAGTTGATAGTAGTCAGAAGAGGTCATTGGACTGGGTGGTAAGGGTCCTTGATGAAGGGGCCGCTTTCTTGAGACATCATCTCTTGTAGATATCCTTAATGGAGTGAAGACTAATGCCCACGATGATGCTGGCTGAGTTCACAATGCTCTGACACCTTTTCCTGTCCTGCACGTTGGCACCTCCATACCAGACGTTGATGCAACCGGTCAGAATAACTATAGTATGAAAGTAGGCCAGCAAACAATATTAAAGAGTAAAAGAGAGATAAAAGTTGTTATAGGACCACTAGAAAATAATAATAATGGGAGACAAGGAGATAGCAGAGGAGCTAAATGAGTATTTTGCATTAATATTCACTGTGGAAGACATTAACAGTGTGCTGGATGTCGAAGGGTATCAGGGAAGTGAGTGAAGGAACAGAGGCAGCAAAATGGAAATTGTAGACCAGTTAGCTTAACTTCAGTTGTTGGGAAGATGTTGGAGTCAATTGTCAAAGAGGAGATTACGGAAAACTTGGAGGCACACGACAAGATAGGCCAAAGCCAGCATGTTTTCCTTAAAAGGACTATCTTCCTTGACAAATCTATTGGAATTCTTTGAAGTGACAAGCAGGCTTGAAAAGGGAGATGCAGTGGCTGTTGGGTATTTGGATTTTCAGAAGCCTTTTGACAAGGTGCTGCACATGAGGCTACCTAACAAGATCCTATGGTATACCAGGAAACATGCTGGAAGCAGAGATTCGGAATACAGGGATCACATTTCTGGTTGACTGCCAGTTGTTCGTGGTGTTTCACGGGGGTTGGTGTTGGGGACGCTTCATTTTATGTTGTCTATCAAAGATTTAGATTACAGAATGAATGGCTTTGTTACCAAGTTTGCAGATTATTCGAAGGTAGGTAGAGAAGCAGGTAGTGTTGAGGAAACAGAGAGGCTGCAGAAGGAGTTAGACAGATGAGAAAAACAGGCAGAGAAGTGTCAAATGAAATATAATGTCCTAAAGTGTACATCATGGACTTTGATACAAGAAATAAACAGGCAGTCTCTCTTCTAAATGTGGAGAAAATTGAAAATACAGTACCCAGATGCAAAGGAACCTGTGAGTCCTTGTGCAGGGTAGCCTGAAGGTAAACTTGCAAATTGAGTCAGTGGGGAAGAAGGCAAATGAAATGCTGGCATTCATTTCAAGAGGAATAGAATATAAGATCAGGGGATGTGATATTGGTGATACCTCACTCTGAGTATGATGAGCAGTTTTGTATTCCTCCTTTAAGGAAGGATATGCTGACATTAGAGAGGGTTCAGAGGAGCTTCACGAGGATGTTTCCAAGAATGAAACGGTTATCATTTGAGGAAAGTTTGAAGGTCCTTGACCTATACTCGGAAATTAGAATGGAGGGGGGGAACTCATTGAAACATTTTGAATGTTTAAAGACGTGGACAGAGTAGATATAGAAATGTTATTTCCCATTGTGGGTGAGCCTAGGACAAGAGGGCACAACAGGATTGGAGAGTGGCCATTTAGAACAGGGATGCATCATAATTTCTTTACCCAGAGGGTTGTTGTGGATGTCAAGTCATTGGGTGTATTTAAGAGATTGATAAGTTCTTGATTACCCAGGGCATCAAAGGTTATGGGGAGAAGGTCAGGCAGTGGGGCTGAGTGGGAATATGGATCAGCTCATGATTAAATGGCGGGGCAGACTAGATGGTTTAAATAGCTTATTTCTACCTCTTTGTCTTATGAGCTTATATGTACTGTGTATAGTGTGTGTGTGTGTGTGTGTGTGTGTGTGTGTGTGTGTGTGTGTGTGTGTGTGTGTGTGTGTGTGTGTGTGTGTGTGTGTGTGTGTGTGCGCTCATGCACCGTGGTCCGGAAAAAAATGCTATTTCATAGCATTATATATGTAGAGTCAGATGATATGAGATGTTGTTCCTCTCTGGCAGTGGAGAAGGTCCAGGATAGACCTGGGCAGTCTTCAGACCAATGGTATGAACATAGAACTTTATTTCTGGTACTTTTCTTTTCTGTGATCCTCTGCTCTTCCCCTTCCCTCTTTTTTGGCCCCTTTCCTATCCCCCACCCATTCTCATCTCCCTTCTTCTTTGGTTTCATCTTTCTCCTCCCCTTCTCCCCAATGCATTTTTCCACTTTCTCCTCTTACTCCCCCCCCACCCCGCCCGCCCACTACCCGCACCCCCTTCCCTGTTCTCTCTCTTCTCTCCCTATCCAATCCCAGCACTGGTAGTTTTTGTCTCTAATCACCCACTCCAGCCTGTGTGACTCATCCTCTTCCACTGACCCCTTTGTGTTTCTTGCTTCTCTCCCCCTTTGTCTTGATATCTACCAATCCACTGCCAGGGTCCATCACAATTCTCCTGTTCCTGATTCATCGGGAGTCCCCACCTCTCCAATTTACACATCTTTACTACATTTAACCAGTCTCGATGAAGTTTCAGCTGGCAACATCGGCCATTCTGTTTCTCCCACTGATCCTGCTCAACCCGCTGAGTACCTCCAGATTCCAGCATTTGCTTCTCCTTTGTGTCTCATGTATTAAATTGTTCTTTTTCAGTCTTGATCTCAAATCAGTTCAAACTCACAGGTTTCTTCCTTGATCATGAATACTGCTATTATTGCCGCACCCTCTTTCCACATACCAAAATCTACCACGGGGTTTGCTGGCAACTTAAACTATAATTTCATCCACACATCTAATTGAGCATGCTGGCAGACATTCTAGCTGCGCTCTGATCATTCTAAATTTAAGTTACTTTTGCATCTCATTCAGTGTAGGGGTTTGGCTTAATCACATGGACCATGCAGACTTCACCATGGTGGAGAAACAAAGCTTAGATTTGCACAGAATTGTAAAATGTGCTGCTCCATAGCTAACCTACTGTGTTTGTAATTCAGATAACTTTGGAAGTTGTTCCTTGCCAGAATTGAGTGTATGAACTTCCATATTTGAAACATTTAAGCAGTTTATGGATAAGTATATTATTGATGATGGCCTCACAAAGATAAGCGTATACAGAGCCGTTGTCATACCCACACTCCTGTTCAGCTCCGAATCATGGGTCCTCTACCGGCACCACCTACGGCTCCTAGAACGCTTCCACCAGCGTTGTCTCCGCTCCATCCTCAACATCCATTGGAGCGCTCACACCCCTAACGTCGAGGTACTCGAGATGGCAGAGGTCGACAGCATCGAGTCCACGCTGCTGAAGATCCAGCTGCGCTGGATGGGTCACGTCTCCAGAATGGAGGACCATCGCCTTCCCAAGATCGTATTATATGGCGAGCTCTCCACTGGCCACCGTGACAGAGGTGCACCAAAGAAAAGGTACAAGGACTGCCTAAAGAAATCTCTTGGTGCCTGCCACAATGACCACCGCCAGTGGGCTGATAACGCCTCAAACCGTGCATCTTGGCGCCTCACAGTTTGGCGGGCAGCAGCCTCCTTTGAAGAAGACCGCAGAGCCCACCTCACTGACAAAAGGCAAAGGAGGAAAAACCCAACACCCAACCCCAACCAACCAATTTTCCCTTGCAACCGCTGCAATCGTGTCTGCCTGTCCCGCATCGGACTGGTCAGCCACAAACGAGCCTGCAGCTGACGTGGACTTTTTACCCCCTCCATAAATCTTCGTCCGCGAAGCCAAGCCAAAGAAGAAGAAGAAAGTGAATACTCTGATATCCAGCACTTATGGAGATTTGTAGATGCTAGGTAAGTGAATTTTCTGGTTGCTTGAGATGGTGTGTTGCGTGACTGGTGAACGAATGGCAAGATGTGCCAATTTTAAAATTGCTTTTTTAAAAATATTTAATTTCCACAATTTCTTTTTCTTGGTTGTTTGTATTCTGGTTAACAGGGGTTTTACTGTAGATTCTGCTGACAGGCAAAGTGCAAGTTAAACACAGTGCAAATAGTACAGTGGGCAAAAGTCAGGATTTTAGCCATACTGCAAAATGATGCCAACAGAAAAACAGGGGCTACTTCCAACTTAAACCAATAGCCAAATGGGAAAGTAAAAGAAAAAAGTAAAAGGATACTCCAAATGGAAATAAGTTAAGCATAAGCCAAAGGAAAAGTGAATAGATAGGAATTGCAAGGTTTCGTAGATAACAGGAAAATAACTGGCATAGGAGTCTTCCTGTACCTTTAACTGTCCTACAATTCTATGCCCTACTCATACATCACCTCTGTACTTGCAGAACTATACTTGCTCCTGGCTAATTTAAAAGTTCTGCCCCATTATATAGGAATTTGGTCAACATTTTAACCCTAAACTAACAGCAGTGAAGGCTGGATACACTAAGGCAGTGTGTGTGAAAGGCAAAGAAGTATTGTTTCAGATCAAAGAGGCTTTGTCAGAACTAAGAAAGAGAAAAATACTATTTTGCATGGCAGAGATGGTGGGGAAGAGATGGAACAAAGGGGACATCTCTGATAAAGTGAGGCCAGGCTTGGAGGGTTGATGATCGGCTGCTGAAGAAGCCATCTGGTCAAGATGTTAGAAAAACAACAAAGCTGCCAAATGCAGGTCAAACCAGCTGGAAGTGTCCACACAGTTCATGTTCATGGAAGGGAAAGAGAGTTAGTATTTCAATGAATGACTGATAGCAAAATTGGCTGGTTCTGATACAGTGAAGCTGAATTATAAACACGAAGGAAATTATAACACAGGTGGAATGGTTGGTCTAGAAGTTTTCAGAACACTATTACAGCGCCAGTGACCCAGGTTCAAATCTGTCGCTGTCTGTAAGGAGTTTGTACGCCCTCCCCATATCTGTGTGAGATTCCTCTGGTTGCTCCAGTTTCCTCCCACCCTTCAAAAACATACAGTAATTGAAGGTTACTTGGTGTATTTGGGCAGCATGGGCTTGTGAGCCAGAAGGGCCTGTAACCGTACTGTATGACTAATTTTAAAACTATGCACCTGGTGTTAAATTTTTACATTTTAAATTTAAATTTAGACATACAGTATGGCAACAGGCCTTTTGGGCCCACGCCGCCCAATTGACCTGCATTTTTGAAGGGTGGGAGGAAACCGGAACATATGGAGCAAACCCACTCAGACACAGGGAGAACATACAAACTCTTTACCAACAGTGCAGGATTCAAAATCCAGTCCCAGAAATGTTAGCCAATTCAGGCCTGGGAAAAATCCTCTGGCCATCCACAAAAACAGTGCCTCTCATTATCACTCACTGAACCTATATCTACATCCCTCTGCATAATTTGCTTTTCCACTCACTTTTGAGTTACCAGAAAACTTAGATACACTCCATTCAGTTCGCTGTTCCAAATTATTAATGTGTATCAATAACAGTTCCGAGCCCTGCACCAATCCCTGCAGCACTCCACTGACCTCTGATTGGCACCCAGAGAAATACCCATTTATCCCAACTCTTTGCATTCTATTAATTATCTAATTCTCCATCCATGCTGCTATATTACTCCCAACACCATGCACCTTATTTTATGGCAAGTCTATTTTGCAGCAATTTACATCTAACATTGAACACCAGAGCACTACCAGCTCTTTGGCCCATGATATTGGCCAACATATATAAACCTATTCTAACCCTTCCATCGTTCACATCCATAAAAAATGGCTGCACTGGCAGAGCTGCTAAAAATCAGTGCTGCTGCTGGGGCAGACACAGGAGAGTGGGGAAGGGAGATGGAGCGCTGTTCCAAAGGGTTATCCTGCCTGGTCCTGATGCCAACGGCTCCATGCAGGTTTTAAACCTGTTAAAGGAGCTGACGGTGGGTTTTTTCAACCCCAAGATGGCTATGTCTGTGCTACAGACCATACAAAATGGTGATCATGGAAACAGACCAGTGAGGTCAAAGAATCCACACAGGCTGTAGGCTGTTGGAGATTGGCTCATGGGAACCAGGTATCGGAATAGTGATTCGAAAAGATTCTGAAGGAAAGAAGGACTCCTGAAGGGCCTTGGGAGCTGAAGGATTCTTGATGGTGTCAAAGGTTTGGATCTGGAGCTCGGTTTGCCAACAGATAGAACAGGGGTCTGTACAACTGCAGAGGCTGCAGGAACACTGGAGGTGAATCCATAGACATTCAGTTACACAGGGCAATGGTCATTGTGACTGCCTTACAGCAGTCAAAAGTTGAAGTATATCATGTATGTTACATTTTTATGCATTATTACGTGACAATAAATGGAACCTTAAATCATAACTCTATGTCTTTTAAGAGTCTTTTAAATATCCCAATTGTTACAGCTTCCACCACCACTCTAGCGTTCCAGACACCCACCACTCTCAGTGTGAAAATACATACTTTTGATATCTCCTGTAAGCTTTCCTCCACTCACCTTAAACTGATGTTCTCTGGTATTTGGTATTGTCACCCCAGGAAAAAAGTGCTGGCTGTCCACCCTATCTATGCCCTCTTAAATCTTATACTATTAAGTTGCCTCTCAACCTCCATCACTTCGAAGAGAAAAGTACTCGCTCATTCAAATCTTTCCTCACAAGACACGTTCTCCAATTCAAGCAACTTCCTGGTAAATTTCCTCTGCATGTTCTCTGAAACTTCCACATCTTTCCTGTGATGAGCCAACTAGAAATGAACACAATATTCTGTGTGTGGTCTAATCAGAGTTTTATAGATTAACAACATTATCGCACACTTTTTGAACTTAATACCCAACTAACAAAGGCCAGCACACCATACACCTTCTTAACAACCCTAACAACTTAAGGCATCTATCAACCTGGACCCCAAGATCCCTCTGTTCCTCCACACAGCTAAGAATTCTGTTGTAAACCATGTACACTGCCTTCCATTTCAATTTTCTAAAGTGTATCACTTCACATTTATCAGAATGAATGTCCATCTGCCACATCTATCTACAATGCCTTCAAACCTTTGTGCTATCTGCAAACTTACTGACCAAACCCTTCAACTTTGTCCAAGTCATTTATAAAAATCACAAAAATTCCTCTGGAACATCTCTACTCCCTGATGACCAGGAAGAATATGTTCCACCATCCAAAGGAATGGAAGTTTATGGAATTTCCCATCAAAGAGAGCTGTAGATGCTGTTTCACTAAATGTATTCAACAGAGAGATCAATAGCATTTTAATTATAAACAGAATCAGAGGATGTGGATTGATTGATTTTGGGAGGGTGAGGATAAGGCTAAAGATGGGTTGTGATCTTGTAGACCACGTCCATATGGTATAGGAGTAGAAATAGGCTACTCAGCCCATCGAGTCTGCCCCACCATTTAATCATGAGTTGATCCATTTCCCCACTCAGCCCCACTGTCCAGCTTTCTCCCCATAACCTTTGAGGCCCTGTCTAATCAAGAACTTATTAATCTTTGTCTTAAATACATGGCCTCCACAAACACCGGTGGTAACAAATTCCACAGATTCACCACCCTCTAGCTGAAGAAATTCCCACACATTTCTGTTCTAAGCGGATGCCCTTCGATCCTGAAGTGGTGCCCTTTTGTTCTGGACTCTCCCACCATGGGAAACAACTTTTCTACATCTACTCTGTCCACACCTTTCAACATTCAAAATGTTTCAATGAGATTCCCCCTCATTCTCCTAAATTATAATGAGTACAGGCCAAGAGCTGTCAAACACTCCTCCTATGATAACCCTTTCATTCCCAGAATCATCCCTATGAACCTCATTTGAACCCTCTCCAATGTCAGCACATCTTTTCTTAAATGATGAACCCAAAACACTTCACAATACTCTGTGAGGCCTCACCAGTGCCTTATAATGTCTCAACATCACATTCTGCTCTTATATTCTATTCCTCTTGAAATGAACGCCAGCATTTGCCTTCTTCACCACTGTCTCAATGTGCAAGTTTATCTTCAGGCGATCCTGCACGAGGACTCCCAGGTCCCTTTGTATCTGTGTATTTTCAATTTTCTCTCCATTTAAAAAAATAGCCTGCCCATTTATATTTTTTCCTACCAAAGTGCATGATTGTACATTGCATGACATTATATTCCATTTTCCACTTCTCTGCCCATTCTCCGAATTTGTCTGTCTTTCTGCAACCTTTGTGTTTCTTCTACATTACCTCCTCCTCCACCTATGTTTAAATCATCTGGTAAGATAATGGATGAGTTGATATGTCAGGGTACAGATGCCACATGTGCAACACAGGAACAGGAAGAGAGGAGGAGAGAGATATCCTGTTGATTAGGGATGATGTAAAGTAAGTGCTTAGGGACTATGTTCTTAAGGGATTATCCAGTGAAGCTATGTGGGTTTAACTTAGAAACAGGAAAGGAATGATTATTTATTGGGACTTTTTCTATTCCCCCAATCATCAAGGGAAATTGCAGATGGCTGCAAGAATCATGGGGTAGTATTACTGGGAGATTTTAATTTCCCTTATATTGAATGGGGTGGCCATCTTACAAAGGGGTGGAATTTGTTCAGTGTCTCAAAGAGTTGGCTCAATCAATTAGTTTTCCAAGATGGAGCAAAATTAAGTGGGAGAGTGTTCCTCAGTTCATTGTCACTGAATTCCACAGTATCTAAGTGTTGCTTTATTTTTCCTAAATATTGTCAATCATTTTTTTTTAGCTTTCAACCAGATTGATTCATTTAAAAAAGCAGACAAGAGACCACACATTCATCAGCATAATCTTAGCAAAAAAATCCAAAGGAATAGATTGAAGCAAATACTTACTTTTGGTTCACCTGCAGACAATAAAGAAATGAGGTGGTTAACAGTGCAAGGCCTTGCTTTAACAGCTTAATGGCCCTGGGAGAGATAATACTGCCTGCATCATTCTGTGTGTGTTTTAAGGTGTTTGTGAAGACTGAATTTCTGTGATGCTGAGGTGCACAAATAGACTCTACTCAAAGTATCCAATCAAGTGCAGAGTATAAATCAGCCAGTCAGTGCGATCACCAGCTGCTATTGCCTCCAGTATGGAGTTAGTTGCTCCACAGCACGGACCTAGCTCCTTCCTTCGTATGGTTCTGAAAACAGTGTTTGAAGACCTCATTGCCACATATATGAACAAAATCAAAAACAAACACTGCTTACCTGATTTCTTCCTCGCCCCTCCACAATCTCTGTAAAACAAACAGCAGCACAGGGACATGATTAGTGGCAGATCTGTGGGAGAGGAGGCCTGAGCATGTACCTGCAGCTCCTTGCAGTTTTCTTCCTCGCTCATCATTCAGGCACAGAGATGGAAGAAACTTGACTGAAGCACAGAACAGCCGGCAAGAGAAAAATAGCTCAACTGCTCCAACAGTTGTTGCAGAATCATGTGATCTGCCTGAAGATCATACCATCTACTGTTTAAAGGGGCTTGCACAGATTTTCAGTAAATCCAAATTTACTCCAATAACAAATTACAAAAACATATTTGAAAACATAGTCAGTTTTAAAAATCTTCAGCTTTCAGTTACATTGTCCAATGTTTTCATAATCATACAGCCTTACATTTCAGTCTTTGAAAATTACAGAGAAGAAATCGTCCCTCAAAGTGTAAAAACAATGAAATGCCATCAGCTCTCTTTGGTCAGAACACAAATGCTGAAGAAGCTCATCAGGTCAATCAGTGCTCGCAAAGATACATCACCAACGTTTCGAGCTTGAGCCCTTCCTTCATCAAGGTATGGAAAAATGCTGCCAGGCGCCTGCCCACATATCATCCATACCTTGATGAAGGGCTCAAGCCTGAAAGGTTTGTTATGCATCTTTATCTTTACCACATAAGTACACTGTTTAATTTGCTTTGTTTCTCCAGCATTGTGTTTTTACTTCAACCAACTTTTTTGTGATACTTCCAGCTCTCTTTGGTGGCAGGAGTTGAAATTTGAAAATGCATCTTCACGTTCAGACAGAACATCCAGAGTATTAATTCAAATCATAAACAATAAATCATAAATCATAAACAATTGATTAACTGTCGATCCTGAAAAAATAGTTTTGCATCCGCTGACCAAGAGAATGGGCCCCATTGTGACAGGGCTACAAGCTGCCTGGCTCCAAAAATTCATGGCCCAAGGTTAAAGAATTGTAATGACACTGACCTCCCATTATCTACTCACAGGAGTCAGAAAGGGCTCTCTGTTCCCAGTATGTGGCGTTCTAGAGAGACAGAGATTTATTCAGAGCCTAAAAATCAGCATGAGTGCTCAGGCATTTAACAACAACCATTTGCTGGAGGCACATCTCCTTACAGGACACACTCTCCTGTTCAGTTCCAAGTTAGTAAGTAGCACCTGCAAATGAGGACACCTAATTCCCTATGGTCTCAGCCTCACTGACGCACCAGATAGTCCATTTCATGGCTGTGTAATTTTTTTTTTTCTCCCCATATATCAGACCTTCTAATCTAAACAATTTCCTGGTAAATCTCTTCTACTCTTTTTACAAAGCCTCCACATCCTTCCTGTAATGGGGCAACCAGAGATTCACACAATACTCCAAGTTCAACCTAACCAAAGCTTGACACAGCTACAGTATGATTCTTCCACAGGTCCCACCAATCTCAAACACAATCATAATGATCCAAGCATCTGAAGCTCTCCTGTACCAGTTCTTTAGCTCTTCATTTATCTGTCTTCATATCCCATTTCCACCCTCACTGGAGTGTTATAAATTTATAAACAATTCTGAGATAATGGCCTAACTTTTTAAACTTCTGCTCAACTCCCAGGGTAGTGGAACAAATGGCAGAAATTAAAGTAGTGGCGTTTGAGATTATTTACCCAAATGTCCGGAACTCTGGGCCGGTCCCAATGGATTGGAAGACAGCAACTGTCACGCCAATGTTTTAAAAAGGATGCAGGCAAAAAGCCAGATCTATAAGCCATTTAACTAACCATCTGTCATCAGGAAAATACTTGAAGCTATCATTAAGGAAGAAATAGCAAGACATCTAGATTAAAAATGTTCCATCAGGCAAAAAAAAATTAGATCATTGGGTAGATGCTACTACTAATATACTGGAGATCTTTGGGGATAGAACAAGAGCAGTGAATAGACGGAACAGGTAGATGCTATCTACTTGGAAGATATTTGATAAAGAAGTCATTTAGAGCAATGGTTGACAGGTTCTTCGTTAGTAAGGGTGTCAAAGGTTTTGGTGAAAAGACAGGAGAATGTGGTTGAGGAAAAATACATCAGCCAAGATTTGAATGGTAGAACAGAATGGATGAGCTGAATGTCCCGATTCCACTTCAAATTTTATGGATTAGATGCCATACTAAAGACTTATCCAAAAGGTAAAGATGCATGGAGTTGGAGGTAAAGTACTGGCATGGATAGAGGATTGGTTAACCAACAGGAGGCAGAGTGTAGGGATAAATAGGTGTTTATCTGGTTGGCAAGTGGTGAGTGGAGTGCCACAGTGGTCGGCATCCAACTGTTTGCCATTTTCATTTGTGATTTGGACCAGTGTTGCATATCTAAGTTTACCGATGACATTGCTGACTGAACCATCAAACATTACAGCACAGAAAACAGGCCCTTTGGCCCTTCTAGTCTGTGCCAAACTATTATTCTGCCTCATCCCACTGACCTGCACCCAGTCCCTATCACTCCAAACCCCTCCCATCCATGTCCAAATTTTTCTTCATTATGAAAATTGTGCTGGCATTCACCCCTTCAGCTGGAAGCTCATTCCACACCCCCACCATTCTCTGTGTGAAGAAATTCCCCCTCTGTTCCCCCTAAACTACTCCCCTTTCAACCTTAACCCATTTCCTCTGGTTTGTATCTCGCCTACCCTCAGTGGAAAAAGCCTACTTGCATTTATTCTATCTATACCCATCATATTTTTTTTTATACTTCTATCCAATCTCCCCTCATTCTTCTACCCTCCGGGGAATAAAGTCATCACCTGATTAACTTTTCCCTGTAACTCAGACCCTGAAGTCCAGGCAACATCTTCATAAATCTTTTCTGCATCCTTTCAATTTTATTATTATCTTTTCTGTAGTGACCAAAACTGCACATATTACTCCAAATTTGGCGTCACCAATGTCTTGTACAGCTTTAAAGTAACATCCCAACCCCAATACTCAATACTTTAATTTATGAAGGCCAATAAGCCAAAAGATCTCTTTACAACCCTATCTACCTGTGACGCCACTTTCTGGAAATTATATATCTACCTTGGTTTGTCCTTCCAAAATGCAACACCTCACACTTGTCTGCATTAAATTCCATCAGTCAATTTGCAGCTCATTTTTCCAACTGAATCTCGATCCCTCTGCAAGCCTTGAAAGCTTTCTTCATGGTTTGCTACACCTCCAATCCTTGTGTCATCTGCAAGCTTGCTGATCCAATTTATCACATTATCATCAACATAGATGACAAGCAGCAGTGGACCCTCCAACGATCCTTGAGACACAACACTAATCACAGGCCTCCAGAGGCAAATGTCCTCTACCACATAGAACATTACAGCACAGTACAGGCCTTTTGGCCCACAATCTTGTGCCAATGTACATAAACCTACTCAACAGCATGAACTTTCCCTACCTCACTCCCATAACCCTCTATTTTCTTGTATCCATGTGCCTGTCCAAGAGTCTTTTAAATGTTCCTATTGTACCAGCCTCCACCACCTGCCCTGACAATGCATTCTAGGCATTCACAACTCTCTGTGCAAAAAGCATACCCTTAAGATCTCCCATAAACGTTTATCCCCTCACTGATACAGACAGTCTCTGGAATTTGCTACTGACGCTCTGGAAAAAGATGCTGGCTGTCCATCCTGTCCATGCTTCTCATAATCTTGTACATCTCATCCTTCTTCACTCCAAAGTGAAAAGTCCTAGTTCTGTTAACCTTACCTCATAAGATACGTTCTCCAATCCAGGGAACACCCTGGTAAATCTCCTCTGCATTCTAATGTCTTTGGAGACCCTAAATCTCTAAAGCTTCCACATCCTTCCTGTAATGAGGCAACCAGAACTGAACACAATATTCCAAATGTGGTCTAGCCTGAGTTTTATAGAGCTGCAACATTACCTCTTGACTCTTGAACTCAATCTCCATACTAATGAAGGCCAGCATACCATAAACTTTCTTAACTTCCCTATCAGCCTGAGCAGCATCCTGGAGCGATCTATGGATTTGAACCCCATTCTCTGGCTTATTCTATAAAGCCAATGTCGAATCCAGTTTACTACCTCACCATGAAAAACAAGTGATTGAACCTCCCTGGCTAATCTCCCACGTGGGATCTGCAGAGAGATATAGGCAAGTTAAGTGAGTGGACAAGGGTCGAGCACAATGCTTGTAAATGTAAGATCACCTACTTTTTAATTTCTTTTCTTTATTTAGACATATAGCACTGCAACAAGGCCCTATTTATACCCCATTAACCTTCAACCCGGTATGCTTTTTTTTTGAAGGGTGGGAAGAAATCAAAGCCCCTGGAGAAAACCCACACAGCCTTGGGGAGAATGTACAACTCCTTACAGACAGCATGGGATTCGAACCCAGGTCCGATCCTGATCACTGGCGCTGTAAAGGCAATATTATTTAAATGGTGAAAAATTGCAGCATGGTGTCATGCAGAGGGATTTGGGAGTGAGAAGCATGAATCACAAAATTCTGTCCGTGGCATGTTGTACTTTCAAATCGAGGCCCTTCGCAAATCGGTAGTCTCTAATCAGATGGCATAAATATTGATTTCTAATTTCCATTAACCCTCTCCCCCAGTTTCTTACTTTCCCGACTTCTGTCTCCTTTCCTCCAGCTCCCCATCCCCTTACTTTCGCTCACCTATGGCCATACTAGCCTGAAAATGCCTGATCTTATCTGATCTCAGAAAGCTACCCTTCTTTGTCCTCTGACCTCTTCCCTCAATACTTCACAGCTTCTTCCTCTTGTATGCTCTCACCTGTATCCACCCATTACCTCTTAGATGCTAGTCTTCCTCCCACCTCTCCCCACCTTTTTATTCAGGTGTCCATTTTCAGATTTCAGACAAAGGGTCAGGCCCAGAACTTTGATTTACCTTTTACTTTCCACAAATGCTGAGATTCCTCAGCAATTTTGTGTATTGCGCTCAACCCCAGCATCTGCAGATTTTCTTATTTAACTCAACATGAATCACAAAAGGTTGGTTTACAGTTACCACAAGTTATCAAGAAGGCAAATGAAGTATTGGCCTTCATTGTTCGAGGGATTGAATTTAAGAGCAGGGAGGTTCTACAGTAACTATCGAGAGTACTAGTGAGGCTGAACCTGAAACACTGAATGCAATTCTGGTCTCCTTACCTAAAAAAACATATACTGACTTTGGAGGTGATGCAGAAGAGGTTCACCAGGTGGATCCCAGAAATGAGGGTATTGGCCACTGAAGAGAGATTGAGTCACTCGCTGTAATTCAGAAGAATGAGAGGGGATCCAGTAATCATTGGGAGATCAGAGGTGGAGAGGGTGAGCAAATTTCAGTTCTTGCGAGTCACTATCTTGTTGGATCTTTCCTGGAGCAAACATACTAATGGCACCGTGAAGAAAGCACGTCATCGCCTCTACCTCCTCAGGGGTTTGTGGATGATTGGTATGATATTGGAAACCCTGGCAAATTTCTACAGGTGTGGTAGAAAGTGTGCTGAATGGCTGCACCACAGTCTCATATGGGGTCACCAATACCTTTGAGTGTAAACCCATGAAATGGTTAGTGGACACAGCTCAGGACATCATAGGCAAACCCCTTCCCACCATTGAGAACATCTATAGGATGTGTTGCCGTTGGAGAGCAGCAGCAATCATCAAGGGTCCACATGCCCCAGCACATGTTCTGTTTTCGCTGCTGCCATCAGGAAAGAGGTACCACTACCAGGTTCAGGAACAGCTGCTACCCCTCCACCATCAGACTCCTCAACAACAAACTCATTTAAGGACTCTTACTTTTGCACTTTATTGTTTTTGTTTTTCCTCCTCTCTCTATTGCAGTCAGTTGTTTACATTTGTTTACATGTGTATGCTGTGTACAGTTTTTTTTTGCACTATCAATAAGTGGTAATTCTGCCGTGCCTACAGGAAAAAGAATCTCAGGGTTGTATGTGATGTATGTACTCTGACAATAAATCTGAAATCTGAATCTGATCTTATAGAAACATAAAATTATGAAAGGGATAATACAAGACAGAAGCAAGAAAGTTATTTCCACGTGCATGACACTAGAACTGGGGGATATAGCCTTCAGAAGCAGACAAAGAGGAACTGCCTTTCCCTGAGAATAGTGAATCTGGAATTCTCTGCTTCTGGAAACAGTAGAGGCTGCCTCATTACATATATTTAAGACACAGCTAGATAAGAATATTCCAAATATCTCTGCAGGGCTCTCTGCAATTTCTTCTCAAACTTCCCACGAGGTCCAAAGATGAACTTGGTCGGGCCACGAGCACCTCTTCTCAACTCATAGTCCAAAACACAACAACTCATTTGCTTCGATTCCTTGACTTCCATGATCTTCTTCACAGAAAGAACTGATGAGAAATGGTCACTGGAAATCTCTCACCTTCTTCGCCAAAACAGCCATGCTGCTCTTTAATGGGACCAATTTCCACAATGTGTACACAACCATATCTCTTTAACTCATCAAAGGATTTGTTTCATCCAGACTGCCTAAATCTGGCATATGTTTACTTTTTTTAAAAACCTACAAGAGCTTCAATATCCCTGATCAACCAGAATTCCCTAAACTTGCTACCTTTGCCCTTCACCCCAGCAAGTACTTGCTGTGCCTAAATTCTTGCTACCTAGTAATGAGTGTTATTGTCATATACATTGTACCACATACAAATGGACCAAAATTCTTACTTTCTACAACTGGACAGGTACTTTGTTTAAAAAAAAAGTGAATTAAAGAGAGGCAACAAATACATTAAAATAGATATATAATAAATATTCACAGTGATCCTAGGGCAAAAATAAGTGAAAGCAGTAGTACAGATAGTCCTTTTGCAGGAGTCCCTTATGAAGTTCAAGAGCTTTATAAATGGTGGAAAGAAACTGCTCTTGAACCCAGAGGTACTGGTCTTTGGGCTTCTGTACCTTCTGTCTGATGGTAGCTGTGAGAAGAAGTTGTGACCAGGTGATGGGGATCCTTTATAATTCTAAAAGCTTTTTTGAGGCAGTGCCTCACATCCATGTTTTCAATGGATGGGAAGTCAGATCCTGTGATGGACCTTACTATGTGACTGTCTAGAACCTTCAGCATTTCTGGGCAGTCAAATTCCAAAACCAGGCTGTGATGCAACTAGTCCCATATTTTCTACAATGCACCTGAGAAGTTTGATATTCAACAACATGCCAAATCTCGTCAGATTCTTTAAAAAGTAAAGGCATTGGTATGCCTTCTTCACGGTTCCCTTGATGTCCTGGCTTCATAAGTTTTTTTGCGATATGATTACCAGCTACTTGAAGGTTTTAACCATCCCCATTTCCATTCCTGGTCCCTCGGCCCCTCGATCCTAAAATCAACTATAAGCTGCTTGATCTTGCTGACATAGAGAGAGCAAGATTGTTGTCCTGGCACTATCCAATCATTTTATTCTACAAAGCAACCCCCCCAACCCCCACCTTCCAGCCAATCCTCTATCTGCAACAATCTTTCCAAATCACCTTCTCTTATTTTCTCCCCAAGAGCTCCAAAATTGGCCTTGCCACAATTTACGATGCTAACTTGTGAACCAGTCTTTTATTTCTCCATAATTATTTAAAACTCATTGAGTTGCTGTCTCTGGTCCCAAAGAGATTTCCAACTGATACTGCAGTCACTTGCCCTATCTTGTTCCCTATAAGAAGTGTATGTCTGGTACTATTTTTTAAACTAAACTTTCTTCCACTTATCTTAAACAGACGTCCTCTGGTATTTGCTATTGTCACCTCAGGAAAAAGATGCTAGCTGTCCACCCTATCCAAGTTTCTCATAATCTTGTATACCTATATTAAATCATTTCCCATCTTTCATTGCTCCAAAAAGTCCCTGCTCTGTCAACATTACTTCATTAGACACATTGGCCAATCCAGGCAACATCCTGGTAAATCTCCTCTGTGCCTTCTCCATAGCTTCCACATCCTTCCTTTAATGAGGCAACCACAACTGGACATAATAATTATAGAGCTGCAATATTAACTCAATCTCCCATCAAACGAAGGTCAGCACATAATATTTTAAAATTTATGTTTAGACATACAGCAAAGTAACAGGCCGTTTCGGCCCACGAGCCCATGCCGCCCAATTACACCCAATTAAACTACAACCCCTGGTAAGTTTTAAAGGCTAGGAGGAAGCCAGAGCCCCTGGAAAAAACCCACGCAGACACAGGGAGAACATACAAACTCCTTACAGACAGCACAGGTTTTGAACCCAGGATCCGATGGCTGGTGCTGTAACAGTGTTAACTGCTATGCCTTGGGGAAGGGCTCAAGCTCAAAACGTTGGTTATGTATCTTTATCTTTGCTATATAAAGTGCACTGTTTGACCTGCTGAGTTTCCCCAGCATTGTATTTTTACAACCTATGCCTTCTTAAGCAAATAGAATTTCAAGATCTCTGTACTGCATGCAGGCTTCCTTAATTTTCTATCACACTAATAACAGATCAGACAATCTTGTTCACAGGTTGAACCCAAAGAAGATCTGTCACTTGAGGTTTGAATGTTTACCACCTGAATCCTCATAGTTTTGATATTTCTCCCGACAGGCACCTCAGAAAAATTGTATAAAACTGTCAGGAACTTAGTATTGAGATTGGAAACAGCACAATTTTTTCAAATGATTAAATATTTCTTTCTGATGACTGATATTCAAGGTTGTTCCTTATTCTTCCCTCTCACCAGACAAGGTCCAGTTTATTATTGTTTCCATTGGTGAAAAGATCATAATTAGGAGGAATGTGATCCAGGCAGAAATAATGCATGCAAACTGTGCCTGCTCTCAAAGAACTCGATAACACAAAAAGAAAATAATCAGATCAAGCAAATGAGAGACAAGGAACAATTTTTTTTTCTCCTGCTCTCCCTCCTGAAAAAAAAATTGATATGGTCTGACCATCACAGTAGATGCTGCAGATGAAACTGCACACATTAAAGGCAAGAAAAATGTAAACAGCGATATCATGAGTATAAACAAATGAGTCTAATAATGTCTCAGGCAGGAATCACACAGCATGAAAAGAGAACCTTCAAACAATGAGCAAAGCACTTTGCTGAAGGAATTCAGCAAATCAAGTGGCAAGAGTATGAGATAAAGACATGTCAACATTTTAGATTGGAGCCCTTCATCAAGAGGGAAGAGAGCTAGGGAACTAGGATAGGAAGGGACTCTGCCAAAATCAAAAAGTCATTAATCCAGGTATATGAAATAAAATGTAAAAATACTGGAAACGCACAGTATTTATTTTCATTGGATGAAGGGTCTATGATCTGAACTGCTCCTCTTTCCACAGATGCTGCCGAACTGGTGAGCATTTCCAACATACTCATTCATCCCTTTACCTGCAACACCCTCCCCCAATTTATCCTTACAAGTTCCTGTCAATGCACAGTTGAGGTAGTGGTTAGCACAATGCCTTTATAGTGTCAGCAATCAGGACCGGACCAGGATTCAAATCCCACTCTGTCTGTAGGGAGTTTGTATGCTCTCCCCTTGCCTTACTCCAATTAGGCAGTTTAACTTATGGACCAATCCTATCTTTTTCCATAAACTATTTTAAACCTAATGGACTTTTGGTCACTGGTTCCTAAGTTTTCTACCAACGCATTAGCCATTTGCCCACCATGGAGACAGAGTATTGCATTCTCTCAAATTGGGCAATCTACATATTGTTTGAGAAAATTCTATTGTTTGCATCAGAATTATTCTGTGAAGATGCATCACTGCAGTACTTATACCAATAAGTGATACATCTTGACATGCTGATGCATCTATAAGAACCGTTGAGGGACACAGGTTATATGCTGAATTTATGACATGCCAAAATCTCTGAGGAAGAAGAGACATTTTCTTAACCATTGCTTCAACATAACTTGCAGATGACACAGACTGGTGGAGTTGTGGACAGTGTAGGCTATCAAAGAATATAAAAGGATATAGATCAGTTGGCGATATGGGCAGAGAAATGCTGGTGGAGTTTAATCAGAGGTATATCCCTTTAGTTGGTCAAATGTAAGTAGTATACAGTTCACAACACGAGGGCTCTCAGGTTCCAAGTCCATATCTCCTTGATAGAACCCATGCCAATTGATAGGGTGGTAAAGAATACATACAGCATGCTTTCCTTTATAAGTCAGGACATTTGAGTACAAGAGTAAGGAAATCTTGCTACAATTATAGAAAACTTGATTAGAGCATTGGCCAATTTTGATTGCCTCATTACAGAAAGGATGAGGAGGCTTTGGAAAGAGTAGAGAAGAGACTTACCATGATTCTACCTGGAATTGAAGGATGGCAAGGTTCGGGGATCTTGGATAATGAGAAAAGTTTCAAATTTAGTCAAAAAGAAAAAGGAAGAACATGTAACATTTAGGAATCTTAAATTGTATTAAATTGACTATAAAGGAAGCAGGGAAGAACTTGTAATCAGTTGGACTAAATGGAGCCATAAAATATCTTTGGTCAATTTAATAAGAAAATCCCAAGCTATTTTATACATGCATTAAAAAACAGAGGAACTAGGGAGAGGATAGGATCATTCAAGGGCAAATGAGGGAATTGTTGCCTGGAGCCAGAGGAAGAGGGGAAAGTACTAAATAAGCTCTTCGCGAAAGACATGGGGAATATTCAGGGAGGTGATATTCTTGGGTAAAATGACAAAGGAGGTGGTGGTGTTTTTTTTTAAGAACATGCAGGTGAATCTCCCCAAACCCTGATGGGACAAATAACAGGTGATTGCTGGATCCTTGACAAATTCAAGCTCCCAGAGCCCTGGAGAATGGGTAAAGTTATTCCTTTAATGAATGGCAACAGTGCAAAGCAGGAAATTATTGGCCAGTGAGTCTTATATCCATAGTAATAAATTAATAAAAAAGATATACAGTATGGGGTGGGATTTACTCATATTGGGAAAACTGTGGATTTAGTAATGATGGCTTTGTGCTGGAGAGGTCAGGTATTAAAAATTGATTGAGTGCGCTCTTTCCCTTAATGAGGAGTTCATACTGGACACATCAACCATTCTATTTCTCCCACTGATTTCTTTTGGCACAATCTTTTTTAGTTGGGGAACAGGTATGTTCACTCCAGTATTTATGAATAGAGCCAGAGGATGAGTGAGGTTTCAGACTGCTGAAGAGAACATGATAAATAATCTGGATGACAATATGGTAAATTGGATCAGAAAGTTTGCAGATGACACAAAATTTGGAGGGGTATTGGACAGCGAGAAAGAATTTCAAAGCTTGGAGAGGGTTCTGGACCAGATGGAAAGATGGGCTTCAAAATGGCAAATGGAGTTTAATGCAGACAAGTGTGAGGTATTACACTTTGGAAGGAGTAACCAAAGTAGGATACACACAGTAAAAGGGAGGGCGCGAAAAGTCTGGGATCTGGAATTCAGATACACATTTCCCTGAAAGTGGTGTCACAGGTAGAAATCTTTCGGCATGTTGGTTTTCATTAATTAAAGTATTGAGAATTGGAGTTAAACAGGAAGGACTGCAGATGTTCTGACTGTCGTGTAATACACAAAAGTGCTGGAGAAACTCAGCAGGTCCTGCAGTGTCCACAGGGAAAAACCAACATTTCAGCCCTGAGCCCTTTGTCAAAGTATGAGCAAAAAACAGGTAAGTATCTAAATAAAAAAAGTGGAGGGGAGAAGGGAAGAATGGCAGGGGGAGGAGCACAGGCTAACAGGCAAGAGGTTATAGGTGCAGAATTAAAATGGTTGGCCACTGCAAGGTCCCCATTATTACAGCAGTCAGACAAAGGTACTCAACCAAACAATCTCCCAGTCTGTGTCCGAGTACATTAGTTAGGATGTTATGGTGAAGGTGTATCACACATTGGTGAGGTCACATTTGGAGTATTGTATGCCATTTTAGTCACCCAACTACAGGAAAGATATCAATAAAATGTGAAGAGTGTAGAGAAGATATAAAAGGAGGTTGCCAGGTCTTCTCAAAGTAGATCAGATCATTTTTACCCCAACATATTTATTGAGCATCAAAAACATCTTTGAACACATTGTGCTCCCATTATTTTAAAAAAACAGAAAAACCAACATACTTATACACCAATGTTCACCTACACCCTCAGATACATGCCCTGACACCCAACTCCCTGACAGTATCATCAGTATATTACAGATTGCACTGGTACAAATGTCTCAGTTAATCTTTTACTCCATAAGCACTCATAATTTAGAGAAAAAATACATAAAGGGTTGTCATTTGTGAAAAAAAATTACAGTGAACCCTCTTAACGTGTATTTGATTTTCTCCAGTTTAATAAAAAACTGATATCCTTAATCCAATATGTAATAGAAGGACCCCTGTCAGACTTCCAGTGTGACATTATAAGGGATGCAAATTCTATCGTGTCTTTCTGCATGGAATTTGGGAGATTCCAAATATTGCAATCAATGGGCAAGGTTGCAATTTGACTTTAAATATTTCAGACAGTGAGCTGAAGATTTTGCTCCAGAATTCAAAAATGTACTGGGGATGTAGGTTAATGGGGTGCAAATTGGGTGGCATGGACTCGAGGGCTGAAATGGCCTATTACAAGCTATATGCCCAAATTATGAGAAAATTAACCCTTGTATTTTAGGGCCCTGATGAAAAAAAAAAACGACTTGGGTGGCAAGGGGAGCCATTGCACCGAATGCATTTGTCCTCTATTTCAGAATAAATGGCTGACTGTCTGGATTTTGAAAAGTGAACCCTGTTGCAGCTCCTTTGACTCCCAAACAAGCACAGGAGGTGGTAGAACAAATGATCTCAATAGCCTCTTCCCAAGTTTCTCCTCAAGTTCCATTTCCAATTCTTGTTCCCATTCTGTCTTTATTTTGGAAAGTGAATGACTTTTAATTGAGAAAATAGAACTGGAACTTTTTGAAATTGTCCCTCTCACTCCTGGATTAGCTGATATTAGATCTTCCCAAGGTTGCTTGGCAGGTACCTGAGGGAAGTTTGTGAAATACTTTGAAATAAAGTGTTGGATCTGAAAGCAATAAAATAAATGTGATGCAGATAAGCCATATGTGTGTGACAGAGAGGTGAAGCTGCTAAACATTCCATCTGCATAAAGATCTTGCAAGTATTTGATACCTTTAGTTTGCCATACAAGAATCAGTGACTGAAGGAAAAAATAAGTGATTGCTATTTAAGGGACCCTGAACGGATGCCGCAGCCCATTTAAAGTGACGACTAATCTGGTACCAAATTTTTAACGTATAGAGCACCACTGGGTTATTGGTGTGGTTTGAGGTTTTGTGGGTAATGAAGAATATACCATGGCGGCAAAAGTTGACGATTTACAAGATGACTTTTCCAGTTTACATCAGGAGAGCTCAGCAATTTAGCTTGCTATATGTGCTGCCCAGTAGTAAAAGTTTTGCAATAGTGCTTTTCAGACCTTGGCGATTTCCTACTCCAAATAAAGGAGGAAATTATTTTATCCAATGAGGTGAAAAGATATTTTGGAAGAAATGAAGGAATGGTTTGAAACAAGTAAATAACTCTTGGCAATAAGTACATTTTGACTACATTTATTCTGTCCATTAGTGATGGGTAAATTGCTCCATCTCTGAAAATCTGATTTTGCCTGGTCAATAAGAGAAGTAAAAATTTTTATATGTGTGTGTGATATTTGCACCTAGGTACATGAAACCTGATCAACTACACTGAAAAGGCAGGTCTGATTGGTTAAGTTGCAGAGCTGCTCTGTTGATGGGATAACATTCACTCTTTTGAAGATTCAATTTATAACCTGAAAAAGATTATTATTTAAATGGTGAAAGCTGATGTTTAGAGGTACTTGGCAAAACTTGGTTTGCAGGTGCAGCAGGTAATCAAGGCGGCAAATGGGATGTTGGCCTTCATTGCTGGAGGGGTTGAATTTAAGAGCAGGGATGTACTGCTGCAACAGTACAGGGTACAAGAAGTCCGCAGATGCTGGTGTCAAGTGCGATGCACAAATGCGCTTGAGAATTTCGTCAGGTCATACAGCAGAGAAAGGAAATAAAGGGTAACCAATATTTTGGGCCTGAGCCCTTCATCTGAAATCTGGAAGTAGACACCTGAATAAAAAATTTAGGGGAAGGAGAAGAGGAGGGAGGAAGGTTGACAGCTAAGAGGTAATAGGTGGATACAGGTGAGAACTACAAGGGAAAGAAGCTGTGAAGTGTTAGGGAAGAGAGCAGAGGGCTAAGAAGGGAGAGCATAGGTAAGGGGATGGGAAAGGAGAGAGGGATAGGGAGGGGGTCAACAGTAATTGGAGAAGTTAATGTTAATGCCATCTGGTTGAATACAAGGTTCCTTTCCTCCAATTTGCTGGTGGCATCGGTTTGATAGTGCATGAGGCCTTGTGCTTGAACTAGTTTGCCACTGGGAGGTCCTTGTTGTTGCAGTAGACAGAGCGAGGTGCTCAACGAAATGATTTCCCCATCTACATCCATCTCTGTCCAATGTAGAGGTGGCCACGTCAGGAGTGTCAGATGCAGAAAACGACTCCTACAGATTCACAAGAGTTGCTTCACTTGGAAGGATTGCTTAAGACCCCAAATGGTTGTGAAGGAGGAGATACAGCCCACTTTCCGTAGGGAACACTCCCTCCAGGACTCCCTCATCCACTCATCCCTTCCCACGACTTTTCCCCTCAGTAACTGCAACAAATGCTACACTTGCGTTTATACCCTGGACTGTTCTGAAATGGCCCAATTTACCACCCAAATGGGATAAAATAGACTCCAAACATTAACATACCCACATAAGCACTGGGTGGCAGTGTATACATGTAAACGACAATCCAAGTGGACGATTGTCACCATCATTCTATTGATGACAAGCTAGTCTAGATTTCCAGTTGATCATAGCCTCCAGATTCATAGTAGTAGATTTAGGACAGAGATGAAGAGGAACTGCTTTTTCCAGAGGGTGGTGAATCTATGGAATTCGCTACCCACTGAAGGTTATCTCAGCAAATATATTTAAGGCTAGGATGAATAGATTTTTTTTATATAAGGGATATGGGCAATAGGCAGGTAAGTGGAGATGAGCCTATCATCAGATCAGCCATAATCACATTGAATTGGCAGAGCAGGCTCGACAGGCCAGATGGCCGACTCCTGCTCCTATTTCTCATGTTCTTATAATTTGTTTCCTTCATCCAACACTCAATTTCTTTGAAACAGTAAAGAGAGTTTATAATACAAATCATTTACACACAAATAAAAAGATGCAATTCCTTAACTATGTTGACTGAAAAATAGCGATGGTTTAGGTCAATGACCAACAATCCTTGACCCTTCTGAAGCCTAACTTCAAGTTACATATCTCTGAGCAACAACCATTAGAAAATTGTGAAAGTCAGAAAAAGCACAGATACTGAAAATCTAAAACAAGGACTCGTTAAGTCAGGTCACAGCTATGGGAAGAGAAACGGAGTTAATGCTCTAGGTCAAAGACCCTCCGATAGAACTGTGAAGGAGACAGTGTTAACTGAAAGGCAGCGGGGGTTGGGAATATCTCTAAGAGAATAAAAAGAGAGTGCAAATAAGGGAGCCGTTAGAGAATATGGAGAAAAAAAATGCAGAAAAGGAAGATGTGCCCACAATGTCATGTTCTCTACTTAGAGGAAAAGGAACAAAGGGGAAGAACAACCTGAGCCAATATTACAGATGGCCATTTGACTTGGTGGTTTTATTCCATCAGTCACTCCACACTTTATTAAGGGTGGAAAACAAAAGGTAGGAAATTATAGGCAGGTTACTCTGACTTCAGAGGTTAGAATCTATCCCAAGCAGGGATGACAGTAGAGCAGCAGTGACTGGAGTTTCTGAGCTTAACTCAGAAGACAAAGGACAAATTTATCTCAGGGTGAACGAGTTTTAAAGGGAGGATACAGTGGCCGTGGCTGACAAGGGAAGTCAAAGACAGCATAAAAGCAAAAGGGAGGGTCTGCAACTCAGCAAAATTTTCTTTTATGTCAAAATTGGCCTACATTCACCACTTCAGCTGGCAGCTCATTCCATATTCCCACAACTCTCGGTGAGAAGAATGTCCCCTTAAACATCTCCCCATTCACCCCTTAACCCAGGTTCTCTAATTTGTATCTCACCAAACCCAGTGGAAAAAGCCTATTTGCATTTACTCTATCTAACCCATCATAATTTTGTATACATCTATCAAATCTCCCCTCATTCTTCTACACTTCAGGGAATAACCTCCCAGCCTAGTTCACTTTTCCCTGTAACTCAGTTCCTTGAATCCCAGCAACATCCCAGTAAATCTTCTCTACGTTCTTTCAATTTTATTGATATTTTTCCTGTGACTAGGTACACAATGCTCCAATTTTGGCTATCTTATACAACTTTACCATAACCTCCTACCCTCAATATTTTGATTTATGAAGGCCAATTGTGCCAAAAGCTCTCTTTATAACGATATCTATCTATGATGCCACTTCCAGGGAATTATGTATCTGTATTCCCTGGTACACTCCTCAGTTTACTATGAATATCTACCACTATCTTAAATATGCCTAATGATTTGGCTTCCACAGCTGTCTGTGGAAACAAATTTCATATATTCACCACACTCTGGGTTAAAAAAAAAAAAATTCCTCCTCATCCCTGTTCTAAAGAGATGTTTTTGATTTCTGAGGCTGTGCCCTCTGGTCCCAGACTCCCCCACCATAAGAAATATCCTCTCCATGTCCACTTTATACAGGTCTTTAGGTACTTGATAGCTTTCAATAAGATTCCTCCTCATCCTTCTAAACTGAGCACAGTTCCAGAGCTATCAAATGCTCCTCATAATAACCCTATTCCAGGGATCATTCTAGTGAACTTCTTCTGTACCCTGTCCAACGACCACACATCTTTCCTTGGATAAGGAGCCCAAAACTGCTCACAATACTCCAAGTGCAATCATACTAACATTACATCTATGGTTTTAAATTCTATCCCTCCTGAAATTAATGCAAGCGTTGTATTTACCTTCCTTACCATTGACTATCTGCAAGTAAACCTTGAGGAAATCTTGCATGAGAACTCCAAGTCCCTCTGCACCTCTGATTTCTGCACTTGTTACCCATTTAGAAAATATACCTCCCCTTTATTCCTTCCACCAAAGTGAATGATCATACACTTTTCTGCACTGTATTCCATCTGCCATTTCCTTTCTCCATCTTCTACCCTATCTCTCCTTCTGCGGTGCTTCTTCAATGATACCTGCTCCTCCTCCTATCTTTGTATCATCAGCAAATCTGGCCTCAAAGCCACCAATTCCATCATCTAAATTAATGATGCGCGTTTTGTGAAGAGAAATGTTCCCGGAACAGAGTCCTGTGGAACACTGCTGGTCTACACCAACCAACGAGAAATGGCCCCTTTTATCCTCACTCTCTGCCTCCATGCCATGCCTTCCCTTCATTACCATTTGCTCTTATCTTGCTTTGCATCCTCATGTGTGGCACCTTGTCAAAGGCCTTCAGAAAATCCAAGTGAACTCCATCCACTGGCTCTTCCTTGTCTGTCTTTCCTGTTAACTCAAAGAATTCCAGTAGGTATGAGAGGCAAGATTTCCCCTTGAGGAAACCATGCCGACTTATGCCTATTTTGTCTTGTGCCTCCAAGTGCCCAAAACATCATCCTTGGTATTAAATTCTAACATCTTGCTATCTACTGAAGTCAAACTAACTGGCTTATAATTTCCTGCCTTTTGTCTCCCTCCCTCCTTAGAGTTGAGTGACATTTGCAAATTTACAGTTCTTGGGAATCATGCTGGAATCCAGTGACTCTTTAAAAATCATTTTGAAAACCTCCACCATCTCCTCAGCTACCTCTAAGAACCTTGGAATGTATGTAGTTTATTTGATCCAGGTGACATCCACCTTCAGACATTTTATCCTTAGCAATAGTGACTACATCCATTTCTGCCCCTTGACACTCGAACCTCTGTGTTACTGCAGCAGCTTTCCACAGTGAACTTCAATGCAAGATACTTTTGGAATTCATCTGCCATTTCCTTATCCCCCATTACTATCTCCCCAGCATCACCTGCCAGCAGTCCAGAGGCTCCCTCGCCTCTCTTTTGCTCTTTATATATCTGAAAAAAATTTTTCACATCTTCTTTTAGTGAGCTTATCTTCAGATTTCATAGTTTGTCTCCTTATTCTTTTAGTTGTCCTTAGATTTGCTTTTAAAAGCATCCCAAACCTCTTGCTTTCCACTAATCTTTTCAGCGGTATTGCAGACCATCCCTTTTGCTTTTACGCTGTCAGCCATGTCACCTCAAACTCACTTGTTCACCCTTGAGATGAATTTGTCCTGTGCCTTCTGAGTTAAGCTCAGAAACGTCAGCCACTGCTGCTCTACCATCAAATTTGGCCAGCAACTCCCTCAAACCTCTGCAGTCTCCTTTATTTCACTGATAAACTGATGAAATAAGCTCACACAAGAGGTGATGGAGGCAGGAACAATAACATCTATGACATGGCAACAACACGAACAGGGCATTGAGAGATTTGGCATAGTGCGGGCAGATATAATTTTTGTGGACAAACATGATGTTTGGCCGAAATAACCTTTTTCTATGCTGTACTACGCTATGACTCTAAACTACATCACTTTGCACAATTTGAGTTGCCGTCAGCATCCTGTGGGGATGACACTTTCAGTTCTGTACTTACTCCTTTGGTGGATTCAAATCCTCAGGACGAGGTTCAAAAAACCGGAGCACTTCCACACACTGAGAGATCATGGGTGGCAGTCGTACCAGAGCCTAGAGTGGATTACATAAATGGTTAATCATTGCCAAATGAACAATGTACTTCCACACAGTCAAGTCACCATACAATTTACTTAATCATAGAATGATTAGTGTAGCATAGGCAACTTTGGCCTCACCAATGGTCCAAACAATCCAGTTCAACAGTCTGCAGAAGCTGTGATTGTGGTGCAACACACAAACATGCTGGGGGAAACTCAGTAGGTCATGCAACATCTACAGAAAGCAAATGGTAACTAGTTTTAGGACTGAGCCCTTGACAAAGATCTCATCCGAAACACTGGTTATCCTT
The DNA here is from genome assembly GCF_036971445.1 of Narcine bancroftii. Classification (NCBI taxonomy): domain Eukaryota; kingdom Metazoa; phylum Chordata; class Chondrichthyes; order Torpediniformes; family Narcinidae; genus Narcine; species Narcine bancroftii. Next base: position 29,946,861 of record NC_091478.1, on the reverse strand, counting down.
TTTTTCCTATAGATGCTCTGTGACCCTGGCACGTTTGTGTATTCCAAACACTTATCCACTCTTTGCTCAAGTCTTGCAATTTTTAAAAAATTTCAGTTATATATCTATCCCCCTCTTGGCTACTCTAATTCAATCCATTTTGAATGCTGCCCCCAACCACTCACTGTGTAAAGCTGTTTTCCTCTCATCGCATTTTTCTTTGCCATCTTTATTCTAGAGGTTTCCTAGTCCCCAATCCCTCTGCCAATGGAAATTATTCTGTATGTCTGTACCCTTCGTGGATATGTTTACAAGAAACCCTTATAACTTCCTCCATTCAAAGGAGAATAACTAACTCTAGTTTCTTCTACGCAATACACAAAACAGCTGGAGAAACTCAGCAGGTCGGTCAGCATCTGCAGGAGTAAAGGATAATCAACATTTTGGGTGTGAGCCCTTCATCAAGGTATGAGCAAATAGCAGGTATGCGCCTAAATAAAAAAGTAGTGGAAGTGGACATTAGGAGAGGCAGGAGAAATGCTTTCATCGGAGAGCAGCAGCAATCATCAAGGATCCACGCCACTTAGGGCAAGTTCTGTTCTCACTGCTGCCATCAGGGAAGATGCCACAAGACTCATACCACTACAGTCAGGAACAATTGCTACACCTCCACCATCAGATATTCATTTAAGAATTCTTACTTTGCACATTACCCTTTACTTTTCTTGTATCCTATCGGAGTTTTTTTATATGTACCTATTGTACCAGCTTCCATCTCCACCCCTGGCAAATGAGTCCAGGCACCCACCACACTCAGTGTGGAGGAAATACAGTAAATATCTTTGATGTCTCCCTTAAACTTTCCTACACTCATCATAAACAGGTGACTTCATAGAGGTCTATGAGGCATAGATAGGGTGGACAGCCAACACCTTTTTCCACAGTGAGAGTAGCAAAAGGAAAAAGTTTTAGGGGAGACACAAAGGATTTTTTTTTTACATAGAGAAGAGTGGGTGCCTGGAATGCCTTGCCAGGGGTGGTGGTGAAAGCCGGTACAATAAGTATACTAAAGATTCAGACAGGCACCTGGATGCAAGAAAAATAGAGGGTTATGGGTGTTATGTAGGGAAGGTTTAGTTTGTTAAGTAAGTTTCTATCAGTCAGCACAACATCATGGACTGAAGGGCCTGCATTGTGTTGTAATGTTCTATGTTCACGCTCTAGATGTCCTCTAGTATTTACAATTGTTATCCCAAGAAAACAGTGCTGGCTGTACACACTATTTATGTCTCTCAATCTTGTATTATTAAGTCACCTCCCATCCTCTTTAGCTCCAGAAAGAAAAGCACGAGCTTGGTCAACCTTGCTTTATACAATGTGTGCTCCATTCCAAACAACATTTTGGTAAATCTCCTCTGCCACCTCTTAAAAACCGCCACATCCTTCCTATAATGAGGTGACAGGAATTGAACACTGTATTTTCTGTGATACCCTGAGAGTTTGAACACATCTGTTGAACTCAGTTCCCCGAGTAATGATGGCCAGCACACTACATGCCCTCTTAACCACCTATTAACTGTGTGGCAACGCTGAAGGGTCTAGGGTTTGAATCCCAAGATCCCTTTGTTCCTCAGTGCTGTTAAGAATTCTGTCATTAACAATGTAGTCCACCTTCAAGTTTGACATTCCAAAGCGCGTCTGTATAAATATATAAAAATTATCTATGGAAAATAATGCCTATGGCAGGAATGGCCAACCTCTCGTGAGAGCTGACTTGGTGGCCTCAGTGTTGTATTTGACAAAAGATAAAAGTGAATTTTTGACTTGCATCCATTTCGAGATCTGACCAGTCTGTAACAACCAAACCCAGTCGAAAGTTGGGGACTACCTGTAGTTTGTCTCCTGTGATGGAGTCAGAGAGATCGAGCAGGAGGAGGATGTTGTCAGAGATGGATCAAGTGAATTTGAGATCAGTATTCAGGTTGGCAGCAAGGTGGATAAAGTTGACTAGATCGTCATTTGTGCAGGAGGCCAGCAACATTGTAGTTGCCAATGAAGTGGAGGAAGAGTTGAGGAGCCTTGCCTGTGGGGGCTTGCAGCATGGATTGCTCCACATCTCCTTGAAAAAGGCAAGCATATGTAAGTACCCTTGGTTACTCCTTTGATGGATCAACAAGTCTTTGGTTCTTTCAATGCGCTTTACACCCCTTCTCCACCCCCCCCCCCCCCACCCAATGTTAAACATTGAACACCAAACTAATTATACTTACACATAATGACCAAAACACTCACAACAAAGGTATGAAATTTATATTTAGGGATTTATGGGTTTGTCGTGTCACGGCAGTTAGCACATAGGCTGTCTTCCTTTTTTGTAGCGTTCCTTGGCTGGAACAGGATGGACCCCCTCCACTCCCTCACCAATGAAGGGGCAAATTAGAAGGGCAGGGCAGCGACGCACAGCAGTTCACACGACAACTTGAACTAAGTAGGGCTGCCAGACCTTCAAGAAGGTACCATATTGTTTCCTTAGGTTGGAGGTAATTTTCTCCAGGGGATCACAGATCTGCATTTCTGTGTTCCAACATTCAATGCTCCAAGTAGGAGTTGAACTTCCAGGTAACTGCTATGCACTTCCTGGCCACAGCCAATGCAATCATAACAAATTGAATTTGAAATATGGATAGCTTCATTGTAAGTCTTACATCCATTATGTTTCCCAACAGGGAGGGAGCTCTGGGTCCTATGGGAATTCTTTGCCTATGATTTTTTTTTCCCCAGGGCTTGGCCCAATACCACCTTGGAAAGTCGAGGATTCGTGCACAAGAGTCCCTGTTGCAATGACACATCAAAAACTGATAGTTCGGGTTTAGATCTGTTCAATTTTTGTGCCGTCAGGTACAGCTGGTGCAAAATAATGTGTTGCACCAGCCTGTACTGCGCATTGATGACTACAGCTCATGCTGATCCGACAGTAATCGGACCAGCACCGTTCATCAATCGTTAGTCCTCAGTTCGACTCCCACCTCTGCCACAACTTATCAAGGCCTGGCTTCGGGCGTTCCGTTTGGAGCAAGAAATACATTGCCGAAATGAACTTCTGCATGCTACCCCTTCGAATTATGGTCTCTGTGTCACTGCACATTGGCCATAGTCAGACCTAATTTGTCCTGTAAAAAAGATCTTATCTGAAGGTGGGAGTGGAACATCTTATTTGATAAATTATACTTATTCCTAAATTGTCCAAACAACATTAGCTGCCCCTACTCGTATCCGTCCTCTACGCACCTGACACCATTACGATGCCAGGTGTCCAGGATCTTGTTATCTTCCATCAATGGTATTATCTTTTTGGAGTCAGGGGTGTTTTTGGAGACAGCCCCACTTTGGTTCCCACATATTGGTTAATTTTATTCCAAATAAGAATTATTTGTTTTAATATGGGGCTGCCTTTCTTTTCTGTTAGCAATTTAGTGTCCCATTTATAAATAAGGTCCTCTCCTACCTGCTCACCTATCACGTACAGGTCAATTTATGCCATGGATGGTACACCTTCCCCATCGAAGAGGAAAGTGATGCATCTTAACCGGGCTGCCCAGTAGTATTCGTAATCTGCCCAGGCTATAATCCCAGACCAATTTTTCCAGAGACCCTGGCACCTTTCTTCTGGTAAGACTTTTGAGCGACTGGGAATGAGAAGTAGTTTTGAGAGCAGCATTTGATTACTCCAAGTAACAGAGTGGCCCACTTGAGATCGACGATGGAAAAGTGCTATTCTTTCAGGACTTTAGCCCAATTTTGATTTAACAAAGGAAGGAGTTCGATGACATAAAAAGGCAAAGCATATAAAATATTCGATGATATATCCTGCGACTGAAGGTCAAAACAATGGATGGTAATTAACATTTTATCAAGACTAATAAGAAGTAGATACATTTTTATGAAGATTATGAAAAGATTAAAGATACTAAACAAGAAGATTAAGAAGAATGTTCACAATGGGACCAAGTAAAAAGTATATTTTCTTAACTGTCTTGTATTTTTTGTTAAATGATATGGAAATTTGCACGGAGAACTCGAGAGCCTGTTAAAAAATAATAGCAGGGTGGAGACCCCAGTCTAAGGGGGATAGTGGTGCTGGGAATGGAGCAGTTTTGCAAAATGGCACTAAAGGGATGTATTCTTCTTTCTTGGAGGATTCCACGGGCTTTATTTGCGGGCTTCTGGGATTTCTTATTTACATCTCTGTCAGAGCAGGGGCTCTATATATGTTTTTTAAAGAGGAAAAATCAGTACTATTTGAATAATCAAAAAGGTTTTATCGCTGAACAATATTTGTTTAAAAACTGGTATGGATAGAATGTTCAAATTGATGAATTTGAATGTTAATGGGCTAAACGAGATAGTGAAAAAGAGTCTTAGCATACTTCAAGAAAACTAAAAGCAAATGCAGTTTTCCTGCAGGAAATACACTGTGCTAAATTAGAAAGAGGATGGGTGAGCAAGTAATATTGTCTTCTTTCGGTTCAAAGGTGAGATGAGTAGCAATTTTAATTAATAAGAATGTCCCAGTAATAGTAGAAGATATATCGATTGACCAAGCCAGAAGGTTTGTAACGGCACATTGTAAAATTTATGCAGAATCCTAGACATTTATGAATATTTACGCTCCAAATTATGATGATGAAGGCTTTATGAAGGATATATTTTTTAAAGTGGCAGAAGGTAGACAAGATATGTTGGTTAGGGGGAATTCTAATTTCTGTCTAGATCCGATAATTGATAAATCAGCGAGAACAGTAACAAGGGCAAAGGCTGCAAAAGCATCACTATAATTTATGAAAGATTTAAATCTGATTGTTATCTGGACGCAGCTCAACCCCACAGAGAGACTATTTGTTCTACTCAAGGGTCCATGATTCACATACAAGGAATGATTTAATTTTAATGTCTGCACAGTTAAAAAGCAGAGTGGTAAAAACGGAATACTTGGTGAGGCTACTGTCAGACCACTCACCATTATCCTTAACTATTGCGATCGTGGAAAAACGATAAAATGTGTACAGATGGCGTCTTAATGCCACATTGTTGAAAAGGACAAACTTCTGTGAGTTTATTAGGAGACAGATAGAACTATTTTATGAGTCAAATCTCTCTTCCACCGATAACAGCTTTTTGATATGGGATATGCTTAAAACTTAGTTGAGAAGGCAAATCATTCCTTATACAAAAAAAAATTTAAAAGACATTATAATGTAGAATTGGATGGTTTGGAGAAAGAGATAACAGAACTGGAGAAAGAATATCAGAGGATGGGATTACAAGAAAAATATAGACTCAGAGAACAGAAAACAGATATAACACATTACAAATGTATAAAATGGAAAAATTACTTTAAAAACTAAGCAAAAATATTATGAATTAGGAGAACAAGCACATAAGGTCTTGTCCTGGCAAGTGACGTCAGAGGAATCATCAAGGATGATAAATGCAATTAAAATAGAAATCGATATTTTAATGTACAGCCAAAAAGAGATTAATGATATTTTTAGGCAATACTATACAAAACTATATAGAACAGAATTATTAGGAGATGATAATGAGATGGATGAGCTCCTAGTGAACGTTGAGCTTCCAAAATTAGAAGCGAGATAACAGATGCAGTTAGACGCCCCTTTCACAAGAGAAGAAATTGAGAAGGTTCTGAACACTCTGCAGGCTAATAAGTCTCTGGGAGAGGATGGGTTCCCACCCAAGTTTTATAGACAATTTTAGGATTAGTTGATACCTATTGTAATGGAAATGCTAGACTGGGTAGAGGAGACTCAGACTCTTCTGGACTCTTTTTCAACAAAAACAGGGACTCATTAAAAACCTCATCAAATAGACCTATCTCACTTTTGAATGCTGATTATATTGGCAAAGGAGCTAGCTAATAGACTGGGGCAATATTTACCTAAATTGATACAGACAGATCAGATGGGATTTGTTAAGGAAGACTATATAATACAATATAATACATATGGCTGAATCAAAATTGAATTCGAGTACAACAGTCTCTCTCAATGAAGAAAAGGCATTTGATTGCTTAGAATGACCTTTTTTATTTAAAACATTGGAGATATTTGGAATAGGTAGAGTATTTATAAATTGAATTAAAAAACTCGATCATAAACCTCAAGCCAAAATTATAACTATTAGTCAATTGTCACCAGTTTCCCTCTGAGAAGATCGAATAGACAGGGGTGTCCCCTGTCCCCAGCACTATTTATTTTTGCAAATGAACCACTGGTGGAGATTATAAGGAGAGATCCAGATATTAAAGGCTTCAAAGTTGGACAAGAAAACGTAAAATCAGCTTCTTTGCTAATGATGTCCCATTATATTTATCTGATCCAGCTGCGTCTCTAGAGAAATTGCAAACAACATTTGAAAAATATGGAAGAGTATCAGGTTATAAAAATTAATATGGACCAAAAGTGAGATAATGCCATTAACGAATTTTGATTGTGAAAGCTTCAAAGAGGAAGTTGATTTAAATGGAAAGTAGATGGAATTAAATACTTAGGAATCATGATTGATAATAACCTACAAAATTTGTACGAATTAAATTATACTCCCCTGTTGGGGAAGATAGAGAAGGATTTGCAGAAATAGAAAGATTTGCCGATTATTTTAATTGGAAGGGTTAATTGTGTCAAAATGAAAGTGATGCCAAGATGACAAAATCTTTTTCAATCGCTGCCTATTTCTTTGCTGAAAAGTTTCTTTAAATTATTAAATAATTGTATTAGGCGATTCCTATGGAATAATTAGGCGCTGAGAATTTTACTGGAAAAATTAACGTGGGATTATAAGGTAGGAGGTCTAAGGCTACAAAATTTTAGAAAGTATTATTTGTCAGCACAAGCCAGATTTCTTTCATCATTTTTTGAGGAAGTCAGCCCCACCCCACCACCACCCCCACCTTGGATTCGAATGGGACTAAACTCAATGAAAGAGGGGGCAGCGAAGGATTTTATCTATGTGGAGTGTTAAGTCAATAACAAAAAAGATGGTTATTTCTATATTAAAACATATAATTAGAGTATGGCAAGAAAGTATGGGGGAAAAAAGCAGGGATATCATTAAGAGCACCATTATGTAAGAATGTGTTGTTGCCTATGAATATAGGTAACAGAATATTAAACTCCTGGTATGACAAAGGAATAAAATACATTGAAGATTGCTATGCAGAGGGGACTCGTGTCTTTTGATCAACTAAAACAGAAATATGGATTAGCTAATGAAACTTTCTTCTGTTTTTCTACAGAGAGAAAGATGGGGGCCAACATTGGTCCTACCTGAAGTTAATGAAATGGAACAATGATCTGGCTGGGGAATACACCCAAATTTATAAAAATGTACCATGCTCTCCAGAGTGAAAGGGCAAAACCAGGTTTACAAAGGTCGAGAGAGATATGGGAGTTGGACTTAGGTGTTGTAATATCAGAAAGATGTTGGACTGATTGGTGTTTGAAACATAGAAAATAGGTGTAGGAGTACGCCATTTGGCCCTTCAAGCCTACACCGCCATTCATTTTGATCATGGCTGATCATCCACTCAGTGCCCTGTTCCAGCTCTCTCTCCGTACCCCCTGATCCCCCTACTCACAAGTACTAAATCTAACTCTCTCTTAAATATAGCTATAGAACTGGCCTCAATCACTTCCTGTGGCAGAGAATTCCATAAATTCACCACCCTCTGAGTGAAAAAATTCTTCCTCATCTCAGTCCTAAAGGACTTCCCCTTTATCCTTAAACTGTGACCCCTGGTTCTAGACTTGCTCAACATTGGGAACAATCTTCCTGCATCCAGCCTGTCAAATCCCTTAAGAATTTTGAACGTTTCTATTAAATCTCCTCTTAATCATCTAAACTCCAGCAAGAACAAGCCGAGTCGCTCTAGCCTTTCTTTATATGCAAGTCCCGCCATCCCTGGTATCAATCTGGTAAACCTTTTCTGCACTCTCTCCATGGCAATGATGTCCTTCCTCAGATAAGGAGACCAAAACTGAACACAATACTCCAGGTGAGGTCTCACCAAGGCCCTATACAACTGCATCAATACCTCTCTGCTCCTGTACTCGAATCCTCTTGATATGAACGCCAACATACCATTCACCTTTTTTACTGCTTGCTGCACCTGCCTGCCCACTTTTAATGACTGATGCACAGTGACACCAGGCCTCTTTGCATCTCCCCTTTTCCTAATTGGATACCATTAAGACAGTACTCAGCCCTCCCATTCTTTCCTCCAAAGTGGATAACCACACACTTATCCACATTATATTGCATCTGCCATGCATTTGCCCACTCACCCAACCTGTCCAAGTCTCCCTGCACACTCTTAACAGCCTCTACACAGCTTACAATCCCACCCAGCTTCGTGTCGTCTGCAAACTTGGAAGTGCTGTTTTCTATTTCCTATTTCCTCATCTAAATCATTAATATATATCGTAAATAACTGGGGTCCGAGCACTGAGCCTTGTGGTACCCCACTAGTAACTGACTGCCATTCCGAAAAGTACCCGTTTATTCCTACTCTTTGCTTCCTATCTGTCAACCAATTCTCTATCCACCTCAATACCATATCCCCTGTACCGTGTGCCTTAAGTTTGTATAGTAATCTCCTGTGTGGGACCTTATCAAAAGCCTTCTGAAAATTTAGGTAAACCACATCTACTGGTTCTCCCCTATCCACTCTACTAGTTACATCCTCAAAAAATTCAATAAGATTAGTCAGACACAATTTTCCCTTCATAAAACCACACTGGCTCTGACCAATGAATTCACCACTTTCCAGATGTGCCACAATCACATCTTTAATAACTGACTCTAACATTTTCCCCACTACCGATGTCAAGCTAACCAGTCTATAATTCCCTGATTTCTCTTTCCCTCCCTTTTTCAAAAGTGGAGTTACATTAGCCACCCTCCAGTCCTCAGGAACTACTCCAAAATCTAAAGAGTTTTGAAAAATTAACAACAATGCATCCACTATTTCATGGGCTACTTCCTTTAGCACTCTGGGATGCAAACCACCTGGCCCTGGGGACTTGTCTGCCTTTAATCCCTTCAATTTATCCAACGCAACCTCATAACTTACACTTACTTTCCCCAGTCCTTCCGTCACATTAGCTCCATGGTCCCCTATTATTTCCTGAAGATTATTCATATTTTCCCTAGTGAAGACCGAACTAAAGTAGTTATTTAATTGGTCTGCCATGTCCTTGTTCCTCATTACCAATTCACCTGTTTCTGACTGCAAGGGTCCCACATTTGTCTTTACTAGTCTCTTTCTCTTTCCATATCTATAAAAACTTTTGCAGTCATTTTTTATGTTCCCTGCCAACTTTCGCTCATAATCTCTTTTGCCTTTCCTGATTAATCCCTTTGTCTTGCTCTGTAGAACTCTGAATTTCTCCCAATCCTCTGGTATTTTGTCTTTCCTGGCTAGTCTATACCCTTTCTCTTTACACTTGATATTCTCCTGATTTCCCTTGTTATCCAAGGATGTACTACCCTCCTTGAGTTATTCTTTTTCCAAACTGGGATGAACAAACGCTGTATTTCATCCAGGTGATCCTTAAATGCTTGCCATTGACTTTCTACAGTTAATCCTTTAAGTAACATTTGCCAATCTAACTTAATCAAGTCGCATCTCATACCCTCAAAGTCACCCTTCTTTAAGTTCAGAACCTGAGTTACAGAACCCTGTCACTTCCATCCTAATGTAAAATTCCACCATATCGTGGTCACTCTTGCCCAAAGGGCTTCGCTCAACAAGATTGTTAACTAACCCTTCCTCATTACTCAGAACCCAGTCTAGAATGGCCTGTTCCCTTGTTGGTTCTTCAACATACTGGGTTAGAAAATTATCCCATATACCTTGTAAGAAATCATCCTCATCAGTACCCTTACCAATATGATTCATCCAGTCTATATGGAGATTAAAGTCACCCATTATAACTGCCTTGCCTTTGTTACACGCATTTCCAATTCCTGTATAATGCCATCCCCAACCTCTACTACTGTTAGGTGGTCTATATACAACTCCCACTAATGTCTTCTGCCCCCTTGCATTTTGCAGCTCTACCCATATTCTTAGCTGTGGCTAAGAAGTGTATCGCAATAATTTAGAAGTCCAACTCTCCCTTACTCATAGCATGATGCACCACAGAGATGAATAGTTGTATATTTATGGAGAAAATTACATACAATCTAAAAAAAAAACCAAGAATGATATACTTGTAAAGATATGGCAGCCAAATTTGGAACATAGAGGGGCCCAATTATAATAATGATAACAGATGCTGCTACAGATGTGACTTCCCCACATCAATTTTTTATGGATAGTATAAATGTGAGCTCTGATGGTGTGTGGATTTATATTTTGTAGGAGGTGGGGGAGGGGCTTTCTTTGTTTTTTTGTTGTAAAGTTTAATATATTGTGATATAGAAGATTTATTAGAAATATTTATTTAAAAAATGAAAAATAAAATATTTTTTTTAAAAGGTAGAGGGTGATTGTAGATTATCTGTTTTTTTTGCAAGGAGGTCAGTGACCTGTGGTGTTCCATACTGATCTGTTCTAGGTCCCCTACTCTTTGTGATTTTTATAAATGACCTGGATGAGAAAGTGGAAGGGTGGGTTAGCAAGTTTGTGCATGACACAAAGGTTGGTGGTGCTACAGAGGGATGCAGAGCTGGCACATGGAGTTTAACTCAGAAAAAAAGAGGTGGTTCATTTCTAAAAGTCAAATTTGAAGGCAAAGTGCCATGATAACGGGACATCTCTGAGCAGGGTGGACAAACTGAGACAGAAACTCAAAATTGCTCCACAGGTTGACAACGTTGTTAAAAAGGCATATGGTGTGTGTTGGCCTTCATTAACTGTGGGATTGAATTCAAGAGCCATGAAGTAATATTGCAGTCATACAAGACATTAGTTAGACCCCACTTAGAATATTGTGTTCCATTCTTGTCATCTCACTGCAGGAGATGATTAACAAGGATGCCACCTGGATAGGAGAGCACGCCTTATGAGGATAGGTTGAGTCAACTTGGTCTTTTCTCCTTGGAGAAACAGAGGATGAGGGGCTGTCCTGATAGAGGTATACAAGATTATGAAGAGGCAATGATCATGTGGATGGCCTGAGGCTCTTTCCCTAGGCTGAAATGGCTAACACGAGAGATTATAATTTTAAGGAGCTTGGAGGTATGGGCGGGGGGGGAGATAAGTTTTTTCACAGAAAGTGGTGGGTACATGGAATGCACTGCTGGCCATGTTGGTGAAGGAAGGGACAGTAGGATCTTTTAAAAGTCCATTAGATTGATACATAGAGCTGAGAAAAATTGACGGTTAGGAGGTTGGGAAATTCTAGACAGTTGTTAGAATAGGTTATTGAGTTGGCACAACACTGAGACAAAGGTTCTGTACTGCGCTGAAGATTTCTGTTTTATACAAGCCCTTCCATTCCAGGACTGAGATATTGTCCTTCTGCAGAACACATAGTTTCCCCTCTATTGCCATTAATTCTGCCCTCACCCGCATTTCCTCCATTTCCCGCATATCTGCCTGGTCCCTTTCAGCCCCATCATGTAACAAGGACAGGGTTCACTTATCCTCACCTTCCACCCCACCAGCACAAAGATCCAACATATTCTCCATAATTTCTGACACCTACAGTGGAATACCACCACCAGATACATCTTCCCTATCTGCTTTCCATAAATATCACTCCCTCCATGACTTCCTTGTGCAGCAATTCCTTCCCACCAATCGCCCCCCTTGCTAGCTACTCCTGTGATCGCAAGAAGTGGTACACATGTACAGCACTTAAACGTCCTCCCTCATCACTATTCAGGGCCTCATACAGTTCTTTCCAAGTGAAACAACACTTCATTTGTAGGTGTCATTTACTACATCCAGTGCTCCTGATGCAGCCTCCTCTACATTGGGGAGACTGGCCATAGACTGGGAGATAATTTCATTGAGTATCTCTGTCTGCTGCAACAGCAAGGACCTGCCTGTGGTTAAACATTTTAAGACACAATTATGTTGAATAACAATCTTGTCAATTGTTCTGTGCCAGAATTCAGAATTTTTTTCCTGTAATGTGGCAACTAGAACTCTATTCAGTTATGCCTGTGGTCAAACAATGTTATCAAGTGGGTCTGTTGTGACAAATATAGTCATTCAAGTTAGAAATATATGCAAATTAATGAGATAAACCACAAATCACATCAAATATGACATTGAACAGTGGTTAATTTCACCAGAGATTAACATGGACACAAGATAAAGCAAGAATATTGTTCATTTTTGGTACTATTCACTGATCTTCAGTGAATGAAGAGAGGGTTGCATTGTCTGTCTGTCTCAGATTGACCCAGGTTCATAATGATGCAGAAAAGTCTCCTTGTCTTTTGTGCAAAAACAGTGTTGCACTGATTGGCAACGAATACAAGATGACAGATTCAGGTTAATCATTGAGGAGAGTTAAATAAGGGAAGAGTGGCACGAAGCTTCTAAACAAGAAAGTATTGAGTCGCTATTTGGAATTATGCCTCATGATATCTATACTCCATATTGTTGCTATCAGCACAAATAATTCAGTTTGGTTCACATTACATCACAGACCTCTCATTTATATACAGAGAATAGCACAGCAGAGGATCAGGCTGATTGGCCCTTGCATCTGTGACGAACATGATGGTCCAAACCAAATTAAAAATCTGCTGCTTGCATCTGGAATATATTTCTCCATCTGCTTCATATTCAAGTGCCCATCTACACCCTCTTACTGTAATATCCTGCCAGGGGAGATGATGAAAACAGATGTGTTAGACACACTTGTCTGTACAGACACATGTAGAGGCAGGGACCTCATGCGGCAAATGGAACTGGTTTACACTGGCAACAGGAACAACATAGACAAGGTGGGCTTTAATTCATTATGCGATTAAAAGTAGGCACATTTTCTACCAAGTACAACATTCAATAGCATTTCCAGCTCTCAGAACGAGGCAACTCATGCCAAAGAAGCATTCATACATAAGTAATCGCATTTAATAACCAACTTTATTAGTTTTATCAGTGAGTCGTTTTGGGACCATCGCAGAGAGAGAAGGGGTGAAGGACTCAGAGACTAAAGTATCAGAACCAGGCTTATGATAAGCAAGTTTAAAAAGGGAGCAGAGGACAAGCATTAAACAGAATGGTGATTGATGGGAGTGAGTACTACATAAAAGTGGCAATGACAAATAAAAAGAGAGGAAGCTCAAGTGGAGCGACCAGTGCAAACTGGCCATTGTGTGAGTGGCTCAGGATAGGAGTGGGACTTTGATGCTTTGGGCTCACGAAGCTTCAGTTAGCAGCAGCTAAGGATGAGCTTCTTTCAAGTCAGCTAAGGCCAGCTAAAATCTTTACATATTTATTAAGAATACGTAAAGGAAACAGCAGCAAGGGCAGTGTAATGCTCCAAATGCAGGATATGGGAAAGCTGGGAGAGCACAATTCTCCCTCCAAGAGGTGCATCCAGCTGCAGCTCCTTGGAGACCGAGTTAGAGTACTGGAGCTGGATGAACTCTGGATCATTCAAGAGGCAAAGGCAGTGATAGAGAGGAGCTCCAGGGAGATAGTCATTCCCAAACGTCAGGAGGCAGGTAGCTGAGTGACTGTTAGGAGAGGATAGGGGAATAGGCAGACAGTGCAGAGCACCCCTGTGGCTGTACCCCTTAAAAATAAGTATACTGTTTTGGATACTGTTGGGGGGGGGGGAGTTGGGGGAGGGGGGGGAAACGATCCACCAGGGACAAGTTGTTGTGGTCACATCCTTGGTGTGAAGACTAGCTCTTCGGCTCAGAAGGGAAGAGGGAGAGAAGAGGAGAGTTATGGTGACTGGGGATTCATTCGTTGGTGATTCTGTGAACAAAATCAAGGCTCCCAAATAGATGTTGTCTGAGTCAGGGACCTTTCTGATCAAGTCCATAGAATTTTCAAGTGGGAAGGTGAGCAACCAGATGTCGTATTCCACTTGCAGATCAATAACAGAGAGGAGCAGGGATGAGGTCCTGAGGAGGGAATATAGGGAATTAGGAAAGAAGTTAAACAGCAGGACCTCAAGGATAGTAATCTCAGGATTGCTGTCTGTGCCATGTGCCAGTGAGGGAAGGAATAGGAAGTTATAGCAGATGAATGCTTGGTTGAAGAGTTGTTGCAGGGGGCAGGGGGTTCAGATTTGTGGATCATTGGGATCTCTTCTGGGGAAGTTCTGACCTGTAGAAAAAGGACAGGCTGCATCTGAACTAGAGAGAGACCAATATCCTGTCAGACAGGTTTGGTAGAGATGTTGGCGAGGGTTTTAACTAGTTTGGCAGGGGAATGGGAACCTGAATGTGAGTGCAGAAAATTGGGCAACAGGTCGAAAGCATCATGTTATGTGTTCTGAGTTTGTGAGAAAGGACAGGGAGGGGAGAAAATAAAAGTAATCAGAGGGTTTGAAATATTTCTATTTCAACACTAGGTGTATTAGGAATAAAGGTAATGAACTTAGAGCGTGGATCAGTACGTGGAACTACAATGTTGTGGCCATTAGAGACTTGGCTGAAGGTCAGGATTGGCTGATGCAAATACTGGAGTTTAGCTGCTTTAAAAGGATGGGAAGTAAGAGAGGCGGGGGGGGGAGTGGCATTACTGATCAGAGATCGTATCACAGCTATAGAAAGGAAGGTCGCTGCTGAGGGAATGTCTACTGAGTTAATGTGGGTGGAAGTCAGAAATAGGAAGGGTGCATCACTGTGATGGGAGTAGTCTTGGGACCCCCAAACAGCTCTCACGACACTGAGATACCGAGGCAGATTTTGGAATGGTGCAGAAATTGATAAGGTTGTTTTCATGGGAGACTTCAACTTCCCTAATATTGACTGCACTTCCTAACTGCAAGAGGGATAGATGAGGCTGAATTTGTCAGGTATGTCCAAGAAGGATTCCTGGCACAGTATGTGGACCAGCCAATGAGAGGAGAGGCCATACTGGATCTAATACTAGGTAATGAACCTGGTCAAGTGGCAGACCTCTCGGTGGGGGAGCATTTTGGAGAGTGACCACAACTCCCTGAGCATAACTATGGACAAGGATAAAAGAAGTCAAAATGGGAGGGGCTAATTATGATGAGATAAGGCAGTAACTAGCGAGAGTAAACTGGAAATAGATATTCAAGAGAGAAAGCACAGTTCTAACGTGGAGAAAGTTTCACGACCACTTGTGCTGGGTTCAGGATAGGTTTGTCCCTATTTATCCAAATACTTGTAAGTCCCATTACTAATGTGAGCCTCACTCGCCTATAATTTCCTAGATTATTTTTAGAGCCTTTTTTTTAAAGAAGAACAAGCAAGATGAGCTACCTCCCATCCCCCTGTACCTCAAATGGCTAAGGACATTTTAAATATTTCTGCCCTGCAACACGAGCCTCCCTTAAGATCCGAGGGAATACCTTGTCAGGCCCTGGGGATTTAACCACCCTCACTTGCCCTAAGACAGTAAGCACATCCTTCTAATTTGTTCTTAATATACCTGTAAAAGCCCTTAAGTTTTTCCTTCACCTTATCTGTCAAAGCAGTCTCATGTCTTCTTTTAGTCTTCCTGATTTCCTTCTTTTGCATTTTTTGTACTCTTCAAGTACCTCGATTGCTTCTTGTTGCCTATACCTATCATACATCACTCAATCAGATTTCCAATATCCCATGAAAACCAATGTTCTCTATGCCTGTTACTTTGCCTTTAATCATGACAGGAACATACAAACTCTGCACTCTCAAAATTTCACCTTTAAAGGTGAAATTTACTGAACACAGCCTTGCCAGAAAAAAATGTCACAATCCTGGCTTTCCAGATCCTTTCTCATCTCCTCAAAATTGGCCTCTTCCCAGTTTAGAATCTCAACCTGATGACCACACCTATCATGATCCATAATTATCTTGAAACTAATGGCATTATGATCACTGGACCCAAAGTGTTCCCCAACAAACATTTCTATCTGCTGTCCTGTCTCGTTCCCCCACAGAAGATCCAGTGGTGCACTCTCTCTAGAGAGTACCCTCTATATAATGATTTAGTAAACTTTCCTAAACACATTTGGCAAACTCTAATGTATTTTCAATAATTCACCTCACATTTTTCCCACTCTTTGAATCCTGTCTTTGAATGCAATCTTCACATAATATTTTTCCCACTTCAACTACACTCTGGTTCCCATACCCCTGCAAATCTAGTTTAACCCCCCCCCCCCCCACAGGGTAAAATGGGAAAACCTTCCTGCAAGGTATTAGTCCCTCTCCAGTTCAGATACTAACCTTAGCACAGGTACAGGTCCCACCCTCCCTGGAAGAGAGCCCAATGATACAGAACTTTAAATCCTTCCCTTCTACTCCATACTTTAAGCCACACGTTAAGCTGTATTATCCTTCTATTTCTTTATTTTTAAAATATTTTTTATTAATTTGATAGCGAGAAATATTACATGTATACATTGTTTATATATTAATTAATTATATAGTTTTATATCATGCAATACAGAATATGAGTCACATAAATTATTCATTGTCTTATATAATTCTTGAAAAAAGTAAAAAATCCTTTTGAGAATTTCACCTCATATTCTAAGAGATATACAGTGTGATTATCTAAATAGACCAATCTCTTCTAGTTGTAGAAAAAAAATAAGATTAAAGAAATAAAGAAAAACCTATACTAATCTAACCTCCCATTAAACATGGACAACCAGCAAATAAATTGGAAATAATCAAGTATTGGCTCTCAAACACCAGACAGAAAATCCCCAGAGCACCCTGCCTAAGTAATTAGAACCGTGTCCTTTTATGGCTTTGCTTGGTAATTCTCTAGAAGAGAGATTTCCTTGAATTCAATTCAAAAAAGAACAGTAGTTTTTTTCTTCACTGATGGTCAAATGAGCAATTTTGATAAGATGGAAAGACAGCAGAGCACCAACTCATGTGGAATGGTTACAGGATGTTATGTCTTGCTTGAGTTTGGAGAAAATTAGATCTAATGTTAAAGAGATCAAGGTTGAATTTGACAAGATATGGGGCCCATTCATGGACTATTATCATAATTTGATTACTTAGGCAAGGATCCTATTTCTAACCTCACACATTTAAATTTAGACATATAGCACAGTAACAGGCCCTTTTGGCTCACAAGCCCATGCTGCCCAATTACACCTAATTAACCTACAACTCCTATATGCTTTGAATGGTGGGAGGAAATCGGAACACTCGGGAGGAAACCCACACAGTCATAGGAAGAACATACAAATTCCTAACAGACAGTGCAGGATTTGAACCCTGGTCCCGATTGCTGGAACTGTAACAGCATCACACTAACTGTTATGCTAAGCGTGCTGCCCTAGCATGTCATTAAATACTCTATCAAACTTCTACAAGTGTACTATGGAAAGAATACTAACTAGTCACATGACAGCCTGGGTTAGTAATTAAGTGTCCAGGATCATAGAAAACTGCAGAAAGAAGCAATATGACCAAGTCCACCACGAGCTCCAACCTCCTATCAAGGTACCCAACATCATAAAGGACTCCCATTACTCTAATCACAACTTCTTGCTACTACCTTCGGGAAGAAGGTACAGAAGCCAGAAGTCCAGCAGCTCCATCAACAGCTATCAGGCTACTACAAAAACTATGAACTACTTTGAAAAGACTTAACTGCTCTATAGAAACTACATTTTATTTTCTTGTACTATCTGTATCTGAATATTTATTATTCATCTTTTATATTTATTCCTTCCTTCTATACTGGGGTACTTTAATGCAGTTATTCTTAATGTTTCTTTTAGGCTATGGTCCCGTTAAGACTCTGCTCAAATTTTATGGCAGATTTTAAATGTATATCTTTTATTTTACGAGATTTGGAGGATACAAAATTAAAAGTTCTTATCTACAACGTGGATAAATGTGAGGTTATCCACTTTGGTAATACAAACCAGAGGGCAGATTACTATTTGAATGGCAATAGATTAAGAGATGGGGAGTGCAGAGGCGATTCACCAGGCTGATACCTGGAATGGCAGGAATGACTTATGAGGAAAGATTGCGCAAATTGGGATTGTACTCGCTGGAGTTTAGAAGATTGAGAGGGGATCTCATAGAGACATATAAAATTCTGGCAGGACTGGACGGAGTGGATGCAGATGGGATGTTTCCAATGATGGGAAAATCCAGAACCCGGGGCCATGGTTTGAGGATAATAGGCAAACCATTTAGGACCGAGATGAGGAGGAATTTCTTTACCCAGAGGGTGGTGAATCTGTGGAATTCATTGCCACAGAGGGCAGTGGAGGCAGGTTCATTAAATATATTTAAGAGGGAATTAGATCTATTTCTTCAGTATAAGGGTATTAAAGGTTACGGAGAGAAGGCGGGGACGGGGTACTGAACTTTAAGATCAGCCATGATCTCGTTGAATGGCGGAGCAGGCTCGAAGGGTCGAATGACCTACTCCTGCTCCTATCTTCTATGTTTCTAAAATCTAAATGTAGGCTGTACAATACAAGATGCTTCAAGAGGACTTTTACTGAAATGATTCTTTATTTTGAAGGCAGCTACACAATTCCAGATCAGGCTGAAGACAAACAATATATTAGAGGCATTTTATTTCCAGCATTCAGTTTTTTAAACAATATCCAGACCTAGTAGCAGAATGTCAATTATAATTTTAGTGTGAGTTATGCAATATTCACTTTTTATTTATCAGTGTCCACTTAGTTACACTACATAATATACATCTATGTTATTTTTAAAGTATAATAGATGCAAGAGCTTGTGCAAGGTTCTAATGGATGTGGCAAAGCAATCCAAAGATCATAACCTTGGAAGTCCTGTCCTTCAACTCCTGAATTCTCTTAGTAGGACCTTATCACCCTCCCTACCCATGTCATTGGTCCCTACATGGACCATGACATTTGGCTGCTCACCATCCCTCTTTTCATCTTAGTGGGAGCAATTCCCATGTCACTGTGATGCCTCCCTTTGATGGTGCATCTATAAAAGATGCTGAGGGGCCACAGGGGTCGCCCTAGATTTTCTCATGCTTCTGAGGAAGTAGCCATTGTCTTGGCCATTGTCTCAGTGTGGGTGAACCAAGACCACTCAGGAATTACTTACACTTAAAAACTTGAAGCTGCCTGCTATCTCCACCTCAGTGCTATCAATGTGGAGAGGAGAAAGTGAGCTCCACCCCATTTCCGGAAGTCTATGGCCAACTCCATTGATGGAGAGGTTGTTGTCACTGGACGCTCCATCTCCCCTTCTATATTCCGTCTTGCCACTGCTCAAAATCAGGCCAACAATGGTACCGTCCTCTGTGAATTGAAGCAATATCTGGCTTCCACGCTCCATTGCAGTAATACCACCATTCTGAAATGCAATTTCTACAAAGTAATTTGGCACACAACTAATATAAAGAGAAACTAAAGAAATGCAAGCTCTTATAAAATTTGTTTCATCCTCGAATAGATCCTGAAGTCACAATATCCCAAATGTTATTTTTAACCATGTTTCAATACTCAAAGGGTGTTGTCACTCCAACATGTGAGTGACATCTACAAAAGAGAGTGAACTCAACTTCCAAAATTAACATTATAAAAATACAAGAGATGGCATTCACTATTTTCTTACCCTGCAATATTCATCAATGGGTCCAAGTCTCTTTACAGCCACATCCCTCACATGGCTTCTTCTGAAGAGAATTTTTCCTGCAATTCAAAGCAAATGAGTGCCCATATGTCAACAATTTAAACTCAACAACACACTTCAAAAACCCAGAATTACATCTTACTTTAGTCAAAATCCAGCAACACTTTTCCAACATGTCTGTAAATACATGTAAAATTTAAAATGAACATTTTGCAGCAGATTAAAAGGTTTCTACGAAGAACATAATACAGTACAACACAGGGTCATGCCCTATAGCCCACATGTCTGTGCCAAACAGAATGCCCCCAAGATAAACTAAAACTCTCTTGCTTGCACTTGATACATATCCTTCAATTCCCTGTAGTCACATGTTTATCTTGCACCCTCATTAACACTATTATTGCATCTGCTTCCATCACTACCCCTACTAGCCCATTCTATGCATAAATGTTTGCCCCACAGAGCTTCTTTAAACTTTCTCAGGCCTCATCTGGAATATTTGGCATTTTTCCCTTGGAAAAATGATTCTGTATGGATAAGAACAGAAGGAACAGGAGCAAGAGTAGGCCATCTCACCTGTTAAGGCAGCTCAACCATTCAGTAAGACCATGGCTGATTTGACTGCAGGCTCAGCTCCACCTACCTGCCTTTACCCCATAACCTTCAATTCACCTACAGTGCAAAAATCTGCCTGTCTTGTATTTAATTATGCAGTGCCTCCTGCATTCTTGGGCAGAGAATTCCACAGATTCATTACTCCTTGGGAAATGAGTTTGTTGTCTCCATAATAAATCTACTTCCCTGAATCTTGAGGCTATGTTTCCTAATTCTAGTCTCACATACCAGTGGAAATAACTTTACTGCCTCTATTTTATTTATCCCTTTATATGTCTCTACAAGATCCACCATCATTCTTTTAAATTCTAGAAAAGTTCCAGGTGATTCAATCTCTCCACTTAGGCTAACTGCCCCCTCCCCTTCCCAATTCAGTAATTTTATAAACTTCTATTCAGTTTCCCCCAAGCCTCCAATGCTTCAGAGAATACAATCCAAGTTTGTCCAACCTTTCCCCACTGCTCATCCCCTTTAATCCAGGCAACATCCTGAAATTGCAGCTGCTGGAATCTTGAGCAAACAATGAGAAGCCTGAGGAGCTCAGCAGGTCAAGCAACATCCATGGACTGAATTCATCAGTCAACATTTTGCTTTGATACCTTTTATAGATACTGAAGTAAGAAAGGGTAATACGAAGTAAAGGGGGGGGGCCAAGAGGTGATAAGGTTTTGGACAGAAGGAGATATAGGTGTAGAGAAAGGCAAAGGGAGAGACCATTGGGAGGGGCAGAGAAAAGTTAGAACAGGAGTAGGTGAAAAAGAGATGGAGAGAGTGGAACCACATGCAGGTTAGAAAATTCAACTTTCTTGCTGTAAGGTTTAAGGTCAAAGGAAAATTATGTGTTGTTCCTCAAGTTCACGTTTAGCCAATGGATGGGGCAGAGGACAAACCTGCCCTGTGTGTTAATATTACTAGGAAATGAAATAGTTGGCCTCAAGAAGTTTAAACGTGGACCCAAAGGCAGAGTGCAGGTATTCGGTAAAGCATTCAACCAATATCTTGACAGAGACACACAATAGGTACAGGGAACTGAGGAAAAAATGGAAGATTATGCTGTAGGGAAGTACCAGGCAGTTGTTAAAGTAGATTATTAAGTCGACACAACACTGTGGGCCGAAGGGCCTGTATTGTGCTGTAGATGCTGGAATTTTCAGCAGACAAAAGAAATCAGAAGTGCATGTAGTAAGTATGGCAAGGGTAACCAAACCACAAATAGCTGAGACATGACTCCCTTACTCTTGTACTCAATGCAATGCCCAATGAAGGAAAACATAACAAACATCCCTTTCACCACCCTGTATTCTGTGGTTGTTTGGCTATTTTCAAGGAGCCCAGATCCCTCTGTACATCAATTCTTTTAACAGTCCTGACATTAACTGATTAAGTTCCCATCACATTTGACAACCCGAAGTGTTACACCTCACATGACTGGATTAATCACCATCTGCTCTTTCTTGCCCATATCTGTATGGGATTCTTAGAATGTGCAACAGAACAGCACAGGACAGGCCCTTTGACTCATGTATCTCTTACAAACATGATATCCAAATCAAACTAAAAATCTGCTTCTTGTACCTGAAAGATATCTATCCCCTTTGCTATTCATGTGCCTATCCAAAGCCTCAAATGCTACCATCGTATCTGCTTCCACTATAACTCCAGGCAGCCCGATCCAGGCATCCACCACTTTGTGTGAAATATTTGTCCCACATATCTCCCTTAAACTTGATACCCCTCACCTTAAACAAACATCCTGACATGTGACACTTTATCCCTGGGGAATAAATTCCAACTGTCCACCCTATCAATGTCTCTACTCATTTTATAAACCTCTAGCTCGCACACCCTTGCTTCATAGGTCATGTTTGCCAATCCAGGTAAATCTTCTCTACACCCTCTCCAAAGCATCTACATCCTTTCTGCAATGAGCTGAACAGATCTGAACCCAATACTCCAAGTGCGGTCTAACCAGAGTTTTCTAGAACTGCCACATTACCTCTTGAACTCAGTCACCTGACTAATGAAGGCCAGTATACCATACGCCTTCTTAATCACCTCATCCACCTGAATGGCAACTTTGAGGGATCCCTCTGATCCTCCACATTGTTAAGAATCTGCCATTAAACAGATATTCCTCCTTTAAGTTCAACCTTTCAAAGTGCTTCACTTCACACTTATCTTAATTGAACTCCATCTGCCACTTCTCCACCCAACTCTGCATCCTGTCTATATCTTTTTTATAATGTCAGACAACTTTCTACTCTATTCTCAACACTACCATCTTTTGTATTATCTGCAAACTCACTGACCCACCCCTCTACTTCTTCATCTAAGTCATTTATAAAAACCACAAAGCTCAAGGGATCCTAGAACAGATCCCTGCACAATGCCACTAGTCACTGACCTCCAGGCAGAATATGTTCCATCAACTACTACCCGGTTTTCTGCCCCATGCCCCTTAACAAAGTACAGTCAAATGATAATAAACTTGAAGAGGTTTGTGAAGTTGTTGCCAAAATTAGGGAAGCTTCTGTGGGAGACTGGAAAAAGTAGGCCTGTATTTCTTCAAGCATAGGAAGTTGAAAAGGAATCATTATTGAGGTCAATAAAATCATGATGGGCACAGATACGATGAATAGTGACAGTCTGTTTCCTGGAAGAATACAAGAGAAATAACTATAATGTGAGTGGGTTAAGATTTATGAGGGGCATTAGGGGGAAGGTTCTCTACTCAGAGGATGCTGGGCATATGGAACAAGCTGCCAGACAAAGTGATGGAGGCAGGTACATAAGCTTTCTTTAAGAAGCACCTGGTTAACTACATGGAAGGGAGGGTCTATGAAGGGCATGGGCTGAATGCAGGCAATTGGGACTACAGCAAGAGGGCACAATGTTTGACACAGAGAAGCTGGGCTTCCTTCTGTGCTGTAGGACTTATGATTCTAAATGTGAAAAATCATCTCCATGTTTCAGAGGGCATTGAATAATAGAAAATCCTGAACCTTGACATGGGTACTTTCAGACAACTTGCAGTAAGAAACGGAATGAATATGAACTTGTAACAAAGCTAACAATAAAAACATATACATTGCTTCAAAGAGGATTTATGTATGTACAGTAAAACCCCAATTTTACATGCCCCGATTTAAATCAAATTCAGATATAACACGATGAGTCATTGGACTCGGGCATCGTGTTCCCGGGCAGGAGTGTGGAGTTAGAAGTCAGGGGAACGTGACCCATCGAGGGCTCAGTAGTGGAGAAGGTCAAGAACTTCAAATTTCTGGGTGTCAACATCTCCAAGGATCTGTCCTGGAGCCTCCATGTCAATGCAATCACGAGGAAGGCTCGCCAGCAGCTATACTTTGTGAGATGTCTGAGGAGATTCGGTATGTCACTGAAGACTCTTCAAAACTTCTACAAGTATACCATGGAGAACATTCTGGCTGGTTGCATCACTGCCTGGTATGAAGGTGCCAACTCTCAGGACAAGAATAAACTCCAGAGGGTGGTTAACTCGGCCTGTGACATCACAGGCATTAGACTTCACTCCATCGAGGACATCTCCATGAGGCGATGTCTTAAAAAAGCAGCCTCTATCCTTAAAGACCCCCACCACCCAGGCCATGCCCTCTTCACTCTGCTACCATCAGGAAAAAGGTACAGGAGCCTAAAGAAAAGCGCTCATGGCGTAAGGACAGCTTCTTCCCCGCTGCTATCAGTTTCCTGAGTTAGCCATGAAGCAAAGAAATTGCCTTGTTTTAAATGCACTATTCTTTAGTTATTTTTAATAGTAACATCGTAAGATGGTTATAATATGAATGTTTGCACTATTGATGCTGCCACAAAACTCTGAATTTCATGGAGAAATCAGATAATAAATTCTGATTCTGACGTCAGGCACCTGGGCAGGAGCAGGGAAGTAGGGCTCTCAGCAGGAATGGGGAAGTCATGCTCCTGGCAGTGATTTATTGAAACACCAATTTAACGCAATCCCACTTTTTTCACATTAAGATTTGACTACGTGGTATGCATTTAACTGCAAAGATCTATTCAGGTCATTTAGTTCTATCGGGCAGAAGCTTAGACTCAACATATAGAAATGTCAGATTAAAGGCACTTTGTGGCAGTCAAAAATAGAGCATTGAGCTGAATCGTCAAGTTCAGAATATTGAAGCAATTGTGGAGAACCACAGGGCCTGCACCAGCCCAAACTACACCACCAACTCCCAGCCCAAACTACACCACCAACTCCCAGCCCAAACTACACCACCAACTCCCAGCCCAAACTACACCACCAACTCCCAGCCCAAACTACACCACCAACTCCCAGCCCAAACTACACCACCAACTCCCAGCCCAAACTACACCACCAACTCCCAGCCCAAACTACACCACCAACTCCCAGCCCAAACTACACCACCAACTCCCAGCCCAAACTACACCACCAACTCCCAGCCCAAACTACACCACCAACTCCCAGCCCAAACTACACCACCAACTCCCAGCCCAAACTACACCACCAACTCCCAGCCCAAACTACACCACCAACTCCCAGCCCAAACTACACCACCAACTCCCAGCCCAAACTACACCACCAACTCCCAGCCCAAACTACACCACCAACTCCCAGTCCAAAATACACCATCAACTCCCAGCCCAAAACACACCACCAACTCCCAGCAAAAAACACACCACCAACTCCCAGCCCAAAACACACCACCAACTCCCAGCAAAAAACACACCACCAACTCCCAGCCCAAAATACACAACCAACTCCCAGCCCAAAATACACCACCAACTCCCAACACTGGAGAAGGTGGAGTGCACACAAGGAATTAAAAAGCTACAAGTCTAAGATCATTGACACTGAAGAGTCAGGATATTTACAGTCTGGAGGGTGCTTTTGGGCAGAGAAGTGTGAAGTATTTCTTTCTCAGTAAATTAGAAACACCAACATTTGAACTAATTTTTTTTTAATTGTTGGATAAACAGTAGATACATGCAGCTGCACCATGGGGAAAGAATCATAGTTAAAAGTTTTTGATCTGAACTTTCAGCAATAAACAAGCTTGCCAGGGTGATGGGACATGGAGAATTGATTCAGAAGGGAAAATTGCAGAGCTGTAATGAATATGGGGGGGAAAAAAGACTGAAAGGCAAAAACAAAAGTTTAAAGAAAAAACAAAAACACCTTAAGGTAGCTGGTTTAACATTAATAGTCCCAAATGCAACAGGGATGTCAATCAAGCAGACATGCTTATGACATGGAAAGACAGATAAGAATGCAAACAATTACTGACACGTGGCTTAAAGGGGAGGAGGAATGCTGGCTCAATGTTCCTGATTAAAGGTTATACTCGTGATGGAAGGCATGCAATAAAGCCAGCCAGAATGATTCCTAGAATTAAGGGGAAAATGGGAGAAGGGACTATTTTTAAAATAAGGAGAGTGGGCTTCTACTCCCTCAAGCAGGGAAAATGACACCATTGTCAAATGCAAAGTGTTTTTCCAAAAAAACACCTAATCTCACACCTCACTGCTTTTTGATCCTGCAACACTTGATTGAACTATATACAGATACAGTTTCTCATTATTTTCCCTAATCAAAATGTGATTCTAAATGTGAAAATGGGAGTAGAAGAAGGCCATTTACTCTTCTATCTGGCTTCAACATTCAATACGATCGGAGCTGATCAGACATCTTCAGTAACTTATTCCTGCCTTATTTCATACCCCTTGGTCCTTTTAGCTAATAGGGCCACATCTTTTTAAATATATCTCACAAACTGGGTGAAGATGTTTCTCCACATCACAGTTTTAATGGCTTACCCATTATCCTTGACGCATGATTCCATACTCTGGTCTTCCCCATCATCAGGAACATTCCTCCTGTCTAGTCTAATCTGTCTAGTCCTCTCAGACAGTTATTTCAATGAGATCACTCCTCATTCTGAAGCATTCTAACGAGAAAGACGCTAGTCTAGCAGGTCTTTCTTCATACGTCAAACTTGTCATCGTAGAAAGGAGTCTGGTGAATCTTCACTGCACTCCGACAATAGCAAAAATGTCTTTCATCAGATTACAGAGAAGCTTACAGCACAGAAAAGGTTCTTTGGCCCACAATGTTGTGCTAACATCCATAAAGCTACTCCACAACAAACTAACCATTCCCTACCACATACCCATTAACATTTTTTTTTACATCCACATGCCTATCAAAAAATCTTTCAACTCCGAACTATCCAGCCACCATTACGTAAAAAATTTACCTCTGTCATCTCCCGTAAATTTTCCTCCACTCACTTCCTGTGAGCTTGAAAAGCACAAAGACCATCGCCAATAGTCCATCAATCTCTTCCCTCACTTACCTGGGGTATAACCATCCAGCCCAAGAACTTATCTGTCCAAATAATTTTAAGATCCAGCACTTCTTCTTTCTTAATCTCAACGTACTCCGGCACATTAACCTGTCCTATACTGACCTCACACTTACTTAGGTCCCTCTCGCTAGTGAATATTGAAGCAAAGTACTCAAGTTCAAGTTTATTATACAGATAAAACTATGTCATAGAAGCAATAATAGGCTATTCAGCCCATCAGGTCTGCCCCATCATTTAATCATGAGCTTATCCATTTTCCCCACTCAGCCCCATTGCCTGACCGTCTCTCCATAACCTTTGATGCTCTGGCTAATCAAGACCCTATTAATCTCTGTCCTGAAATTCCCACAGATCTCCTTTCTAAGCAGACACCTTTCAATCCTGAAGTTGTGCCTTCGTGTCCCACCTTGAGAAACAACCTTCATACATCCACTCTGGTGTAATCCATTTGGTTCGGGAAACTTATAACCATATAACCATTTACGGAGCGGAAACAGGCCATGTCGGCCTTTCGAGTCTGCACCAGTTCACTAGAACAACTCCACTAGTTCAAACCTCCCGCTCACCACCAATAACCCTCCAACTCCCTCACCTCCATGTACACATCCAACCTTCTCTTAAATGACAGAAGAGACCCTGATTTGCTCGATACATCCATCCTCAGATCTTTCAACTTTTTGAGCACCTTCTCCCTTGAAATAGCAACTGCACTCACTTCCCTTCTCGGATACCCTTCGACATCTAGTACACTGCTAATGTCCTCCACAGTGAAGATTGATGCAAAATACTCATTTTATTTCTCTGCTGTCTTTTTGTCTCCCATTATTACAGTTCCAATGTCATTTTCTAGTGGTCATATACTTACTCATAGAAAGAATAAAGTGGATGACCTTGTAATACAGCTACAGATTGGCAGGTATGATGTGGTGGCCATCACGGAGTCATGGCTAAAGGATGGATGTCATTAGGAGCTGAATATTCAAGGATACCCAGTATATCAAAAGGATAGGCAGGTAACAGAGGGACAGGAGGATTCTGTTAGTAAGGAACAACATTAAATCATTAGAAAGAGGTGACAGAGGATCAGAAGATTCCAATTCATTGTGGGTTGAGTGAGGAAATGACAAGGGTAAAAAGACGCTGATGGCAGTTACGTACAGACCTCCAAACAGTAACCGCGATGTGAACAACAAATGACAACAGCAAATAGAAAAGGTGTGTCTGAAGGGCAGCGTTATGGTAGTCATGGGCGATTTTAACATGCAAGTAGATTGGGAAAACCAGGTTGGGACTGGATCTCGAGAGAAAGCGTAGAAAGCCTATGAGAAAGCTTTTTAGAGCAGCTTGTTGATGAGCCCATGAGGGGATCAGCTGTACTGGATTGGGTGTTGTGTAATACACCAGAGGTGATTAGAGAGCTGAGGGTAAAAGAACCATTAGGGGAGAAACTAGACAAATGTTGGTATTTCAGTGGAATAAAGGGAAATACAGTAGCATCAGAGAGGAACTGGCCAAAGTAGATTGGAAGGGGACACTAGTAGGGAGGATGGCAGATCAGCAATGGATGGGGTTTCTGCAACAAATGGGGAAGGTGCAGGATAAATACACACCAAAAAAGAGGAAATATTAAAATGGGAAAATGTCACCACTGTGGCTGACAAAGGAAGCTAAAGCCAACATGAGAGGGCATAGAAGGAAGCAAAAATTAGTGGCAAAATGGAGTATTGGGGAAAACAGGCAGAAAAAGTTTTTATAACTACCTAAAGCAGAAACGGTGGCTCAAGTGAACTTTGATTCCTTGGAAGATGAGAAGGGGAATTAACATTGCGTAACATGGAAGTGGCTGAAGATTTGCAACATTCTTCGTGGAGGACACATCTAACATGCCCAAAAAATAATTTGAAGGATGAGAAGAGAGGTGAGGACCTCAAAATGATTGCTACCACTGGAGATGTAGTGCTGAGCAAACCTGTGGACCTGGAGGGAGACGAGTCCCTTATCCCTGATCAAATGCATCCCAGAAAATTGGAAGAAGCGATGGCAGTTATATTAGAGGCATACATGATAATTTTCCAAAATTCTCTGGACAGGTTGATAATGCCCAGTAACATTTAACATTCTACCACAATCCATCGAGTCATACATCAAAGAAACAAGGCCACAGGCCCAGCTTGTCCATGGTGAACAACATGCCCTCCTACTTTAGTCCCACTTGCCTACATTAGGCCCATACCCTCAGAATCACCTCCCATACATGTAGTTATCCAAGTGTTTCTGAAAGAAAATTAACATATCTGTTTCCACCACTCTGGCAGTTCACTGCATATGCCCATCCCTGACTGATGTGCCACCCCTCACGACCCTTGTAAATACCATCCTCTCACCTCAGAGTTATGTCCTCTCCTCTTTAAGAAAAAGACCATCACTATTCAACTTATCTGTGCCCCTCATGATTTAAAAGACCTCAATAAGATCCTCTCTCAACAGCCTATACTCATTTTTCCAGTTTAATGAGATTGACAGATTTTGTGTGATCTCAAAGAACATAAAGGTAAAAGAAGCTAGAGTATAATATCTGACTAAATACATTTAGATTCCCGAATGGTCTTCCATTCTTGCATTTGTTTCTCTTTCTTGTGACAGTGCTGTCCTGTCATAAACTAAACAAGAATAATACATATTCTGGCTGCATATAATTACTGGCAGGGGATAGCTTGCTGACTGGTATATTAAAACACAAAGCATGTGTTTTTGCTGAAGTCAGGGGTTTTAATAGCACAAGAGCGGCACACCCACAAATAAATCCCAACAATTCAACAGTAACAGATGGCGACAAGCTGAACACTTTCTCTCAAAGGGCCAGTTTTAGGATGAAGGCTACAACCACAGAGTGAATATTGTGGCTTGAACTCAATTTAACTCAAGTTCACTTTTCAGAAGAGATATTATGTGAAGGGCTAGATGCACCACAGATGACATTGGCTCTGAATCTGCTCCACAGATTAACATGAGGTGAACTTAATCAAAGCTTCATTACAATGAAAAATCTGGAAAGAAAACCATGCAATAAATCACATAGGGAGCATTCAGGAAAGCTTCAAGATCTGTTGTGAACATTTTACATCAACAAGTAATTCAAACAATTATTTAGATCTTTAAAAAATATATGAATGCGTGAAAATTAAACTAGCTCCATAGACAACTCTACAGAAAAGTATTGAACTGGGGAAGGGCAAACTATGACATTATTAGACAGGAGCTAGAGAGAGTCAATTGGGAGTTGCTAACATTGTGCAAATCCACATCTGACATGTGGGAGTTGTCCAAGGACCAGCTGATTAGAGTCCAGAAGTAGCAAATTTCTGCAGGAGTAAAGACGAGGTAAGATGGCAAGGTAAGGGAACCTTGGATGATAAAAAATGTACATGAAGTCAAAAGCAGAGAGCAAGATCAATGAGGTGGCGCAGATGACATGCCATACATGTAGTTATCCAAGTATTTTGTTCCTTATCTTTTTTATATTTTAGGTTTCTTTGGGTTTTTCTTAAGTTCCCTTAAGGGTTTGTGACTTTACTGATATTTGGTTCTTTGTATTTGTTTAATTCATACAATTTTTTCTTTGTTGTATTAGGGTATGGGAGGGAGGGGAAAGAGGTAATGGAAAAAATAGACTCTGTAATGTTATATACTATTGTTGAAAGAGATTGTGTTGTTTGTTTGGACTTGTATGAGTCTTTGAATATCAAAAATAAAATATTCAAAAAAAAGGTTGAGAGGAAGCATATGTAACAGTTTTAGGAAGCTAAATTCCAGCAGGAATATAAAGATGGCAGGAAGGAGTTCAAGCAGGGCTTGAGGAAGGCCAAAAGGGGACATTAATGCATTTTGCGACGAGGATTAAAGGTATTTTAAGATTCAAAATTCAATTTATCGTCATGTAATAAAGATGGTGCAATATTACACAAAATTTGTTTTCATCTGCCGAAAACAGACACCAGGCAGACAGATTCAGCATAAGCAGAAATTCCCTAAAATGCCACTTAGTCAGAGAAAGAGAAGAAACAGAGGGTCCCCCAGAGTCATCATGAGTCCATGGATTCACCTCCAGCTTTTGCAGCCACACTTTATCCATTCCAAACCATCAGACACGATCAGGAATCCTTCAACACCCTCGAAACCCTCCCGCATCCCAGTTCCAATACCTGGTATCCCTTTTGCCAGTCTTCAGCTGTTTTGTAGCACAGTGTGAATCCTAGACCGCAGGCGTCAGCAGCCCACAGCCTGCATGGGTTCCTTGCCTCAAATCGCCAACAGCCTGCTGCCTGGGCGTTCTTCAGCATCTGATCAGATGTTGTGGTCACCGTCCCATAGGTAACTTCCTCTGCTTCTCCTCAGACCAGATGGGAGATTTTAAATGAAACCAACATCAACTCCATTTACAGGCTGTTTAAAACCTGTGCAGAGCTGATGACAGTCAGACTGGACAGTTGGTCCCTGTGGGAGTGCTGTGATTTCACTCCCCGCAGGTCCACGCAGGCAGTAATGCTGCCATTACAGTACCTCCACCAGTTTTCCACTTGCATTTAAATAAGGGAATGGCAAAGGGTGGGGTGGGGGGGGCAGGCAGGGAGGACCTTTCTCGGAAAAATGGGGAAATTGTGTTTGGAGTGGGTGAGTCTTTTGCATCAATATTTACCATGGACACAGAGGATGGTGAGAGCAAGGTGAAAAATGCTAGCATGTTTGGCTATTTTGAGATCAAGAAGGTGGTATTGCTGCATAAGACCATTGGGCCTCATGGGATATATCCCAGGTTATTAAAAGAGAAAAGAAAGGAGGCTGCTGGGACCTTGACAAAGATCTTTGTATCCTCACTAGCAACCAGAGAGGTTCCAGAAGATCTATGTTCAACATGGGAAATAGGGATAATCCAGGAGATTATTGGCTGGTGAGCCTCACAGGGATAGAAGGGAAGCTGTTGGAGAGGATGTACAGGGATAGGGAGAGGATTTAAGTGCATTTGGAACAACATGAGCTAATTATGGAGACTTGACATGAATTTGTGTGTGGCCAGTCATGTCTAACAAAATTGACTGATTTTTAAAGGGGTAACAAAGATGCTTGATGAGATAAGGCCATGATGTTATCAGTAAAACATTTGATAAGGTCCCTCGTGTTGGCTGATCCAAAAGGTTAAAATGCATGGGAGTCACAGTGGGAAGGTCAACCTTTCTCCATTAGACATCAATGGATTCATCGTGGACAGTAAAGAGCGTAAAATGTTTTGGTATGCATATAAAGGTCTACCTACCCAGGATCTACAACACCTCCTCATTAGTCAGGAAGATACAGTAGTGCCTACAAGGGTAACATGAGAGTCAGCAGTAAACACACCAAAATGCTGGAGGAACTCAGCTGGTCCTTTCAGCGTCCAAAAAAAAGAAAAGATATATTGCCAACGTTTCGAGTCCTTCCTCAAGGAATAAAGAGAATAGCCAGAAGCAGGAAATCTCAAAGTCTCAGAATTCAGACGATGCTGGCTGGGGAAAAATCCAACCCAACAAAAGGTGTGAAATGGATATTATAAGGGATGAGTTAAGAATTTATCATGTTTGTGCGAAAGGAGACAGGGAAAAGGGAGAGAGAGAGAGACAAGAGCTAAGGGAAAGCAATGGGGGAAGAAGTGGTGGGGGGGTGGTTAACGAAAGCCAGAGAAGTTGATATTAATGCCATCTGTTTGAAGGGTGCCCAGACAGAAGAGGAGGTATTGTTCCTCCAATTTGTGGATGGTCTCAGTCTGGCAGTGCATGAGATAATGGACAGATATGTCAGTAAGGGAATGGGATGGAGAATTGAAATGGGTGGCCACTGGGAGATCCGGGCTATTGCAGCAGACAGAGATAAGGTGCTGCGTCCGGTCTCTCCAATGTAGAGACTACAATGGGAACACCGGATGCACTAGATGGCCCCGGCAGATTCACAAGTGAATTGCTGCTTCACTTGGAATGACTGCTTGGGGCCCTGAATGGTGGTGAGGGAGGAGGTGTGGGCAAGTGGAACATCTCCTGCAGTCACAGGGGGAGGTCTCAAGAGGACATTCGGTGGGGAGGAAGGAGCAGACATGGGAGTCATGGAGGGAGCAGTCCCTGCATAAGGCAGCAAGGGGAATATGCAACTAGT
The DNA here is from genome assembly GCF_036971445.1 of Narcine bancroftii. Classification (NCBI taxonomy): domain Eukaryota; kingdom Metazoa; phylum Chordata; class Chondrichthyes; order Torpediniformes; family Narcinidae; genus Narcine; species Narcine bancroftii. The sequence goes on along the minus strand of NC_091478.1, from coordinate 29,913,928 downwards.
AATGGGATCACATAGTAGGTGGCGAAAATGGCAGAGGATGATATGTTAGATGAGGATGCTGGTAGGGTGATAGGTGAGTACAAGAGGAATCCTGTCCTTGTTGTGCTTGGTGGCAGAGGGGGCCAGGGTGGATGTGCAGGTAATGAAGGATATGTGGGTGAGCGCCGAGTTGGTGGTGGAAGAGGGAAAGCCACATTGTTTGAAGAAGGAGGACATCACTGATGATCTAGCATGGAAGTCCTCATCCAAGGAGCAGATGCAATGGAGATGGAGCAATTGAGAGAATGGAATCCTTCAAGGGACACGGTGGGAAAAGGTGTAGTCGAGGTAGCTGTGGGAGTTGGTGGGTTTTTATAAAACTTGTCTCCTGAGATGGAGACAGAGAAATCGAGGAAAGAAAGAGTGAATTTGAAGTCAGGGTGGAAGTTTGCAGGTATGTGTAGAATTGGCGGTTGAATGCGTGGATCTAGCAGAGGATGAAGTGTAGGAAAGGTCTATGGCAGATCATGGCGACTGAGTTTGCTGTGGTAGCGAGACACTGGTACTTGCACATCGAACTGAGGGTAGTCTGTAGGATATGGCAGGAGAAGGGAAGAGAGCAGAAGTCAATGCCTGAGATCCTATTGGGGGCCAAAGTGGAATGCTTGGAAACGGAAATGGAATCCACATGGCACCAGATGGTGGCGGAGGCAAGTCTGGGTGAGAACATGGTCATAGTGCTTGAGAGAAGCAGGAGGTGCAGAAGGAAGCTGTGAGAGAGACTCCTACAGAACTCCTTTCAGAGAGAACTTTCAGGGTATGCATCCCTTGAAGAGATTTCGTAGTGGATCAACTGAACAGAGTGAAACACAAAAGTATGCAGGCACTGGGCATATAATAAAAATACACCGAAATATTGGAGGAAATCAGCCGGACTTTTCAGTTTACAAAAAAGCAAAGATATATTGTCAATGTTTTGGGCCTGAGCCCTTCCTCAAGGAATAAGCAGAATAAACCAAAAGCAGGATACCTCAGAATTCAGTCAATGCTGGCTGGGGAGGAATCCAACCCAACAAAAGGAGTGAATTAGATATGATAAGGGATAATGTAAGAATTTATCATGTTTGTCCCAAAGGAGACAGGGAAAAGGGAAAGAGACAGAATAGAGGTAAAAACAAGACAGAGCAGGGGGAATGCGATGGGGGAAGAAATATAGGCACAAGAACTAGGGGGCGGTGGGGGCAACTGCCCTCCCAAATTCAGGAAAAACAGTGGGGAAAATTCGGGCAAATCAAGAAAATAAATTGGACAGAGAAAGCATCTGACGTTCCCTGAGAGGTCACTGAAATCCATCATCATCACTCGATATATCTGGACCCCCCCCACCCCGGTGTGACTGACTCTGCTGGTTATAACCAGGGCCAGTGCTACCATTAGGCAAACTAGGTAGCCACCTAGGGTGCAGACCACAGTGGGGCGCAGTCAAGGTCTGACAAGTTCAGCTCAAGTGTGGCTACATGTTCGCGGAGTTTCCCAACAAGTAAGGCTTTAATTTTTTTGTGGGGAGGCCCTGTCCAGTGAGTGAGGGGCTCAGGGAGGGCAAGGAGATAGTGGCTCCCTGAGGGAGGAGCCACAAATGTCCTCACTTGGCCTTAGCATGGTACTGGGTCACTGAAGCACAGCACGTCCCTCCCTCTCCCCACCTCTTCAGTCTCTGCTCTGCTCCCCCCCCCACCAAGTCCCAGTTCCCCCAGTTCCCACTCCCCCGCTCCCACTTCCCCTCCCCACTCCCTCCCACTCCTACCCCCTCCCCCTCCCCAGCCACAGTGCAGGCCCTCTGTAAAGTTTTGTGCAAATCAACCCCTCTGCCCCCCCCTTATCCAAAGAGTCCCCATATGTCTATGGGAAGAAGTGAGGGGGTGGGGGTTTTAGCGAAAGCCAGAGAAGTTGATACTAATACCATCCAGTTGGAGGGTGCCCAGTTGGAGGAGGAGGTGTTGTTCCTCCAATTAGCAAGTGGTCTCAGTCTGGCAATGCATGAAACCATGGACAGACATGTCAGCATCTCCCACTGGGAGATCCATGCTATTGCGGCAGACAGCCACCATTGTCTGGTTCTGCATTCCTCCCCCAGCCAGCATTATCTGAAATCTGAGACTTTCTGAGATTTCCTGCTTCTGGCTTATTTGGCTCATTTCTTGAGGAAGGACCCAGGCAGAAACATCAGCAATATATCTTTGCTTTTTTGGTCGCTGAAAAGACCAGCTGAGTTCCTCCAGCATTTCTGTGTGTTTTTACAGCAATGCCTACACTTCCGAAGGAGGTTGAGGAGGGCAAGGTCAGCCTGATCTTGACATTTTACAGGAACACAACTGGGAGTGTCCTGTCTGGATGCATCATTGTGTGGTATGATAGCTGCAGAGCTTTGGACCAGAAGTCAATACAGAGGATCATCAAAACAGCTGAGAAGATCACCGAGGACTTCCTTTCCACTATTGTCAACATTTAACAGGAGGATTGTTTAAATAGTGCTCAAAGAATTATGAAGGACCCTTTGCATTCAGCACACAGCATCTTTAACTCACTAGGAAACACCGGTAGTTTCATCCCAAAGGCTGTGAGATTAATGAATAGCACTCTGTAACCGAGTAAATAATTCCAAAATAATTATATCCCCTTATTTTAAATTACAGTACAACTTTTATTATCAGAAATTGGCTTCTCCGAAACCCTCATTTATCTAAAATTTTTCCAGAGCTGAACTGACCAGGAACGTCAGGCTCCCGGTGGCAGCATCAGTGGACCCAGGCTCCTGGCGGTGGCAGCAGCGGAAACCTCAAGCTCCCAGGCAGGAGCAGGACCCTCGGGCTCCCAGCACAAGTGAGGCCTCAGTGGGAGGTATCGGTGATCAGCGGTGGCCAGCATTTTTTTTGGTGAGAATTAAACATTATTTTAACGCTTTAAAAGCCTTACCTTGTTGTTTGTGGTTCTTTAAACACTTGTTACAAGCGATTTGCTGTTGCTACTGGGCTGTTATTAAAAAATAACCAGTTCTCCGAAAAAAACGTTTATCCAAAATGGGCCCAGTCCCAACCTTTTCGGATAATCGGAGTTGTACTGTATATCATTATGTATATTAGTTACTACTATGAGCGTGTATTTTGTGTGCACTGTGGTCTTGAGAAACACTGTTTTGTCTGGTTGTATATGTACAATGATTGACGAGGTTGATTCCAGAGATGAGGGGATTTGTTCTGAGGAGAAATTGAGGCACCCTGGAACTATCCTTGCTGGAATACTGAAGAATAAAAGGAAATCTGAGAGAAACATAAAATTATGAAAGGGATAGATAAGATGGAGGCAGGAGTAAGTTATTTTTTTTTGCAGAGAGTTGTGGGTGCCTGGAATGCCTTGCCAGGGATGATCGTGGAGGATGAAACATTAGGGGCATTTAAGAAACTCTTAGACAGGCACATGGATGGAGGAAAAGTGGAGGGTTATGGGATAGGGAGGGTTCAGTACTTTTATTTAGGAATACTATATATGGGTCGGCACAACATCAAGGGCCAAAGAGCCAGTACTGTGCTGTAGTGTAGTGTTCTAAATTACACAGAATAGAGAAGGAAGTGTGGCCTCCTCTGCATCAGCGAAACCAAATGCATATTGGGCTACTACTTCACTGAATACTGCTCTGTTTGTGGGTCCAAGTTGAACAATTTCAAATCAGCCAATCATTCCTGCCCAGATACATTTATCCTTGGCTTCATCTGTTGCCAGGGTGAGGTCAAGTATATTCCTTCTATTTTCTTTGGCTTGGCTTCGTGGACGAAGATTTATGGAGGGGTAATGTCCACGTCAGCTGCAGGCTTGCTTGTGGCTGACAAATCCGATGCGGAACAGGCAGACACGGTTGCAGCGGTTTCAAGGGAAAATTGGTTGGTTGGGGTTGGGTGTTGGGTTTTTCTTCCTTTGTCTTTTGTCAGTGAGGTGGGCTCTGCGGTCTTCTTCAAAGGAGGTTGCTGCCCACCGAACTGTGAGGCACCAAGATGCACGGTTTGAGGCGATATCAGCCCACTGGCAGTGGTCAAAGTAGCAGGCACCAAGAGATTTCTTTAGGCAGTCCTTGTACCTCTTCTTTGGTGCACCTCTGTCTCGGTGGCCAGAGGAGAGCTCGCCATATAACACGATCTTGGGAAGGCGATGGTCCTCCATTCTGGAGACGTGACCTACCCAGCGCAGTTTGATCTTCAGCAGTGTGGATTCGAAGGCATGAACATCATTTCTAATTTTAGATAATCCTCATCTGCCTCTGGTTCCACTGTTCCCATTTCTCCTTTACCCATTTTTACTTTTCTCTTTCAGCCCCTCTCCACTTCCTGGAGGTCCACCCTTCCTCTATCCAATACCTTATCGTCTATTGGTTTCTCCCTTCATATACATAATATCATCCCTTTATACTTTAATCTCAAGAAAAGGGTCCCAACCCAAAATGTTGACTGACCATTTCTCTTCATGGATGCTGCCTGATCCATTGAGTTCTTCCAGCAGCTCAATGTTTGCTCAAGATTCCAGCATCTGCTGTTTTGGTGTTTCTCCACAAAGTAATAATGACTTTGCTGATAAAGTTAGGGTGAGCAGAAGGTGGAAGTAACCTTGCATGCAAAATGACTCCTGCTGGGATAATGGGTCATTTCTATGCCCCAAATCGTCTCCAGGTGGTGGTGGACCAGTTGCCCCAAGCTGGAGAAAGGAATGCATCCTCAAAAAAGCATGAAAAATTACTTTGAAGGGAGTAACGAATGACTTATTTAAGATGCTACGCACCAGGCAGAAATGGGATGCACCGCAATTTTGGATCCTTCTGTCCTCCTTCAACGGGAAACTTGTCCAGGAGCTGCATCTGCAGTGAGGAATGGTCAAAGGTATATATACATACACATGAAAAAGTATAACAATCTTGCTACCCATCAATGCTTCATGATACATTTCTATATAATCTCTGAATCCAATCTGCAACAAGAGCTACTATTCAGTCAGAAACAGATCTTAAGTACAGAAAATTAGAACATACAACATGACAGCACAATACAGGCCCTTCAGCTCACAGTTGCATGACCCATGTACACCAACTTCACAACAGTCTCATTCTTTTCCCTTCCTCACAACCAGGACCCCTACTTTTCTTACTTCCATATGCCTATCCAAGTCTTTTTAATGTCTTGATTGTATCAGACTCAACCCTCGGCAATGCATTCCAGACACCCGTCAATTTTTAATTTAAAAAAAACTTGTCTCTGACGTCTCCCCTAAACTTTGCTCTACTCACCTTGAACAGATGTCCTCTGGTATTTGCTATTTTTGTCCTGTGGAAAAGGTACTGGTTGACCACCCTATCTATACCTCTCCTAATCTTATATAATCTTATAATCTGACTCTGTTCAGACACCTCTCATCCTTTGTCACTCCAAAGCAAGGTTGTCAGAGCTTGGGCTTTTCTCCTTGGAGCGAAGAAGGACAAGAGGTGACAATGGAGGTCTACTGGTTTATAAGAAGCATAGATAGGGTGGGCAGCAAGTACCTTTTTGTAAGGACAAGAAGAGCAAACACCAAAGGGCACCTGTATAATTTGAGGGGAAGAAAGTTTAGGAAATGTCAGAGAGATTTTTTTTAAATATATATATACACACACATAGTAACGGGTCCTTGGAATTCATTGCCAGGGTTGTGATAGAGGCTGGTACGATATGGACATTAAACATGGACATGGATGTAAGGTAGGGAAGGTTTAGTTTTTGAGTAGGTTTACATGGGTCAGCACAACATCATGAGCCAAAGGGCCTGTACTGTGCTGTAATGTTCTATTATAGAAAGGATGTTGATGCTTTAGAGAGGGTTTGAAGGATATTTGCAAATGTGATGCCTGGATTAGGGAAACACCTCTTATTAAGCAAGGGTCTTCTGGAACAGCTCAAAATTTTCCTTACTTCGCCTGTGCCATCTTGAGTAAGAAATAATTGATTGTGCTTTTCCAGAAAGACCAGTTCTTTTAAATATTTCAATCAAGCAATCCAAATAAAGCAAGTTGGATTGCCCTCATTTAACACTACAGTAAAGAAACCAATTAACAGGGAAACTTGGATCTATAATACAATGTAGCATCTCCAATTTGGGAACCAAGACAAGGAGGGTGACAGAAGTGTGTGCTTTGGATCTCGTGATCATATCGCCATGAGTTTCAAGATAATTATAGAAAAGAATAGATCCTCAGATTGAGGTGCTAAATTGGAGAAAGGCCAATTTTGATAGTATCAGAAAGCTGGCAATTGTAGACTGGGACACGTTTTTTTAGAAAGTAGGAGGCCTTCAAAGGTAAGATTTTAAAAGTGCTAGTTTGTATATTCCTGTCAGAATTAAAGGCAAGGCAAATAGTTACAAAAAACCTTGGATTTTGAGAGCTAACGAGGCCCTGGTTAAGAAGAATGAGGCGTACACCAGTATGGGAAGCAAGTTAGATTCTAGAAGAGCAGAAGAGATGAGAGAAAACACGAGGAAATCAGAGGAGCTAAAAGAAAGTATAATATGGCTCTGGCAAACAAGATGAAGTAAAATCCCAAGGGCTTCTACAGATATATAAACAGCAAAAGGATAGTAAGGGACAAAATTGATCCTCTTGAAGCCAAAAGAGATGGGAAGATCTTAAATAGGATTTTTTGCATCTGTATTTACTCATGAGATGGACACAGAAATGATAAAAGTGAAGATAAACGGCAGGGAGGTCATGGAACCTCTATTGATCACAGAGGAGGAGGTACTTGCTACTTTGAGACAAATAAGGATGAATAAATCATTAGGGCCTGATACATATTCCCTTGGATCTTGAGGGAGGCTTGAGCAGAGATTGCAAGAGCCATAGTAGAGATTTACAAGAAGGTTCTCATGAAAGTTGATGAAGAAAAATGCAGTGAATGTCATCTAAGTTGGCTTTAGTAATGCCTTTGACAAGGTTCTGCATGGAAATTGGTCCTGTAAAATCAGTCTCTCCATATTCAGGATGTGGTAGTAAACTGGATTATACATTGGCTTCATAGGAGAAACTAGAGTGGTAGTAGATGATTTCCCCTCTGACTGTAGTCCTGTGACTCAGGGATCAATGCTGGGTCCTTTGCTGGTTTTCATCTATTTCAATGTGGTAAATGTGAAGGGAATGGAGGGATAACTATCAAGTGCAAGCAACAGATTTTTAGATTGATTCTGACATCATGTTTGGCACAGACACTGAGGTCGAAGGGCCTGTTTCTGTGCTGTTATACGACCTCGATTTCTTCCTGCCACAGTATCACACCACCATGTTCTGAGACACACATTTACATTGATAAACTTTATGCACAGCTCCAACCATGCTTTTGGTAAATACACTATTAACTTCAATGTTCCAGTGTTGAAAGCTGTTACTGTCCTGCTCATGCTTGCCAATATCAGAAAGCTTCTCAGTTCAATGGAAGCTTTCAGAATCTAATTTCTTTTCTATCCAGAATATTTCCTGTTTGTACAGTGCCTGCATTTTCGCTCTGCCACATTATGGTAACTGTAAAATGTACCTTTCAACTCCACAATCCTGTCCATAAGCTTCCAAACACATTTAAAATATTTGCAGGCCCTTGTCATATCGGCCCTTCTGCCCACAATGTTGTGCTGACCTATATATACCTTCCCAAAAAAACATCCCTCCCTACCTCATAGCCCTCTATTTTTTTTCACCATATGCCTCAGAGTCTCTTAATTGCCCTTATTGTCCCATTCTCCACCACCACCTCTGGAAATGCATTCCAGGTACCCACAGCTCTGTGTAAAAAAATTTAACCCTGACCAGTGAGGATTAGTAAGAATATCTCCTCCACAATCTCCACAAGTACCAGACCAAAACAGGACTGCATTCTCAGCCTTCTGCTCTACTCACTTTACACCTATGACTGTGTGTCTTGGTACGACACAACACCATCAACAAATTTGGTGGCAATACTATGGTGGAGGGTTGTAGAAAAGGGGGTGATGAGTCAGCATTCAGGAAGGAGATTGAAAGCTTGGCTGAATGGTGCATTAACAAACTCACACTAAATGTCACCAAATCCGAGGAGTTGATTGTGGACTTCAGGAAGGGAAAACCAGAGGTACATGATCCAGTGAGAATTGGGGAGAAAATAAGAGTTGGAGAGAGTGAGCACATTTAAATTTCTGGTTGTCACTATTGCAGAGGACCATTCCTAGACCCAACAGATGAATGTCATTGTGAAGAAAGCATGTCCGTACCTTAACTTTCTCAGGAGTTTGCAGAGGTTTGGAAGGACATCAAAAACCTTGGCAAACTTCTACAGATGTGAGTGGAGAGCATGTTGACTGGCTGTACAACGGCTTGGTATGTGGGATGCTCTGGCTCATCCTATCAATCTCTGCCTTAAATGCACTCAATAACCTGGCCTCCACAACCACCTGTAGGAACAAATTCCATTGTTTCACCACTCTCTGGCTCAAGAAATTCCTCCACATCTCTGTTATAAGTGACTTCCCTTCAATCCTGAAGTTGTGCCCTCTTGTACTAGACTCTCTCACCATGGGAAACAACCTTTCCACATCTACTCTGTGCACGCCTTTCAACGTTCGATAGGTTTCATTGAGAATTTCATTCTCCTAAATTCCAGTGAGTAAAGGCCGCGAGCTGTCAAACATCCCTCATGATAACCCTTTCATTCCTAGAATTATCCTGGTGAACTTCTTTTGAACCATCTGCAATGTCAACACATCTTTTCTTAAATGAGGAGCCCAAACCTACTCACCAATAGATGATAATAAAGTTCAATATGCACCAAGATAAATTGAAAGCTTTGTTTTGCATGCTATCCCAGCCAGTCTACCCATAACTAAGTACATCAGATGGTGTAATATATAAACCGAAGGGCAAATTAAAAAAAATTGCAGGAAATGGTACAATAGGACCAAGGGGAAAATAGAGAAAAGTACAGTTAAAAAGTGTAGGGGCATCACCTTTAATTGGTTACAGTTCCATTCAAGAGTCTGACAAAATAATTTTCCATCTAGCCAAGTCCTCCTCTATCTTCCAGAGCATAAGGAGATAATTTAACATATATATTTATTAGTTAAATCTTTTTCTACCCTTACCCCTAAATATTTGATACCTTCTTGTTGCCAGTGTAAATTGTATCAAAATGAAGGTGATGCAATATCTTTTTCAAAAGTTGTCCATTCCATTGCCCCAGCGCTTCTTCAAAATGCTCAATGAACATATCAGAAACTTTAATGGAATGGGAAGGTGGCTAGAGTCTCCATGGAAAAATTAACATGGGAATATAAAGTTGGGGGGGGTCTAAAACTGCCAGATTTCAAAAAATTTTATTGGGCTTGCCAAGCGAGATTTATCGCCTCTCCATTTGAGGGAGGGAGGACGGGCAGGAGGGCAGGAGGGCTCCCCCCCCCCACATTCTGGGCACAAATTGGACAACACTTTCAATAAGAGGAAATGACAGCTTATAAATGGAACACCAAATTAATTTCCAAAATGACAAATAACTCCATATTAAAACATATATAGCAAATATGGCAAAAAAATCAATGCATTGGATTGAAGGTGGGGTTGTCTCCTAATGCACCCTTGACCCAGAACAATTTAATACCCATGACGCTGAACAACAGGATCCTGGGCACCTGGTGCCAGGAAGGGATCAGGTGTATCAAGGATTGTTATGAACAAAGGCATATAATGTCATTTTAGCAATTGAGAATTAAACTTTGGTTATCTAATAGAACATTCTTCTGCTTCTGACAATTGAGATCTTTGTTAAGAGACTAATTAGGATAATCAATGACTCTGCCGGAGTGTAGCACCATGGAGAGTCTAATTCAACAGGGGAATGTATTTAAATTTATTTCTAGAATGCATTTCGTATTCCAAAGTGAGAGTCCAAAACCAGATTTACACCTGTCAAGGGAGAGATGGGAGTCAGACTTGGGTACAACGATCAATGAAAATTGGTGGGAAGACTTGTGTCTTAACAGCATGACATGGATTATTAATGCTAGATACATGGTGGTGCAGTACAATTTCCTGTATCAATTGTATATCACACCACAAAAATTACATAAATCCAAGTGAGAAATTTCAGATATGTGTTTCAGATGTGATGTAGAGGTTAGAACTTTTATCCACTCCGCCTGACTATGTACAAAGGTGAGATCCTTCTGGGTAGAACTGGGGGACATTTTTTAAAAATTCCAAAAGTAGAGTTTCCACAAGACCCAGATTTGTTCCTTCTGGGTGTTATTAGTGAAGTACAGTTTAGATTATCCAAACACCAAATTCAATTTGTAAAGATCGCTTTGTCGGTATCCAGGAAGTGTATAGCAGTTGTATGGAAATCCAACTCTCAACTTAGTATTACTTAATGGAGTACAGAAATCCAAAGTTGCACTTCCCTGAAGAAGATTCCTTACAACTTGAGAAAGAAGTATGACAGCAGTACCTGAGGCACAAAAGTGCACAGATATGATCTTTACCACCATCACAGCCCCCCCCCCCCCACCCACTTAAGAAATAAGATGTAAACCATCCTGACAGATAATAAAGAAGAGAGTGAATTAAGGTTGTGGTACAGATGACATGTTTTAATTTTTTTTTTCATTGCCTTTCATGGTTTATTTAATATCCATAGAAGGGGAGAAAAATAGAGAGAGAGATATTATATATAATAAGAAAATGTGTTGTATTGTTTGTATATATTTGCTTGAGTTTTTTTTAAAATAAAATATTCAAAAAGAGTCTGACAACAGGAAAAACTGTCCATGAATCATGGTTTCAATGTAATGCACCTTCATCCTGGCAGAGGGGAGAGGACTGTGACAGAAGTGGAAGCATTGGAAATAAACACCACATATACTCATGTAAAAATCAATCTCAAAAGTCAAGCCCCCATTTTAGGCCAAAAAATCTGGAATTTTCCACATACATCGCGTAAAAGTCGATCCTAGTCTCTCACCTCAGCCCCGGCCACTCATAAGCCACAGCCCCCATTGCCATGAATGTGGAATCTTGCCTTTTCCCCGGCTGCCCACCGATTGGAAACGCAGATACTTACCAATAACTCGACCTCCCCCGTACATTCTGTTTTTATTCTTTATTTGTTTAGAGTGAATTTCAGCTCCTTAAAATTAGTTACCATGTAAAAGTCAACCCCATAAATCTAACATTAAAAATGGTCTACAAAATTCAATTTTTACATGAGTATATACGGTAGATGAAAACTATAGATGGAATGAATGGAGGGCTGTTTCAGTGCTGGAGGTTTTTTTATTTAAATTTTTTTTTTTTTAATTGTAACATTTTGTAGGCCATTTTGGCCTACAAGAGAAAATGGGCGGCACGGTTGGCGGTTAGCGCACCGCCTTTACAGCACTAGCAATCGGCACTGGACCAAGATTCGAATCCCGTGCTGTCTAAAATGAGTTTGTACGTTCTCCCTGTGTCTGCATGGGTTTTCTTCAGGGGCTCCAGTTTCCTCCCACCCTTCAAAAACATACCTAGGGTGTAAATGGTGGCATGGACTCGTGGACTGAAATGGCCTGTTAATGGTTGTACGTCTACTGCCAAATTACACCCAATAGACCTACAATTCCCAGTTCATTTTGAACATTGTGTTCAATGGTTCTAGGAAAGGTTGGTTTGCATGAAGGCCTGAGCTGGATTCACAAATCCCTGCTTTTTTTTTGTGGTCTTGCACAGACCAGTTCTCCTGCCCAACCCACGAAGCAACCAAACACCATACTTTCTACGCATACATCTATAAAAATTGGTAAGAGGCATAGGAGACATGCCACATTTCATTAGTCTGCTAAAGAAGCAGAGTCACTGATGTGCTTTCTTGACAATGGCATCGACGTGGTTGGACCAGAAATCTGCTTTTAAATTACTTCAACATAGACAGATGAATATACAGAGAATAGATGGACATGTATCATGTACAAACAACAGTTTTAGTTCAGTGTTCAGTGCAGGCATCTTAGGTTCAGCCGGTTCTAAGTTAGTATGATTTTCAAATATGAAAAATGTAAGTTCAGTTAAATCTAATATCAGTGAATATCAAAGGGAAGGAATTTACCACCTGGAATCAAACCTTGCTTCACTCAACTCAGAGGAAAAAGACCATATTTTTCTGTTCATTGACCATTAAAAGCATTAAGAAGATTATTTTATTTAAAGGCAGATTAGAAACAGTCTGAAAATTAGGACCCCTAAAAAATACATCTGAAGAATGACTATGGTCAACCTCACAGAAAATGCAGCTGTCAGTAACTCTATACTGGAGCTAAACAAAAGTAAACATACCTGTAGGTCAAAAAACTTGCTGTAACGTCTGTAGATTGTATCTGTGGTCTGATCTGACCAGTTCACTTGGATAACGTAAACCTGCAGAAGTTAAATGAACTTTTGTTGAAAGAGTTCAGAAATAAATAAATCAAAGAACATCTATTCACAAAATATTTAAATATGGAGTGCAGATTCACTGCTATCATTCAAAACATCTTATGAGCATCATACCATTTCCCACCTTTGAAGAATCTGCTCACTGTTCCAACAAAAGCCATACATTTTGACTGAGAAAATCAAGCATCATTGGGCACAAGCAGAAAAACATAATATAGGCTCCATATTTATATGCCTTCCCAAGAGCAAAAAATTGTAAAATAGTCATGTACCGCTGAATACATTCTGGCCTTGCTTTCATTTAGCCACTGCTTCAACGACCTGAGGAAGAGCATGATGAGCTTCACATTTACATAAAACAAAGGGATACTTCTAGTTTAATATTTATTTAAGTGGACATCACTGGCAAGTACTGGTTCACTTCAGTCACACTGTTATAACTGGAGTGACATATAAGGCTAAACAAGGAAGACAGTTATCCTTCCATGAAAGATGTTGGTAAACTTGATGAACTCTTAAACAATAGGTTTTCATAGTCACCATTAGAACATAAAACATTACAGCACAGGCACTTCAGCCCACAATATTGTGCCGACCTATATCATCATCATTCAGGTGCCTTGACATTCCGCATGTCTCTCCATCCATTATGATCTCCGAACTTATGAACTGTAATTGCTGCCTGCCCTGTCTCTTTGGTGAAGGCTTCATCTTTGAACCAAGACCGTAGTCAATGTCGAGTTCACAATTATACAAGGGAAAAATACTGAAGTGATTTCCCATTGCCTTCTTTAATTGCAGTGACCTTATTGGATGGGTAACCCTGGCCATTGATCAGCAGATTTATCAGCCCAGTGTTTTTGGTTTTACAACCATAAATGCCAATCTGTAGCAGCTACTTATAAAAACCATCCACCATCTGCAATTCATGGCTTCACATGATCCTAATTAGGAGGCTAAACAGGTACTACACCTTGCTCAAGGGTGACCTGTAGGTGATCGGACGGAAGAAGCACGCTACACTTCCTTTTGCACAGCACTGACTCCAATGCCGACCTATATATATCTGCCCAAAAACTAACCCTCTATACCTCATAACCCTCCATTTTTCTTTTGACCAGGTGCCTAAGAGTCTCTTAAATGTCCCCATTGTCCCAGCTTACACCCCCTCCACCCCAGCAATGCTTTCCAGTCACCCATAACTGTGTAAAAAAACTTTCCTCTGCTGTCTCCCCTAAACTTTCCTCCTTTTACTTTCTGTAGATGTCCTTAGGTGTTAGATATTCCCGCCTTGGGGAAAAAGGTGCTGACTGTCTACCTTATCCATGCCTCCATTATCTTGTAGACCTCTATTAAGTCACCTCTTATTCTTCACTCCAAAGAGGAAACCCATAGCTCTGCTAACCTTGCCTCATAACACATATTTTCCAATCCAGGCAACGTTCTGGTAAATCTCCTCTGCACCTGCTCCATAGCTTCCACATCCTTCCTGTATTGAGGTGATTAGAACTGAACATAATATTCCAAGCGTGGTCTCACCAGAGTTATAGAGCTGCAACATTACTTCACGACTCCTGAATTCAAACCCCTGACTAATGAAGTCCAGCATACCAAAGGTCTTCTTAACTACCCTATCAACCTGAATGGCAACCTTGAGATATATGGATTTAAATCCATACGTCCCTCTGTTCTTCCATGCTTAAGTATCCTACCATTAATCAAGTACTCTGCCTTCAAGTTTGACCTACCAAAATGTATCACCTCACACTTAACAGGATTGAACTCTGGCACTTTTCCACCCAACTCTGCATTCTGTCTATATCCTGTTGAAATCTCGGATAACCTTCAGCTTTATCCACAGCACCACCAAGCTTCGAGTCATTGGCAAACTTACTGACCCGTCCCTCTACTTTTTTGTCCAGGTCATTCATGAAAATCACAAAGAGCAGAGGCCCCAGAACAGATCTCTGCAGAACTCCACTAGTCAATGACCTGCAGGCAGAATATGGTCCATCCACTACTACTCTCTGCATTCTACAAGTCAATTCTGAATTAAAACAGCCAAGGTACTATGGATCCCATGTCCCATGACTATCTAAAAGAGTCTCCCAAGGGGCATCTTGTCAAATGCCTTACTAAAATCTATATAGACCTCATCTACAACTCTACCTTCAACAATTTCTTTTGTTACATCCTCAAAAAAAAACTCCATTAGCTCATGAGGCATGACCTTCCGCTCACAAAGCCATGCTGACTGTTTCTGAGAAGACTATACTTCTCTAACTGCTCGTAAATCCTGTCCTTAAGAATCCTCTCCAATATTTTGCCCACCACTGATGTAAGACTCTATGGTCTATAATTCCCAGTATTCTCCCTATAACCTTTTTTGAACAAGGAAACAACATTTGCCATTCTCCAGTCCTCCAGCAACTCCCTGTGGCCAAGGAGGATGCAAGGATCATTGATAACCAGCAATCTCATCCCTCCCTACCCATAGGAACCTAGGGTACATCTCATCCGATTGCAGGGACTTGTTAATTCTAATGTTTTTAAGAAGATCTGGCACTTCCGCTTTCTTAATCTCAACATGGTCCAGCACATAAGCTTGCTCTATTCTGACCTCACGTTGACCAAGGTCCTTTTCTCCAAAGCAAAGTATTCATATACGACCTCCCCAAAAGGAGATGAAATAGGCAAAGGCTAATTATGATGGGATGAGGCAGGAACTAAGGAGAATAAATTGAAAACAGATGTTCTCAGTGAAAACACAGAAGTAATGTGAAGGATGTTTAGGAGCCACTTGCACAGTGTTCTGAACAGGACAAGATGGTAGGAAAAGGGAACCATGATTGACATAATAGGTGAGGCAACAAGTCAAGAGGAAGAAGGAAGCATACATTAGGAATCAAAAACCCTTTACAAGTGCCCACAACTATAACTTTGGTATCCCTCACTTTCTACAAACCAAAAGCTGTTACAGGCAAGATCAAGCACAGTAGAGGAGAACCTGTTAGAGCAGTGCTCTATAAAGAAAGAGGATCTGAAGGCAATCCCATTCAGGAATGGAGGTTTACAAGGAAATAAAAATGGGCATGATCAGGTGAAGCGGGGATCTCCAGACGGAGATGATATGGGAGACCATGCCCAACACCTTTACAGCGCCAGCAATCAAGACCGGAGAAGTGTTCAAATCCCACGCTGTCTGCAAGAAGTTTTTACGTTCTCCCCGTGTCTGCGTGGGTTTCCTCCGGGTCCTATGATTTCCTCCCACCACTCAAAAACGGACTGGCAGTGAGGGTTAATGGGGTGTAAATTGGGCAGCATGAACTCATGGGCCGAAATAGCCTGCTACTGGTTGATTGTCTAAATTATGAGAAAATTCTTTTTAAAATTATTATTAGATGGTTGGTGTAGTCACGGTCACAGGGAAAGTACAAGGTATTCGGAAGCTGCCATCTAGTCTCTGCAAAGTAGAGACCAGTCACCAGTTTGTTTTTTTTTTCTCCAGATTCCAGAATCTAGAGTCTTTTGTATCTCCAGGTCATAAACAGCAGCACATTTTGATTTATTTTATGTCTTACTGAAATCATGAGTGATGCAAATAAAGTCAATAATCGTAATCCTTTTCTCAGAATAGAAGAGTTTCAGATGAGGGGAAATTTTAAAAGGAAACTGAGGGTCGTGCACATTTTTCAAAGCAAGTGGTAAAGAAGGGTACAATAGTAACATATAAAAGCCACTTTAGGGGCATTTCTTGGAAAGGATTAGAGATATAGGGCAAACACAAGCAAATGGGACAAGTTTGTATAGCCATTTAATTATCATCCCAAATCTTACATTCACTTCTGTACCCTCTGGTCCTTGATGTCAAACATGAAAGCTACAAAAGTTGGGATTGCTTTTCTTGAAGCAGGGGAGAGCAATTTTGATAACAAATACAAGGACAGTGCTTCCACAAGCATTAGTGCATTCAGATTTTTGCGCTTGCCATTCTTTAAATGACTCCATGTATTCTTTAATAAGAGAAAGTATATCCTTTATCTTGCCTTTCCCTTCTTCTTCTATTTCACTGTACTCTTCCTCTTCTTCTTCCTCTGGGTTGGCCATCTGTTGTTTCTTTGTTGCCCTTTTCTTCTCTTCTTTCTTGTTTTCGTTGTCTTCTATGTTCTCCTCTTGCTGCAGGTGTTCTGCAGCTGTCATTGCCGGCTGTGGAGATCGACTCCCCAGCTGGTCACCCCTCCCGTCGGTGTGTTTTTTTGCATGCGCGACTCCTCGCGCATGCGCGGTTGCGCACTTTTACTCGGCTCAGCGAGCCATTTTTGTAGTCCACTTTCTACCGACCTGAGGGAGCGGGTTTCCCTCTCCACCGCGGGCCTCTTCGAACAGGTAAGGCCTTCTCCTTCTTCTTCCGTTGTCTTCTCTTCCTCTCTTCTTACCGTTGATTTCGATTTTTCTTTTTTCGTCGCCATCTTCTTTCCACCTTTATACTCACTTTTCTTTAATTTTTATTTTTGTGCCTTTGTATTTTCCTTTGTTTTTTCCGACTTTTCTGGAGAGGGCTGGAGTTCACCGTCCGGCCACTACTCCATCACGTGACTCCTCCAGTGCATTCAGATTTGATGCAATTATTTCATAAAGTTTGAAGCATTGCCATTACATGTTAGTTCCTTGTTGCTGAAACAGTATTTCAAAAATGTACATTTATTATTTGGTTTATATAATCAAACAAAGCTATACATGTTAGAAGTAATTTTCAAATGTAATGCAAGCTGAAGATGCCACAAAAGCAAGATTAACTGCAAAATGATGCAAGCAACCATTAATAAAGGTGCTGCTCTAGGCAACATCTGGAGAGGTCTGCATGTTAACAGATTTCCCCTTGTATCTGTTTCCCTTTCCTGTCATAGTTCCATGTAAACAATCAGAAGTTACTTTCTCTATTCAGACCCAGCATACATCTTACTTCCTGAAAGCTCACCCATAAATCATAACAGAATCCCTGTTTGTGCATAGCTATAAAGGTCTTAAGAATGTAGATAACAAATGTATTCTATCTCAACATGTATTTTGTCAAAAACCTTCCTCCCGAGTGAGTGCCAGTGGCATAAAGGGACTCAATTTGTTGGGTGCATCCAGTGGGGATTCTTAAAGCAGTATTCAGATAGTCCAACCAAGTAAGGGGCCACATCAGAGCGAAACTGAGAGATAATTCTGGACAGGTGATCAGAGTTAGAGATTTTTAGAAATAGTGACCACAACTATTTAAATTTGAAGTTAGTTATGACCAAGAATAAATAAACATAAAAACTACAGATGCTGGAACCTTGAGAATCAGAGTGCCAAGGAGATGTAGGCCATTCGGCCCATTGAGTCTGCTCCACCATACCACCTTGAGCTGATCAATTCTCCCACTCAGCCCCACTCCCCAGCTTTCTCCCCATAATCTTTGATACCCTGACTATTCAGATACTTATCAATCTCTCCCTTAAATACACCCAACGAATTTGCCTCCACACCCACCTGTGGTAGCAAATTCCAGAGGTTCTTTACTCTCTGGCTAAAGAGATTCCTAAAGTAATGGATCTGTTTTAAATGGCTGCCATTCAGTTCTAAAGTTGTGCCCTCATCCTAGACTCCCCTACCATGCAGAAAATTGTAGGAGGAACTCAGTAGGTCAGACAGCATCCATGGGTAGAAATGGTCAGTCAACATTTCAGAATTGAACCGTATCAAAGATAGAATAGGTGAAATTACATAAAGGAGAAAGAAGTTGGAGGAGTGGGGGGGGTTCAGAGGTGATAGAGTAAAGCACAGAAGGTGTGGGGAATGGAGAGACAGGTAGAGGGAGAAACCATTTGCGGGGAGAGAAACAAGTTGGAGAATTAAAAACAAGTACAGAGCAAATAAATTTGAGATAGAAACAGTAGAATCTAATGGGGTGGGGGAAGTTACCCAAAATTAGAAAAATCAATGTTCCTGTGGTTAGGTTTAAGACTCCCCAGGAAGAATATGGTGCCTTTTGGCCTTCCTAATTCCCTGCTTGGGCTCTTCCTGCAATCTTTATTCCTCCGAGGCACTGTCTGGCCTTGAACCTTGCTTATACCTCCTCTTTTTTTTGGACTCAAGTTCATGACTTCCCTGATCATCCAAGGTTCTCTTACCTTTCCTTCGCAATGGAACACCGACTCTAATTAGTTGGTCTTTAAATAACTGCTACATCAGTTGTGGGCTTGCCCAATAATAGCTACTCTCCAATCATGTCACAATTTGCCCTCCCCAATTTCGTCCTTTTCCACAAGGCCCAAATTTATGACTATTTCCAAAATATCCCCCTCCCCCAAACTCTGATCATCTGGCCAACCTTATTTGCCAATACAAGGTCTGATAAGCCCCCCTTCCTGGTAAAGCTATTCTCGCGCTTCTTCAAGGAAATCTCCTGGATGCACTTACCCCATCTACACCTCTCAAACTCTGACAATACTGGGGAAATTAAAGTCTCCCACTCTGAGAACCTGTTGATTTTGCAGCTTTCCAAGAATCTGCCTATATATCTGTTACTCCACCTCTGAGTGGCTATTGGGAGTCTTATTGTATTGCCCAGAGTGATTGCACCTTTTTCGTTGCTGATCCATCTCTGCCTCAAATTTTGAGACAACCATTAAGTCCAAGTGTAGCTGTGACACTCTCCCTGATTACCAATGTTACACCACCATTTTTCTTAAACCTCTATCTTATCTGAAACAACAAAACCTAGGAACAGTGAGCTGCCAATCCTGTTCTTCTTGAAGCCATGTCTCCATAACAGCCAAGACATCATAATTCTAAGTACTGATCCAGGCTCTAAATTCATCTGCCTTAACAACAATACTCGCTGCATTAAAATCAATGAACTTCAACCCCTCACTCTCCTTGTAACCATTCACCCATCTCTTCCTACTCTCCCTTTTAGGTTTGCTTGCCCAAGCATTTTCCATCCCCTCAACTCTTCCAGTTGCTGGCCTACTGCCTGGTTACCATTCTTCTGCTATTCATGTTTAAACCTCCCATTTGCACCAGCCCACCTTCCTGTAAGGATATTGGTCCCCCTCGAGTTCAAGTGTAATTTGTCCCTTTTGTACAGGTCCCATCTTCTCTGGAAGAGAGCACAATGATTCAAATATTGGAATCCCTCCCTCCTACACCAGCTGTTTAGCCACACATTAATCTACACTATCTTCACGAGCACGTGGCACAGGTAGGAATCCCAAGATTACAATCTTGGAAGTCCTGATTTTTAACTTGCTATCTAGCTCCTTCTACTCATTCTACAGGACCATAATTCAGTTATCTGGCACATCTGAATTTGAATCAACATTAGTAAGTCACAAAAGTGTATGTCCATGATTCAAAACTGAATACCTTCTGACAATCCTTAAAGATTTCACATAGGGTTATCAGCAAGAGAAAATGCGTAGAATTGGAGGCTGCCTTTAACTCATTGAAAATTGGTTGACTGCAAGAGATTTAGGATAAAGTCTAGGTACTTAAATAGGCAGAATGTAGCAAGCAGTGTTTCCCAGTAAACTATTTGCTACAAAAACTTAAAAAGAAAGTTTAGCTTTACTAAACTTTAGGTTTTATTATTGGGCAGTCAATATACGAAACCTTACGTCTTAGTTATAATAACTTCTTATGACAGTAATTGAAAGTGCGATCCCAAATGGGAAAAGACCTTTAAATGGTTGAAAAAGGCTATAGATGGGTCAGAGAATGCTTACTGTAAAGTTTGGATGAAACAACAGAGAAACACAGACTAAGAATTCTTCCATGCAAAGGCCAGACTAAACTTGATGCTGTAGTGACTCTTATCTGTTAGTCTGTGCTCCTTTCCACCGCCCTCTTCCTCCCTTGCCACCTCCTCCCCCATCTTTTTATTCAGATGCCTGCCTGTTTTTGCTTATACCCGACGAAGGGCCCAAGCCTTATTTTCTGTGGATGCTGAATGATCTGTGGAGTTTCACCACTATATCTGTGCATTGCACTCAACTCCAGTGTCTGCAGATTTCCTTGTTAAACATTTCCTTTAAACTTCCACACACACACACACACCCTCCCCACTTAAAGCTCTGCCCTGGGGTTTTTCAGAATTTTGTCAAAAACATGTAAAGAAAATTTCCTTCAGTGGGCAAAAATTATGAACAGAGGACGTAATCCTAAAAATAAAGCTAGGAGTTATAAAAAATGATTTATTCTTTTACATACAAAAAGTACAGGACGTCTCGAACTTTCCCCCAAACTGGAATTTTCAACTTTTATTTTGGAGGGTAAAGATTTAAGATTATTTGTATTTCTGACATCTGCCACTATGTGTTATTAGGTGAATTAGGGTACATGAGAGAACATTAATTACAGGGAAATAAATGAGGGAATGGAATATATGGTGTTGCTCTGAGAGGCAGTCATGACTCAATGCAAGAAATAGCCTTCTGTAGTAAAGAAATATGAGAAATTTTAAACAAGCAATGGAGACCTACAAGATGTCGTGTGAACATTAGGAGCAGGAGGCAGCCACGGAGTATCCATGTGATTCTCACCCAATAAAATTATTTTCAAGTTTCATCCTTGTCACAGCTACAAACAGCACTAACAGTAAAGTGAATTTAGCAGAGAATTCATGGCATGTAATCATGATACCAAAACTACTAGAAACTAGCCTAATCTCGACAGCATACATTTATAATTGTTGGCAGCATTCATCCTGCCAGTTTCCTTGCAACCCCACAAACAGTAAGTGGGGTGAGAATGTGGCAATTACATTGCAGGTGAACAAGATGTTTGCTTTGCTCCAAAGCCAACAATTTGATATGTATAGAAATGAGGTCAATACTAAATATTACTGTAAATTATGGCTTTGTAATTTCACTAGTTATTTAGGATTCGATGCTGTCGGCCTCTGCCATCTCAAGTACTTCGATGTTAGGGATGAAGTCGCTCCAATGAATGTTGAGGATGGAGTGGAGACAACGCTGGTGGAAGCGTTCTGGAAGCGTTCTAGGAGCCGTAGGTGATGCCGGTAGAGGACCCATGATTCCGAGCCGAACAGGAGTGTGGGTATGACAATGGCTCTGTATACGCTAATCTTTGTGAGGTTTTACAGTTGGTTGTTTTTCCAGACTCTTTTGTGTAGTCTTCCAAAGGCGCTATTTGCCTTGGCGAGTCTGTTGTCTATCTCGTTGTCGATCCTTGCATCCGATGAAATGGTGCAGTCAAGGTAGGTAAACTGGTTGACCGTTTTGAGTTTTGTGTGCCCGATGGAGATGTGGGGGGGCTGGTAGTCATGGTGGGGAGCTGGCTGATGGAGGACCTCAGTTTTCTTTAGGCTGACTTCCAGGCCAAACATTTTGGCAGTTTCCGCAAAACAGGACGTCAAGCGCTGAAGAGCTAGCTCTGAATGGGCAACTAAAGCGGTATCGTCTGCAAAGAGTAGTTCACGGAGAAGTTGCTCTTGTGTCTTGGTGTGAGCTTGCAGGCACCTCAGATTGAAGAGACTGCCATCCGTGCAGTTCCGGATGTAAACAGCGTCTTCATTGTTGAGGTCTTTCATGGCTTGTTAACGAGCCTGCAGCTGACGTGGACATTACCCCTCCATAAATCTTCATAAAATGTTCAGGTTTGCACAGAGATCCCATAAAAATAGCCTGTATGAAAGGTTCACTCATCAGAAAAATTCCACTTTGAAAAGTAGCAAATATTCAGATTTATTACTTTTTTTTAAAAAATCAAACACAAGGCAGATTAAGGTTATACCAGTCCATCTGACACATTCAATTAAACTTCTTGAAGGAGGTTTGAGTGTTTTTATCCTACCTTTTTTAAGGCCAGACAAAAGCTTAGCCGATACAAGAAAGACGTTTTTTATGTATAGGAGCAGAAGCATTCCTAAAGGTTGAGGGTACAAGTAATGAAATCAAGTTTATCATCATCTGATTGCACAGGTACAACCCGACAAAACAGCATTCTCTGGTCCTCTGTGCAAAACACACAGACACACAATATAGACAAGCATTACATACACAAATAACTAAATAAATATTGTTTCTTCACTCTAAGAGTTTCAATGGTTAGTCTGAGCAGTTCTTCATTCAGCAGTCTCACTGCCTGAAGGAAGAAGCTGTTCTTCAGCCTGAAGGTGCTGGGTCTGAAACTTCGGTATCTCTTTCCCAACAGGAGCAGCTGAAAGATACTGTGTACGCGGTAGGAGTGCTCAATGTTTTAGCGCACCTTCTTCCAACAACGATCCCAGTATCACTTCTTTGGTGGGTGGGGGGGGGGGAGGGGGGAGGGAAGACAAGGGAAGATCCTCGCTACCATTCTTACTGCCCTGTGGACTGACTGCTAATCCAGTTCTCTGCAGCAACTGTACCACACTGTGATGCAGCCTGCAAGAATGCTCTTGATGCAGCTCCTGCAGCCAGGTGACACGATGGTGGCCGGTAGCCTTGCCCGCTTCAGTCTTCTCAAGAAGTACAGTCACCGTTGAGCCTTCCGGACAAGTGAGAAGATGCACTAGTTCAGTTAACTCCTAGGAACTTGGTGCTCTCCACAACAGATTGGTTGATGTATCATGCAGAGTGGTCATTCCTGACCCTCCTGAGTCCATGATCATCTCCTTCATCGTGTCCAGGCTGAGACTCTTGCACCACATCACGAGATTTTCCACCTCTTCTCTGTAGTGTGACTCAGCACTGTTGCTGATTAGGCCCAATTACTGCTGAATCATCTGCAAACTTGATGACACTGTTGAATACTGTTAGAGCTGGATCTGGTGATGCAGTCATGGATCAGTAGCATGAACAGGAGCAGCAGAGCACACAGCCCTGAGGTGCGCCATTACTCAGCCTGACAGTGCTCAATATTCTGCTACCAACCCAGACAGAACGTGATCTTTCCTGTAGGAAGCCCAGAATCCAGTTACAGAGAAGGGTGTTGAGTCCCAGTGAGGTCAGCTCCTCAGTCAGCGTCTGGGAAATAATATTAAACACCGAGATGGAAGTCGATGAACAGCAGCCTGGCATACAAGGCATCATCCTCCAGGTCGGTCAGAACAAGGCTATAGCATCGCCCGTAGAATGTTTTCTTCTATAGGCAAATTGAAATGGGTCCAGCATCTCTGGGAGGTGTGACTTTAGGCATTCCATCACCAGATGCTCAAAGCATTTTATAATGGTGGAGGTCAGAGCCACAGGCCAATATTCATTGAGACCCGTTATCGTCATCCCGGTGGGTACTGGGATGACGGAGGCTGTCTTGAACCCTGTGGGAACGACGGACTGCTGAAGTGAGGGGTTGAAGATGTCTGTGAAGACCTTCAGGACTCAACCAGGTATGTTGTCTGATCTCGCAGCCTTGTGTAGGTTCACCTTGGATAGGGTTCTCCCCACCTCAGCCGCGGCTATGCAGGGGGCCCGTTCATTAGGGGACACAGAGCTTTTTCATTGGCTTCTTCAAGACCAAGAAAACAATGCATGTATTCCCCAATGGGAAACCATAGATGAATCTTGAAGTCAACACAGCTGAAAGCCAAGTGAGACGCATTCAAAGTTAGGAGTCCCAGCCCTCTGCAAGAAATCCAAGGACAAGCACAAGGCCAGCAGGGAAGCCAAGATGTTACCTGCACCAAGATCAAGTCCCAAGTGAACAGCACAGACACAGTGATTATGGATGGCATGCTATCATGAAAAACAAAGCAAAGCTGGGCAGAATAACATGAAATAGCACAACACTCCCCAAGAAGTTAAATATGGTCTCGGCTTGTTTTGAACAGAAACGAAGTGACACCCACATCAACCATGATCACTGCTGCTGAACTAAGGATGGCCATCCAGCATGCAAAACCACACAAAACAAGTCACTTAGACGGAGTCCCAGGATGTATCCTGAGGAACTACACAGATCAACTGACAGACATAACCCTAATCAAGAAAGCTACTATCATACCAGTACCAAAGAAAATCACAATTATAGGCCTGATTTACTATCAACCGGTGGCTCTGACATCCACCTTCGTGAGAGACGCTGGTCATGGCTCATTTACTCCAGCATACCTGCCATCCTTGACTGACTTCAACTTGCCCACTGTGCACACAAATCCAAACCAGACACCATCTCACTCACTCTCAGCGCAGCCCTGGAACACCTCAATGCCAAGGATACTAATGTTAAATGCATATTCTGAGATTGATGGGTGATGAAGAATGAGAAATGACTTAGAGATACATAATATAACGAGAAGTATAGACAAGATGAACAGCCAGCACCTTTTTCCCAAGCTACAGTAGTAAATACCAGAGGACATCTGATGAAGGGAAGTGGAGGAAAGTTTAGGGGAGACAGTTACTCTTTTATAAACATAGTGGTGAGTTCCCGCAATGCTTTGCTCAGGACAGTGGTGGAGGCTGGTATAAAACGGACATTTAAAAGATTCTTAGATGTGGATGGAAAAAAATGGGTAGGGAAGGATTAGATTGTTCTGGAGTAGGTTTAAATCCAGTAGGTCTGCAAAACATCATGGGCCAAAGAGCCTGTACTATCCTGCAATGTTCTACAGTCTACCACATCCAGTCCTTCACAAACTTTGATATCTGGGCTTCGGTGCCCCCCTCTGCAACTAGGTCCTTCCGAAGAGACCTCAATCAGTGAAAATGAAAAGCAACAACAACTCCACAATCACACTCAACAACAATGCTCCACAATGGTGGGTACACAGCCCCTACTATACTCCCTCCACATCCATGACTATACAACTAAGTAATGTTCCCACTCAAATCTCCACCTGATCTCTCGCCCCAGGGTGGCCCTCCAGCCAACACTTTGAAATCCATCCCACCCACACCCCTTGATGTCCACCCATCGCCTTCCATCGTCCACCGAACAGCTGTCCAGGCCCACCCTCCATGCCAGTTGCCCCCTGGTCAGACCCTTCTGTAAATTCGCTCCCAAACTCCATCCCAATGATCCCGAGTCCTGCGCCTCCCACACTTACATAGTGCTTACTGGGGCTCCTCCGCTTCTGCACATCCTTGACTCGCACATCTACCGCAGTGCGGCCCAGGGGCTGCATGTTGCCGACTGCCAGGATGCCGGAGCCACAGTCTGCTACAATTTGCCCTTTCTTTTGCTGGATCCTTCATGCACATGCACGTCCTCAGTGACAGCTTTTCTTCACCTTCTGACGTGGACAACCCCTCCGTTTGATCGATGTGTCTGGCAGAACGAATGCTGTCAACAATTACAAACATATGCTGCTGAGATCAGGCATTAGTATCTTTGTTATTATGATTATCTCTGCTACATTCACTTTATTGTTTTTTTTTTACGTGATGACAAGATTAGGTTTTATTCTGCAGTTAAACCAGATACAGCAAACCCCCCCATCCCTAACCCTAATATACAATGCCCTTGGTCCCGAGGGAACTCTCGCGAACCCTCTCTCACACACGTGACTGCATGAGTTGATTGATGGGTCATCCCGAGAACCGGTAACACCCACTCCTGGTGACGGTGGAGGGCACTCGGTTTAGAGTGTCCTAGCAAAAACCAACAAATTTTGGCAATTTTTGTAAAGGGAGCTTGTTGTGGGAAATTGTGATAGGGCAGAGGGATCAACTGTGTGTGGTGTTATTCCTTGGATTTTTTTTTAAATTTTTTAAATTTTTCACACTATAAACCATATTGATCAAGATACATACATTTTCCTTTTCAAATATATACAGTGTCGTTTTCTCCCCCCCTTCCCTCCTCCCCTCCCTCACCTCCCCTCCCACTTATTTAAAGTTCAGAATCTAAGATACATTAAACTCGTTAAACAATGTTGTCACTCAATAAAAATAAACAAGAAATTCCATGAGTCAGTTCTTTTCATTATCTTCTCCTTCTGTCATTTTAGGTGGTAGATGTCCACGGTAGGTTTTCTCTATTGTGTTTCATGTATGGCTCCCATATTTGTTCAAATATTGTAATGTTATTTCTTAAATTGTATGTTATTTTTTCTAATGGAATACATTTATTCATTTCTATATACCATTGTTGTATTCTCAAATTGTCTTCTAATTTCCAGGTTGACATAATACATTTTTTTTGCTACAGCTACCATAACAAATCTTTTTTGTGCTCCATCCAAATCAAGTCCAAATTCTTTGTTTTTTATATTACTTAGGAGGAAGATCTCTGGGTTTTTTGGTATATTGCTTTTTGTGATTTTATTTAGTATCTGGTTTAGATCTTCCCAAAATTTTTTCACTTTCTCACATGTCCAGATTGCATGAACTGTTGTTCCGGTTTCCTTTTTACAGTGAAAACATCTGTCTGATACTGTTGGGTCCCATTTATTTAACTTTTGAGGTGTAATGTATAACCTGTGTATCCAGTTATATTGTATCATACGTAACCTTGTGTTTATTGTATTTCTCATGGTTCCGGAGCATAGTTTCTCCCTTGTTTCATTCTTTATCTTTATGCTTAGATCTTGTTCCCATTTTTGTTTGGTTTTACCATTTGTTTCCTCATTCTCCTTTTCTTGTAGTTTAATATACATGTTTGTTATAAATTTTTTGATTATCATTGTATCTGTAATCACATATTCAAAATTACTTCCTTCTGGTAACCTTAGACTGTTTCCCAATTTGTCCTTCAAGTAGGATTTCAGTTGGTAGTATGCCAACCTTGTATCATCAGTTATATTATATTTATCCTTCAATTGTTCAAAGGATAATAGTTTATTTCCTGAAAAACAATTCTCTATTCTTTTGATCCCTTTTTTCTCCCATTCTCTAAAGGAAAGGTTATCTATTGTAAAAGGGATTAGCTGATTTTGCATCAGTATTAGTTTTGGTAGTTGGTAATTTGTTTTATTCCTTTCTACATGAATCTTCTTCCAAATGTTGAGCAGATGATGCAATACCGGAGAATTTCTACGTAGTACCAATTTTTCATCCCATTTATATATGTTCAGGTATCTTCTCCCCTATTTTATCTAGTTCTAATCTTGTCCAATCTGGCTTTTCCCTTGTTTGATAAAAATCTGATAGATATCTTAATTGTGCGGCTCTATAATAATTTTTTAAGTTTGGTAGTTGTAAGCCTCCTTGTTTATACCATTCTGTTAATTTATCTAGTGCTATCCTCGGTTTCCCCCCTTTCCATAAAAATTTCCTTATTATTTTCTTTAAATCCTTGAAAAATATCTGTTAATCGTATTGATAATGTCTGAAATAAATATTGTATCCTTGGGAAAATGTTCATTTTAATACAGTTTATCCTTCCTATCATGTTAGTGGTAAATCTTTCCAATGCTCTAAGTCGTCTTGTAATTTTTTCATTAGTGGATAATAATTGAGTTTATACAGATGGCTGAGGTTTTTATTTATTTGTATACCTAGATATCACATTGCTTGCATTTGCCATCTGAATGGTGATTCTTTCTCAAATTTTGAGAAATCCGCATTATTCATTGGCATTGCTTCGCATTTATTTGTGTTAATCTTGTACCCCGACATTTCTCCATATTCCTTCAATTTCCTATGTAATCCTTTTATTGATATTTCTGGTTCTACTAAGTATACTATAACATCAACTGCAAATAGACTGATTTTATATTCCTTGTCTTTTATTTTTATCCCTTTTATTTTATTTTCTGTTCTTATCAGTTCTGCTAGTGGTTCTATGGCTAATGCGAACAATAAAGGAGATAGTGGGCATCCCTGCGTCGTTGATCTGTTTAAGTTAAATTGCTTTGATATATAACCATTTACTGTCACTTTCGCCAATGGCCCCTTATATAATGCTTTAATTCAATTAATACATTTCTCTGGTAAGCTGAATTTTTGTAGTACTTTGAATAAATTAATTTCATTCTATTCTGTCAAAGGCCTTCTCTGCGTCTAAAGCAACCGCTACTATTGGAGTTTTATTTCCTTCTACTGCATGAATTAAGTTAATAAATTTACAGATATTGTCTGTTGTTCGTCTTTTTTTAATAAATCCAGTTTGGTCTAGATTTACTATTTTTGGTACATAGTTGGCTAATCTGTTTGCTAATAGTTTAGCTATTATCTTGTAATCTGTGTTAAGTAAAGATATTGGTCTATATGACGCTGGTATAAGTGGATCTTTCCCTGTATTTGGTATTACTGTAATTATTGCTGTTTTACATGACTCTGGTAAGCTTCGTGTTTTATCAATCTGGTTGATTACTTCCAGAAGGGGAGGAGTTAATAAATCTTTAAATGTTTTATAGAATTCTATTGGGAATCCATCCTCTCCTGGTGTTTTATTGTTCGGTAGTTTATTTATTATCTCCTGTATTTCTTCTATCTCAAATGGTTTTGTTAATTTATTTTGTTCCTCTGTTTGTAATTGCGGTAGTTCAATTTTAGTTAAAAATTCATCTATTTTATCTTCTTTCCCTTCGTTTTCAGTTTGATATAGTTGTTCGTAGAATTCTCTAAAGTTTTCATTAATCTCTGTTGGATTATATGTGATTTGCTTGTCTTTTTTCCTTAATGCCAATACCATTCTCTTCGTTTGTTCTGTCTTAAGCTGCCATGCTAGAATTTTGTGCGTTTTTTCTCCTAGTTCATAATATTTCTGTTTTGTTTTCATTATGTTCTTTTCCACCTTATATGTATGTAGTATTTCATATTTTATTTTTTTATCTGCCAATTCTCTTCTTTTAGTTGTGTCATCCTTCATTGCTAATTCTTTTTCTATATTTGCTATTTCCCTTTCCAACTGCTCTGTTTCCTGGTCGTAACCCTTCTTCATCTTGGTTACATAACTTATTATTTGCCCTCTGATGAACGCTTTCATTGCGTCCCATAGTATAAACTTATCTTTCACTGATTCCGTATTTATTTCAAAGTACATTTTAATTTGTCATTCAATTAATTCTCTAAAATCCTGCCTTTTAAGTAGCATGGAGTTTAATCTCCATCTATACATTCTTGGTGGGATGTCCTCTAACTCTATTGTCAATAACAGGGGTGAGTGGTCTGATAATAGTCTAGCTTTATATTCCGTTTTCCTAACTCTCTCTTGCATGTGAGCTGATAACAGGAATAGATCTATTCTTGAATATGTTTTATGTCTGCCCGAATAATATGAATATTCCTTTTCCTTTAGGTGTTGTTTCCTCCATATATCCAAAAGTTGCATTTCTTGCATCGATTTAATTATAAATTTGGTTACTTTGTTCTTTCTATTAATTTTTTTTCCAGTTTTATCCATGTTTGAATCCAAATTAAGATTGAAATCCCCTCCTATTAGTATGTTCCCTTGCGTATCTGCTATCTTCAAAAAGATATCTTGCATAAGTTTTTGATCTTCTTCATTAGGTGAATATACATTAAGTAAATTCCAAAACTCTGAATATATCTGACATTTTATCATTACATATCTTCTTGCTGGATCTATTATTTCCTCTTCTATTTTGATTGGTACATTTTTACTGATTAATATAGCTACTCCTCTAGCTTTTGAATTATATGATGCTGCTGTTACACGTCCTATCCAATCTCTCTTTAATTTCTTGTGTTCCACTTCAGTTAAGTGTGTCTCTTGTATGAATGCTATATCAATTTTTCCTTTTTTCAATAAATTTAACAGTTTCTTCCTTTTAATTTGGTTATGTATTCCATTAATATTTAAAGTCATATAATTCAACATAGCCATCTTATACTTTGTTTATCTTTCCTTTCCGTTTGCTCATCATCACCTTTCCTTCTTATCCATTTCTGTTTTTTTTTAAGCACATTATAAGACAACATTTCTAAAACATAAAATATTTCTATTACTCTCCTATCTAAAAATCCTTTAACCCCATTATCCCCTCCCCTTCCTGAGTTGCCCTTTGTCCCTTGTCGGGCAACCACATCTCCCCTCTCCATTTGGATTTGCAAAATCATTCGCAAACGTCAACTGATTTCACAGTGACCGTAATTCTTCCCCACCCAGCCCCCACCAGAAAAGATTTTAATCTTCAGAGATAACAAAGGTCACTCTCTTAATTTCCTTCTTACTTCCTCTCTTCCCTTTCTTTCCCTTATTAATTCTTATCTATACTCTATATTTTCTTTTAAATACACATACACACATGTACACACATATATACATACACACACACATATGTATATATATATATATATATAGTTCGTGGTCATTTTTGCTCTCGTTACATGTCTTCATCTCTCTGTTTGTTTTGCAGTTGTTCTGCAAATTTTTGTGCTTCCTCCGGATCCGAGAATAGTCTGTTTTGCTGCCCTGGAATAACTATTTTAAGTACCGCTGGGTACTTTAGCATAAATTTATATCCTTTTTTACATAGGATCGCTTTTGCTGTATTAAACTCCTTCTTTACTATCGAAGGTTATGCTATGCATTGAGTCATTGCTTCCTCTCAGAGCAACACCATATAATTCCATTCCCTCATTAATTTCCCTGTCATTAATGTTCTCTCATTTACCCTATTTCATCTAATTACAGTGGCAGATGGTGTTGGGGGGGATGGGACACGGCGGGGGGGGCCACACGGGAGCACGACACCGGGGAGGGACACATATGGGGGCACGACGCCGGACACACACTCACACACACACACACACGGGTGCACAACGCTGGGGGACATACACACACAGGGATACAATGCAGGGGGACACACACAGACACGGGGACACGATGCCGGGGGGGGACACACGGGGACACGACGCCGGGGGGGGGACACACGGGGACACGACGCCGGGGGGGGGACACACGGGGACACGACGCCGGGGGGGGGGACACACGGGGACACGACGCCGGGGGGGGGGACACACGGGGACACGACGCCGGGGGGGGGGGACACACGGGGACACGACGCCGGGGGGGGGACACACGGGGACACGACGCCGGGGGGGGGGGACACACGGGGACACGACGCCGGGGGGGGGGACACACGGGGACACGACGCCGGGGGGGGGGACACACGGGGACACGACGCCGGGGGGGGGACACACGGGGACACGACGCCGGGGGGGGACACACGGGGACACGACGCCGGGGGGGGACACACGGGGACACGACGCCGGGGGGGGACACACGGGGACACGACGCCGGGGGGGGGGACACACGGGGACACGACGCCGGGGGGGGGACACACGGGGACACGACGCCGGGGGGGGGACACACGGGGACACGACGCCGGGGGGGGACACACGGGGACACGACGCCGGGGGGGGACACACGGGGACACGACGCCGGGGGGGGGACACACGGGGACACGACGCCGGGGGGGACACACGGGGACACGACGCCGGGGGGGGGGACACACGGGGACACGACGCCGGGGGGGACACACGGGGACACGACGCCGGGGGGGACACACGGGGACACGACGCCGGGGGGGGGACACGGGGACACGACGCCGGGGGGGACACACGGGGACACGACGCCGGGGGGGACACACGGGGACACGACGCCGGGGGGGACACACGGGGACACGACGCCGGGGGGGACACACGGGGACACGACGCCGGGGGGGACACACGGGGACACGACGCCGGGGGGGACACACGGGGACACGACGCCGGGGGGGACACACGGGGACACGACGCCGGGGGGGACACACGGGGACACGACGCCGGGGGGGACACACGGGGACACGACGCCGGGGGGGACACACGGGGACACGACGCCGGGGGGGACACACGGGGACACGACGCCGGGGGGGACACACGGGGACACGACGCCGGGGGGGACACACGGGGACACGACGCCGGGGGGGACACACGGGGACACGACGCCGGGGGGGACACACGGGGACACGACGCCGGGGGGGACACACGGGGACACGACGCCGGGGGGACACACGGGGACACGACGCCGGGGGGGACACACGGGGACACGACGCCGGGGGGGACACACGGGGACACGACGCCGGGGGGGACACACGGGGGCACGACGCCGGGGGGGACACACGGGGGCACGACGCCGGGGGGGACACACGGGGGCACGACGCCGGGGGGGACACACGGGGGCACGACGCCGGGGGGGACACACGGGGGCACGACGCCGGGGGGGACACACGGGGGCACGACGCCGGGGGGGACACACGGGGACACGACGCCGGGGGGACGACACACGGGGACACGACGCCAGTGGGGACACACGGGGACACGAAGCCTGGGGGGACACACGGGGACACGAAGCCTGGGGGGACACACGGGGACACAACACTGGGTGGGGACACATGGGGTCCACACACAGGGACACTACGCCGGGGACCAGGGGGGTGGGACACGACGCGGGGAGGGTGGGGACACGACTCTGGGGGTGACACACGGGGACAGGATGCTGGGGGGGTGGGGGTAAACAACACGACGCCGGGTGGGGGGGTCACGGGGACACAACGCTAGGGGGGACGGACACACGACGCGGGGGGGGGGGAGACACACAACAACCTGACGCCGGGGGGGACACGACGCCGGGTCGGGGAGAACACACGGGGACACGACGCCGGGGGGGTGGGGGGTGGACGGGGACATGACGCCGAGGACGATGATGGCGCGGGGGGGGGGGGAACAGCGGAGGCTGGGGGCATTGTCTGGGTGGGGTGGTGGCAGGGGATACTGTCCAGGTTGGGTGGGCACTGACCGTGGGTAGTGGGTGGTGGCAAGGGGACATTGTCCAGGCGGGAGGGCACTGACCGTGGGGAGGGGTGGGTGGTGGGGGGGGGGCGCTGTCCGGGGGTTGTGATGGCGTTGGAGGCTGTCCGGGGGGGGGGTGGCGGTGGCGTTGCTGGGGGGGGGGGATTGTTGGGGGGCGCTGTCCGGGGGTGGGTGGGGGAATGGTGGCGGGAGGTGCTGTCCGGGTAGGGTAGTGGCAGTATCAAGCATTGTCTGGGGGGCGATGTCCGGGTAGTGGGTGGGGGGGGGGGGGGCGGCACTGTCCGGGGGTGAGGGGTCGGCGCCTCTGATCACGACCCCCCAACTTTCAAAACACACGTACCAACTTTATTCTCCGCTCCGTCCACCCATCCTCCGACTTGCTCTCCGCTTATTAAGAAGCCGAAGCCAAACATAATATGGCAGCCCCCAAGGCCAGCTCTCGCGAGAGGTTGGCGCTGAATCCCACCCCTGCTTGTGCCCACAGAAGTTCCTTCGGCGTTCACCGACCCAAGCATTTATCGACCACTTTAGGGACCCCAATGAAACAGTGACTCTGTTCTAAGTATCTCCAGCATTCTCTGCAAGGTGTATTTTAGATAGATGACAGTGTTAAACAATTGAGACAAATTTACAAAGATCAACTATCATTTGCTTGCACTTTCAACTGTGGCTTTTTATTAAACTTAGAGTAAACTTTGTGGCTTTAAATATCCCATTTTATGTTCTGCACGCACTTTGAACTTGTACCCTTTTCCAGCAATTTTAGAGGTATCATTAATCACAGAATTAATTCCCCATTTGCAACACGTTTCCATCTATTGTTTATTGGCCAACTTTGTAACATTTAACCAGTGTGTTGCCAATATTTGTTTAAAAATGCACATTCGTCTCTTGGATTTCTCGGGAAAGTGCCTTGTAGATGCAAACCAGGCAAGCTGAGCAAAATTGGTTGGCAGGAAACAGAGTTTATCACTCCCAAGATCCCCAGAGCTAAAATCAAGCTTTTACAATGAAGAATTAAAAGAAGGTCCAGGAAAATTCACCAGGAGCTGCTCTAATCACGAGTAACACCTTTTCTGGTATCCTTCATCCCTGAAGATGGTGAAATGGATATTTGAATATGAACGATAACAATTGATATGCTTAACTGTCTGTAATAAAACCCTTATCTGAACTAACAGCCTGCCATTCAAATTGATGGTCATCGAGGTTGCTCCATTAAGCTCATTCTCCAAGTCAGCCTGCGTAACCTGTGCTCTGGCTGTGCTCTGGCTGTGCTCCTTGGTCAGGGAGACTCGAAGAGGATTATGCACGTCGCTCGACACCGATGGAGAGCCCCGGGTGACAGCAAATAGCCACCTTTGCTGCTCGAGAGTCACATCAGTGCGTCTGCGAAGTGGACGATCGGCTCCAGTCTCCAAACAAGGTTTCTTTCTCCAGCTGCCGGCGGTCTTCCATATTCTGTTAAAGTTCTATCATCAGACAGAAACTGCTTGTACACAAATCTGTGCAATACAACTTTATTAGATCTGGTTTGAAGAGATGTTTAAGCGCCCTTGCAGTTGGTAACCGAACATTCAGCACACAGATGTCCCACTGATTTGGCATGGAGAATGACCAGAACAGTTCGAGTCTGTTTTCTTCCCTGTCACCCCTAACGTACTCCCACGCCACGTTAGCAAGTAGACTTGCTTGTGTCCCTGACTCTTCTTGTTTATTATTGTTATGAGCGCTGAAAGGCTGCTGGTCAAGTTTTGAGGCGTGAGGACCCTCCCCTTACTGACTGGGTCTGAGGCTCCTCCCACCGACCATAAAGGCGACTGTGCCACAGCCCCCAGCTCATTCCAGGACCAGCCTCCATTCTGCTGCGAAGAAAAGCCTTCTTGTTTCGCTACAACTTCTAGTCTTTGATGATGCATCCGGCTGCTAAAAAAAAATTGGCACGGTGTTGAGTTGTTCGACACTTTTCGAGCCCAGAACAGACACGTCTCGGTGACCAGGCAAAAAGGCAAAAATGTGCTCGGAAGTGGGGGGGGCATTGCTCCCACCACCCCCATCCCAAGCTAAGCCACTGTTCCCTTTGCTCTTCTAGCAGAGAGCTCCCCTTTCCCTCCATCTCAGCTTTATTCTCTTCTATTCTCCCACTTGGATCCCATCTGTTCACTGGTGCTCCCCCACCCCACCCCCGATCCCTGGCCATTTCTCCCTCCCTCCCCCACCTTGCCTGACGAAGGGGCCACGCTAAAACGTTGGTACCCTTGGCTTCCTATGGATGCTGACGTGACCCGTTGAGTTTCTCCAGCATGTTTATTTAAAGGAAATGTGCGATGAAAGTTTTTTTTGAACACAATGGTGCCTGGAAACGGGGCTGCAGGTGTTGGCAGCCGCTGCATTAAGAGGCATTTAAATAGGCATGTGAACATACAGAATATAGAAGGATGTGGATTTTTTTGCAGCCTCGTGGGATTTGTTTAATTTCCAAATCTTTCCAGCTGGTGGGCTGAAGTTGTACTTTTTTGTGCTCCCTCTCAATCAGGTAGCTTGTCTGGATGATTTTCCACTTCCTGATATTGTACTCCATTTACCATGGTCCATCCACACTCTCAATCACCCAGCGCATGTTGCTGCTTCATGTAGTGAAGTGAGGCAGCCGTTGTGAAATGAGACAGCTCGCTGAGGAGGAGGTTGCCAATGGCTCAGCTGGGATGTGGCCTGTGGCAGAAAAGGAGGCTGAAGGAGGAAGAGGAGGAGGCTGGTGGGAGTTATATTACATATATAAGGGGGAAAGAAATAAAAGATCAGGAGGTGTGACAGGTAGAGGGACAGAGCACGAAGTGGGGGGGGGGGGGGGGGGGGAGAAGAAGTTAGAGAGAGAAAAATTTCTGTTCTGCCTGGGCAGAAAAATATGAAATGTCCTCTTTTTTAATTCAAGGTGGGTTCCCCCATAATAGATCCCACAAGATATCTCTTCCCAACCGCAATCCCCTGTCTTCTCCCCATATCCTTTGACACCCTTACTGATCAAGAACCTGTTCACCTGTGCTTTAAATATAGAGTATGGGAATGATTCAACAGATTCACCACCCTCTGGCTGAAGACATTTCTTCTTAACTCTATCCCAAAGGGATGTCTTTTTATTCTGAGTCCACTGGTGCCAGACTCTCCCACTACTGGAAACATGTCCTTTCTATCCAGCCCTTTCAATATTTGGAGCATTTCAATGAGACCCTTCTCATCCTCTAAATTCTAGCAAGTACAGGCCCCCAGAGCCATCAAACATTCCTCCTATGTTAATTTTCTCATTCCAGGGATCATTCTTGTCAACCTCCTCTGGACCCTCTTCAACACCAGCAGATCCTTACTTGAATATGGGACCCCAACGCTGCTTACAATTCTCCAAAGGTGGTTTGACCAACATCTCAGAATTACATATTTGCTTTTATATTTTAAACATCTCAAAATGAATGACATCTGCCCTTCCTTTCTACTGATTCAACCTGCACATTAACCTTTAAGGAATACTGCGCTTGACTCTCAAGTCCCACTTTCAGAATTCTCTCCCCATCAACTTATTTATTCCTTCCACCAATGTAGATGGCCATACATTGTACACTGTGTTCTATCTGCCACTTCTTTGCCCATTCTCCAACCTATCCAAGTCTCTCTGAAGACTTCCTGCTTCCTCAACATGACCTGACCTTGCACCTTTCTTAGTATCATCTGGAAACATGATCCAAAATACATCAATTCCATCATCCAAATAATTTACACATAATGCAAAAATAGAGTGAACACCACACCATTCCTTGTGGTACACCATTAGTCAGACCCAATCTGAAATGCCTCCTCCCTCCAACTCAATTTTCCATCCAATTAACCAGCAAACCTTAAATCTCATGTGCCTTAAACATCCGGACCAGCCAACCAACTAGAGCAACAGGAGGCACCATCGGGAGAGAGGAGTAAATGGAGCTGAACAGGAGATTCGTGACTGCTGTTGAGTTTTGGGAGAATATAAAAGGGTGAGGTCGAGCAGAATGTAATTTTGAAAGGGGTTGGTGGCTTGTCAGTGTTGTTGATTGCTTATTAGAATCAGAATTTATTGTTATGGGCAAGTCACGAAATTCAGTGTTTTGGGGCAGCATCATGGTGCAAACATTCATAATTATAAACCATCTTACAACAATAATTTTAAAAAAATTAATAGTGTACAGAAAGTAAGGCAGTGTCGGTAGTTCATTGTTAATTCAGGAATCTGATGGCAGCAGAGAAGCTGTCCTTGTGCCGCTGAGTGCTCGTCTTTAGGCTCCTGTACCTTTTTCCTGATGGTAGCAGAGTGAAGAGGGCATGGCCTGAGTGGTGGGGGTCTTTGAGGATAGAGGCTGATTTTTTTAAAGACATCCTATCATGCAAGTGTTTTTGATGGATTCCGATGAATAACGGGCTTTGGTGAGGAGAGCAAGTAACACTGAGGTATAGTGGGTAGGTTCTTTTTTCCTACTACTTCAAAGCTAGTCAAATCTTTTCTTCAAGGCTTTTGGTCATGGCAGTAAGTACCATGTTCCTCCTGTGTATTCTGGGAACTCAGGGATGATAGGTCCAGCTGCAGATACTGATGGACAGTACAGGGGGCAAATGCTGAGAATGTTGTGGAGCACACATTTAATGAGTTGGTCACACTAGTTAAAGGATGTAAGGAAGGATGGGGAATGGGTGACCAACAGACAGGAGGTAGTGCAGGAATCCCTTGGGGTCATCTGTCTCCAAAATGCATGGATGCTGTTGGGGGAAATGGTTCATTAAGGAAGTAGGAATAGCCAAGATCATGGAACGATTGGTGCACAGCAGGTCATTCGCCACTCCAAAGAGAAAAGCCCTGGCTTGGTCAATCTCTGCTCATAAGACATGTTCTCCAATGCAGACATTTTGGTAAATCTCTGCGTCCTCTCTGAAGCATCTACATCCTTCCTGTAATGTGGCCAGAACTGAATTCAATACTGCAAGAGTTTTATAGACTACAAGATTCCTCTGTTCCTCCATGCCGTTTAGAATCCTGCCATTAACCATATACACTGCCTTCAAGTTCAATCTTCCAAAGTGCTTCACTTCTCTCTATCCAGATTGAACCCCATCTACCATTTCTCTGAATTCTGCATTCCATCTATATCCTGTTGTAACCTATAACAACCTTCTATTCTATCCACAACACCTCCAACCTTTAAATCAACTGCAAAGTTATTGACCCACCTCCACAGGACACTCTCAATTATGCATCAGCTCTATAAAACTGGAGGGACCACTCAAGAGTATTGTGTTCAGTTCTGGTCACCTCATTAGAGGAAGTACTTGGAAGCAATGGAGAGGGGGCAGAAATTTAGCAGGATGTTGCCTGGATTAGAGAACTTTTCCTTTAAGGAAAAGTTGAATGAGCTTTTCTGTTTGGAGACAGAAGATGAAAGGTGATTTAACAGAGGCATATTGGGTTATGAGGAGTGCTGGAGAAATTTAGCAGGTCAACGCAGCATTCATATATAGTAAAAGGTAAGCAACTTTTCTCCATTGTATGACTTCAGCATCTAGATTCTCTTGTTTAACTTGAATTATGTGGAGCACTGATAAAGTGGACCATACTTTTCCCAGGGCAGCAATAGCCAATAAAAGAGGACATCCATTTAAGGTGAGTTGAGGAAAGTAGGTAGGTTTTATCATTACAGTGAGTGTACCTGGAATGCATTGCCAGGGGTGTCCATGGAAGCTGGTACAATAGGGGTGTTTAAAAGACTCATGGAAAGATACAGATGCAAGAAAAATGGACTGTGAGGGAGGGAAGAGTTATACAAGTCTGCACAACATTGTAGGCTGATGGGGCTACACTATTCCATGAAATAAATGTTGCTCAGACTGGAGGCTTGTTATCTTTAGAAGTTGGATTCTCGGGCAGTGGTTTAAGGTGAGGGGGAAAGATTTAAGAGGGTCCTGAGGGGAAACTTTTTCTCTCAATGCATGGTCCATATCTGGAGTGAGCTGTCAGAGGAAACTGTTGAAATGGATGCATTTCTGACATTCAAGGGATTTGGACAGATTTATGGACACAAAGGGATATGATGGACTTGGATAAATGAAGGCAAATGAGAAGAGCTCAGAATGCTGCCTTGTTGGCATGGACCTATTTCTTGCTATCTAACTGGAGGAGTCTGCATTATAGAAAGTCAAACCATGGGTTCAACATGGGTTCTGTCTGCAATGGTCTTCCCAACCTCCCAGTTCAAAGCTATTTCAACTCTCTTTCCCACTCCCACATTGACCCATTTGTCCAGGGTCTTCACTGCCAGAGTAAAGCCAAATGCAAACAAGAGGAACACCTATTCAACCTGGGCTGTCTTCAACTTCTCCAGTGGTTTGATGTCCACTCCTCCCTCTCTTTTACTCTTGCTTTTATGCTTTCTTTGCTTTTTCTCATCAGCCACAGTTGCCTCATCCTCTGTTAAGAACCCTTCTTCTTTAGGATGAAATTACTCTCAGAAACCCTTGACATTGCTGGTCTTACCCTCATTCCTCTTAGAATCCCCATCCAATCAATGTTGGCATGCTCCTCTTTTATGTCACTAGAGTTACCTTCATTCAATTGTAATATTGCATGAACAGTGTTCTGCATTGGTGCAGAAAGCAATCTCAAAGCAGTCATCATTATAACAGGGATGAGTTTGAGGGGGAGTAGGTTTGGAACAAAGATGGATCCATGTCACCGACAAGAATCCAGACAGGGTTGGGACTGTGCAATTGCCCATAGCTACGCCTTTCATTTGACGTAATTAAGGAGTCAAAAAGGAAGTTATTCAGAGTAAGAGCTAAATCAATCACTCCACTCTGCATGACTCACCTTGGTCCACTTGGCCCCTTTGTATTCCTTACCTCCCTGTGTCCGACACCTGCCAATCCTCTGCCTAGTTCACCAGCTACATATGGGCGTGCCTCAAACCTCCCAACCTGGCCTTTCTACTCTGCTTTCTATTCTAATTTTTCTGACCTGATAAAGAATTTCAGCTCAAAATGTCAACAACTCTTTTTCTCCCTCTGATGCTGCTCCATTGGCTAACTTCCCACAGCTGATTGAGTTTGGTTATGGTTTCCTTCCAGATCTTGCCTGACAAATCTGTCGGAATTCTTTGAGGATATACAAAGAATCAATGCATATTTTGTACTTTGGATTTTCAGGTCTTTGATACCTCACATGGTATTTCTGCAAAGGTATTAGCATGGAGAGAAGATTGGCATGGTGAGACTTGAGGGCCTGTTTGGCAGGCTGCCACTGACTGGATGTGGGGCTGGGGGTTTTCACATTATATGTTAATTACACTGGATATCAAAGATTTTACTTCTTGAATAATTTTGGGTGTATTTTATTAATTTTGGACCGCTGGTCATGAAAATCACCCTAAAAATTTCCTATCTTGTACCATTGTTTAGATATAACCTATTTTTGTGATTTCCTGTCATATTTTTAACATGCTTGAAGCATACAAAACCACAAAGTGCAACATGTCATTGAAAATTCATTTTCTGCATTCAAACATGGACTTCTTCCCTGCAGATGTTGGTGCAGTGACGAACATGGTGAAAGGTTTCACCAGGGCATTGCAACCATGGAAAAGTCTTATTAGGGCAACTGGAATCCATTAATGCTGGCTGACTACTGTTGGACGCAGACATGAGAGGCATCTGACGCAGAGTACAAATGAAAATCAAGGACAAGACATTTTTAGGTCAGTTGAGCTAACAATGTGCCAGCATCACGCAATCAAACATTCCAAATCCAACAGTTCATTTAATATTTCTCCAACTTCCTACATGTTACAGCAAATCTGAAATTATCTTTCTCCTCAGCGTGGAGTTGTCTATCATAATCTACAAGTGTTTTTCAGGAAACAAACTTTAAAAAAAACCATTGTCTAATGTAATCTGGATGATGGAATTGATTGTGACCAGGTTTGCAGATGATGGGTGAAGGGGCAGGTTGTGTTGAGGAAGCTGGGAGTCTGTAGGACGTGGACAGGTTGGGAGAATAGACAGGGAAGCATCGGAAAATGCGCAGCTTTGGAACATGCCAGGGGAAATACAACACATGGAAGTCTATGGTTCTGTACTTGAGATACAGAATTGGCATGATGAGAGAAGACATTGGTTAATTGTAGATGGTTCATATTCTGTATGAAGGTTCGTGACAAGTGGTGTTCCACAGGAATCTGTTCTGGGAACTCCCCACCCCCACCCCCCACCTTTGTGAATTTTAATCATAACCTGAATGAGAAAGTGGAAGGGTGGGTTAGTAAGTTTGGAGATGACACATAGGTTGGAGGTGTTTTGGATAGTCTGGAGGGTTGTCAGAGGTTACAGAGCTATTGATAGGATGCAGAGCTGGACTGAAAAGTGGCAGATGGAATTTAACCCAGAAAAGTGTGAAGTGGTTCATTTCAGATTAAATCTGAAGCCAGTATACCATGTTAACGGGAGGTCTCTGAGCAGTGTGAACAAACTGAGAGAACGGTTTATGTCCATTGGACATTCATAGCTGCTGCACAGGTTGACAGTGTTGTTCAGAAGGCGCTTGGTGTGTAGGTCGCTAACCAAAGGGATCAAGTTCAACAGCCTGTTTCCATACTGTGAGACTTTTACACCCAATGCAATTATTCAACAAATGCTTTTCTGATAGATTTAATTTCACTCAATTCATCGCAAACATAAAAATGAGGTCTTTCTGTTTCCAGGCCCATAATGGAAAAGCACATCAGCAGTGAATCAGTCACCAAGTCCACAAATATCCACTGCTCTTCACAGTCAATCACTTTGTCCTTTTCCTACTGTGCAGTCTGTGGCCAGCGATTCGGTTCTTCACCAGGCCCTTGAACTGCCCGCTCACCTTGGCCTTGTTCCTGAGAAGACAATAGCCGTTTCTTTAAGTCTCCAGACAATGTGATTGTAGTTCAATGCACAGATGTGCTGGAGAAACTCAGCAGGTCATGCAGCGTTCTTTATGTAGCAAAGACATGTAACCAATGTTTCGGGGCCTGAGCCCTTTGTCAAGATATGAGCTTATAAAATGGTGTTGGGAAGGGCAGGGGAGGAGACGAGCCACTTATTGGAACAATTCAAACCTGGCAGCAATGTCTGCTACTGGAAGATGCGCTCTAAAAGGACAGTAGGTCAAAGCCCTCTTCCTCATTACCTACCAGCTCATGTCCCCTCCTCCCCCCACTACCACTTAATTTGGGCTTCTACCCTCTTTCTTGCCAGTCCTGGAGAAGGGTTTTGACCACTGCCTGACGCGGCACAAAGATTGAGAGTGTAGTGAACAGCAAGGCTTTCAAAGCTTGCAGAGGGATCTGGACCAGCTGGAAAAATGGGCTGGAAAATGGCAGATAGAATTTAATGCAGACAAGTGTAAGGTGTTGTATTTTGAAAGGTCAATCCAAGGTAGGATATACACAACAGTAAATCACAAAAATCTGTAGACACCACGGTTGAAGTAAAAACACAAAGCAGGAGAAACTCAGCAGGTCAGTGTCCTTTATGTAACAAAGGTAAAGATACATAACCAAGGTTTTGGCCTTGAGCCCTTCATCAAGGTATGAGAGAATGTACTGATTATAGGAGTTGGGATGTTATGGTAAAGTTGTATAAGACATTGGTGAGGCCAAATTTGGAGTATTGTGTACTGTTCTGGTCACCTAACTACAGCAATGATATCAATAAAGTTGAAAGAGTGCAGAGAAGATTTACAAGGACGTTGACCAGATGTCAGGAAATGAGTTACAGGGAAAGGTTAAACGGTATTTTCAAAAACATATGGGAATTGGAGATTAATTGGTGCATTTGGGCAGCATTGGTTTGAGGGCCTGTCATTGTGTTGCATCGCTAAAAATTCAAAAAACAACATAAGACTTTATTCCCTGAAACATTAAGGAAAAAGAAGTGATTTAACAGAGGTATATAAAATTATAAAAGGTATAGAATATTACGGCACAGTACTGGCCCTTCAGCCCATGATGTTGTGCCAACCTACTCAACAATCCAAACCTTCCTTACTTCATATGCATAACCCTCCATTTTTCTTACATCCATGTGCCAGAGTCTTAAATGTGATTGTACCAGCTTCCACCACCACCCCTAGCAATGCATTCCAAGCACCCACCATTCTCTCTGAGAAAAAAAACTTATCCCTGATGTTTCCCTAAACTTTCCTCCCCTCATCTTAAACTACTCCGACCCTGGGAAAAAGATTTATCTATCCTTCTCATAATCTTGCAGACCTCTAAATCACCTCTCATCCTTCTTCGCTCCAAGGAGAAAAGCCCTGGTTCTGTTAACCTTGCCTCCTAAGATATGTTCTCCATTCCAGGCAGCATCCTGGTAAATCTCCTCTATACCATCTGCATAGCTTCTACATCCTTCCTGTAATGAGGCAATCAAAATTGAACACAATCTTCCAAGTGTGGTCTCACCATAGTTTTATAGAGCTACAACATTACCTCATGACTCCTGAACTCAATCCCCTGACTGACCAAGGCCTGCACACTCCAAACTGGCAGTGGCCAAACTTGCTTAACACAAGAGTCACATAAAATAAACTTCAGATGTTTGAGAGCCGCAATCATGCGAGACCCACTAATACTACCACTGTGAGCACCAGCTCATACGATTCCTGTGTCAGCCAACATATTTCCACGAGCCGCACATTATGTGTCGAAGAGTTGCACCTGGCTCACAAGCCGCGGTTTGGCCACCCCTGCCTTTTTAACTACCCAATCAATCTGCACGACAAACTTGGAAATCCATAGATTTGGATCAAAAGTCTCTCCATTCTTCCACATTAAGGTAGAATGT
Organism: Narcine bancroftii; assembly: GCF_036971445.1. Classification (NCBI taxonomy): domain Eukaryota; kingdom Metazoa; phylum Chordata; class Chondrichthyes; order Torpediniformes; family Narcinidae; genus Narcine; species Narcine bancroftii. The sequence goes on along the minus strand of NC_091478.1, from coordinate 29,869,903 downwards.
CATTAACCAGTTTCTCCACCTTCAAATTCACCTTTCAATATGCATCTCTTAAGTCAGAGTAAATGCAAGCAGGCTTTTTCCACTGAGGTTAGGTCATAAGAGAACTAGAGGGCATGGGTTAAGGATGAAAAGGTGTGATGTTTAGGAGGAATTCCAAAAACCAGGCCTGAGACCATGGCCTGGCACACTGTCAGGCCCAAGACCACAGGCCCCATGCACACTCCCGGGCCTGGACTTCAAGCCCTTCAGACCCCACACACGGCCCCAGGCCCCACGTGTGCCTGGGGCCAGACGGCAGCCCAGCACGCGGCCGAGATCGTGATCCAGCGCATGCCCAGGGCTGATACCATGAGCCTAGTGGGCGCACCCGGACCCCAGACCACAGGACCTGCATCCGCACCCAGGTAGCACAATGCAGGCCCGGCGCACGCCCAGGCCCGAGACCAAGGACCATGCACACAGCTGAGACTACAGGCCCCACGCGCGCCTAGGCTCCAGACCATAGGCCCCGTGCACAGCCAAGACTGCAAGCATCGTGCGCACCCAGGCCTGAGCCTACATGTCCCTTGCATGCTGCCCTGGCAGATGCACACATCCTGTATCCAACCAATGCCCTCTTCTTACCTTCTGTTCAGTTGAGATTTGTTAAGTGGGACATATGCGAAGGGATCAGGTTTACCTTTCCGCTTCACATCCCCTCGACCTTTCTGAAAGGAGACAGCAAATGAATACCAATTAATGACTTAAGTCCATGGCCATGGAATGGTGAAAGAGGGCAGACAAGCAGCTGCAGTCTGGCCACACAGACACCTTACATTAAATACAGCCGTCACTCACCTTTGATCGATATTCAGCACCGTATTCTTTATCTTTCTTCAAAGGTTTGGGCCTGGCAGCTCTGGAACTTCCAGCTGAAACAAAGAAGTTTGTGAGTTGCTGTAGTAAAATGTACAATTCAAGAAAGCAGTATCACCCACATCACTCTACACATTTTCTCACAGAGCCACAGGCAGCATTTACACACACAGATCACACGCCCACGATAGATGGGGGGGCCAATAGAATTCTCCACTCACATTTGTGCCTGGAATCAATCTGCATCTCATCACCATCAGCACTTTTAACTCTTTGCTTTTGTCCAGATTTCTAAATGGAGAAAAAAAAACACAAATTAAAATTATACAGCATGGAAGCCTGCCCTTCTGCTCACTGGTTTGGGCCAACGCAGCTATCTCTTCAAGGTCACCCATATAATTCTGTCCAGTCCATACCCTCTACTCCTTTCCTTGCCTTATAGCTGCCTGTTTTTCCATGTCTCTGCTACTTCATCAGCCCCTGGGGACTCATTTTAAGACCTCTAGCACCTGCACCACAGTACATGGTCTCTCTTTGGCATCACTATGTGCTAACCCGAGTTCCCTCGGGTTAATATAGATGAGAAGTACAGAGGGTCATGCCTTTCTCCTGTGACTCCACATAATGACCTTGCTGATGCTTTGATGGGTCCCTATTCTCTACCTAGTTATTCTTATACCCTTAATATACTTGGGTAATTTCCTTGGAGGTTATTTTCCAGAGCCTCTCATCCCCATTTATCTCTGCCCTCCTTATTTCTCTCCAAGTGTTCTCCTATGACCTCCCTAGTCCTCAAGAAATTCATGATCCTATCGGATAATACCCAATATGGTCCTCTTTTTTGTTCTTGACCAGAGCCTCAGTATCTCAAGTCATCCAGGTTCCCTAATCGTGCCAGCCTTACCTTTCATTCTAAAAGGGATTCTATCACTATTTACCATCTTCCCACTTGCCAGCCATCCTGTCGTCGACACGAGGATGTTCCTTCCTTTTAGGGGGCGATTGCAGATTTGAGAAGGGGAAAACATAGAACATTATGGAAGGGTATGGGGAAGATATCAGAATTGGAAACTAAGATGTCTTGGAGGAGGTGGGAAGTCCTTGCAGTATTGGAGTGGCATCTCATAAAGCAGGGCACTCCTATGCCAGTGTAAGGTAAGGATGAAGTGGTGGGGAAGAAGTCTAGAGTGCAGTAAAAAGTAGGCAGGGGAGTTACAGATGGGGCATAGAGCAAAGGGCTGGCCTTGAAGCTGCTCTGTGATGGCTGTTACTTACTGTACCTGACCTGGGCAAGAACACTCACACTTTTCACACCAACTTCTTCCAAGATTTCATTGGCTTCATCTTCAGAATCTGTGAACAAAGACATTTCCATCACCATTTCATTTCCGCAGCAAACAGAACTCTGCTTTCTAGAGTGTCCAAGGGCAATTGTATTCAAAGTAGGGGCCTCAACCACAACTCCATTACCATTGCCCACTTGCACCCTAGAACACAGCTTTATGACGTGTGATGTGCGAGGAGCAATGTGGTGCTTGGATGTGGCTAGGTAAACGGTGGGAGGTTTCTTGGACCAGTCTGCTGGCCAAAAGGAACGTAGTTGAACATTGGAAAGAATGACAGGAAGTTCACCATTCATCTGCTTGGCTGATGGTTCTTCACTGATGACCAATCGGCCATCTGGCGTTACAGTGAAATTGTGTTGGATCTTTGATCTCTTCCTGTGCTCTGGGTTAGTTGCTGAAAAGACAAAGAATAGACTGAGGTCAAAATCAAACTCACTTCTGTAAAAGTAAGCTAATGCACCTCCATGAAACCCTAATTATTGTCAACGGCCCGTCAGCATCCTCCTGCTCACCACCAGCATTCTGCAATGCTACCACCTGCCTCAGCAAAACACTGCCTTCACCTTCCTCAATAACTCTGTACCAGCGGCATTACAACGCCCCTTACCAACACACTTAACTTCTGTCACATTGACAAAATTAAGGTACATAATAGACTGAGTGGTACAGCATAGAAACTGGCCCGATGGCCCAACACATCAGTACTGACCTTTTACCCATCTACACAATACCTCTTCCCTGCATTAGTCAGCTATCCTTCAACATATTACTTAGCAATGTGGAGGATCTTAGCATCCAAGTCCAGAGATCTCTGGAGGTTGATAGGGTGGTTAAGAAGGTGCAAGATGTGCAGGCCTTCAAGAGCCGTGAGGTAACGTTGCAACTCTAAAATTCTGATTAGACTACACTTGGAATGTTGTGTTCCATTCTGGTTGCCTCATTACAGGAAGAATGTGGAAGCTTTGGAAAGGGTGCAAAGTTACCAGGGTGTTGCTTGGAATGGGGACTATGTCTAATGAAGAAAGATTATATGAGCAAGGACTGGAGGATAGAAGCAATTTAAAAGAAGTATACAAGATTGTGAGGACCATAGATAGCATTGACAGCCAGCACCTTTTAACCAGGGAGCAATGGACATCTGTTTAAGGTGAGTGGAGGAAAGTTTAGTGGAGACACCAGAGATGAGTATTTTTTTAATATAAATAGAGTGGTAAATTCCTGGAATACATTGCTAAGGATGGTGGTGGAAGCAAGTACAATATGGATATTTACACTCTTGGACAGTCGCATGGATACTAGAAAAATAAGGTCTTATGGGATGCAAAGTTGGGATGGGTTATATTGGTGGTAGAATAGGTTTATACAGATCAGCACAACACCATGAGCCAAAAGGACAGTACTTGCTGTACAGTTCAAGTTCATTATCAACTGACTGTACATACCCATCCAGATAAAGAAGTGTTTCTCTGGGCCACAATCCACACACATAGACACACAATACATTTCTCATTCAACACATAACAACACTGGACATCGAAGATTTTATTTCCTGAACACTTTGGGGTATATTTTATGGATTTTGGGCTGCTGATCATGAAAACAGCCATAACCTTTTCCGATCATGGACTGTTTTTTAGATATAACAGTTTTGTGATTTCCTGTCATATTTTAAGTCCACTAGCATATTGCCCACAAAGCAAGCTATTTTGGTCAGTCGGAGCATGTGTAGGCATGAACTCACTGCAGGTGCTATGCAAATGTTGTCTTAGGCCTGGGAATGCTTGGTCAGGATAGATGCAGAGACGCTATAAAAGCAGCTCACATATACAGATGCTGTGCATTACATTGATTATTGATTGAATGCATGTTAATGCACATGTTCTTCAGGCAATAGCATAGTGAATGTACTTAACAATAGCATTTATTGTCTTCAGGAAGATTCAATATAGCTGAAATGTCTTGTCAATGTCACGACAGCTGCGCTACGTTCTGTTACATTTGTGGCAAGTATACGCTTAAGGCTCAAAGACACAGCATGACTGCACTTATTAAGAAAGCCTATGAACTTTACTTTGGTTGTAAAATTGGTGATCAAGACAAACCTTGAGCTCCTCACATTTTTTGTGCAGCGTGTGCAATCAACCTGAAAGCATTATGTTAGTATCATCATGTAATGCCAAATTCATTAAAAGTTTATTTAATGTTTCTCTAACATCGTACGTGATACAGCAAATCTGAAATTACATTTGTGTTCAGCCTGAAACTATCATAATCCCCAGGAAGCAAACCTTGTGAAAACATTTGTTGACCAGTGTAATTACACACACACATTTAAAAAAATAAAACAAATAGATATAAATATACTGGAATAATTTATTCAGTTTCATTTCATGGCCTTTTATCACGCGAAATGTCTAATTTTTAAAGAATTTAGTTTATAAGAGACCTAAAGTTACAAGTTTAATCAATCTCACAGCCTGCGGGAAGAAACTATTTTCCAGCCAGCGGGAAGAAACTATTTCCCAGCCTGGCAGTCCCGATTTTGATGCTTCTGAACCTCCTTCCTTGATGGTAGTGGGTCAAAGATACTATATGCTGGATGGTAGGGGTCCTCAACAGTTCTTGGAAATTATTGGAAAGGATACTTAAGGATAGGATTTATGCACATTTAGAAAGTTGCAGTCAGATTAGAAATAGTCATCATGATTTGTGAGGGACAGGACATGTCTTACCAATTTGACCAAGTTTTTTTAAAGAAATGACAAAAATGGTTAATGAGGGTAGGGCAGTGGATGTTGTCTACTCAAACATTATTAAGGTGTTTGACAAGTCCATCTTGGTAGGCTGGTTCAGAAAGTGCAAATGTAACAGATCCAAGACATGTTGATAATTTGGATACGAAAATGGTTGGCTCATAGAAGGCGGAGGATAGTGATGGAACAGTGTTATTCTGGCTAGTGACCTGAGACCAGTGGTGTTCCACAGGGATCAATGCTGGGACCCCTGTTTGTGAAATGCATAAACAACATGGATGAAAAATAGGTGGGTGGGTGGCTTTGTAATACTGCAGACAATACAAAGATTGGTTAAAACACGATAGGCTGCAGATGCTGTGATTTTAGTAAACACACCAAAATGTTGGAACTCAGCCGGTCTTTTCAGCATCTAAAGGATTTTTGACAAAGATATGTTGTTGATGTTTCAGGCCTGAGCCCTTCTTCAAGATAAATCAGAAAAGGCAGAAATAGGACACAACTTATCTAAACTTCACAGATAACATAGTCTCAGCAACATCCTGATGAACCTGCTCTGCACCCTGTCCAATTTGATATCCTTCCTGGAGCTGGTGGTCAGAACTTCACTCAATACTCCCGGTATGTTCTCACCAATGCTTTGTGCAGCTGGACCAGGATGTCCCAACTTTTGCTTCATCACCTCGTTCACCCAAGTTTCCATTTTCATAAATCAATACATCAAAGCCCCAAGGCCTCTCTGTCGTACAACATTCCCCATTACCCTACCATTCATTTTACAAATCCCACCTTGGTTTGACTGACAAAAATTCAATACTTCACACTTGTCCAAGTTAAATTCCATTGGCCTCTCCTTGGCTCACCTTTCCAACCACCTGACTAAATGTCCCTTAAATGTAGTGATTGTATCTGATTCCATCACCTCAGCTCACTTCAGTCCAGGGAAAACCAGCCTCCCATAACTAAAGTCCCTCAATCCAGGCAACATCCTGGCAAATATTCTCTGCCCTCCAGCCCAGCCACATTCTTCCTATGGTAAGGCAACATGTGAACTGTGGCTCATGACAAGAAATGGTGATGCTCTTCTTGAAAGATAGAGCAGGCTCAGAGTCACCTGGCCTCCTATTCAGTGTTGTGTTCTTACCCAGCACTCTCTGTGACACTTGTGGATCTAAGAAATTGAGCGGTTCATCCTCTCCACCTTCTTTCAGCCATGCTGGCCTCATTTGAATAGGTCGCTTTTTCAATTCTTTTTTCTCTTCCTCATTTGCATCATCTTCAGAATCAGTCTCAGCCAGAATGTCTTCAATACTAGAGTGAAATCAGAGGAATATGAGACATATAGGAACTGAGCACTCCCACCTTGAGCCCTGCTTGACCACTGTTCCACACAAACAACTATTTTCCGTTCAGGCAGGAACCAGGCACCATGACCAGGAATGAGCATGGCGCTGTGAGCAGGAACCAGCACCACAGCCGTGAACCAGGCACCAAGAACAGGCACCATCGCCATGAACCAGGCACCATGTCTGGGAACCATTGTACGGTTGGGTTATCACATCAAACTGAGGAAAGATTTTTAGAGGGGATCTGAGGAGTACTTTTTTTTCTACAGAGGGTGGTTCGACATCTGGAATTTACCCTAGATGGAATCAGAATTAGTTGATTTAAAAAGTATTTTGGTATTTGAATTGGCAAGGCACAGAAAGGTATGGGCACTGGGTATCATAGGCATGGAGGTCAGCATGGATGTCGGTTGTCTATGCTGTAGGATGTGGACTCCCCAAGATGCCATATGGCAACATTGAGCAGCATTTTCTCTTCTAGTCTTTGTGCATATTTAAGTTGTCCAGTTTACATTTTAGACATTCCCCTCCACCATCAATAGAGAGCAGGAGATTCTCAGCAATTGTAGTAAATGTCAGGGCAGGCAGTGAAACTCGCTATTACTTGGTAATCGAGGTGTGCATGTTATCTACCAATTAGCAACTCTTGCCCGAGTGAAAGGCATGCAAGAAATGCAGTCTCTCTTCTTCCTCACTCTTAAGAAATTGTCAGCTTCATCAAACTCTACCCCTTGAACAGTGAATGGATAAAGTGAATGCTCAGAGTATTTCCCAGGGTAGACAATTCCAGATATGGAGAGCATAGATTTAAGGTGAAATGGGAGACATTTATGAGGGTGCTGTAGGGTAATCCCCCCAGAGGGTGGTCTGTATCTGGAATGATCTGCCAGAAGATATTGTGGAAGCTAATACAATTATAGCACCCAGAAGACATTTGCTCAGTTAAATGGATTGGAAAGGTCGAGAAGGCTATGGGCCAAATGTAGGTAAATGGGTCACACCTATAATGCCAACTTGGTCTGCATGGACAAGTTGGGCCAAAGGGCCTGTTATGTGCATTGTGATTGTGACTTTCTCACTCACTTTCACAACATACCTGTCCCTGGACTGTTGAGGAGCTTCGTCTTCACTCTCCAACTCACTTGTATTTTGTTTCATAGCCCGTTGTCTTTTGTTACGTGCCTCTGCTTTACGAATGTTAACAAGCACCTTGTGGTACTCCTCAGGAACCATGCTCTCAATCATCTCAAATCTGGACGGTTGCAAATAGAGAACATACAAACTAGTATATTAATTATTTAGGAACTCAATAACGCCAGATGTTGGAATCTTGAGTTAACGAAGAGAAGCTGGAGGATCTCAGCAGGTCAGGCAGCATTCACGGGTAAAAACTGTCTATCAATGTTTCAGGCCAAGATCATTTATCAAGGATAAAGTTGGATGGATTAGGCCTCTCCTTCACTTCCCTGTTGTCTCTCCAACTCTCCCACCTTCTGTCCAACACCCTATCACCTCTTGGCCCCTCCTCACCTTCTTCCATCCCTTGATATGCTGAATTTCATTGCTTCCAATTTTAGTCTCAATCAAGGGTACCCACCCAGACCTAAATTAAAATTAACTATGCATCCAATTGAATTTATATAAATTGCTTCAGCAGTTTCTAGGAAATGCATAGCAATATTATGGAAGTCAGTTACAGATTCTGTATACCACTAGAGATTACTTACAGTTTACAGTGTATGTTTGATACTCTCTGAAGACCTCAGCTCTTGTAACCTCCAATATTATAGTTCATGATATAAATGCTCTATTCCCTGGGCATTTTCCGGTTCTTCCTTCTTTACTCTTTTTCTCTTACTATTCTTTCTTTGCATGGGTTTTGGGGAGAGGGGAGGGAAATGGGAGGGGGGGGGGTGGTTTCTTATATATCACATGTATAACTTTGTGAAATAATTTTTAAATTTAATGAAATGTAATTATTGTGGTTTAAAATTTGTAAATAAAATATTCAAAAAGGGTTCCGACCCAAAATGCTGACTGACCATGGATGCTGCCTGATCCACCGAGTTCCCCAAACTTCTTTGTTCGCTGTTGATTACATTCACAATACTAAAAGAGGCTGACAGGGGACGTCACGATGTCATGAGAAGCAACACGCACCCTAACAATTCCCACGGGATTAATTTTAAAAGTCCATATTAAAAAAGTTTTTTTTAAATCTAACAATTATTCTGAAGTTAAGTTAAGGAGGCTCACAAAACCAACATAAATGAATTTCTCAGCCATTAGAACTCTAGGTTTAATGAGCTACCATTGTGCAGAAATTACTAAGGGTCAGAAGGAATGATCTCCTTTGGGAAACTGAATAGAACATCAATGTGGAAAGGATACTGTGTCAGTAATATTTACCCAGGAGATAGAACATAAATTCCGCAGCGTATAGGTCCTCTGGCCTGCAAGTTGTATAAACCTACACAAATCTACTCCACAATCAGTCCAACCATTCTTCAATCCATAATTCCCAGTTTTTATTACAATCATGTACCTGAGAGTCTTAATTGTGCCGATTGTACAAGCCTCAATCATTACCCCAACAATGCATTCCAGACACCCACCACTCTGTAAAAAAAAAAACAACTTCAAAAAGGTGCTGGTTGTCCACCCTATCTCTGCTTCTCAATCTTATACTCCTCTATTAAGTCACCTCTCATCCTCCATCACTTCAAAGAGCCCTATCTTACTTAACCTTTCTTTAGCAGACATGTTTACAATCCAAGCTGTATCCTAGTAAATCTCCTTTGCACCCTCTCTAGTTTCCACATCCTTCCTACATGCAGTGACCAGAACTGAACACAATCCTCTTAAATCTGGTCTAACCAGAGCTTAACCAGGCACTCTGCCTTCAAGATTTATCTTCCAAAGTACATTACTTTGTACAATCGGCACAATTAAGACTCTCAAGTGATGTACTTGACATCACACTTACCCACACTGAACTCCACCTGCCACTTTCTCCTCAACTCTGCCTCCTGTTTATATCCTGCTGTTACCTACGACAACCTTATACACTATCCACAACATCTCCAACCATCATGCAAACCTACTGACCTGTCCCTCAATTTCTTCATCCACAAAAAGCAGGGGTCCCAGAACAGATCACTGCAGAACACTACTAGTTACTGAACACCAGTCCAAATACATCCCATGTACTACCTCCCTCTGCCTTCTGCAGGCAAGCCAATCCCACATCTATGAACCAAGTTTCTGAGTATCCCATGACTTTCTGGACAAGCTTAACATGAGCAACCACTTCAAACATGTTAAAAGATGCTAAAACTCCTCTGATGTCATTCCATAAAAATAAGCTCAGAGCCAACTAGCTTACAAAAAAAAAGGCAAATTTCTATTGTGTCTGCCACTCATCGTCAACAACATCTCATCGTCAGGGGCTGGCAGGGGAGCAGAGCAGTGGAAGCATCCTTCAAATATTTGTAATACCCAGGAGGAAAGCTGGAAGCAGTAGGTGAACGGTTACTGCAAGGAAATGGGAGAGGTTATAATCTGACCAATCCTAGTCCTCATTTACTGGTGAAAGATGACAGCCGTCCTGGACATTCTTTGAAATGGTGTAAAATAGCTTCAATGTAGTGGTGGTAAAGCAAAACAGATTTTTACCAGCAGCAGGCCTTCCAAGAAACTCACCCAAACTTGCGTATAAATTTTGTGAACATGTTCTTTATCTTCATACGGAAATGTCGTCTACTATCATCCCGCATGTTGCCAATACTCTCCATCTGAGGCAAAAAACATAAATGAGGTGGGGGGAAGAGAGAGAAGGGGGGAGAGAGAGGGGGGGAGAGAGAGGGGGGAGGGGGGAGAGAGAGGGGGGGAGAGAGAGAGGGGGGGAGTGGGGAGTGGAGAGGATTGGAATGGGAAAAGAAGGGAAGGTGAAAGCATCATGGAATTGCCAGTACTGGAACAATTTCCATTCACACAGCAGAGGAGTCACTGGGATGGTGGAAGGGGGGGGTGGGGTGTGGTGGTGGTGTCACTCACCAAGAGATGGAGCTGTTGCGCCAGCGCACCCGTATCCATGATGAACAGAACAACTTTGATGAAACTAAGTGCCGATTTGACCACATCTCGTGTCTTAGACTGCAGCAGGAGGCAGATATTCTTCAGTAACAGTTCAATAGTTGGCATATCCATCTTATCTGTGGACATGAAAAACAATCTGAGGCCTTGGTCCCTCAGTGTAGGCTCCAGCAGATGCTAAAGTTGGCCTCCAGCTCTGACTCATCCTTCTGCTCAACAGATCGCCACATTTATTGCCCTTTTCCCATGCTCTTAAACTTCCTTTCATACACAATTCTGGACCTCCCATTACCAGCTTGGTCCTCTCATGCATCTTCCAAATGTCCTTCTCATTTACCATACATGCTTTTGTATTGGCCAACTCTGTATAGGACAGCCCCAGGAATTTTCACCTAAAATGTAGGTTTTGAGTGATATCCTTTGAATAGTATGAACCCTCCCTCCACCCACCCCATAAAATCTGGCACTTTCCGCTAACCAGTGATGCTGTTAATAGTATTTTAATAAAAAATTATCATTTAAAGATTTAAATTTTGCTTGGATATTTTAAAATAAACCACTGTTGACTCCCGTAACAGGCCATTAAAAACCTGTACAAAGCTGACAGCAGTCAAACTGGGTGGATGGACCCTGCAAAGGAGCGCTGAGACTTCACAAATAACTAATGGGACATGCGTGAGAATGAATTGGAGCCGGAAGGAAGATGGCGGTGGTGTTAAGGCTTCTTCATCAAGATAAGAATTTTAGACTCTATACAGGACGATGCTGATTTTAAGGTGAAAATTTAAAGTTTCGGATTGTCCTACAACAGGACATATATGGTAGTTTCATAATAATCAATGGTCCTTTGCTGTGCTTGAACACCCTTTTCACTATGGTAATTACTTTTTGGTTACTGCTTCATCACCCTTTGCTGACATTTGTATCTTTCCCAAGATGTGCTGACATTGGAGAGGGTTCAGAGATCATTCAGAAGAATGATTCTGGGAATGAAAAGGTTATCAGATGAAGAATGTTTTGGCTCTTGGCCTGTACTCGTTGGAATTTAGGAGAATGAGGAGGATCTCATTGAAACATTGAATGTTGAAAGGCATGCAGAATAGATACAGAAAGGTTGTTTCGCATAGTGGGAAAGTCTAGGACAAGAGGCACAACTTCAGGATTGAAGAGTGTCCACAAAGAACAGAAATGTGGAGGAATCTCTTTAGGAGGATGGGTCTTTTAAGCACATGATTGTGGGGGGCGGGGGAAGAAGGGTAAGCCATTCAACCCCTTAAACCTGCTCTGCCATTCAATAAAATCAAGTGATCTGATTTTAAGCAAAAACCGAACTGCTGAAGAAATTCAATAACTTTGGAGGGAAATGGGCAGTTGATGTTTCAGGTTGAGATATTCTGGAACAGATGAACAAATGTCAACAATTCTACCCCATTGCCCCGAGTTCCTAGTTTTTAAAAAAATCTTGCTCCAGATTTCAGCATCGATAGTCTCGTGTGTAACTCCAGGTCTGATTTTAACCTTCAGTCCGCAGTGCTGCCTTTTCTTAGTAATGTTTTCCCCCCCTTTTGCTTATCAAAACAATGTAGAAATTTGTTTCCCTGTGGTGGGAGAATCTAGGACAAGAGGCACAACTTCAGGACTGAAGGGCATCCATTGAGAACAGAGATGTGGAGGAATTTCTTTTGCCAGAGGGTGGTGAATCTGTGGAATTTGTTGTCACAGGCGCTTGTGGAGTTCAGGTCATTGGGTGTATTTAAGACAGAGATTGATAAAGTTCTTGATTAGCCAGGATTCCAAAGGTTATGGGGAGAAGGCTGGGCAGTGGAACTAAATTGGGAAATGGATCAGCTCATGATTAACTGGTGAGGCAGACTTGATGGGCTGAGTAGCCTACTTCTGCTCTGAAGTACTTTTCATCTTTATAATATTTCAGATTGATCCTTTGCTGTTCAGTTATCCATTGGCTTATTGGGACTACTAGGCCTCTTGTCTCTACCAATAATAATCTTAACACACTAAATTCTTGTTGGAACACTTCCCTTTGATGCAAGCCTTTTTAACATGATCAGATTAACCCAGTTTAATGCAGGTAGAATCAGGGTGCTGTTTTTTAATCTTCCTTCCAAACATATAGCCATTAAGTTTACACAGCACTGTGAACACATCTTGCTCATTACTTAATAATAAACCCAATCTGCTTATCCCATTGCAGCCCAATATTGCAGAAACCTACAATGAATGTATGCATCACTGCTTAACATCCTTAAAAATCTTTCCTGGCTCCATACCTTTGAATTCGAACACAAGGCGAGTGAGGGCAAGAACAGTGCAGCTGATCATGGTTACAGAGCCAGTTAAACCAGCATAAACCAGTGCCAGATATTGGTTAATAGCCTCTGCAAAGCAAACACACCAAAGAAGTAACATTACACCTTAAGTTTCTACTTCTTCCTCAAACAGAAGGTAAATGATAATGATAAACCAATCCAGAATCTTTAAAGCATGTGATTCTGTTATTCATTTCCTAACCTTCATATCCACACATTAATTTAGAGCAGGTTTGAGCTACTTGCACCTCAAGCCTGCATGGCCATTTAATACAATGACAGCTGATCCCTTTGCAAAGTAAATTCTGTATTACAATTCCATCGTTTTTTGAACAGGTGACCAAGAGGACAGAAGAGTTCTATAGCATGGAAAAAGGCCCTTCAGTCTGATTTGTCCAACCATGCAAGTCCCATTTGCCTGCATCAACCCATATCTCTAAACCTTTCCTATCCATCTACCCCTCCACAAACACAATAATTACCCTGTGCCTACCACTTCCTCTAGTGGCTCAGTCCAAATACCCAACACCCTCTATCCCCTCAGATCCTTTTAAATCCTTCCCCTGAAGGTTTAGATTCTCCAACCCTAAGGAAAAACTCTGTCAATTTACCTCATCTAATGCCCTCTCCTGATTCAGAAAAGTCCCAGACTATCCAGCCTCTCCTCACAAGTGAATCAGTTCTGGCTCCTTTCCAGTTTGACGATATATTTCCGATAGCTGGGTGACAGGGATCGTCAAGAGAAACAAGGAGACAGATTTAAAAAGGTGGCAGATAAGGCAAGTGCTGGTTAAGTTGCAGTGAAACGTGAAAAGAAGACAGACTCTAGTAGCATGGTCATTTAGAGAGAGACTGCTATCGAAGTGTTGTTGGTTGTCTAAGTGGTGAGGAGATCGATCTGGTGCTGTAGGAGAGGGCTTAAACTAATATGGCAGGAGGGTGGGAATCTGCACAGGAAGACAGAGGGAAAATCAATCAAGAAAATAAAAGTAGAGAACAGAAAAAAATCAAATGCTAAAGGCATAAACTTAACCAAATTCTAAAAGGATGAGTGCAAATTATACCCCTCAGTGGCTACGACAGAAGTGTGGTGGCAGGGTAGAGATGACTGGGAATTAAATATCCAGAATTTGGAAGGACAGGCAGGGAGGTAAGGGAGGTGGGAAAGCTCTTTAAAAAAATATGAGATCAGGGTGAAAGTGAGAGATGGTACAAGATGATCTATGGATGTAGATTCAGAATAGAAAGGGGAAAAGTTAATGATGGGAGTAGTTTACAGACTATGAAATAACATTGATACAGTAGCATAGGTACAAACCAAGAAATATTTGATGCTTATAAGAATGGAGCCGCAGTTGTCATAGGGGAATTTAATTACACAGCTAGTCAAGGAAGTCTTGAGGAGTTCATAGAATCATCTTGATCATTTTCTTTTCTTTTGAACGGTATGTTATACGATCTACAGGGGAACATGATGTGGCAATGTATAATGAGACAAGTAAAATTAATGATCTCATGGTTAGGATCTTCTCTGAAAGAGTGATTACAGTATGAATGAATTTCTCACACAGATGGAAGGTATAATGGTTCAATCTAAACTAGAATTCAGCTCCTAAACAAAAAGAGACTACAATGAGGGAGGAGTATGCCAACGTACACTATGAACACAGGCGACATGAACATACATCGTACAGACCCTTCAATTCAGTGTTGCCCAACTCCACAATCAATCCAATCCTCCTACACAGCCCATACCAATTGAGGAACAGAAGAGGACTTTCAAAAAGCTTAGCAAAAGTATATTCCAGTTGAAAATAAGGACAGTGAGGGTTGGGAAAGCCAAATTAAAAGTTTTCAAGAGTAGTGGGAAACTAAAAACTAAACAAAGAACCACAAAACAAGCAATAAAGGAAAGACAGGTTATAAAAATAACTAACACCTTGTCTTCTGTAATATGGTCTCTCTTCTCCTCTATCCAATCTCATTGTTATTTATCTTCCTGAGTTTCCTTGTCACCATGCTTTTACCACAGTAAATAAATACAAGAAATATTCATTAAATACTATTTAAGATAGAAGCAGATAAGTTCTTCATTGGGAATGGGTATATGAGAAGGCAGGAGATGGGATTTAAAAGGATAGTTAGTCAGGCATGATGGAATGGCTTGATGGGCCGAATGACATAGATAAGGTAGATGGATGTTGTCTTTCCCCAGAGTAGTGAAGACTAAAACATAGAGGGCTTAGATCATACTACGAGGAATGGCCTCTGGCTCACAATGTCTATCTAATCATGATACTAGTTTAAATAGATCCCATCTGCTTTCACATGGCTCACATCCCTCGTTCCCTGCCTGTTCATGACCCTGTCCAAATTTCAATATTATATCTGCTTCCACTATCTCCCCTAGAACCTACTACTCTGTAGCTCCCCCACCCCCCACCTCAAATCCATGACCCCCTGCCCCCTACCTCCTGTATTTGATATTTCCAAGGTGGAAAAAACACTAACAATCTGCCCTATTGCTGCATCCACCATTCCAAAGAAGATATCCCAACTGGAAAAGGTATGTGATTTAAGCCTTCTTTACATCCGATCTATTTGCGTTGTCACTTTCAGGTAACTATGGATTTGTATCCCAGGACCCCTCTGGTCAGGCAGAGATCGATAGATATCTGAATAGCCAGGGTATCGAAGTTTATGGGAAGATGGCAGGGAGTGGGGCTGAGTGTGAGAATGAAGCAGACTCGACAGGCCGAATGGCCCACTTCAGCTCCTACATCTTATAACTATTAATGTTCCAAAGGATCCAACCATTAATAGAATAATTTTCCCTTACATCTGACCTCCAAAAGTGCAACACCTCACACTTCTCCGGATTAAATTTCATCTGCCTCTGTGCCTATTTCCAACCTGTCTACAACCCAAGAACATGAGAAATAGGAGAAGACCATCTGGTTTTCTCCACCATTCAATACAATCATGGCTGATACCACTGAATCTTTTGACAACCTTCCTCACTACCCAATTTATAGGATCACGTGTGTCTTCTCGACCATGAGGAACCATGCTAAATGCTTTTTTAAAGTCTATGCAGATAACATCCCCTGCCATACCCTCATTTATTATCTTTGTCACCTCAAAATACTCAATCAAATTTATGAGACACAAATTTCCCTGCACAACCCACATACAGTGGCAAAGCTGACTATCCCTGATGTATCCACGTTTTTCTATGTCTGTACATTCTATCCATCGAATCTTCCCCATAACTCCTCCACCATTGATGCAAGGTCACTTGATTTGTCCCTTTTGCCCTTAAATAAAATAACGAGAGTTATTCACTAGCCCTCTGGGCTAACATGGATAAAAAAGATCTCTGCAAAGGTCACAGCAATCTCTCTCAATAATCTGGGATGCACTCCACCATGATGCACCTCAAAAGTCTCAACAAAGTGCCCTTGATATTAACATACCCAACAGTTTAATCATCCCTCCCCCATGTCCTTGGTGAATATCCTCTCTTAAATAAGGAAGCCAACACTTTTCCACAGTACTCCAGATGTGGTCTCATCAGTGGTCTGGATAACTGAAGCACTAAGAAACCAACTCCCTGGATCCTCAAGCAAAGTTAGAGCATGTTCCACAGTGTGATCAAGACTGAACCAGAGTGTAATGTACCAGGGCCTGAGTCAAGTCCAATGAAAGCAGATTGAAATCACTAGCACCAACTTAATTTACAATAACACACCCAAGCCTCCTGGCAAGAGAGAACAGCACCCAAAATGGGCTCTGAAAATTTTGTCTTAGGTTTTGCTTGAGCTTGTCCCCACGCAGCTAGCTCTTTGAGAACCAACTGACGAGAGACCGAGTTTATCCTACCCTTCACCCCAAGGTTAGTCTGCTCCAACACAAACTCCAGATTAAAAACTCACCTTGAGGATCATTATGGGACCTCAGAAAGGCATGTCCAATCTCCACCAATAAAGTGTAGCCATTTCTGCGTGCTCCAATGGAAACTTCTTTCATGCAAATTATAACCTTGAGATTTAAGAGTTTCAGCATTAGTTTCATCACCTATCAATGACTTGTTCATACAAACCACCAGCATGCAAGAGTGGGGAAGTGTTAGTACAATTCAGTATCACTTACCTCCTGCTTAATCACTGCAACTCACACTTGACATCGGAGTCAAGAAACTCCATTTGAAAATAATTTCTGATGCAATGGGATTGCTTCCATTTGAATACAAACAAAAATAAATTTGAAATATCTCAAGTTACTTCAGAGAAACCATTGAAATAGTGACAGCTAGTTACTGGGATAACATGGCAGATTCATCAGCTTTTCATAATGTCCAAGTCACAAAGACAGAGAGCTGCAACTTCACTCTTCTCTTGTGATCTCTATCTACTTCAATTTTTTAATGTCCCATATTCTCACATGACAGAACTTCATCAGTCCGTTAGCAAGATGAAAAGGTTGGGCGAAAGACAAACCTACCTCAGGAAGCAGTGCGATGATGAAATCATGATGGTCTGCAGGCAGCTGCTTTACAATATGAATCAGACACTTCAACCTTGGCTGGAAGAGACAAAAAAAAGGAATGAATAATGGACTCTGTTGCCTCAGCAAGCTTGTCACAAATTCAAGATAAAGGGCGGCCCAGTTACCAGAGTGGTTAGCACAACCCTATTACAGGGCCTATTACATTCATTGGAGCGACTTCATCACCAACATCGAAGTACTCGAGATGGCAGAGGCCTCAGCAATCTTGTCACAAATTCAAGATAAAGGGCGGCCCAGTTACCAGAGTGGTTAGCACAACCCTATTACAGGGCCTATTACATTCATTGGAGCGACTTCATCACCAACATCGAAGTACTCGAGATGGCAGAGGCCGACAGCATCGAATCCACGCTGCTGAAGAACCAACTGCGCTGGGTAGGTCACGTCTCCAGAATGGAGGACCATCGCCTTCCCAAGATCGTGTTCTATGGTGAGCTCTCCACTGGCCACTGAGACAGAGGTGCACCAAAGAAGAAGTACAAGGACTGCCTAAAGAAATCTCTTGGTGCCTGCCACATTGACCACCGCCAGTGGGCTGATATCGCCTCAAACCGTGCATCTTGGCGCCTCACAGTTCGGCAGGCAGCAACCTCCTTTGAAGAAGACCGCAGAGCCCACCTCACTGACAAAAGACAAAGAAGGAAAAACCCAACACCCAACCCCAACCCACCAATTTTCCCTTGCAACCGCTGCAACCATGTCTGCCTGTCCCGCATCGGACTTGTCAGTCACCAACGAGCCTGCAGCAGACATGGACATTACCCCTCCATAAATCTTCGTCCACGAAGCCAAGCCAAAGATTACAGGGCCAGCGACCCAGGGTTCAAGTCTGTTTCTACGTTCTCCCCATGTCTGCATGGGTTTCCTCTGAGTGCTCCGGCTCCCTCCCACATTCCAAAGACATACAAAGTTAATGGGTTCATTGGTCATGGGGGTGTATTTGGGTTGGAAGAGACTGTTACTGTTCTGCATCTCCAAAAATTAAAAAGCATTCCTGCTGCTTACCCTCTTTGCGGGAGATGCTGCATTCTTTAGGGATCCCACCAGTGTCACCGTCAATTCCTTTAAATGCTTATGAATGAACTGTCTGCATGGCTCCTGCTCACCTCCACAGATAACCTCCAGGATACGATAGGCTTTCTTCTGGACACTGTGGTCCTTGCTCTGATGCAGAGAGGCAAACAGCTCAGTCAGATCACTTCAGTGGACAGATCACACAAACTGTCTTGAATAGATGGGCCAAATACGCTCCCTCACTGTTATTTCTGATATCTTACAATGAGAAAAATGAGCTTGTCACAGTTGCAAGTTCAACAAAACTGCAGCCCTGACTGACTGAAATGACAGCAGGCTATTCACTTCTTCCAGCATGTTGTTATTCTATTAAATTGCAACTGATGCGTTTTGAACCCTCGATCTGGTGCACAATATCCTTCAGAGATCACCGATTGAAGTTACGCTCCATATGTAGAATTTAGTAATAGGATAAAGGCAATGATTCAAAAGAGGTTATACTCTAGGTCTTCCAACAGATTCACCAGTAAGCACCACAACTTCACTCTCCTCATTTATTCTAATCTCATCCCTTCGGAGCCCTCTGCTCTCTCCACACCAATCCTCACCTCACGATCAAATCCACTGATAAGGTTGGTAGTGGTGCATTTCTGATTTGAACTCTGCCCTCTACTTCTACCCCTGACCCAAGATCCACAAACCCAATTGTCCAGGAGAACCCATTCTCCTGCTCCACTGAACTGATATCATCTTACCTCCACTCCATTATCCACACCTCACCCCCCCCCCCCCACAAACCAGTCCCTCCCTTCCACATCTTCACTCGGTACATCGAATCTCAAAACACCTCCATCCCCCACACTGAAGGTCTCAAAGCCTTTCTCAGCAACAGACCCAATCAGTATCCCTTCCACCACCACTCTCCTCCACCAGGCAGAATTTGCTCACACCCTCAATAACTTCTCCTTTGACCGTTGTCGAGCTGCTGTTCCTAAGGGACTGCATTAGGAAATCTGAGTTGCAGCTCATGACCTTCATCTGGACAGGAAGAGTGAGAAGGTACTAGAAAGGAGTTATTGGCAGGTGGTCACATTGGGTCCATGGGAGACAAACAAGGGGGTCACAGTCAGGAGGGGGAAGGGGTAGAGTTAGGTACTCTATGGCTGTGCTCCTTAAGAAGATTCTGAGAGGCAGGTTTTATGGAGAGGTATAATATGATTAGGAATAGTCATCATGAGTTTGTAAAGGGCAGGTCATGAGGATGTGACTAAAACACATTAATGAAGGAAGAGTAGTAGATGTAGAGCATATGGATATTAGCAAGCCATTTGATAAGGTTCCCCATGCAAGGCTTATTGAGTAAGTGAGGAGGCAGGGATCTAAGGGGACAAGGCTTTGTGGATCCGGAACTGGCTTGCCCACAGAAGGCAAAGTGGTTGTAGCCAGGACATATTCTGCATGAAGGTCAGTGACCACTGGTGTGCCTCAGGGATCCGATCTGAACGCTTACTCTTTGTAATTTTTCTAAATGACCTGGATGAGGAAGTAGAGGGATGGGTGAGTAAATGTGTGGATGACACAAAGATTGGGGGTGTTGTGGATAGTGCAAAGGGCTGTCAGAAGTTACATCGAGACAACTGATAGGATGCAAAACTGGGCTGAGAAGTGGCAGATATAGTATTAATGGTAAGACTACTGGCAGTGTGGAGGATCAGAGGGATTTTGGGGTCCGAGATAGGACGCTCAAAGGTTGATCGGTGGTTAAGAAGGCATGGAGTGTAGTATTGGCCTTCATTAATCGTGGAATTGAATTTAGGAGCTGAGAGGTAATGTTGCAGCTAAATAGGACCCTAGTCAGAACCCAGTTGGAGTACTGTGCACATTTCTAGTTGCATCACTTCCAGAAGGATGTGGAAGCCACAGAAAGGGTGCTGAGGAGATTTACAAGGATTTACAAGGCCTGGTTTAGGGAGCATGCCATATGAAGAAAGGTTGAGTGAATTGGCCATTTCTCTTTGGAGCAATAGAGAATGAGAGATGACCTAATAGAGATGTTTAAGATGATGAGAGGCATTGATCGCATAGATAATCAGAGGCTTTTCCCAGGGCTGAAATAGCTGCCACAAGAAGATATAGGTTTAAGGTGTTGGGGAGAAGGTACAGAGGAGACGTCAGGGATAAGCTTTTATTATGCAGAGTGGTGGGTGCGTCGATTTGGCTGCCGGCAACAGAGTGGAGGTGGATATGATAAGGTCTTTTAAGAGACTTTTGGATAGATGCATGGAACTTAGAAAAATAGAGGGCTATGGGTAAGCCTAGCAATTTCTACAGTAGGGACATGTTTGGCACAACTTTGTTGGCCGAAGGGCCTTTATTGTGCTGTAGGTTTTCTAAGTTTCTATGTTATCCCTCATTTTCCAAGTCAAAGGGGTGGCCATGCATATCCGGCTGTGCCTGCCTTTTTGTTGGCTACATGAAGCAATCCAAACTATAAGCCTGCTCAAGCAAGGCTCCTCAACTCTTCCTCCGCTACATCAACAACTACTTTGGGGCTGCCTCATGAGCAGCTCATCAACTTTATCCACTTTGCTGCAAACTTTCACCCCAACCTGAAATTCACTTGGTGCATCATAGGCAACACTCTCTCCTTTTTCGATCTTGGTCTCCAGTTCATGAGACAAACTTTCTATAGACACCATCTACAAACGCACCAATACCCAGTTACCTTAGTCCCTTTCAAATTGTAGCACCCGGGTAGCCCTCCTGGGTGCAATTACTGGCGCACCTTTCAATTCGCACGAGGATCTACCCATTAAATCGCCAACCTGGATCCCATCCCTGCCATGACACGATGAATAACACATCACGCACTCACCAGAAGTACTGCCAGAAGTTAAGAATCGAAGTCAAAATGGTGAACAGGAAAGATGTTCAGATGCTGGCTGCTGTGGTGATGCATGCACGCAAGCGCTGACATTACTGGAATAAGAGGATCAGCCATTTTCCTTTACAAAGGAAACCTAGGTAGGTTTTACTGGGTTCCCTGATTACATCTGAGGTAGGTCAAGGACCCGAATGGGTTCCAACGGGGTTCACCCAGTTGGACTCTTTCAAACTGCCGTGTATCCGGGGCCCTAACCGTGCAAATTGCCCAGTTAACCCCATTTTACACAGCAGTTTGAAAGGAGCTACTGATTACAGTTTTTAACACCCAATTCCCCACAAAAATTCTATTCCTTTCTCTCAATTCCTCCATCTCATCTGCTCCCAGGATGAAGTCTTCCATTCTAGATTATCTGAGATGTCTCCTTCACAGAACATGGCTTCCCACTCCACCACCATCAACTCATTCCTTATCCTATCTACATATCTGCCTTGGCCCTCTCCGCCCCAGACACAAGGACAAAATTCCTTGTCCTCTTCTACCACTCCTCCAGCCTCCTCTGCATATTCCATCATCTACTACATGGTCCCACCACAAGTCACTTCTTCCCCTCTCCACCTTCTGCAGGGACCACTCGCTCTGTGACTCCTTTGTCCACCCCTCGCTTCCCACTCATCTCCACCTTGGTACCTACCCATGCGACTGCAGGAAATGCTCCACTTGTGCCCACATCTCCTCCCTCACCATCATTCAAGGCCCCAGACAGTCCTTCCAATTGAAGCAACATTTCACGTATGAATGTCCAGGGTCATCAATTGCATTTGATGCTCCCATTGTGGCCTCCTCTACAATGGAGAGACTGAATGCAGACTGGGATGTCAAAGCATTCACTCTGTTGGCTGCAACAGCGGGGACATCCCAGTGGCCAACTATTTCAATTCCATACGCCACTCCCGTGCTAACATGTCTGCCCACGGCCTTTTGCACTGCCAATATGAGACCATCTGCAAATCAGAGGAGCATTATGTAATATTCTGTGTTGGCACACTCCAACCAGATGGCACCAACATCGACCTCCAGTTTCTGTTAGGCCCCTCCCCTCTCTCTGTCTCCTTTCCTCCAGCTCCCCACCCTTTCCCTCTCCAGAGAGCTATCCCCTCTTCCTATTACTTTTTGTTCCCTTCTGCCCTCCCACCCATATCCAGCTCTTGCCTGTGGGTCTGTCATCCTCTCCCCCACCCCCACCCCTTCACCCACCATTTTATTCGGGCACCTGCCTTTTTGCTCATACTTTATGTATTTCTGCTACATGAAGAACTTTGCATGACCAGCTGAGTTTCTCCAGCATATTTGCATATTGAACTACAGTCACACCACCTGTAGACTTTCTTGTTTAACTCAGACAAGTAAGAACTTTCTTACAAAGTACCTGCTTGGCTGTAGCAAATAGTTTGATGAATATGTGCATTGAACAATGTATTTGACAAGGACCTCTTCATTATCAAATTGCAGAATGGTGCAAGAGAAATATGGTTATAGTAAATGGGGATTTCTTGGTATTGTCTGGGGCTGTTGGTGCAAAGACTTGTAAGTGCGTCCAAGGTAGTTTTGTGAGACAATATGTGGATTTTCCTCATGGAGAAATGGCTGGACTTGACTTTATTTTGGGAAGTGAAAGAAGACAGGTGGTGGAGTGTAGGCTGGGGAAATTTTATAAAATTCAAAGTAGTTATTGGAAAGGATTGTTTGCAGATAAAATAACATTGTTGGAGCCATTTTTCCATTATCTATATATGGAGATCACAGATGGTTGTAAGAATAATAGGCTGCAATCGGAGAGTTCAACTTCCCTCATGTTAACTGGGACTGCCAATGTGCAAAGGGCTTGGAAAGGGAGGAAATTGTTCCACGTGTTGGTGAAATGGGCTGAAAAAAGGCAGATGGAGCTTAATCTTGACAAATGTGAGGTAATGCACTTCAGAGCATTAGTAAAGCTAGAATATAGTTCATTAATGGTAAGGTTTGAGGGAGCACTGAGAATGAATATGTCTGCAAGTCCTTGAAGCTAGCACATGGCTGAGCAGACAAATGACATGGTGGCCTTCTTGAACAGATACTGATCTTTCCCAAGGTTCCTGTGAGTATGGGTGCTTACCTGCAGGAATGGGAGAATGTTTTGGTATATCTGATTCAAACTGGACTCATCGACCAATGGCGCCATAGCCACAAACAGATCCATCACTGACAGTCTGAAGAAAGGCAAGAAGAAGCCGGCATTAATTTAGTCTTGGGAGTTTCAACATGGATCTTACATTTTAACTTTAACAGGACATGATGTTTCAATTTTAATGATGAATCTTACCACTATTTGACAAAATTAACAACTCAGTGAATGCAGCCAACATTAACCACTGTAGCATTCAGTTTCAATAAAATGGGAATCATCAATGCAGTCTGGGCACCGTCCCAAACCATACTCACCTCTCCCCTTCCAGGCCACTGTCACAGACCGTGCTCACCCCCTCTACTCCGGAGCACTGTCCCAGACCATGCTCACCTCCCCCACTCTGGAGCACTGTCCCAGACCATGATCACCTTCCCCCACTCCAGACCCACCCCCTGCCTCTCCAGATACTGTCCTGGAACTTTCCCCCCTCCATTCCGGGCTCTGCTCTGGGACCTGCCCTCCTCCCTGCCCCCCCCCCACACTTTTGGGGCACTCCTCTGGGACCTGCTCCCCTTCCCCCCCTCTGAGGCACTGTCCTTTGACATGTCTAGTTATTCTTGGTGCTTGGGACATTCAGCTGGTCAGTGGCGATGCCGTGGGACCTCCCTCTCCACTAGTGCCATGGGAGATCCTTCCCCAAAGGATTACACTGTCTCACCACTACCTCTCAAAGGCAATTTGGTATGGGTAATAAATGCTGGCTTTGCCCACAAATATGTAAACGCAGACCTGCCCAGTGCAGACAAGCAGAACGCAGACCTGTCCAGAGCAGACATGCAGACCTGTGCACATGCTCCTCACCGTGTGAATTCTGTACTCTCCGATTTCTCCAGCTTCTCTTTGGCCTTGTCCAGGAATACACACACCAGCTGCCAAAAATCAAAGAGTAGCAGTGCAACAGATTGTTTTCTTTTTTAAAAATCACCAACTCTACCAAGCCAGCAAGGTACACAAACTTTCTAATTCACTCCACTCACCTACATGATACAAACCATGTCTCAAAGCTGTTCTTCACCCACATAGCTCAAGGTTTCATAACCTTCTTCTACCCACCCAAAACACCCATCCTCCCCACCTCCCATACACATTGCTTCAGGCTCTATAGAAGAGTGAGGTCCTGTCACAAAGCTCTAGCACAGAGCAAAGCAACCAAGTCTATCCTCCTCAGGAGTACAGGTAAGGCAGGTTAATAAATTAATAATAGTTTCTGTTCTCATGTTGACTGACCTGTTGCTCAGCAAGGGTCAGATATACTTTGATGGTGTCAAGCACAGGGAGTCGATAGGTAGAATTCTCCCCACTTTCTGGCTGCGTGCAGTAAACATTGAACAGGATGGGCAGGAAGTTCTTGGCAAATCGACTCAATTCAGCTCGGTCTGCTTCTGCACGGAAGAAAGGACAATTGACTGAGACTTGGGGCTTGGATGTTTGACCAAGGTGGGGTAAGGTGGACAGGTCACTTGGGGGGGGGGGGAGGGGAATGGCCAGGGCTTCCAATTGATGATACGGATGACTCCCGGTCAATCGAACAGCTTTCTCTTCAGATCATGTAAGAACTGGATTCAGCAATGGGGGTGAACCAGTTAACAAAGACATCACTCACCATTTTCACAGCCTTTGCTGATCAAGACTCTGAGAGCCTGACAGACAATCAGCCGAAGGTCTGGTCGATCACTGATGGCTATACCAAGGGTTCTTGCAATGCCTTTAAATGCCACCATTATATCTGTGGGTTTCGTACAAAATCCTGGCAATGTCGTCCATATCTAAACAAAACAAACATGGAAGTGATCAGGTCCTTAAAACATAGAGCCTGGCAGGAGATATTAACCAAAACAACCTTTCTCCTGTCCCACTAAACTTTCCTCACATGAATAACTAATGACCAGGCACGATGGTGGACAAAACACAGGCAGTACATATGCTGCAAACAGCTCCAGTGATGCAGGTCCTATCCTCACCTCTCATGCAGCCTGTGGCCAACGTGCACACTCCCTGTGACTGCAATCTCACCCAATGCTCCAGTTCCATCCTCATCCTCAAGACATGCAAGTTATTGTAAATTACCCTTAATGTGGCAAGTGGTGCAAAAACCATGTCGGTGTTTATGGGCATGAGAAAAAGAGGGACGATTGAATCAAGGGGGTGAACACACTCCTCTGATGAGGAGCCTTCAACTGGTGCTTCAGTGTCACAGATTCAATGTGCAAACTCAAAGAATGTGACTGGTGATGAAGTCAGCAATGTTCACCCTGATCCTCAACAAATCAGATCTTGACATCAACCTGTATCCTAGTGGATCAGACTGTGCAAGAGTAATCCAACCACTTTCACACTACTAGCCTGATCTCCTTGGATTGATAACCCCCTCAAGTACATGATCTTACCTGCCACTGCAGAGTGTCGTAGATTTTAGCCACAAGGGATTGACCAGACTCAGCAAGTTCCACAGCTGGAGAGGAAATCAGATTCATTTAGCAGAAAAACACAAGATAAAACCAGAAATAGCTGATATGTTAACACAAGCTCCCATCATCCACTTTCACACAAAGTCTGGAGTTCCATCGGCAGAACCGCTCAATTTCTGCATGATTCTTGGTATCACAATTGAGCACTCTCGCCTAACAGAGCCAAACAGCACAGAAACAGCCCTCACGTCTACCACATGTGGTCCAAATCAAACTAAAGGTCTGCAGCATGCACCTGATGGATGTCCCTCCATCCCCTTCATATTCATGTCTATCCAGAAGCCTCTTAAGTGCTACTGTTGTATCTATTTCCACCACTGCACCTGGCAGCTCATTCCATGCATCTATCACTTTATCTAAAACCTTGCACCACACATCTCCCCTAAACCTCCTCTCCTTCTCCTTAAACCTTGTCCTTTAGTGTGTGAAGCTTTTGCCCTGGGCATTTAGTTCAGATCCCTCCCAGCACCTTCTATCCAGAAATCTGCCCATGTGCCAACCTCTAGAGTTTCCTCTGCCAGATCATTCTTAATGCGGGCCACCCTTGGGGTGGGAAAAATGGCTCTTGGGTAAATCTTAATCTTTCCCTTCTCATCTCAAACCTATACCATCCAATTCTACAATCATCTCCCCTAGGAAAAAGTATGAGCATTCACTTTTATCCATTCCCTTGGTGATTTTATAAACCTCAAATAAGGTCTCTCCTCAGCCTCCTTCACTCTGGGGAATAAAGACCCAGGTCTATCCAACTTCCCTTACAACTCAACCCCTCTAGTCCCAACAACATCCTGGTGACCCTTTCCAACTTACCGATGTCCTTCCAATTGCTGGGCAACCAAAATTACACATAATACTCCAAATGTGGTCTCACCAGCACCTTGTGCAACTGTCTCACAATTTCCCAACTTTTGTACTCTATACCCTACCCAATGAAGGTCAATGTGCTAAATACTGCTTCACCAACCTATCCACACAAGTTGTCACTTTTAAGAAACTGTGACCCTGTACCCCTGGAACTCTGTTCTGCAACACTGTCCAGGTACCCAACATTCATCATGTAAATCCCACTCTGTTGTAGATATATATCGTTCCTCACTGTCAACGACACCACCAATTTACTAATCGTGAACAATGTTGCCATCTAAATCATTAACATGGATGACAAACAGAAGTGGACCTGCATAGACCCCTTATAACACAGGCCTCCAATCAGAAGTTTTTTTCCCCCACTGCCGACCACCCTACAGAACAGAAAAAAATTGCAGGGCAAGTTGAACCCAGCAGCATTTCACACTGAGCCATTATTTGCAGGGAATTCTGCCATTTGGGATTTTAAGGCCAGTTTTGAATCCAAAGAGCCAATGGTCTAACCTTTCAAATTAACCTGCCATGGACCTTGGCAAAGGCCTTCCTCGTACATGTATTCAATGTCCACCACCCTGCTTCACCTAACAGTTTGTTCACCTCTTCCAAAAACTATCTGACTGATGAGATATGATCTGCCATGGTCAAATCCATGCCAACGACCTCCAATTAGTCCCCATTTACCTCAATGCCAGTCGATCCTGTCCCTCAGAATCCCCTCCAGCAATTTCCCATCAAGCCTGTGGCCTGAAGCTGCATGGCCTTTTTAAATAACAGTATGACATTATCTTCCAGCACTTCACCAAAGGCCAACAATGATGCAGCATGTATCACCAAGTCCACAGTTTCTTCCCCAGATTTCCACAGGGAGAGAGGGTCCAGTCAGGCCCTGGGGATTTGTCCACTTTAATACGCTCCAAGACTGCTGAGACCTCCTTAAGGTAGTTTTAATATGGTTCAGCACCTCTTGTGTGCTCAAGTGTGAGGTTCTGTACTTTGGAGGGTCAAGGAGGAAGTACCGTAATATAGTACTGATATACTGAGAGATGTGTGGATCCAAGTCTAAAGCTACAAGAGACAGGGTGTTAAAAGTATGCATATAGAATGCTTGGGTTCAGTAGGTGGGGTTTTGAGTACAGTACTTAAAATCATGTTGCAATCTTAGACTCAAGAGGTCAGTTTGAGCACAATTGGAGCTTTGTGTCCAATTTTGGCCACCCAATTATTGGAAGGGTGTGGAGGCTTTGGGAAAGGAACAGAAGACATTTACCAGGAGGCTACCTGGTTCGGGGGGGGGGGGATTAGCTTCAGGGAGAGGTTGGACAAACTTGGGTTATTTCTCTGGAATGTCAGAATCAGGGTGGGGGTGGGGAAAGAGACCTGATAGAGGTTTATAAAATTACGAGATGCACAGATAGGATGGACAGACAGAATTTTTCTCTGCAGGTAAAAAAATCACATAGTAGAGGACAAAGTGAGGGATGGGGAGGGAGGTTGTGTGGTGGGTGCCTGGAACAGGCTGCCAAAAGTAGTGGAGGAAGCAGACACAATGGTAGTGCTAAGAGACTTCTGGTTGGCAGCAGGTTTCTATCTTACAATAAAAATAAATTTGCTGGAGAAACTCAGCAGGTCAAGTAATATCAGTGGGAGATATGGTTATCATTTCAGGTCGGAATCTTTCTTCAAGACTGGGTTTTTTCACATCTAGAGGAAGGGCTCCAATTAGAAGAGTGAAAAATTCTTTTTCTCTCACTGATGCTTCTCGACCTGCTGAGTTCCTTCAGACTAGATTCTGGCATCGGCCGTCTCTTGCATCTCAAGCTCTAGTTTAATTTGGGCATTAAGTTCAGCACAGAAATTGTGAGCCAAAAGGCTGTACTGTTGTGTTTTTTTAAATTTTAATGCATTAGCGTGGTAGGAGGTAATTTCGTCCCATGAAACCCGTGCCACCCAATTAACCTACCAACCTAGTGTGTTTTGGAGGGTGGGAGAAAACCGGAGCATCCAGGGAAAACCCATGTCGATCACGGGATGAACATACAAACTCCTTTCAAACAGTGCCAGATTTGAACCCAGATCACTGGCACTGTAATAGCATTATGCTAACTGCATACTTGCAACAATCCTGTGATTCTGCAAGGGGATATAGACTGAATGAATAAGTGTGAAAAAACTGCCAAATAAGCACAAGATTGTGCACTTCAGGAAGAGAAATCAAAATGTAGATTATCTAACTAAAGATATACTGCGAGTGAGTAAAGTTCAGGTGTTCTAGTGCATGAATCACTTGAAGTGAGCAAGCATGACCACTGAGGAATTAATCACCACAATCTCTCCAACCTGCCTCTGTCCCACCAGCTACAAAAGTGCCCTCAATACTTCTGCTTAGCCTTCTACACATTCTCCATAAACCGAGACATTTAATGAATGAGAGCCACACAGCCAGAAAGTCCCTGTCCCACACACCACATACCTCTGCTTTTCAGTTTCGCTGCCAAAGGTAAGAAGTATTTGTTGAAGAATGCAAGCTGTGTGTGTTTGGCATGGTCTCGGATCACAGGAATGAGCCAGCTGCGAGGAAAATCAAACTCCTCCCTAAAACGAAAGGCACACCAAAACAATCACTGCCACAACCCAGAAGAGCACAAAAAAGAAAGAGTATGCCTTGAGCTGCATTATCAGTCAGGGAAATCAAGACTGTCCTCATCTCCACTTTCCTGCGCATTTCCTCAGAAGACTGGAGAGAGGAAAATCCTCTGGAGTACTGTGTGCACTTTTACTGTCCTCACTTGTGAAAGGGAACACTGGCTTTGGAGGCAGTTGCCCAGGTTGATTCCGGAGATGAGCCAGGTTAGATAAGTTAAGTGCCCAGGATTGCAGAAGGTAATAATCACAGCCACGTCCATCAGTCTCTGACTGCCCATCCACTTAAGACATCTATGTGAGACACTACCTCAAGAAGGCAGTCACTGTCATGAATAACCCCCATCACCCTGGTCACAACCTCTTCTTACTGCCTTCTTCAGGCAGAAGCCTAAAGACCAGCACATCAAGTTTCAAAAACATTTATTTTGGCCAGCATCTATCAGGCTCTTGAACCTCCCCATACAACAATATCCTTAAAATAGTCAACATCACATAAAAAGGCCTGTCTGCATTATTCTAGCGCCACTCTTTTATTGCATTAAAGTAATAGTGAATATTTATTATTGATCTTTTATATTATTTATCTCTTTCTAATGTACACTATTGGAATTGGTTTTATTTTTAAACCAAGTACCTGTGTGGTTGCAGCAAGTTTGAATTTTGGTGTGCACGTATGTTGTACAATGTATATGACAATAAACTTATTATCATTAAGCTCATTGGAAAGTAATGATTAGGATTGTCATCATGGCTTTGTGTGCGGGTAATTGTCTCACAAATTTGAAGTGATGAAAAGGATCGAGCACAGGGCAGTTTTTGTCCAACTTTAACAAGGCCTTTGATAAGGTCCCACATGGTAGACTGACTTGCAGCCCAAACCATCAGCACCTCCCATCCCGACTGATGGGCAGGAGGCATGGAAACACATCTATCTGCACATTTCCCTCAGTTATATACCATCTGAATTCTTCATTACCACACACAGATCCTTATACTCCACATCCCACACCACTGTGGAAGCACCTTCAACACAAGCTTAATTCAGGATGAACAATAAATGCTGGACTCGCTGCTGATGCCCAGATCCCAACACACAACGAACACATCAACAGATACAAGGACAAGGGCTTTACAAAGATGGACTATGAGATGTCATGGGAGGATTAACAGTGCGGAAGGATAGATAAAGTCCAGGGTGTGATATTGGTGAGGGGATAAAAATCACGTGGACACTTATACTTGGCTCAGACAGAGTATGGGGAAAAGAGATGAGCTAGAAGATTCCTTTCTTTACACTGTTTTACTCACTCTGTGCCATCAATCTGTAGGGGAATAGCCTGTAAAACCGTTTCAGGTCCCATCTTCTCCACTGCCATTCCCACCGCTCGCTCCAGTTCCATGACGCAAGGGAAATGTGGAGTCGCTCGTAGATCACCGAGCGTCTGCAGACACTAAGCATTAACACAAAATTGTCAGTTTTACTACACAAAAACACACTCTTCAGCTTCACATCCATGCTCACCAAGTTGTTCGTGTTCAGCCCATATTCCTCTCCACCTTTCCCATCCGAAATGTATTTTAGAACCATAAAACACAACATTTGGCCCCTCTAGTCTTGAGCCAAAACATCATCCCACTAGATCCAATGACCTGCACTCATTCCATAAACCTCCAGAGTTCTTCTATCCATGTATCTATCTTATCTATCCTTTTCATAATTTTATGTTTTCATAAGATCTCCTCTCGTTCTTCTGAATTTGAGTGAATATAATCCTAGGCGATTTAGTCTCAACCCCCTCATCTCAGAGATCAATCTGGTCAGTCTCCTCTGGGCTGCCTCCAAGGCCAGTACATCTTTCCTCAAGTATGGAGACCAGAAGTGTACACGGTACTCCAGGTGCAGCCTCACCAGTACCTTGTGTAATTGCAGCATGACCTCCCTGATCTTGAATTCAATTCTTGTAGCGATGAAGGTCAACATTCCATTTGCCTTCATAATATCCCGCTGTACCTGCACAACTACTCCCAAGTCCTTCTGCATTACAGCATGCTGCAGTTTTTCACCATTTAAATAATAATCCATTCTTCTATTTTTCCTACCAAAATGGATGACCCTGCATTTTTACTAGCATGGTACTCGATCTGCCAGACTTTTGCCCACTCACCTAATTTAACTATATCTTTCTGGAGCCTCTCCACAGCCTCTGAACAATTTGCTTTTCCATTCAGTTTAGTATCATCTGCAAACTTGGCCATACTACACTGTCCCCTCTTCCAAATCATAATTTTAAATGGTGAACAGCTGTGGGCCCAGCACCCAATCCTGTGGCACATCACTTACCATTGACTGCCAATCAGAAAAACACCCATTTTTCACGACACTCTGCCTTCTATCAGTTAACCAATCCTCAATCCACGTCAATATACTTCGCCCCCCAACTCCATTCACCTGTATCTTATTGATACATCTCTTATGGGGCACTTTGTCAAATGCCTTCAGGAAATCCAAATAAACAACATCAACCTGTTCCCCTCTATCTACTGCATCCATTAATTATATCCTCAAAGAACTTCAGCGTTTGTCAAACAGACCTGCCCTTTCTGAATCCATGCTGTGTCTGCCTGATGGAACCCCTTCATTCTAAATGTCTCACTATTTCATCCTTAATGAGAGCTTCAAGCATTTTCTCGACTACAGACGTTAAAGTAACTGGCCAATAGTTATCCGTCTTTTGCCCTCTTCTGGTCATCAGGGATCAATTCCACCACCCCCTCCTGGTCGTCAGGACCCTGATTCCTCAGCCCCCGGTTTGACCAGCCCCATCGCCCCCTCACAGTCGACAAGCCCAGGTTCCCTTTAAATTTACTTTAATCACTGGGAAATGTATTGGTGATTCTTTATAACATAAAAGTGAATGCATTGGATCAAAAACAAATAACCCAGAAAATTTACTAAAATGGCACCACTGATAATTGTGCATGCTGGATCCTTGAAATTTCAATGTAACCTGAAGTGCCAGTGATGGGCCTTCACGTACCATGAGAGAGAATTCCAAATATTCCTCACCCTCCACCCACTTTTGTGCCCTGCTTTTCACTGCCCTTCCACCTTAGCCATCAGCAGGGTAGCCTCACTGCATTGATTCCTTGACACACTCCTACCTGCTTCATGGCCGGGTATGCCTGGGAGCCAATAACCTCGAAGAACGTGCTGAGAACTTGTAGAACAAAGGCCCAGGAAGCATAAAAGCGATAGGCCAGGCCATCCTCCACTGTCCTGCAACAAGTTAACCATCAATTAGTGGAGTGGACAGAAATGTGGCACCCTAACACAGTTGAAAGCAATCCATTTCACACACATAAATTGGTGAAGACTACCCATAAATGGTCTCATTAATATGACCTCCCCACAGTGACTGCACTTCGCCAGATTTATAATTTCTCTGCACTTTTGTTCATCTTTTTCCTTCCTACAATTTGGCATTTTTTATGCCTTTTTCAGATAAACACTGCAGCGGTACTCTATACTTCCAAAGTAGCCAGATGGGACAGACCTGACCACTCGGGCGACAGAAACCGCACTTTGGCACAATAACACATTCATCAACTTTAATCCCTCCTTTATTTGCCCCTCACTCATTTTCCTGAAAATTGAAATATTTATCACCCCAACCTTTACTATGCCATGTTTCCACTGTATCACAAGCTCACATTGCTATTTATGCCTACAGCTTGCTCGGTTAATTCAACTTATCCAGTACCCATGTTCACATGCATTCTGATCCTCAGACTTTCCATCACTTTCCACTTCACTCCTCACTGGACTTTCTCACTCCTGTGCCATCTCTTATTTCTAATTCTATACACCAGGGTGAAATTAATAGAAGATCATTACAGGCACATCTCACCTGAACATCTTACAGATGTAGGACGCAGGTCCTGAGGGGGATGATGAAACGAAGACTCCGACGTCAGCACTGAAAGGAGCCACACACTCTCTCAGCAGCACCTGCAAACGATAGTGGTTCATAAAGCTCAACATCAGGGCCTGAACACAAGACAGTATTACACCAATAAAAACAGGTAAGAGAGTATCTATCATTCCTTGACATTCACCCTCAACAATGCGGGGGAGGTGTCACCATGAGCTGGTTTAAATGAAACAGCCACGTATATACAGTGGCTGTTAGACAGGTCACATCTCAACATCCTGCAACACCTATCAACTACACCAATCAGGATCAGCATGGACTACCCCAGCACCTAGGTTCACACCTTGTACAAAAGTAGGAGGTTGAGAATTAATTGTCCCAGAATATCTCTTCAGCAGTTCCTTGGGGCAGTATCCCAGATCCAACCATGAGCCTTTCTTTTCATCATGAGCTTAGAAGTGGAAGTGCTATTGATGATTACACTAGTTCACTCCCATATTGAACGCTTTAGAGAATGAAGCATTCCATACTTGAACATATACTACCTGGGTAGGTTTTCAGGCATGGCCCAACTACTCGAACCATCTGCCAAGAGAGGAAGCCAAACCTTGGCCAGGCTAATCCCATTGAGTGCCAAGTCGCTCATTAACCAAACCCAAAGATAACCACTGACCAGGAAGTCAAATGGATCATTCTTGGTGAAGGGATCCAACCCAAAACGCTGACCATTCTGTATCTCCAACTGAAGCTGCTTGACCCACTGAGTTCCTCCAGCAGATTGTGGCTAACTTCAGTAAGAGCAGGTCAGAGGTTCTGTCTCACAGCGAGCAATGCACCAAATCCTTTTCACCAGCCTCAATCTCAATAGAAAACTCCAGCTGCCCAGATGAGTGCAGGCTCAATAAAACACTAGCAGCATGAAACCGCACTGGTCAACGACATCCTCTTACCACGTGAATCTTAACTCCACCGCTAAACGTACCAGGTTTGTATGCACCTTCCAAAAATCACTGTGGTTCACCAGCCAAGCTACCTCCCAATGGGACATCATCAATCTATGTAATCTGGACATTCATGGTTGGTGGGTCAATGATTAGTTAGCACCGACACCAGACACTTTAAACAGTGCTTTGAAGTTTCACACAATTTATCATGATTTATGCCACTAGATCCCGTCCACTGGCTACCCCCTCCCCATATATACATGCAGCCTCCTCCACAAGTCGATCAATCCAATCACTGATTCCAGCACAAGCTATGGACTTGGAAAGCCAAGCAAAATCAAGGAGATGATTGTGGACTTTAGGAGAAGTCTGGAGAACATGATCCAGTCCTCATTGAGGGCTCAGTAGTGGAGAGAGTCATGAATTTCAAATTCCAGGGTGTCAACATCTCCAAGGATCTGTCCTAGAGCCTCTATGTCGAAGGCTCGCCAGTAGCTATACTTTGAGAGGTGTTTGAGGAGATTTGGTACATCACTGAAGACTCTCAAAAACTTCTACAATAAATTCTGATTCTGAAAATATTTAGTCTACATAGTGCTCCCAATTCTTACAACTTGTTTCAAACTTTTGCAACCCTTTCATTCATCATGCCCCTCTTCACTATGACATGAATATTTCAAAGACTGGAAGATGAGCATTGAGAACCTCCCATTTACCTTCATGTTGTCTGCTGCAGCTGACATCAGCTGGGTGTGTGGAGACAGAAGACAATTGACCGCCGTCGAGAAGACACGAGGAAGGTGAGACAAACACAGCAACCCCTGCAACCTGAGAAAGATAGTCAGAGTCGATGCGCTTGGAGTCAAGGGGAACATGGCAGTAAAATACAACATTTTGACACAAACTTAAAGCGTGGATCAATAAACGGAATTACGATGTTGTGGCTGTCACTAACTCTTGGCTGATGAAAAGACAGGATTTGCTGTTCCATGGACCAGGTTTTAGATGTTTTAAATGGGATCAGAAGGGAGGTAAAAGATAGGGGGTAGTAATATTATTGTATTACAGCTGCAGAAAGGGAGGATGTTGTGGAGGGATTGTCTACTGAGTCAGTGTGGGTGGAAGTCAGAAACAGGAAGGGAGTGATCACTGTATTGGGAGTAGTCTATAGGGACCCAAATAGCCCTCAGGACACTGAGGAACAGATAGGTAGGCAGAATTTGGAATGGTGCAGAAATAACAGGACTGTCATTATGAGAATTTCAACTTCCCTAATATTGCAAGAGGGATAGAAGGGATAGAATTTGTCAGGTGTGTCCAAGAACGATTCCTGACACAATATGTGCGCCAGCCGACTAGAGGAAAGGCCATATTGGATCTAGTACTGGGTAATGAACTTGGTCAGGTTTCGGATCTCTCAGTTGGAGACCATTTTGATGACAGTGACCACAACTCCCTGAAGTTTAGCATAGCTATGGACAAGGATAGGAGAAGATTAAATGTAAAGGGTTTAATTGGGGAAGGGCTAATTACAATGGGATTAGGCAGGAACTGGGGAGAGTAAAGTGGGAACAGATGTTCTCGGGAAAAAGCACATAAGAAATGTGCAGGATATTTAGGGGCCACTTGCACAGGGTTCTGGATAGGTTTATCCCATTGACACAGGGAAAAGATGGTAGTAAGGAAACCATGGTTGACAAAAGAGATGAGACAGCTAGTTATGAGGAAGCATACAGAAGGTTTAAGAATTGAGGAAACGCTGAAGGTGTTCTATGCATACGTGAAGAGCAGAAGAATGAGTGAAGCCAGGGCCACTTATGGATGAAAGAGGCAAGGATCCATTCAGGGAACAGTACAGATAGATGCTCAGTTTGTGTTTGGCTAAGTAACTAATTAGCTAACACTTTTTCAACAATAAAAAGGGTAAGTTGAAGTGGAGCCACCACGAAAGAGTAGCCATTGCAGGGGTGGCCAGTGTGAGAGTGGGATTTGGAGGCTTCGATGAGCAGAGGCTGAGGAAGTGATGCATGTGTGGCTGTGACAGCAGCTCTATAGGAAAAAAAGGCTTCAGTAAGGTGCATTAATAGAGGTCTACAAGATTATGAGAGGCAATAAGTAGGGTGGACAGACAGCATCTTTTTCCTGGGTGAGAGAAGCAAACACCAGAGCCTGACAAAAACTCTAAGTGTGGTCTTACCAGAGATTTGTAGAGTAGCAACATGACCTCTCTACTGAATTCAATCCCATAATGAAGCCCGACATCCCATAGGCCTTCTTAACTATCCTATCAACCTGTGCGACATCCTTGAAGGATGTAACTGTCTGATCATCCACACTCTTAAGTAACCGACCATTAACCCTGTACTCAGCCTTCTGTTTTGTCCTTCCAAAATGTATCACCTCATAGTGATCCAGATTTAAATCCATCTGCCACTTTTCTGCCCAACTCTACATCCTGTCTATATCTTCTTGTAACCTTCTACAACCTTCAGCCCCATCCACAACTCCTCCAACCTTCTTGTGATCCTTCCGCCTCTTCATCCAAGTCATTTATAAAAATCACAAAGAGCAGGGGTTGCAGAACAGATCCTTGTGGCACTCCACTAGTCACCAACCTCTAGGCAGAATACTTTCCTTCCACTATTACTCTCTGCTTTCTTCCTACAAGCCAATTTTTTATCCACACAGCCAAGGTTCCACTGATCCCATGCCTCATGACTTTTTGAATGACCCTCTCGTGGGGGACATTGCTAAAATCCATGTAGTCCACATCTACCACCTTACCCTCATTAATTTCTTTTGTTAACCTCCTCAAAAAACTCAATTAGACTCATGAGGCATGACCTTCCCTTCACAAAGCCATGCTGCTATCCTTGAGTAGACTGTACTTCTCCACATGCTCATAGATCCCATCCTTAAGAATCCTCTCCATTAGTTTGCACACCACTGACGTAAGGCTCACCAGATGCACATGGATGCAAGAAAAATAGTTATGGGTGTGAGATAGGGAAGGTGTAGATTGTTGAGTAGGTCAACACAACATCACTGTGCTGTAATGTTCTGCATGCTATTCCCACAGTCCAAGAAACCTTGTTCCAGAGACCCAAATTACTCACCTGTTCCCCACCTCCAAAATAATCTGCACTTCCCCACCCTCACAATAAGACAGTTCTCCATCTGCACCAAAAATAACCCTCACTAACCACCTGCCTTACCTCCAAAATAATCTCCACAGTGCACCCAAAATAATTCCCCACCAATCCACCAGAAATAACCTCACCCTGCCAAAATCACCCCCAGTACCTGCAAAAACAATGTCCACAACCCTCCACAAAAATCCCCACACCCAAAAGTAATACATGTTCGTCACTGCCCCCAAACTTACGTCCAATCTCCCAATTTACCCCTTTCGGTCTCCCAACCCAAATAACTTCCAGCCGTGGTCCCTGGACAGTAGGGTGATGATGACCTCCAGCTATGTTCCCAGGAAGCTCCTGCCCTGAGATGGCAGAGTCACAACCACCTCCAGCTGTGGTCCCTGGAAGCCCAAGCCCTGGAACAACAGAGTGACATGCCCCCAGTTCGCAGGTTTGGTGATGTGAGTGCATGTTACCTGGACAAGTTGATGTGAGCCTTCTCCACGACTGTAAGCCAGGCCAACATGGGCTGCAGGTCATTGACATTCGGCAGGTAATCATAAAGAGCCTGACAGTGAAACAGATAATTCAGTAAAGACCCCTCAGAAACACACATTTCACCACCCTGTGTCACACTCCCCTCCAAAGCCATCTCCAAGCACTCACTGTTATAATCTGTGCATTCAGTTCTGCTGTCAAGGTGGATTTTCCTGGTTTGGCAGCAAAGAGGCCATGGAATACCTGCATTGAGCATGCTGTGACCATCTGCAATAAAGGAGAGAGAGAGCATGAGATAGTACCAGTGTTGGGGCTGAAGTGGTGTTCAATGAGGAAGGGTGAGTGCCTTGGAATCCTTGAAGGGCAAGGGCAGCAGGAAAATCAACACTGGCTCATAGAACAGTATAGGAACAGGCGCCCAAGGCTCCCATGTCTGTGACAAACATGATGGCCAAATCAAACCAAAACCTTACTGTTATAACAGATATCTTTCCAACTCCTCCACACCCATGTGCTTACCTAGAGGCCTCTTAAATGCAACTAATACATCTGTTTTCACCGTGACACCTGGCAGTGTGTTCCAGGCATCCACCATGCTCTGTGTAAAATATTTGTCCTGAACATCTCCTTTAAACTTCCTTTACCTCAGCATAGCTTCATGTCCTCTAGTGTGTGGTGATATTTTTACCCTGGGGAAAGATTCTGACTGTCCACCCTACCAATTTCTATCATGATTTTATAAACATCTACCAAGTTTCCCCTCAGCCTCTGATGCTAAAGAGTATCCAATCTCTCTCCATAATTCATCCCCTCCAGCATCACAGTAAGTTATAGGGAACCAATGTTTTGGGCCTGAGTATTCATGGTGCTGCTGAAGGGGCACCCGAGCACAAGGTGTTGAACTTTGCACCTTACCGGATTGCTGAGGGTCATGACTCTCAACAGAGTCTCACAGCACGACTTGACACAACTGACGGGGAAACAGGGCAGGACTTCCTTCAGCAAACACAACACATGCAGTGTGGTGGCTGTCTCTGTACCTGCAGAGAACAAACAGGCATAGTATAATGAACATATGAACCCAATTCCTCTTACCCATTCATCTGTTCGGAGCCCATTTGCTAGAAACTCATAATTCTGCCTATGCTCCACCTACTTATCTAATGGTCTTTTTAAAAAATGGATTTATGGGGTTTAATTATGATTATCCTAGATTTTTTTTAGATATATATATATTAATGAATAATGAGGTTTGTTATGTTATTTAACAGATCCATACGGATAATCATTTTAATAATCACATTTAACAATTGGAAATGAAATTTAAAACTTACCATTTTGTGCATTTACCTTAATTATATGCTATGTATACATTATCATATTGTTTTGCTTTAGCAATATTATCTGTATATGGATTATTATGTTAAACTCAGTAAAAGTACTTTAAAAAGAAAATTAAAAATCCTACTGTACCATAAACTCAGTAAAAGTATTTTAAAAAGAAAATAAAAAATCCTACTGTACCAGTCAACCACCATTGACAGTGGTGGATTACATGTGCCCACCACTCTCAAGCACCTTAAAACTATATCCCTCGTGTTAGCTATTTCAGCCCATGGGGGGCGGAGACACAGACGAGGACGGACCTATGGCCATCGACACGATCAATGCCTCTCATCATCTATCAGGTCACCCTTTATCCTCCGTTGCTCTGAGGAGAAGATCATCCTCACTCAACCTATCCTCATAATGCATGCTTTCCAATCCAGGCAGGGTCACAATCTCCTCTGCACCTTCTCTAGAGTATCCACATCTTTCCTGTAATGAGGTGACTAGTACTGGACACAGTATTCCAACTCGAGTTAAATAACCAAGATCTTATATAGCAGTAACATTACCTCACGACTCTGAAGCTCAATTCAATGGCTAATGAAGGCCAACACACCATACGCCTTCTTAACAACATTCTCCACCTGTGCAATAGCTTTGCGTGTCCTTCAGACCTAAGATCTCAATTCATCCACACTACTCAGAGACCTCACATTAACATTGTATTCTGCCTTCACATTTGACCTGCCAAAATGAACCACTTTGCACTTTTCTGGGTAAACTCCATCCCCACTTTTCAGACCAGCATTCAATCAATATCCCTCTGTAACCTCTGTCAACCCTCCAGACTATCTACAACACCACCAACTTGCGCACCATCTGCAAATTTTACTATCCCATCCTTCCACTTCCTCCTCCAAGATATTTTTTTTTAAATCACAAGAGGAGGGGTCCCAGAACAGTGAAATACCACTGGTCACCAACCTCCATGCAGAATGTAAACCACAACCATCCTCTGCCTTTGTAACCACAAAGCAAGGCCTCCTAGGATTCCATGCCACCTCACTTTCTGAATGAGTTTTGAATGAATAGTGAAATCCATAAACACACATCCACCACTCTACCTTATATCCTCAAAGAATTCAATCAGGCTCCTATGACTTAACTTTCCCTTGATGAAGCCATGCTGACTATCCCCAATCAGATTGTGCTTCTCTAAAAGCTTCTAAATCCGGTCTCCCAGGATCTTCTCCAACAGCTTGATCACCACTGAAATAAGACTCAGTGTTCTATAATTTCCTGGATTATCTCTACTCTCTTTCTTGAGCAGGTGAACCACATTAGCAACCCTTCACCCCCTGGTACTCCTCCTGTCCCCAGTGACTATGTGAAAATCACTGCAATCTCCTCCCTCGCTTCCCACAGTAGTCATGACAATCTCAACAGGTCCCGACTCCAATACGGACCCGATTAAAACACATTGTATCTGCTCCCAAGATGAGGTCTTCCTTCTTCTTCCCTCCCTTTCCACAGCAACCTGAGATATATCGCGTTAAAGAAAATCCAGCACTTCCTTTCCCTTAATCTATTTTAACCTCACCCTGATCAAGGTCCTTTTTTTTCTGGTAAATACTGAACCAAAATCTGCCTCCAGGCACATGTCTCCTTAATCCTTAAGTGGCCCCACCTTCATTCTCATCATCCTTCTGTTCTTCACATACACATACATAGAATGCCTTGGGGTTCTCTTTAATCCAATTTGCCAAGGCCTTCTTATGACCCCTTCGAGCTCTCCTGTCCTTTCTGGCTACCGTATCATTCTCATCAACCATTCCTGTTTTTTGCTTCCAAAATCTAATGTATGCTTCCTTCTTCCTCTTAACTAGTTGCCTCACTGGTCCGAAAAAAAAATCCTCCACATTAGTTCTGTGCTTTTCCCAGAGAACATCTGTTCCCAATTTATTCACCCTAGTTGTTGCCTCATCCTATTGTAATTAGCTCTTCCCCAATTAAACACTTCCCCATTTGGTCTGCTTTTATCCCTGTTCATAGCTATGCTAAACCTCAGGGAGTTGTGGTCACTCTCACCGAAATGCTCCCCCACCGAGAGGTCTGCCACCTGACCAGGTTCATTACTGAGCTCTTGAACCAATGTGGCCTCTCCTCTCATTGGCTGGTCCAAGTACTGGGTCAGGCATCTTTCTATGACACGCCTGACAAATTCAACCCCACCTATCCATCATAGTCAGGAAGTCCCAGTCAATATTAGGGAAGCTGAAGTTTCCCATACCACAACCCTGTGATTTCTGCACCATTTCAAAGTCTTTCTCAAGTTCTCACCTACAATCACTATAAATCTCAAAGGAATTACTTTTCTTTATTTCTTCTTCTTCCTGATAGTATGAACCACGAGCAGCAATAGACAATGAACCAGACAGTGTTTAATTTTAAAACACTAATTTTATTTCTAACTCTTAAACTATCCTTAACACTAAATCTATCCCCAACCATGCACAGGTGTATGTGTGTGTGATATGTGTGTGCAGGCCAAAATCTAGAAAGTTACTTCAAAGTTCAGTCTTTTAAATTCAGTGTTGAAGCGTAGGCCTTTGAAATTTGATGCCCAGAATTAAAATTGAACTGATGTGAAGCCTGGGGTTGTGGCTGATACAGACTCTCCTTGCGTTGCCTTTGAAGAAATGTCCATCCACATGAGCTGTGGTCATAACACTCTTGGTTATTTTGTAGGCAAGACTCAAAATCGGCAGCCTCCATGAAGCTTCCAAGACCCTGGCACTGATCTTTCCAAGTAACTTCACAATCAAAATGCTTTCTAAAAGACCCTTCTGGCACAGGTCAATCCACCTAAAAGCCCAGCCATTCACAGGGCAGGCTTTGGTCTGAATTCCACTAAAATGGCTGGCCACGAGAGCTGCTTCAAAAAGCTGTTTTCTCTTCAGCAGTCAGCAAGGGGAGAGCAAATGTATTGAATCTGGAACCAGCCTTCCTTCAGTTCCTCCAATGTATCAAATTGTCACTGGGTTGTGACTCTTGTTGTGACGGTGCTTGTGTGAAATGTTAACTGTGACCATTCAATTCCTCCTGTCCATACTATCCCTTACAGTGATAATCGCATTTTACTAAAATGGGAGCTCGTAATACTAGATCAAACCTTTAATTTCCTTTGTAAACCAGGGTTCTTAATCTCACCATCTTTGGTTCTCACCCTCACTGGGACAGGTCTAATCTGAGCTCTTTTAAATGCTCAACACTTTTCTCTCCAGAATCTGCTCTCAACCTACGTTTTTGGATCTAGTCTTCCACTATTTACTCCAGAGATCCTTCCAACTCACCACAACCAGCCTCTTCCCCGCCTTGGGAACCACTCACTCCACTTGGACCTAGAGACACCAGACTGAAGATGCAGGAATCTGGAGCAAGCCATTAATTTTAATCTGAGATGTCCACTATTCTTTTGCCACCTGTGATTCCCCCATCTCATGAGATTCCCTTACCCACCAGCAGGAATCCTTCCCAGGCAGCATCTGAACCAAGATCAGCCCTGTGAGACTGTCATCTATCCTGACAGCAGTCCACTGAACTCCTCTCCACCACTCCCCAACCCATGACAAACCTCTCCATACACAAGCCCACCTTCTCACAAGAAGGCCCTTGATACCTACCTCCACATGCCTCAATTTCTTTGATACAGAATTTGGCTGTTGATTGGGCAGCTGGGTGAAGGGGTGGAGCCAAGTCCCCAAACATAAAGTCACTTCCCCTGAGGATGGCACAGATGCCACGCTGTGCCTCCTTTCGGACCTGGGGAAAGGGAAGGATACATTTCTCACCATCCTGCAGCATTACTCCCACCCCAGAACACCAGCTTCATCCATCATTGGTGACTGTTCTGCCACCCACCCCTAACACCAACCCCTCAATACCCCCATGCTCACCAAATACCCAAACTTGTGGTGCCAGAATTGCATTCGATCACCCAATTGTCAACCCCTTCCCCTTTGTTCTGGCCCTCATCCCACCCTTGATCTAATATCCCACCAGATGGTCATATCACCACCATACACTCTGATTGGCCACTTACTTTTGGTTTGACATGCACAGCAAAATTGAGGAGACCATGGTAACTTTGAAGAGTTGAGGAGAAGCTCCACGCATCCAAATCTTGCCGACGCAGCAGAGTGGAAAGACAGGAGATTGTCTGCCAATCAATGAGACAAGAACACATTTCCAAAGAGTGCACATTGATTTACACCTGAAATCAGAACCCTCCTTGTTGTAATACCACTTCACACCAGGTAGTTTTTCTCATGCAACTGGCAAATGGACCTGGCCTGGTTTGTCAGAGACCAGAATCTCATGCATGCTCAGTACTTGACCACCCACCTGCCCAACCACTTGCACCACAAATCAAAACCCACGCGGTAAATTAGATCAGCAAGTTTGCAGATGACACTAAGATGGGAGGCATTGTGGACAGTGAAGAAGGTTTTCAAAGCTTGTAGAGGGATCTGGACCAGCTGGAAAAATGTCAGGTGGAATTTAATGCAGACAAGCGTTAAATGTTGCAGTTTGGAAGGACAAACCAAGAAATGACATACACAGTAAATGAGGAGTGCAGTAGAACAGAGAGATCTGGGAATGCAGATACACAATTCCCTGAAAGTGGTGTCATAGGTGGATAGTGTTCTGAAGAGAGCTTTTGGCATGTTGGCCTTCATAAATTAAAGTATTGAGTACAGGAGCTGAGATGTTATGGTAAAGTTGTTTCAGACAACATTCAGAGGGGAGAGGGGGTGGAAGGATGGGTTCTCTTGACGTTTTGTATGGTTGTTGATTGTTAAATATATTTAAAATAATAAAGAAAATATTACAAAAAAAAGTTGTATAAGACATGGGCAAGGCCAAATTTGGAGGATTGTGTGTAGTTTTGGTCATCTAACTACTGGAAAGAGGTCAAGAAGATAGAAAGAGTGCAGAGATTTACTACGATGTTGCCCGGACTTCAGGAACTGAGTTATTGGGAAAGGCTAAACAGGTTAGGACTTATTCCCTGGAGCACAGAAGAATGAGGGGAGTTTTTTCCACTGAGGGTAGGTGAGATTAAAACCAGAGGACCTGGGTTAGGGTGAAAGGGGAAAAGTTTAGGGGGAACATGAGGGGGTACTTCACACAGAGTGGTGGGAATGTGGAATGAGCTGCCAACTCAGGTGGTGAATACGGGCTCAATTTTAACATTTAAGAAGAATTTTGAGAAGTATGGAGAGTTATAGACTAGATGCAAGTCAATGGAAGTAGGCAAAAAAAAATGGTTCGGCACAGACTAGAAGTGCCAAATGGACCTGCTTCCGTGTTGTGGTGTTCCATGTAAAACCCCTAAAATCTCAGGAAATCCACTATTCCCTGAGAACAGGATTCCAATCCCGAACACCAGAGCATATAATCAAATCGATGCATAGATCAGACTTATATAATCAAATCGATACATAGATCAGACTTATATAATCAAATCGATGCATAGATCAGACTTATATAATCAAATCGATGCATAGATCAGACTTATATAATCAAATCGATGCATAGATCAGACTTACCCATCGCAGTGCCAGCATGGATCCTGTACTCGCCTGAATGGGGAGGAGGTTCATAAAGACTTTTGCTGTGTCTGAGAACTTTTTTTTGAGGACTGTAACAGGCACCCTGTAATTGAGATAGGAGCATAAAA
Organism: Narcine bancroftii; assembly: GCF_036971445.1. Lineage (NCBI taxonomy): Eukaryota > Metazoa > Chordata > Chondrichthyes > Torpediniformes > Narcinidae > Narcine > Narcine bancroftii. Next base: position 29,824,926 of record NC_091478.1, on the reverse strand, counting down.
TTAGCATCAAGAGTGGGTCCTTCAAGTTAAGATCAGTGAGATTAGTGATCCATATGATGGCAAAAACAGGAAGGCAGGCTGCTCGAGCTATAATAGACTGGGAAAGTGAGGCCTGGACACCTATCACATGTAGGCAGCTAAGAAAATAAATGGAATGCGTGCTTCCTGCCAATCAGCCAATGCTCTACCCACGCTAGTATGGTTCCTGTTCTACCATGAGCTCTTATTTTGTCGTCTCATGTGCAGCAACTTGTCAAAGGCTTTCCAAAAATCCAAATACACAACATCCACTACATCTCCCTTATCCAGCCTGCTTGTCACTTCCTCAAAGAATTCCAATAAGTTTGTCAAGCAAGATTTCCCCTTAAGGAAACCATACTGGCTTTGGTCTATCCTGTCACATAACCTCGACTTTCATTTTGGACCTCCCGACCTTCTCCCCAACCAGACGCACATTTTAAAAAATATTAAATTTAAAAATTTTTTTTTAATTTAAATTAAATCGCTGAGCACCCCTACCCTCACCGTCGTCAATCTATCCAGAACCCCCATGCAAGCAGCCCCTTGACATTCTCCACATTTTTGCTGTGCTTTTCCCTAAGAACATCTGTTCCAATTTACTCTGGCAAACACCTGCTGAATACTATTGTAATTAGCCCTTCCCCGATTGAACACTTTCTTATCCTGTCTGTCCCTATCCTTTTTTTAAACTTTATTTATAATATTTTTAAAAAAGAGATAATACAATCAAAAATACAAACCCCGTTATTACAAAAATATATTAGTAATCTTAAATTAGTACATTAATAACCCACCCCAATCCCCTTAGCAAAAACCCTAAACTATCCCCATTTCTACAAACTATTGGAGCCTTATACAAAGATTAAAATATCATAATACAGCATATATAGATATTAATTAAAAAATAATTAAAATAACAGTTTACATATACTAAGACCCATATATTTTAAATATGGATTCCACATTTTAATTAAAAAATGAATAATTATCATGTAACCTATATGTTATTTTTTTCTAAAGAAATAAAAGATTTTAATTCGTTATGCCACCTCAAAATACTAATCTCTACTTCATCTTTCCATGTTACTGCAATACATTTTCTCACAATGGCTAAAATTAAACGAATAAAGGCAATCTGAAATTTATCCAATTTCAAACCCCTTAAGTCTGTCATAAACCCTAATAAAAATAATAAAGGGTCAAACAATAATTGAATATTATACAAATGTTCTAAAAACTGTCTAACTTTTAACCAAAAATTTTGCACCTTTTCACATAACCAAACTGAATGTAAAAAAGTCCCTTTATGTACTCTACTGGAAACATAGATCTGAATCCCTAAAACCATATCTTTTCAACTTCTCCTGTGTCAAATATAACTGATGTACAAAATTATAATTAACTAAGTTATATCTTACATTAATCAACTTAGTTACTACATTCTCACATATCTTTAACCAATCATCCTCCAATATAGTAAGTTATAAATCTTTTTCCCATTTACTTTTTATTCTAAAAACACTAAGTTTCTTCATTTTCTCTTGTAATAAACTATACATTTCTGATATAAATCCTTTTTTCAAAGGTCTGTAATTAATTTTTCAAATCTGGACAAATTGGGAAGTTTAATTTCTTTTCCAAAATTTTCTTTTTAAAAATCTGATAATAAGCAAATATTGAATTAATTGAAATATGAAATTTTTCTTGTAATTGAATAAAAGAAAGCTCCCTTTCTCAAAAAGATCCTCTACCCTTTTAATACCTTTTGAATCCCATTCCTTTAAATAATAACTATCCATTGAAAATGGTATAATCCTATTTCTATATATATATATATATATACATACATACATACATATAGGAGTCCGACCAGTAATTTTACCCTTAGATCCAATTATACCATCTCTTTTATACCAAATATCAATTAAATGTTGAAGTACTGGAACACTAAAAGACTTCAAAAAATTTGGTCTCCACCTATATATAAAAGAATTTACATCACTTTCTGAAAGTTGACTTAATTCTAATCTGAGCCATATAGGAGTTTTCCCCCTATCTAACATTCGATTAATGAATTTCAGTTGAGCTGCCTCATAATAATTTTCAAAATTAGGTAACTGAAGGCCTCCTAATGCACATTTCCAAGTCAATTTTTGCAATGAAACTCTAGATAATTTACTCTTCCACAAAAATAAATGAACAGTCGGATTTAATTCCTTAAAAAAAAGATTTTGGTAAAAAACAAAGAATAGACTGAAAAAGATATTGTATTCGTGGAAAAATATTCATCTTGATACAATTCACCCTTACTATTAGAGTTAATGTAAATCTTTCCACTTCTTCAAATCTGCTTTAACTTTTCTTAACTGATATAATTGATTATAATCCACATTTATTACAACTCCTAAATACTTTTATCTTTTCAGACCAATGAAACTGAGTAATCTGTTTACACTCCAAATAATCATCCTTTGAAACAGGTAATAATTCACTCTTGCCCAATTAATTTTATATGTAGGCATCTCTCCATAATGTTGCAAACATGTCTGTAAATAAACTAAAGATTGTTTAGGATTTGTTAAATAAATTAATATATCATCCTTGAATAAATTAATTTTATATTCATCCTCCCCTACAGTATGTCTAATAGATTGAACTAAAGGTTCAATCACTAAAGCAAATAAAGCTGGAGACAATGGACAACCCTGTCTCGTTGATCTTGATAAATGTCTGCCCCTATCCTTGTCCAAAGCTGTGCTAAAGGTCAGGGAGTTGTGGTCACTGACTCCAAAGTGCTCAATACTGAGTGGTGTCACCTGACCAGCTTCATTACCCAGTCCTACTTCCATTATAGCCTCCCTCGAGCCATCTGGTCCACGTACTGTCAGGAATCTTTTGTGGACACCCAGATAATTCTGCCCCATTTGAACCTTTTGCACAAAGAAGGTGCCAGTCAATATTAGGAAAGTTGAACCCTGTGATTTTTGCAAAATTTTAAAATCCTGCTGCCCAATGAGAGACCTGCAGACTAGTCCCAATGGAGTGATTGCTCCTTTCCTGTTTCTGACGTCCACCCTCACTGACAGTAAATGATCCCCTCTCGACGTTCTCCTTTTCTGTAGCTATGATAGGATCCAATCAGCAATGCCGCTCTCCCTTTCCTTTTACCTCCTTCCCTTATCCATCTTGAAGCATCTAAACCCTTGAACCGAGAACATCAAGCAACCAATCCTGTAATGGCTACAACATTGTAATTCCATGTACTAATTCATGCTCTAAGTTTACCATAATGTTGCAGCTGTATAAAACTCTGGTAGACCACAGAGTATCAGTGGTCACCTCATTCTAGGGTGAGGTTTACCCGGATGTTGCTGGGATTGGTTTGGTGAACGTGTCAAATGAAGCAAGGTTGACAGATCTTTAAGGGGTTTTTTCTCTTTGGAGTGATAAAGGAGGAAAGGTGCACAAGATTTAGCCATACAGCACTGTAACAGGCTAATTCGGGACTATGAGTCTGCGCTGACCAATTTACATCCCATTAACCTACACCCCAGTATATTTTTGAAGGGTGGGAAGAAACCGGAGCCCCCGGAACTCATGCATAGACAGCACGGGATTCAAACCCTGGTCTGGTCCCGATTGCTGGCACTGTCAAGGCATTGCATTAAGCACTGTCCTAATTATGAGATTTATAATAATTAAGATTATTAGAGGCCAAGATAGGGTAAACAGCCAGCACCTTCTTCCTGGGGCTACAATAGTACTGATAAGTACTTGCATGTACATTTACATGGTGTATTAACCTGGGACATGATGCTACAAGTCTATGTAACATCTACTCACATTAACACACTCCACTCATTCACTGAGGTATCACACCACGTTCACAAAAGGCACCATGTAATTGGATCCTGGATTTCCTCACCACCAGACCACAATCAGAGTGGACATCTCTTCCATAATCTCCATCAGTATTGGAGCACCACAAGGCTGTATACCTAGTCCCTTGCTCCATTTGATCTACATCTATGATTGTGAGACTCTGCACGACAATAACACCATCTACAAATTTGCTAACGATACCACGATAGTGGGTTGTATAAATAAAGGTGATAAGTCAGCGTACAGGAAAGAGACTGAAAACTTGGCTGAATGGTGCACCAACAACAACCTCGCACTCAATGTCATCAAAAGTAAAGCGCTGATTGTGGACTTTAGGAAGAGAAAAACAGAGGTGTACAATCCAGTGATTACTGAGGGAAAAATCAGAGGTGGCGAGGGAGAACAAATTTAAATTCCTGGGAGTCACCATCTTGGAGATCTTTTCCTGGACCCAACATACTAATGTCATCATGAAAAAAGCATGTCAGCCCCTCTACTTTCTCATGAGTTTTGCAGAAGTTTGATAATGACATAGAAAACCCTGGCAAATTTCTACAGATAAGTGGTGGAAAATTTGCTGACCGGCTGCAACATGGTCTGGTATAGGGAACACCAATACCCCTGAGCATAAAGCCCTGCAAAAGGTAGTGGACACAGCCCAGGACATCATAAATAAAACTCTTCTCACCATCGAGAAAATCTACATGGAAAGCTGCCGTCAGAGTGCAACACCAATCATCAGGGATCCACACCACCATTGCTGCCATCAGGAAAGGTATATGTGCCACCAGACTTGTACCACCGCATTCAGAAACTGTTGCTACTCCTCCACCATCACCCAGTCAAAGACTCGTTTAAGGCTTCTTACTTTACACATTATTTATTACCAAATATTGATTTTTTTTTTCTGTATTGCAGTTTGTTTATATTTCTTTGTTTACAATTCTCTTTTATATATGCTTTTTTTTTCTTGAATAGTTTACAGTTACCAATAAGAAGAAATACTGCCTGGTTTGCAGGAAAAAGAATCTGAAAGTCGTAAATGATGTCATGTATGTATACTGACAATAAATTTGAACTTTGAACTCTCAATCAAGAGACTATCTTAATTACAAATACATGGCATTTTACTTTAAACTTGCCTTCATACAACATCAATCTTCAGCAACATTTGGACTTACCTCTTCATCACCAAGCTCAGCAAGTATACAACGGCTGTGATTGACTCCTCAGATTGCACGGCTTCCAATGTAGTCATCTGTGAAGTGCAGTGTTAGTTAGGTTTAGTGATTACACACATCCTGCACACTGCCTTACCTGCCCTATGCATCACACACCATGAACTACAATCTCACTCAATCTGTTCAAGGCTTCCAGAATACATCCTACTTGTTCCATTTGCTCTACAGACTTTAAACCTTTCAAGGTATTACGTCCGGTACAGACACCAGTTGTGCTTCAGATAGCACAATGAAGTAGGGAGGGCAAGGCTCTGACTCTGAATACAAGTGCGCAGCTCACTACATTTCATCCCAACTCCTTTCTTTGGCTTGGCTTCGCGGACGAAGATTTATGGAGGGTATGTCCACATCTGCTGCAGGCTCGTTGGTGAACAGGCAGGCACGGTTGCAGCGGTTGCAAGGGAAAATTGGTTGGTTCGGGTTGGGTTTTGGGTTTTTCCTCCTTTCTCTTTTGTCAGTGAGGTGGGCTCTGCGGTCTTCTTCAAAAGAGGTTGCAGCCCGCCGAACTGTGAGGCGCCAAGATGCACGGTTTGAGGCAATATCAGCCCACTGGCGGTGGTCAATGTGGCAGGTACCAAGAGATTTCTTTAAGCAGTCCTGTACCTCTTCTTTGGTGCACCTGTCTCGGTGGCCAGTGGAGAGCTCGCCATATAACACGATCTTGCTGCCGCCGCCGGAGGCTCGAGGTCCATCCCAACTACATGAACAATGAATAACAGAGCCCAATGTGGGATCTGTGTTCTCAATATTCATGTATTGTTAAAATATTCACTCTACTGCAGATTGCATGCAGTGCATGTTCTTTCATCACTGAAGCCAGTGCCCAATATAAAGTCTTGCACCCATCCATGCAATCTCACAAATGTTACTGGAGAAAACACAGCAAGAGGTGAAAAATAATTACTCAGCCTTGATCATGGTCCTTGATCAAAACAGACCCTTGAATAGGCCTGTTGATGAACTGAGCACAAAACTGATAACTTCAAAGTCCTGCGGGGCCTCAGAAGCCAAAGGACTCACAGAGGCAGGCTTGTGGGAACCAGATATTAGGACTGGGATTCATGAGAGTGCCAATGGCAAGAATAGCTCCTGAGGGGCTTTGGGTGATAACAGCTTCCTAACCACACTGGAGGTTCAGAACTAGCAACTCAGGTTGACCACTGGAAGGGACATGAAGTACATGGATGCAGAGACTGGGGGGGGCACAGGAGGTGAATCCACAGACATGGTGCCTCAGAAAGGACTCTCGTTTGCTTCTCTTTCCCTTACTAGTGGGGCCACCAGACTAGTGGCACCATTTTGTGTACCTTTACAGCAAAGGTTAACAAATTTTGTGCACGATGCATGACAATAAAGGAATTTTTTTGTAACTATGCAATGATATTTACAACTTTTATAAGGAACCTCAGAAAAGAGAGACTATAGTGGCCTTCCATTACACCCAAGGCTTTGTCAACCTACATACAATGGCCAAACAGTTGATAAACATACTTGCCTTTAAGTGCTTGCCATGCTAACTTTATGATCTGAACTAATGGGACATTTTAAAAAGTAATAATATTCAAAACTGATACAGTAAAAACCCTGCCAGCCATAATTCAAGTAACTGGCAGCCTCAAGCAACCAGCAAAAAATAGGGGAATATAAAGAGTTAAAAATGCATAAGTTCAAAATGGCGGAGTTCACCAATCACGCAGCCCACAATCTCAAGCAACCAGAAATTTCACTTTTCCAAGGCATCGACCAATCCCCACGGGTCCTAGATACCAGGGGTTTTTACTGTACTCGTGCTGATTTTGAGATTCAATGCTCTTTATGAAAATCATTTTTCATGCCTGGTACAAATTGGCATTCTCCCAATCAAACATCCACTCCCAGTCCACTGAGACACAGAGCTAAATAGCTGTATCTGAAATCTGTAAAAACAGAAATCCTGCAGGTGCTCAGCAGGTGTCGCAGCATATCCAATAGGAGGTCAAGGTATATAATTGATGTTTCAGGCCCGAGTTCTTCCTCAAGGTACGAGTAGGAAAGTTGTTTTTTTTGCTCACAATCACAGTGTCTGCAGACTTTCATGTTTTACTGGATCTGAAATCTGCCCGGCCTGTGGTTGTGAAGCAGAGGCCTTTCTTGGGCACAGGAGATAGATGGGATGGGCACACCAGGGAACTCACCAAAGCAGCAAAGTATTCGGTTTCTGTTTCCTTCCCACCTTGTGAGCGAATCACTTCCGTAACAGCAGCTAATACAGCACAGATCTGTGAAATACACACATCACAGAATAAAATATTTTGTAAGGAAGCCATTCTCCTCATTACATCCTTGTTCCCTGTTCCTTCCCAAATGAATTCCCACTCACTTCTCTTGTCCGGTTGCAAATTCTCTCCCAATTTCCCCATGACACCTTGAATGATTCTCTTTCCACAATATCTGCTAGTAATGAACACTGTTCTCCACACAATGTTTCTCCTACCAGGCACGAACCTTCCACTCTTCACTTCAAACCATCCACATAAAACAATTTCCCTTCACTTACTCTCTATAAACCAGTCACAAATACCTATCAAACTTCAACCAGCAATCTTTGCTGAAAAGAGAGAAAGGCAAAGACAGTGTAAACACACACGGGTAGAAGTTTGCAAGCAGAAGAGCGTGTAAACAGATAGAACAAGCAGAACTGGATCCATGCTGGTAGTCATGAGAAGCTCCATTACTCCTTGCTGTGTCACGCAGAATCAGACATGAAGCACAATGCTTATTGCAGCAAAGCCCCCAGTTCCAGCACACCGCATTATTATCCAGACACCACTCCCCCAATCACAGACCTTTCCCCGGTAGTCTCAAAACGAAATGCTAAACATTCACCTCTTTGTGGGCTGCAGAATTGGACTCCCAGAACCGCTGAACTCGGCTGAAGGTCAGGTTGCTGCAGTCAGATAGTCCACTAAGGAATGTCTTCTCTGTAAGGGCATTTTCCTCACTCTCTGCAATTGGCCCTTCTGCTGAGTACTCCCTCGGGCCGATGGACAAGCTGTTGGACTGGAGCTCATTATGCAGTTTCAACACATCTACTGTCAGGTCACTCTTTCCTGAGAAGCACAAACATCAGAGGTAAAAAGCAAACAGACTGAGCCACAGAAATACAAAACCAACCTGAAAATTGTGGAGAACAACACTTCTTGAGAAAATGTGCAGCTGAAAGAAACCAACTTTAGTTAAAAAAAATGAATACAATAATGGGATTGATGGTGATCTTCATGTTCTGTGAGGTGGTAATGGCCTAGTACTTGCCAAAAATAGCAAATGTAAATACATAATTTAAGAAAGAAAATGGGTAACTACTTGAATTGAATCTCGTGTACCAAAACATAGTAAGCTTCATTCTGCATGCTATTCAGACAATGCAGCTCATACAGCAGGTGGAAGAGAGAACTGCACATCACAGGTACAGATCCTTCAGCCTACATCTGTGTCAAACCTAATGCCAAAATTAAACTAAAGCTCTGCAGTTTTATGCCTCCATCCCATGCACATTCATTTGTCCATCGAGAAGCCTCTTCAACCCTGCCATTATCTCTGATTCTACTACTACTGCTTGCAGCCCGTTCCAGGTACCCACCCCTCTCATGAAAATTACTTGTTCTGCACAGGCCCCGAAACTTCCTTCCCCTCACCTTAAATACATGGTCTCTAGTGTATGACAATTTTACCATCTACCCTATCTCTAATTCTCAATATTTTATAAACTTCTGTCAGATCTCCCCTCAATAAGGTAGTGCCAATAATGACAAACAAAAAAACAAAAATAGTGTAAACAATATGAAATAGAGCAGGGTAGGGAAAATAAAGTCCACAGTGCAAGGAATAGAGAGGTGCCGTTGGTAAAGACAGGGAATAGAGAGGTGTCATTAATAAAGACATGGCAAGGGGAGATAGTAAAGAACGGGCCAAGGTATCATCGAAGAGTCTGATACCAATAGCCAAAAACTTTTTAAATCTGGAGGTTTGGGTTCTCCAGCTGATGGATCTCTGCTTGACAGAGGGCGGAGGTAGGGAATGTGAATGGGGTAAGATGAATCCTGTAATATTTTGGAGCTCTCCCAAGACAGTGAGAGTTATTGACGGTCGATGGAGGGGATTGGATTTCAGGACATCACGTGACATTTAACATTTCTTCCAGTTTTCGGCAGAATAATTCTGAAACCAATGCTGTCATGCAGCTGGTAAGGGGATACTTTTTAATCATGCATCTATAAAAGGTGGTAAGGTAACTCAGCACAAAGTCAATCATTTTAATTGAAAATGGGAAGAAATTCTTTCAGGCCGGGGAGGGGGGTAAGGTTTAATCTTTGAAAATTTCTGCATGAGAGTTGTGGAGGCTTATCTGCGGACGTACCAGTATTCAAGACAGAAAATGCCAGAGACATTCTCAAGGTGAAGTGGCATCCGAGGACAGCGAAAATGATGTCAGAGGTCACAGATATTGACACTGTTCTGAAGAAGGATCTTTCACCTTAAACACGAGTTATTTGTCTTTCCAGAAGCCGCCAGACCTGCTGAATGTTTCCAGCATTTTCTCAATGTAATTTACATTTCTGTTGAATGAATCAGTCTTACAGCACAGAAACAGCCCCTTTGACCACCTGGTTTGTGCCACCCATCAAGTAAGATTCATAAAGCTCCATGGCCTTCTCTGGCTTGGTGATTCAAGTACTTGTCCGACATGAGTCTCTACCTCCAACACCAGATTACATTTCTTTCACTGGGTTATTTTTTCCCTCTGATCCATACCTATCATGTTAAGCCTCTGCCTTCAGCAAAACACTGAATTTCATGACTTGTTTATGACAATAAATTCTGATTCTTCCGATTCTATGAAAAGACTTCTCCTTAACAAAAGGTGATTTCACAAACCCTACATAATCACATCCATGCAATGTTTGAACCGAATGTTTTGAGGCAACACCAGGTGCTACACTTTCAATTTATTTTGCACAACCTGATGTACTTTTTTCAGTCTCTCAGTGCACTTGAGAACAATTCAATTACTCAAGATCTTCCCTGTCTAGAAATGAGCTGGAGAAACTCAGCAGGTCATACAGCATGCATAGAAAGTAAAGGATCTACTTGATGAAGACATTCTCCAACACATTTGTGTATTGCTCTTGATCCCAACATCTGAGGATAACACAAAAATGCTGGAGAAACTCAGCAGATATATAAAGCCAACGTTTCGGGCCTGAACCCTTTATTGGGTATGAGCAGGCAATCGCTGGAAAAGGTGGGGGAGGAAGAAAGAAGGGGAGGAGCACAGGCCAACAGCCAAGAGGCTGAAGACTTTGGGTACTGAAGGCTACCTGATCGTGTCAGAGGTTTAGGTCTGGAGCTTGGGTTCCTGATGATTTCAATAGGACGAGGGCAGGAGAGAAAAGGTGAGAATTAATTGGTGGTGAGGGGTAGTTATATAAATGCAGAGATGGAGGAAAGGGGACAAAGAGTAGGAGAAGGAAGCGTCATTGGGGGGGGGAGGGGGGGCGGTTAATGGGCCCTAACAGAACTCAACACACACCAGCATCTCCATATCCTGCCTGCCAATAAGGCAAACAGAGTACCCACATGCATTGCCTGGTACCTCTAACAATAGGAGAAAGAGAAGAGTCCCTTCAGAGACACTGAGTGTCCATGGATTTGTCTTCAGTGCTTCTGCAGATGCACAGATTCCTATTGAAATCATCAGGAACCCAAGCTCCAGTCCTAAACCTCTGACACGATCAGGTAGCCTTCAGTACCCAAAGTCTTCAGGAACACTTCCGGTCCTCAATATCCTTTTGAATCCAGGTACTTATACCTAGTTTCCTAAAGCCAGTCTCCAGCAGCCCACAACTTGTGTGGGTCATTCAGCTTCTGAGCCTTTCACTGATCTGCTACCATTCTGGCCGGTCCAGTGCCCCTCCCCCTTCCCTCTCTGCCTTCCGCAGGGACTATACCCTCCAAGAAACTTTTGTCCACTCCTCCCTTCCCACTAATCACCCCCTTGGTACCCAGCCATGACCACAGGAGATGCTCCACTTGCGCCTACACCTCCTCCCTCAGGGCCCCAAACATTCCTTCCAAGTGAGGCAACATTTCACTTGCGAATCTGCAGAGGCCATATACGACATCTGGTGCTCCCGTTGTGGTCTCCTCTACACCAGAGTGACTGGACACAGACTGGGAGATCGCTTCATTGAGCACCTTCGCCCTGTCTGTCGCAATAGTGAGGATCTCCCAGTGGCCACCCATTTCAAATCCCTGTCCTGTTCCCTTGCTGACATGTCTGTCCATGGACTCATACATTACTAAACTGGCTAAGACCACCTTCAAATTAAAGGAACCGTCATTCCGTCTGGGCACCCTTCAACTGGATGGCATTAATATCAACTTTTCTGGCTTTGGTTAGGAACGCCCCCTCTCCATCTCTCCCCTTACCTTTTCCCTCTGTCTCAGTCACAGACCCACCCCATCCCCCGATGAATTATCAGCTATTCTCTCCTACCCTCGCCCATCTACAGCCTTGGCTGATGGCCCTTACTCCTCTCCCCCACCAATTCCACCCACTGGCCTTTTAATCCAGACGCCCTCCTGCGTTTTGCTTATACATTGAGGAAGGCTTCAGGCACAAAATTTTAGTTATACAGTATATCCCTGCCTTCGAAGAACACTGTGCTTCTCCAACATTTCTACGTATGGATGACGATTGTAGCACCTGCAGACTTTCTTGTTTCACCCCAACGATGTTGAGATTTTGTTTAATTCCACGCCTCACTGTCCATTTTGTACACCAGCCTCCTCCTCTCCCCACTCACAAACAGGCTCCACTGCTCTGACCTTGTCTACCGGGAGGGCTCAGGCCCCTCTACCCACTGAGGGGAGGCGGGGAGTGCTCGGAACCTCCTCTCCACCCTAGGGTGGGGGGGGGGGGGAAGAGCTCAGAACCTCCTGTCCAACCTGGGGGGGGGGGGGCGCTCTGAACCTGTCCACCCTGAAGGGGGGGGGGGGGAAGCTCTGAACCTCCTGTCCACCCTGGGGGGGGAGGGGGAAGGGGGGAAAAGCTCGGAACCTCCTGTCCACCCTGGGGGGGGGGGGGGGGGGAAGAGCTCGGAACCTCCTGTCCACCCTGAGGGGGGGGGGGGGGGAAGCTCTGAACCTGTCCACCCTGAAGGGGGGGGGGAAGCTCTGAACCTCCTGTCCACCCTGGGGGGGGAGGGGGAAGGGGGGAAAAGCTCGGAACCTCCTGTCCACCCTGGGGGGGGGGGGGAAGAGCTCGGAACCTCCTGTCCACCCTGAGGGGGGGGGGGAAGCTCTGAACCTGTCCACCCTGAAGGGGGGGGGGGAAGCTCTGAACCTCCTGACCACCCTGGGGGGGGAGGGGGAAGGGGGGAAAAGCTCGGAACCTCCTGTCCACCCTGGGGGGGGGAGCTCTGAACCTCCTGTCCACCCTGGGGGGGGGGGGAAGAGCTCGGAACCTCCTGTCCACCCTGAGGGGGGGGGGGAAGCTCTGAACCTCCTGTCCACCCTGGGGGGGGAGGGGGAAGGGGGGAAAAGCTCGGAACCTCCTGTCCACCCTGGGGGGGGAGGGGGAAGGGGGGAAAAGCTCGGAACCTCCTGTCCACCCTGGGGGGGGAGGGGGAAGGGGGGAAAAGCTCGGAACCTCCTGTCCACCCTGGGGGGGGGGGGGAAGAGCTCGGAACCTCCTGTCCACCCTGGGGGGGGGGGGGGGGGGAAGAGCTCGGAACCTCCTGTCCACCCTGGGGGGGGGGGGGAAGAGCTCGGAACCTCCTGTCCACCCTGGGGGGGGGGGGGGGGAAGAGCTCGGAACCTCCTGTCCACCCTGGGGGGGGAGGGGGGAAGCTCAGAACCCCCAACCCGCGTGCGCCCCGACCCGCGTGCGCCCCGACCCTCCGCCGCCGCCGCCGGCACCAACCTGACGGCCTGCTGAAGAAGCGGCTCCGCGCTGCTTCCCGAAAGCACCGCGTCTGCGGGTTCGACTCGCTGCTGTGCCCCTTTCTCCAGCGATTTAGCTTCTGCTTCACGCCTGACCGCAAGCGCCCACTCCGCACCATCGTTCCCAGCCGGTGCCGGTCCCGTTCTGCCCTTGCAGTCCCCACCGAAACCTCCACACACAGCGCCGCCGCGCCGAGCGATACTGCATCTCAGCGCGGTCCTCCGCGACAGCGCCATCCAACGGCCCATATAAGTATTGCATCCCAGCGAGATCCTCCCGGACATATCCATCACCCGGCCAGGGGCGACAATCCCAGCGTGGATCCGGAGTCGTTGCATCCAATCCACTGAGCACCTCCACACCGCATTCTCCCCTCTCACAAATGCAAATGTCCAATGTCTGTCGAATGTCTCACCAACCATCAGCAGCAACATATTTTTTAAACAAAAATATATTTTATTCTCAAAAAATTATTTACAAAAAAGAAAACCGTTCAGACTTTTCACGCTCATCGAGTTAGTTACATCTGTACATTCCATCACATTTGTTTTCCATTTACACCAACCCTGTGGCACCTTGTTGCTTCTCAATGCCTAGTGATGGGAGGACTCTGGGCCTTTCCTGGCATTGGTTGAACCAAGCCTCAATGCAAGTTCACCTGCAGTCTGGAATGTGCCAGCCAGCAGCATCCTCACACCAACATCACCACATGGTGAAAAACCAACAAATTTTGGGAAGGGCGAAGTGCATCTTTTGTTCAATCAAGGATATGAGCTCCACACATAATCACTCTTGAGAAGGTGGTGGGACGCTGATTCCTTGAACCGCTGCAGTCCTAGAGGGGTAGACCCACAGTATGGGAGGGGTGGGGGTGGGGGGGGGAAAGAGTTCCAGGACTTTGATCCAGGAAAACAGCACTCAGTGAGAACCAGGAAAACCCTGTCTCTTGCCAATGGAGCCTCTTTCACGCCGCCAACCCTCCTAGAAAGCATGTAAACTTACTGGGCATGCTGCATTCAGGGTACCTTTCCCACTGCACCATGATTTACCTGGTTCATGAGGACCCCAGGATTTTAAATGGGGGGGGAAAATCCCACGTCCAGCAGCGATGTCACAAGTGAAGTATTATGTGCATGCATGACAGTGAAATTGTATCGGGAATAAAGCACACATGCACTCAATGTTTAAAAGACCATGGGAAAAAATACGCACAGTTTAATAAGGTATACATGCTCAATCTATAAAAGACCGTGGGAAAATCTGCCACAGCGGGCTTCAAACTTGGGACAAACCCACAAACCAGCTTGTCATTATTCCCTCAACAAGAGTATAACAACTTACATAGCATTACATTGAATTAAATATTAAAAATAATGTGCTGATTTAAAGCACAGGTATGTGCTAACCGCCATGGCGACTGAAGTTATATTTCACAGCGCAGTCACGCACTACAGCCCCACAAACTGAAAACCAACACAAGCACGTAGGCATAAACGGTACACGGTAATTCAAGACCATTCACCCCACCACAGAGTGATTAACAAGTTAACTCAGCCGGGCTCTGACACTTGACCCCACCAAGTCAGAGACTGGCTGATTTTAACTCACGCTTCCTGGTTAGGATGTTACCCATCACATGATTACCGGGTATGGACCTACTAAATTACCCGGTTCAATCCACATATACTTGGCAGTGTTAAAAGGGAATGTTGCAGTGCCCCTGTAGCCCACGGGGTGGAGCAGGGGGCTGCAGTGCCACTGGGGTCCACGGGGTGGAGCAGGGGGCTGCAGTGCCACTGGGGTCCACGGGGTGGAGCAGGGGGCTGCAGTGCCACTGGGGTCCACGGGGTGGAGCAGGGGGCTGCAGTGCCACTGTGGCCCAAGAGGTGGAGCAGGGGGCTGCAGGGTCACTGTGCCCATTGGGTACAGTAGGGGGCTACAGTGCCACTGGCCCACGGGATGGAATAGGATGCTGTTGTGACACAGTCGGCCACGGGGTGGGAGTGCAGTCAGTAATTCAGTGAAATAAAGGGAAATCCAGTGGCATGAGAGGGACTGGCCAAAGTAGATTTGGAAGGGGGCACTAGTAGGGAAGACGGCAGATCAGCAGTGGATGGGGTTTCAGCAAGAAATGGGGATGTGCATGATAGATACACACTAAAAAAGAGGAAATATTCAACTGGAAAAATGTCACCACTGTGGCTGACAAAGCCAACATAAAAGCAAAAATTAGTAGGAAGATGGGATTGGGAAGATTTTAAAAACTTGCAGAAGGCAACTAAAAAACTCACAAGGTGGGATAAGATGAAGAATGAAAGTAAGTAAGTGAGCAAATTGTATCAAAGAGGATACCAAAAAAAACAAGAATATAGAGTAAAAGAGAGGTGCAAGTAGATATAGGACCAAGAGAAAATGTTGCTGGAGAAAAAATGGGAGAAAAGGAGATGGCAGAGGAGCTAAATGAGTATTTTACATCAGCCTTCACTATGGAAGACATGACCAGATGTCGAAGGGTATCAGGGAAAGGAAGTGAGTGCAGTTACTATTTCAAGGGAGGTCTTCAGAAAGCTGAATGCCCCAAGGGTGGATAAGTCTCTTGGATGGATTGCACCCTCAGATTCTGAAAGAGGTAGCAGTAGAGATTGTGGAGGCATTCTCTCAGGAATCAATAGATTTTGGCATGGAAAAATCACAAATGTCACTCCACTATTCAAGGAGGGAGCAGCAGAAAGGACATTATTGGCTGGTCAGTGGTTGGGAATATGTTGGGAGTCCATGGTGAAAGATGAGGTGACGGAAAACCTGGAGACACATGACAAGATAGGCCAAAGCCAAATCTTGCTTGACAAACCTATTGGAATTCTTTGAGGAAGTGACAAGCAGGCTGAATAAGGGAAATGCAGTGGGTGTTAGGTATTTGGATATTCAGAAGGGTTTGGCACACAAGGCTACTTGACAAGAGCCCATGGTGCAACAGGAAACATACCAACATGGGTAGAGCTGATTGGCAGGAAATAGAGAATACAGGGATCATATTCTGATTATCTGCCAGTTGCGAATGGTTTTGAACAGGGGTCATTGCATGTTTGCAGGGGCTGGTTCTTTTTTATGTAGTACATTAGTGATTTAGACGATGGAATGAACAGCTTTGTGGCCAAGTTTGCAGATGATACAGTGACGTGGAGGAGCAGATGATGTTGAAGAAACACAGAAGGTGCAGGACTTTGGAGAACGGGCAGAGGACCGCCAAATAAAATATAATGTCACAAAGTCAGGCACTTTTGCAAAGAAAAATAAACAATCAGACTATTTTCTAAATGGGGAGAAAATTGAAAATACCCAGATGAAAGGGGACCTCAGAATCCTCAAGCAAGATTCCCTGAAGGTAAACTTGCAGGTTGAGATGGTGATGAAGAAAGCAAATGCGATGCTGGCATTCATTTCAAGAGGAATAGAATGCACGAGCTGGGATGTGGTGTTGAGGTTTTATAAGGAACTGGTGAGACTTCACTTGGAGTATTGTGAGCAGTTTTGGCTCCTCCTTTAAGGATGTGCTGACGTTGGAGAGGGTTGAGAGGAGGCTCACAAGGATAATTCCAGGAATGAAAGGAGCTTTTGACAGCTCTTGGCCTATACTCAGAATTTAGGAGAAATGAGGGGGAGGGGTGGAAATCTCATTGAAATATTTTGAATGTTAAAAGGTCCATGAGGAATGGATGATTCCCACAGTGGGAGAGTCTAGGATAATAATTTAGATGATGGAATGAATGGCTTTGAGGCCAAAGTTGCAGATGATATGAAGATAGGTGGAGGAATTTGTTGCCACAGGTGGTTGTGGAGACCAGGTCATTGTGTGTATTTAAAACAGAGATTGATAGGTCTTGATTAGCCAGGGCATCAAAGTTTATATGGAGCGGCCGGGCTGTGGGAAAATGGATCAGCTCATTATTAAATGGTGGGGAAGACTCTATGGGCTGAATGGCCTATTTCTGCTCCTATGTCTTGGGGTCTTCAAGCTGGAGGGCCCAGTGGGAGGCTGGGGAGCAGGCCACAGGATCTGTCCCGAAGTTCTCTCCCACCACCTCTGCTCCATCTCCACAATTTTCTCACAGTTCACTTCAATAAGCAGCAGGCGCGACCATGATTCATGTGTTTTATTTTTCTTTAAAAGTGGGTTTGTTCTTCTCATGGTCCTGGGTTAACTCCGACAGCATCAATAGCAGCCCAGAGTTGGTATAAAAGTCCAGCAGTTCAGTAGCAGCATGAAACAGAAAGGGCCTCAGCCCCTTCCACTCCTCCCCTCCACAACGGGCTCTGCTGTCACCTCCGAAGGTTTCGTTTGGCCTGTTTTAATAAAGTGTCAAAGTCTAAAGAGTCAAACTTGCTTTTGTTTGAATAGGAACTGATGTCATTGTGGCTGGAATCTGAAAGGAATCATAAAGAGCATCATGAAGTACAACCAAACAAGATCTAAACATAAAGATAAAGAATGAAACATGGGAAAACTATGCTCCAGAACTATGAGAAATACAATAAACACGAGGTTACACATGATACAGTACAATTGGTTACACAGGCTATACACCATGCCCCAAAAGTTGAATAAATGGGTCCCAACAGTATCAGATAGATGTTTTCGCTGTAAGAAGGAAACAGGAACAACAGTACATGCAATTTGGATATGTGAGAAAGTGGAAAAGTTTTGGGAAGATCTAAATCTAAATAAAATCACAAAAAGCAACATACCAAAAAATCCAGAGATCTTTCTTCTAAGTAATATAAGAAGTAAAGAACTTGGACTCGATTTGGATGGAGCACAAAAAATATTTACTATGATAGCCTTAGCTGTAGCAAAAAAATGTATAATGTCAACCTGGAAATCAGAAGAGAGCCTGAGAGTACAGCAATGGTACATAGAAATGAATAAATGTATTCCATTGGAAAAAATAACATATAATTTAAGAAATAACTTCACAGTATTCGAACAAATTTGGGAACCGTACATGGAATACAACAGAGAAGTCCTACCGCGGGCCTCCACCGCCTAAAATGACAGAAGGAGAAGACGAAATGAACTGACCCAGTATGTAAAAGTAGATGACACAATTTTTTTGTTTATTTTCAATGTGTGAGGACATTGTTTAATGGGTTTAATGTATCATATATGTTGAACGTTGGGTGGGTGGGGAGGGGGGAAAAAGGGGAGAAAATTACACTGTGTATATTCAAGAGGGAAATGTTTGTGTGTATTTTGGTCAGTATGGTTCATAGTGTGAAAAATTTTTTTTTTTTTAAATGAAGTATAACCAGACCTTTCACAGGGAGGGGGAGCTATGCCAGGAACCAGACACCCAAGACGGCAGCGTGGGAGAAGGGGGGGGGGGGGAAGCAGCAGGGCGGGAGATGATAGCACGGGGCACAACAGCAGGGGGATGGGTAATTGTCAGGTGTGTATTGGAGGTTGGGGCACTCACCCAGGAGAGAACGTCATCTCTTGCTCACATGGTTAACTATGTTCACCAGTGTGCCATACCTGCGCATTGGGAGAGGTGAGGGACGCAGCCAGGAGGGAATAAGAGGAAAGGGAGGGTGCTGGGGGGGGTGGTTTGAAGCCCACCTGCTCTTACCATGGAATGTCTTCACTCACCCAAATCAGTGTAGTTGGTTTTACAGAACTGGCGACGGCCACCAAAGCAGAGGTCAAAGGGCATTTCGTCAGGTCCTCGCACAGACTGCCCATTCTCAATGGCTGCGAAAGCATCACAGGTGTAGCGGAAGGTGACAAAACCATAGTTGTCCCTGAAAGAGATTGAATGGTTACAACAGGCACCACCAATGGGAGCGCGTTGCCTCAATGCCACCAGCAAGTTCTCACCCGCGAGTCCGGAAGTAAATGTTGCAGTCCTCAATTTCCCCAAACACCTCGAACCGTCTGCGCAACTCTTCACGCATCATTCCAGTTCTGATCTTACCCACGTACACCACTCGCCGCTCCTCCTGTTGGCACAAATCACCATGACTGGCATCTCCACTCCTTCGAATCTCCACCCCACCCTGCCCCTATGCCCCCACACCTTCGGCCCCGCCGCTGCCCCTGCCACCCCCGGCTTCCCTTCCCACAGCAGTGCCTAGCACCTGCTCCACCAACCAGGCAGTGCCAGCCTGAGCTCTGCCTCGAGCCCAGCTGAATACTGAAACCAAAAATCATGGAGGACCCCTTCCACCAAGCACACGGCATCTTTCAGCTGTTCCCATCAGGGAAGAGATAAAGTGTCAGAGGCAGACCCACCAGGCCGAGGAACAGCCTCTTCCCTTGGGCAGTGAGGATGCTGAACAACCAAAGGAACGGCTCACACTAACCACCCGAGACTCTCATATTCATGAAACAATATTTATTTGTAAATATGAAATACTTGTCCTCCATATGTATTGTTTGTCTATATGTATATTATGTCTACTTTTGCACTGAGGATCAGAGAAAGCTGTTTCATCGGGTTGTACTTGTACAATCAGATGACAACAAACTTGACTTCACAACCCATGGGCCCAGGACCCCAGTGCTGAAACACTCTGTCAGCCCACAATATCCCACCTTCCACCCCGGGAGTTATGATCCAGGCCCAAGATACTGGAACTGTCTGCGGAGCGCGTTGCTTACGATGGCGAGCTCTCTCTGCTGGCTGACACTGTGCTCCTGAGCCTCCTGCCTGGAGTATCGATATCGGTGTCTTGACCCCACGTCATATGGATCAAACTCATCTGTGAAGTAACTACAGGAGCAGAAAGTTAGAACTCGTCCCACAGCATGTGCAGATTACTGCCCCAATGCCTGCCACCTTCCCCAGCAATGGAGTTTGGGGAGACAAACCCACCAACCTCCCCCACACCCCCAACCTTCCCACTGCCCCGCCATCCACCCCTCCCACCTCCATTCCCCAACAACCTGACTGTCCACTGCCCCACCATCCACCCCTTCACACCCTGCAACCTGCCCCAGAATCTCACCTCATGCGGGCACTGCGTCTCTGTGGTGATCGGGATCTTGACCTTGACCCAGATGTAGACCGGGAATATGACCTGGATTGTGAGCTGGACCTGGAATCTGATTGTGAGCTGTGTCGGGAGTGCCGAGACCGTCTCCTGTAGCACCTGTTCCCAAGAAGAGTGGTTAACCATGATCCCTCCACTCCAGGGTGACATGCACAGCATGGCTGTGGGTTGTGGGGAGTGGACTCAGACATTTTTGCGTCTGTAGTTTGACAATAGATTTTTAATTAAATATAATGAATATAAAATAATTAACTGATTATAATTTTAATTAAATATAATGAAATGACATCTCCACGCTCCCCCCTCCCCACGGTCCCATCTCTCCATGGTGAGATCCACCTGTTAGCGCCAAAATTTCCATCGCCAAATTGTGCAGCCTAAACTGTGGAGGCCAAAATGTCTTGGACCCTGAGGGGAGACGTTCCATCTACTCACAATACTCCCAGTGCTGTGGGATGATGGGAGATGATCCACAGTTCCTCGCTGCAGGAACACCAGAGGGAGCCAGACACCCGTAGCCATCAAGGGTGCAACAAACAGGTGGCTTGAGATCAACTATTGAATGCTTCTGCTACCCAGTGCTGCTTTGCCACAAGTCCAGAGTACAAGGTGGATATCCAGGCTGATGCAGCTTCTCTTGATCTTTGGGGAACCTATACAAGATCTGTTCCATCTCCTACACTGAGTAAATCCATTTGACTAAATGACTTGTGTCAATGATAGAACATAGAAATTTACAGCACAGTACAGGCCCTTCAGCTCAGTGTTGTGCCGACCCAATACCCTACTCTACCAGCTACAATTTCCCCACTGCATAGCCCTCCACTTTCCTCAGTTCGATGTACTTATCTAATATTAGCCCCCTTTAAACTGCAGCACCTGGGTAGCCCTCCTGGGACCAGGGTGCAATTACTGGGGCAAAGGTGCTGGAAGGACCTTTAAATTGCAGGGGGACTGATCCATTAAATCACCAACTGGGCAATATAAGGGGGATCCCACCCCCACAATCACGTGTCACACACTCACTGGAAGTACCACCGGGATGGTCAGATGCTGCTGCCTGGCCACACACGCAAGCAAGTGCTGACATCACTGGAATAAGCGGGTCAGTCATTTTCCTGTTCAAATTGCCTGTTGACGCGACATAGTTAAGTTTACCTGGGTTTCCTTACTACCTCTGAGGAAGGTCAGAGACCTAGTTGGATTCCGACGAGGTTGACCGGGTCGGACTCTTTCTAACTGCAACATAACTAGGAAAATTGCCATTTTACACAGCAAAGGGTGTAAGTTTCTTAAGCAATCCAATTGAACCTGCCTCCATCATCGTGCCAGCAGTACATTTCATGCACCCACCACTCATTGTGTGAAAATCTTACCTCTTACATTCCCCCATACGTACTCCCAAGCACATTAAATCTCTGCCCCTTCGTTTTAGCCATTTCAGCCTCAAGGAAAATCCCTCTGGCCATCTACACCATTAATGCCTCTCCAAGTTCACTCAACTTATTCTAATAAAGTGTCCTTTCCAATCCAGGCAGGGTCCTTCTAAATCTCCTCTGCACCCTCTCTACAGCATCCACATCTTTCCTGTAGCTTCTTAAGCTCATTCCTGGCAATCTTGCAATCCTCTTGCACATCTAGTGACTGACAGAATAGTTCTGCAGCAACTCACTGCCAATAGGAGCAGTGGGTGCTCTCTCACCAGTAGATCTGAGTGCCAATCCAGGACAAGGGCTTGTGGAAGCGCACTGACCCACTGGGGAAAACCCTCAATCTGGAAGCCAATCGTTAGCAAGAAAGTGGTGACAGAGGTGCCACTGCGTGTAGGTCACACTCTGATGGAGACTAGGTGGTTTGTGATGGTGGTATGGGAAATCCAGCAGGTTCACAACCCCATGGTCAAGTTGGTGGAGGGGCCAAAATGGATTGGATGGGCTAGGGGAGCCATGAGTTGGTTCCCAGTGGCATTGAGGGGTACAGGACTCTGCCCATCTACACATCATCATTACCACTCTCAACACTGTGCTCCCTTCTCCCCCACTCTCCCAGTGCTCTGAATGGCAGATCCACATGCCACATGCAAGAAGCTGAGTGGTTTTCCCAGAAACAGGCTGAGTGCCAAAAAGGACCTCAAACTCACTGAAGTTGGGTGGTTGTGAGGAGAACAGTGGGTAATGGCAGCAAGGTTCTGAAACCATAGCAGTGACCCTGTGGGGCATGTTGAGCTGGAATCCTGGGGGGGGGAGGGGTCAGCTTGAGTTAGGGGCACATTATACAAAATAAAAACATGCCCTGGCGACATCCATGCCAACCTCATCCCCCTGTGAGATGGAACCATATCCTTCTGCACCATGTGATTGGATCTGCCTCCACTAACTCTGGCAGCAGGTTCCAGACACTAACCGTTCTGCATAAAATAATTGTCCCTCAGATCCCTTTATAACTCCTACTTCTCGCCTCTGACACCCCTACCCTCTATTGGTAACCCTCCCCCCACCAAATTTCATTCACTCCAGGGAAAACAAGCCAGCCTGTTGATCTCTCCCCTCCAGTCCAGGCAACATCCTGGAGAAGTTCCACATGCCTCCACAACTCCAGAACACCCACAGCTCAATGATTCATGGGTCAGAGGGTGACTGGCTGCTGTGACTGTCCTGTAGCGCACACATGAAAGACAGATGGTGTGGAGAGTTGATGGGAATGTTGGGGTAAATATGGATGAACTGAGATGGGGGGAACCTGGTGAGGGGGATGAGGTGAACCAGGAAGGGGTGGGGGGCAAGGGGTGTGGAACTGGGGATGGGTAAACTGGGAAAAGGTGGGAGGGCCAGAGGCGAAGCAGAGAGGGGCAAGATGGAGAGGAGGGGTAACCAGTGAGAGGCAAACCAGGGGGTTTGAATCAGAGAGGGGTGGGGAGGGGGGGAAAGTGAAGTGGAAGGCAAGATATATACATCACAAACAAGATCAGACCAATGAACCTCGGACATGCCAGGTAAACACTAACCTCACCATCAAAGCCTTACCGTCTTCTTTTCTGGGCTGGAGACCGGGACCGGGACCGGGAGCAGGAGCGGGAACTGGAGCAAGACGAACTGGAACACTCCCGACTGTAGCACGGCGAGGCCTGGGACCTTCCACGGTTCTCGAAGGAATCCAAAGGTTCTTCCTCTATGTGAGAGCCACCCTGGGTTGGTGAACAAGTTTGGCTGCTGTGTCTCTCTGCTCCACCCTGAAGCTTTAGTGGTAGGACATCCTCCCCTGTAAGCCGGTGCTGATCCACATGACTTCCACCATGTGACGGCAGACCAGCTGCCAACACATGGCTGCGGGACTTTTCAGGTCGATGTTTCAACAACGTGATGGGTTTGATGACAATATTAGCATGACGCTTTACATTCCAACGGCAGCCAACATTGGGTCTGGGTGTGGGTCGTGGAATCAGCCTGTCCACACTGGGCAAACAATACTCGTGATCCCTGTGGGCTGTGTTTGGAGTGGCCGTGGAATTGGACATCCGCGGTGGACTCAGCGCTCCCACACACATTGTGTGCCTGTTCTGCACAACCTGGGCCTCAGTTCGCCTCCCAGAGAGATGTGGAGAGACTGGGCCAGACTCAGCATGACTGCCCACGGAAACGAGGGATTTCCAGCACTGGTGGGGGGGTGTGGCTGGGGGGGTCAAACCTACAGAAACACAAGCTCTGTTAGAAGTGACTTGTTGTCCTAACCCTAGCGTATCCAACATCCTTCCCGCACACCCCCTCCCCCCCAACCCACCGCTGGCCATGGCCCACAAAACACTCACATATAAAATCATATATGTCCTTCAACTCCAGGGGATACCTCTCCCTAATACGGTGGGGCACAATCCCATACCATGGAGGGGTTCTACCCCCCACCCCGGTGCGACACCTCTCCCAAGGAGCAGACCCCTGTCACTTCCCAACTGTGGGAGACAGCCCACCAGCATCCCCACTCTCCACCCTGACCTGGGGCTAGTGATCCCTCCCCACAGATCCCTCCTTGCACAGGGAAATGGACCCCTTCCCGCAGACCTGACACTGTCCTTAGGCAATACCCAACCTCACCTGCTGTACTTGCCAATTCTGCTGCCAACACATGATCCAGAAACCTCTTCTCATCCGGCATCTCTGTCCTGGAGAGACACCAAAGATCAGAGATTGGCTCCAACCCCCACACTCACCCATCCCCAATGCCCTTTGCCCATCCCCGACACCTCTTGCCCATTCCTGACCCCTTCCCAATCCCCCGAACCCCACTCCCTACACTCCAAACCCTGACCCCTCCCCTACTACTCTCTCCCACCACGTTCCCCTCGCCCTCCCCTCCCCTCCACTCACCCATCCCCCTTCCCCCTCCACTAGCCCATCCCCAACCGCTGTCCCAAACCCACTTTGACCCCCACTCAAACCCTCTCAAGCCCGTCACCATCTCAACCCCAGCCACAGACCCATTTCCACTCCTCACCAACTTACCCACTGCCACCTCCAAGGGACTGTTCCTCATGGCCTGAAAAGCAAACACAGTCATCGGTCCCTCATTGCTTTGTACGCGGCCCCGCGAAGCATTGAACGCAGCCCTGTGCTACACCAGCCACTGAGCAGATTCACAAATCCCACTTGAATTGGGTTGCCCTTCCCAACCCAGACCCCTCACATCTCCCCGCATGAACCCTCCACGTAACCCCGCCATTCCCCCACCACCAGCCCCCACAACCCCCTTTTCTTACCCTCAGTCACTTCAAATTGCTCCAGCAAACTCATCACGTCACCGGCTTCAATCCCTGGGAAGAGAACACGAATGAACCCTCACCCAAACTTCACAAACACCCAAATAGGCCAGAAACACCCTCATCCCCAGCAGCCCTCTCCCCCACCTATGCCATTCCCATTCACCCATCTTGGCCCCATAATGTGCCCCTTATCACATCCCACTCCCTCCCTGACCCAGCTCCTGGAAGCCCCCATCCCGATCACTGCCCTCAACTCCATAGGGATTTCCCAGTTAAGATTCAATGTTCCCCAGTCCCACGAACAACACACCTTCTGCGTTGTCCTTGGCTGGGACTTCTTGAATGTTGTAGATTGCCACACTCCGTCTCAAGTGCTCAATCGCAGACATCCTGCTGCATTGATGCTGTGTTGGTGTGGACTGGTGAAGCAGCCGCAGATGACCAGAACTAGCGACGGGTCCTCTAGGCGATGTTACTGGTCCATCCTGTGACAGTTTGCTTTGCATGTTCAGCCTGTTCTCCCCAAAGGCAGGGTGGGCTGGGAGAGTTGGCCCTGGGCTGGAAGTCGGGGCAGCCAGAGGAGTCTGGATGTGGACCAGACATGGGGGATGAACAGGCAAGGTTCGGCCAAGGACTGGAGTAGATTTCATTGTCAGTATAGGGCCCGGCACGGCGGGGGCCCGGCTCGGTGCGGGGCCCGGCACGGCGGGGACCCGGCTGGGTGCGGGGCCCGGCACGGCGGGGACCCGGCTGGGTGCGGGGCCCGGCACGGCGGGGACCCGGCTGGGTGCGGGGCCCGGCACGGCGGGGACCCGGCTGGGTGCGGGGCCCGGCACGGCGGGGACCCGGCTGGCTGCGGGGACCGGCACGGCGGGGACCCGGCTGGGTGCGGGGCCCGGCACGGCGGGGACCCGGCTGGGTGCGGGGCCCGGCACGGCGGGGACCCGGCTGGGTGCGGGGCCCGGCACGGCGGGGACCCGGCTGGGTGCGGGGCCCGGCACGGCGGGGACCCGGCTGGGTGCGGGGCCCGGCACGGCGGGGACCCGGCTGGGTGCGGGGACCGGCACGGCGGGGACCCGGCTGGGTGCGGGGACCGGCACGGCGGGGACCCGGCTGGGTGCGGGGACCGGCACGGCGGGGACCCGGCTGGGTGCGGGGACCGGCACGGCGGGGACCCGGCTGGGTGCGGGGACCGGCACGGCGGGGACCCGGCTGGGTGCGGGGACCGGCACGGCGGGGACCCGGCTGGGTGCGGGGACCGGCACGGCGGGGACCCGGCTGGGTGCGGGGACCGGCACGGCGGGGACCCGGCTGGGTGCGGGGACCGGCACGGCGGGGACCCGGCTGGGTGCGGGGACCGGCACGGCGGGGACCCGGCTGGGTGCGGGGACCGGCACGGCGGGGACCCGGCTGGGTGCGGGGACCGGCACGGCGGGGACCCGGCTGGGTGCGGGGACCGGCACGGCGGGGACCCGGCTGGGTGCGGGGACCGGCACGGCGGGGACCCGGCTGGGTGCGGGGACCGGCACGGCGGGGACCCGGCTGGTTGCGGGGACCGGCACGGCGGGGACCCGGCTGGGTGCGGGGACCGGCACGGCGGGGACCCGGCTGGGTGCGGGGACCGGCACGGCGGGGACCCGGCTCGGTGCGGGGACCGGCACGGCAGGGACTGGCAAGGAAGGTGCCCGGCTTAGTTTGGGTACCAGTACGGCAGGGACATGGGTCGGCATGGGGACCGGCACAGCAGGGGCCTGGCCTTGCATGGAGACCACCGCAGCAAGGACACAGCTCGTTGTGGGGACTGACATGGCAGGAATCTGGCTTGGTATGGGGACTGGGTATGCAGATTCCTGGCTTGGACGAGAGCATTGTGCTGACTGGAAGACCAACGGTGTACTTTGGGCAGAGATCAGGGTGGTGGCCTGGGACAAAGCTTTGGCCATAGTTGCATTTTGTGCACATGAAGAGGTGCAGTTGAGTGCCAGGGCATCACTGTGGGGCACAGTGGTGTTGCCATGCGGCTCTGGGACTTTGCCGTGGGGTGTGGGCCCATTGTTCCTGTGCCAAGGCCCAGCAGCCTGCCCCTGTTCTAGGGGGCTGTGGTTTGGCACAGATAATCCCGTGGGTGAGGTGATGTGGCCAAGCGGCAGTACACTGAGCTGCCCATGCACGATGGAATGGATGGGAACCACGGGCCAGGCACCGCTGGGATTGGAGCCAGGGGGGGGATCTGAAGTACGTGGGACCTCGTCACGCAGCCGCTGCTGCAGGCGCTGTCGATACTGCTCTAGGCTGATGGGACGCACTCGGAGCTCAGTGGTGGTGGGAGAACAAGCTGTGGGGGGTTGCAGCGGGGCCAGGGGAGCGGCTGGTGGGGGCAATGCCAAGGGGGATGGAGGGGGCGACTCTGAAGGGGATGGAAGGGCCAGAGGGGGCAGCCTCGAGTGGGATTGAAGGGCCGGAGGGGGCGGCCCCGAGGGGGTCTGAGGAAGAAGCTGGGGTGACCCCGAGGGGGATGGTAGGGCTGGAGGGAGCAACCCCAAGGGGGCAGGAGGGGGAAGTCTGGAGCCTGGTTTCACTTCACGCCCCTCTGCACCCTCTGGGGTGTTGGAATCTCTCTGCAGACGCCCTGCTGTAGAGTGGGGCTCTCCCACCTCTCCCCCTTCATGGATGTGACTGCTGCCTCTCAGCCCACATGTCTGGGGTGCCTGCCTCTGAGGGCTTGCAATTCTCTGGTTCCCAAGCATCCTTCGCCTGCCCTGCCCTCGGGTCACAGCCCTGCCTCTGCTCTGCATCCTCCTGGTCACCAGCCCCGCATGGTCCATCTGCTGCCTGAAACGTCCTGTCTCCTGCAAACCAACAGCGAGTCCAGCCTGCAGCTCCTGCGCACCGCTCACAGCCTGCAGCTGTGCTCGGAGGCTGGACCGGGTAAGTGGTGGTTCCACACGACAAACCCTCACAGCTGCTGAACCTACAGGCTTGGCCGTCTTCCTCGGCCGTCCCCTCTTCCTTCGAGTTGGTGGGTTCTCCTGCTGTACTGAGTCAGGCCTGTCCGGTCCCAACAGTGCCCCAGGCAGGGCCGTCGAGGCAGGGCCTGTTCCCTGGACTCCAGGCAGGGTCCCCAGGTGCAGAACTCCAGCAATCATAGGCTTTTCATCAGATGAAAACACTTCAGACCTGTGCACTGGCCTGAAAGGAACCTGGTGGCCCTCACAGAGAATGTCCACCTCTCCTTTTTGAATGACTTCCAAATGAACGGTGCTGGTTGCTGGATCAGAAGGCAAGCAGTAAGGGTGGATGAACTTGATCAGGTCGGAAAGTGATACATGTTCCACATTGATCACACATGGCACGTTCTCCTCCAACACTGATGTAACGCTGTCCTCCAACCCTGCTGTATCCAGCTGCTCCAGGACTGCATCACATACACTACTGGCCTCATCACCCAAGTGACACAGCCATTTCTCTTCACCATGATTCTTCTTAGCTAGCTCCTCCGACCTCCATAAGACTCCCTGGGGAGCAGCTGGCTCCACAAGGTCCTTCCCCAAATCTGGGAACGAGGCCCAAGAGTGTCGCTCAACCTAGAAGGCAACAAGAGAGCACAAATGTGATCATAGGAGCACAGGAAGGGTGAAGGGCTCTCTGTATGTGAGGCCTCCATTGACTGAGCGTTCCGTCTTTGAGGGGGGAGGGTCGGAGGGTATGTAAAAACCAGGCAAGAATTAGAATGTGGGCCAGTGGGGTGAAGGGTGCTGAGGAGAATGGAATGGATCAGGAGATGGCCTTTTATCCCTTTTAAACCAAATGAGCTACCTCCTTTTTACTCATAACTTGAAGAAGGGTTCAGGCCTGAAACGTTGGTTATATATCTTTATCTCTTATGGATGCTGCAAGACCTGATGAGTTCCCCCAATGATTCTGCTTTTACTATAATCACAGAGTCAGCACTTTCATGTTTCACAGAAGAGATAAGGGACAAGTTATACGAAATTGTAACGTTCTATGGTCATACCACTGGGCTCTAGACAGTCAGGTAGATGATGTGCTGTTGTTCCTCCTCTGGGGCCTCTGACAGTGGAGAAGGACAAGACAGGCAGCTCAGCGTGGAAATGAGAAGGGGAGTAAAGTGCTAGCAACAGGGATGCCTTGATGGTCACTGAGGACAGTTAGTGGACAGACAACTATCTGTCTGCGCTTGGTCCAATGAAGTCTGAGCCCATCCATTCTCCTCATTCTCCCATGAATTCCTACATCCCCTACAACTGACATACGCCTCCAGGAAGAATGTTCCCAAAGTCTTGGGTTTTTTTTTGGGGGGGGGGGGGAGGAAAAAGAATCCAGAACAAGGGGTTGCAGTTTAAGAATAAGAGGAAGGCTGTATAGGATTAGATGAGAAGAAACATTCACCCAAAGAGTTGTGAATTTGAGGAACTCCAGACATTTGTCGAGTTCTATAGATGTATTCAAAAGAGAATTGGGTGTGGCCCTTATGGCCAAAGGGTTTGAGGTGTGAAGAGAAAGCAGGAACAGGACTGAGCTCACACAATCAGCCATGATCGAAGTCAATGGCAAGATTCAATGAAAGGCCTCTGCTCCAACTTTTTTGACCAAATCCTCAATATCTCTGGACATCCAGGGCTCTCTAACCCTGCCAGCCTTCCTCCTTCTGCCACACCCTCTCCTCCCAATTAACCTTTGCAGGATCCTGTTCAATGCCATCAGAGTTGGCCTTGCCCCAATTTAGCACTTTAACTTGTGGACCAGTGCTATTTTATTGGATTGAGACTGGGAAAAAGTAAGACTGAGAAAAGGAAGAGGACAAACAATGTTCTGGTTAAATGGAAACTAACACAGAAATAACTTTGAATGGAAAGAAAAATTAAACAAATAGTGGCCGACTGTCTCCTGCTGATCCCAAGTAAGATTAGCTTGATATTATCCCAGTCGCAGCTAGGATGTGCTCTCTCACCCCAAGTAGCTCATCATGCAGATCCTTCGCTGAGGTGAATAACTTAGTGTCAGGAAGCGTATCAAATGGAGAGGGATTTTCATCATCGACAGCGTCTAGTATGTCATTCAGGGCCGTAAGTAGCATAGCTTCACTCTCCTCGTCCAATGGGCATTTATTCTGCAAACAAAGCAGGGTTGATAATTGATGGCAGTAAAGCACTGTCAATATAAGTACGTTGTTGACAAGGACAGACACACTCTCCCACACATTCACAGGCCTTGGGATGTCAAATAATTATCAGCTCAGTCCAATACTCGAAACAATAATTCATACAATCCTTAAACTTTGGAGAATGCAAACTATTGGTGGTGAAACCCAGGTAGCACCTTCAGGAATAGGCTGGTGGTGGATGAGCAGATTTTCCTGACTACTAACGTCAGTCTAACACTTGTGCTGCTAATATTTGGTCTGTTATACCACAGTGTTACACATTTTTCCAGTGAGCTCTGCAGTTTACAGGGAGTGCAGCACCAGTCGGTCTCTCTTCTCACACTGAAGCAAAGCCAGAGTGTCCATCCTCCACTTGGTGTGGACTGCATTCCATATCAACCCTCCCCCGCACTCCCCCGACCCTGCGCTATCCACCGACCAGGTGCAGACCCTGCGACCCCTGTCCATGCTACTCCCCAACCCAGCGCTCCACCAACCCCCTCCTCCCCCAGTGACCCCTGACCCCACACTGACTCCAGTGCACCAGATTGCCTATCACCATTTCAGATATAGAACCATCTCCAAACCCCATCACACTTGGGGAATCCAAATTCAAACCCCCAGATTCACATTTCTTTTTTATTGTTGTATCATATTCTTAAATGAATTATGAAGAGATGTCCATGCACTGTTTTTACTGCACTTTTCTTCATGCCTTGTACCATCTCACCTATTGTAACACAAATCCTGAGTCCGTTGCTTAATTATTATTATTATTGCACTACCTGCTGTATTAGTTGACTTGTCTGAATAGCACACAAAATAAAGCTTCTTATGGTACTTCAATTTACTTGATAAGAAACAATTCAATGTCATTTGCATTGTAACCAGTGTCACCTGGAATTGCATACAGTGAATGAACAAGATGAGAGGAGTGTCCCAGGGTTCACAGTCATTATGTGATCATCTCCTACCTCCGAGGGTGATGAATCTTCAATGATGGAAATTATGGTCTGGTCAGCATAACCATGAGAAGCTCCTAAAATCTCTGCAGAGTCCAAACCTGTGCTGATGTGGTCAGGAAAGTTGGACGAGAAATAACCTTCCCCATTGGCCGTCTGCAATAAAATCAAATCACAGAAATAACTTATTGGAAGAATGGGCTGGTGAAACTTCACAATCAGAAACTCCGTCATTACCTGAAGCATTACAGGTCCCAGAACAAGTCTACCTGTAACTGATTCCCTCCTCAGACATGCAGCCAAACGCCACTAGGAAAGTAGCACCTGCAGCATTTTCACCTTTCCATAGAAAATGGGTCAGTATGGACAAGTTGGGGGGCCAAAGGGCCTGTTTCCCACCCTATGGGTTCAGCAGCTTTGGCTTCTGAACTCTTCTTGGATATGCAGATGGATCCTTGGAACAGACCCAACAGGAGCATCTCTTAAACGACAGAGCCTTTCCAGAGGAGGGACAGGGTCGTAGGTTACCATGTATTGCAAAAACAACATATGCAAAATCACTGGGTCTGGTTACCTATGACCATGTCCTCCTTTGGAATGGCCACCCTACTGTCCAGCCCACAAATAGAGAGGGACTTTCATCCTATTCCGCAGATGGTGATCACCCCCCCCCCCGATGGGTGAATCACATCACATATCCAACCTCACGACAGAGCAACAGTGGGACTGGACGGGACGGACCGGGACAAGCGTCCGCCTCGCTTCCTCATGCCCACGTGTTGGCCCGGGCGGCCACGTGTCGACACCCCAGCCCGGTTCCCTTCCCCCCCCTCCCCCACCCCCACCGTCGCCGCCGCACACGTGTCACGGCTCCGCTCCCTGCTCCCAGCCCCGGCGGCCCCCCCCGCCCCCGCGCCCGCCCGCCTCCCTCCGATCCCCGCGCCGCACACGTGTCACGGTAGCGGCTGCCGGTCCCGGGTGGGGGAATAAGGGGAACCCGGAGCGGCCGAGCGGCCCCAGCGCTCACCGAGGTGGATTCCTCCTCCGTGGCCACCTCCAGCCTCCGGCTTCGCCCGCGGCCCCGGCCTCGAGTTCGCGAGGCGACCGCCCGCCGAGCCGCCATCTGCAGCCAACTCCTCGGCTTCACTTGCTCCACCGGCCTCTGCCTTCCGCTTCCGGAACCATGTCCCGCCTTTCGCCTGTCCATCAGCGCAGCTGTCGCCCTGCCCTGTCCGTGTGCAGATCCCGATCCCCGCGGGAGGATCTGATGCCCCTGGCCCACACCGTGGTCCGGGCAGGTCCTTGCAGATGGGCCGAACGTCCACCCACATTCCGGTCGGAAGGGCGGAGATGGGCCGAAGGGCCAGCTTCCACGCTGCGTGTCATCACTGCTTCAATGTCGGTGTGAAGGTACTGACTACAATCGTCCAGGTGTTTGTACTGAGGTATCTCCCCGTCCCAGCCCCTGCATCCTGCCCCCAGCTCCTTCCCCTGCACCCCCTGTCCGCTCTTCCCTCCCTCACCTCCATCAGGGACCCAAACACCCCTTACACATGAACCATCCAACCCCCTCCCTCCGTTTGCACCCCCAAACCCCCTCCCCTGTACCATCTTCAATCCCCTGCCCTGGACTCACCACTTCTGTCATCAGGAGACAGGAGACAGCACCCCGCCCACAAACCGATCTGGGCAGCATGCAGGTTACCTGGGATACAAGTACCTGAAGAAGGAAGGGATCTGGATCGACTGAGCACCTGCCTCCCCTCCCCAATGGGCACAGCCCACGGATTTTAAAAATTACTTACCTATCCTACCAGTGTACAAGTTAAAACAGGTGAACGCCAAGAATGAGTTCCACCTCTTTTACAGCACACATCTCATAACTGGTCCTTCACAGCTGCCTGCGAGATTGATTGCAGCCTGAAGCCAATCTGCAGGTATCTTCACAGATATAGGTACCCGAGGCCAGTCCAGGTACTTGTATCTCAAGGTAAAACCGTGGTTGAAGTGTAACAACAATGCTGGAGAAACTCGGGTGCCTGCCTACATTTTGCTTAAACCTTGATGAAGGGCTCAAGCCCGAAATGTTGCTTATGTATCTTTATTTTTGCTACATGAAGTACACTGACCTGCTAAGTTTCTCCAACATTGTGTTTTTAGCCCAGTTATCAAATTACTCCAGGTGTATAGGGTGACTAGTTGGAAGGTGGTGTAGACTGTGGGTGGATGTAATATTTGCTCACAGCAGTCATGACTTTCCACCTACTTGCTGTCTGACCAATGAGGTGACCCTCTGTGTTAACTGTCACCCCTCCAAGGACAAAAACACCATGTCATTTGGCCCTCAGGCTAGTAGAAGTCCCTGGAGACTGCCTAATTAAGCACACAACGAAATAGAATTATACCCAGTATTATGACCTCGAGTTGCCAATAGCCCACAGCTTGTGAAGGTCCTTCAGCCACAGAGTCCCTTGCTTGTCCATTACAGTGGGCACTATCCTATAAGGTCATCTGCTATCTTTCTCAGCGAGGGAGGGGGTTTGGTTTCCCCAATTCTGGTGCCCTGTGCCAGTCCACTGCTCCTCCAGGGACTCGATTCCCTTGAGGCCGCTGCCCAGCACAGGTGCTGCCATCTTGGCCCCAGATCTCTGCAGTTGCAGGATTTTTAAATAAACCACCATCAGCTCCTTTAACAGGCAGTTGAAAGCCTGTATGGAGCGAAAGGATTGAGTGCCAGGAGGATAGACCTTGCAGAGGATGCATTGCTGTGACTCTGCTCCCTGTGGCACCACACCAACGGCAGCACTGACATATTTTTCTACTGCCACATGTTCCACTGACTGGCCCACAATCTTGCTGCAGGCTCTGAAAGCCTTCCTTGCTGTCCACTACACCTGCAACCTTTGTGTTATCTACAGATGCTGATCCAGTTAACATATTATCATCCGGATAGTTGATATCGATGAGAAACATCCATCCCTGAGGCACACCACTACTCACAGGCCTTCACTTCACCATGAAGCAGACACCGCCACCTCTTCTTTTCCTCAATGACACTGTCCAATCCGTACGACATCAGGAGATTCCCTCAGGCTGCAGGGTTCTACTGACCCCAGGGGTCAGAGGGTCAGGATGACCCCAGGAGTTGGGGTCCTGTTTGAGCCCAGGGATCAGAAAGTTGGGGGCCATGGGTGAACCCAGGGGTCAGGGGTGAAGCCGACACACAGCCACCCCTCATGTCCCTCTGATGCAGCAATCTCATCATCAGTTTTATTCTCCAGAGACTGCACCCTGGCTTGAAGGATATTGGAGAGGAGGGGCAGAGACCCTCGACTTCAGTCTTACTTGGAGATCACTCCAGCGAGCCTGTTTTCAAACACACAGATGCTTCAGGGTGTTGACCTTGCATGCTTTGTGTGCTGAGAGCTCATTGTATCAACTCAAAGCCTGTTAGCATTGAATGACCATAGGATAGGGCTCAGCTGGGGTATCTGAGCTGGAACAGAGTCCTGGGACACATGACCAAAACTCCTTTCAACTCAAGACTAGTTCAGGAGATGATCTCCCAGCCTGTGCTGTATTTTTTAAATAAATATTTTTATTTATTTAATAACTAGTTATTTAATAACTAATTTCCTAACTCTGCACCTTGCCCACTCACTCCAGTCCCACCCTCTCTTTGCTGCCTTCAACCGGTTGAGGCTGTTCTCACCTGACCCCTTCCCTCCTAACATTCCAGGACCCTCCCCTCCCTACCCACCATTCCAGGTCCCTCTCTTCTGCACCCTCCACTCCAGGACCCTCCCCCACCCATCACTCCAGAACCCACCCCTCCCCTTTCTCCACTCCAGGACCTTCCCTCCCCACCCACCACTCCTTGACCCTCCCCTTCCCAAACCACCCACCACTCCCAGTCTCTCCCCACCCCACCTGAACACTCCCCCCCCCTCACCACTACCAGACCCTCCCCTCCCCACTCCCAGAGAATCCTCTCCTTTCTCCCCCTCACCCACTTCAGGACCCATCCTACCCACCACTCCAGGATCCTCCCATCTCCTCCCCTCCCCCACCCACCACTCCCAGAGGATCCTCTGTCCCCCCCCACCCCCCTCATCCACTTCCTCCTATTCCTTTCCAGGATCCCCTCCACTCACCCTCCTATACCTCACCCTCTCCCACCACTCCAGGGCCCTTTCGCCTTCCAGCTTTGTAAGCTTCCCCTCTCCCCTGGGGTCTCCTGGGAGGGGTGCTGATGTTGGGGAACTGCAGGACCATTCCTGCAACATGGTCCAGAGACCACGTTTAGGGTTTGTGAGATTCGTAAACAAAAAGCAGCATTTGCCTTGTTTTCTGCATGAACATTTTATTGAAAAGAAACATTAAACTAATAATTTTGCACAAAATAAAAACACAATCTTCCCACAGCAGCTGGGAAATGTTTCAGCAAGATTAGTAGCAGAGCTCTCACATTCTACCCCAGCAGAGATCTGCTGCATGTGGAGTTGAACTCCTTGGCCAACCCTAAACCACTGCCTGAGGAAGTAGCTGACTTGTGGACTAGTGCAAACCATGAGGTGCAGGAGGACTCAGCAGGTCAGGCAACATCCATGGAGGGAAATGGCCAGTCAACAATTCGAGAACAAGGCTCCCGACCCCAAACATCTGCCCGATCCAGAGAGTCCCTCCTGCACTGAGTTGTTCACTCCAACCTCTGCAGTTCTTGTGTTTGTCCTGTGGACCAGCGCAGAAGCTGACATCTGGGCTCAGTGTTCATTTTATAAACATTCTTTACAATTCGTCAGCAATGAATTTAAGAGTTTTGCATCAGTGCTGGAATCTCTTGGACTTCCAACTTGCTCTGAGATCATCCAACTGCAGGTGTTGTAAATGCTGAGCGAAATTGGCAGCTCCTACGTAGAGAAGAAGAGTCAGAGGCAAAGCTGTTGCTACCTGATGCAATGTTTGCATATGTTCTAAGATATGCTACATATGTGAGCTGCCTCTCTCAACAACTTGTACTGGAAAACGAGTTTGTGGCAATAGATAACCAGCATAATAGCTGAAACTTCTGTTACGAGCCTAGAAGACCCCAAAACCCAGCAGCAACAGATATTCACCAAGACAAATGGTTACTTAAACAAAGTTGCTTTTAATTATCTTTAAACATGAAAACAGAATCACACTTTAACTTATCACTATTGACTTAACTAACCTAACTTAAACCCCTAAATCTAAGCGCTCGTGCTTGTAATGCGTGTGTAAGTTCAGAAAAAGTTCTTTGGTTCACGGTCCAATCTCACTTCTCATTCCTCCAAATTCACTGGTTGCAGGCAATTCTTAGACTGTGCATAGAATTTAACATTTATAAAGTTCACCAGGTTTTGGTGCTTGAAAGGTAAATGGTTACTGCTTAGGAAGGTTCTTGTCCGTTTTCAGAGAGATTTGTTGTTCGCTAGACACCCACAAGTGATTCATTTTTAATCAGCCACTTCAGTGTCTTACCAAAGAAACTTGCCTCTTCAGGGTTCTCCAGATGATAACCTCTTTCTTTCAGGTCACCACAGAGTTCCTTCTTGTTTCTCTTATTTCAAGTGAAACATTAGACAGCCAGTCCTCTCCTCTTGCATGAACCACAAGGGCTTTAATCAGGCTGAACTAAGCATTCATAACCCATCTTCCAAATGGGGTTTTCCACAAGCTTGCCAGCTTGTCCTGTTCCAGTCCCAGCTGCTGCTGCTGACTATAAAATTGTAGAACTGAACTCTGATTCTATCTCTCCCCCCCCCCCAGAGAAAAAGCCTGTTTTACTCTCTCTCTACTTGCAAAACCACATGATCCTCTTAGAACAGCAAGTTCCCCTCCAGACAGTCTGCGGCTCCAAAAAGTTCTTTCATCTGTTGCCTTTTTGTAAACAACAATTCATTAGTGAATTCTCTTGGGCATTCTCCAAAGCTTTTGCAAAGGCCAACATGTCTAGCATGAGCAGAGCTCCAGTATTTTAAATAAGATCTGTTTTAAAGTGTTTGTATGTGACCTACACTAAAAAACCTGCCCCAATTTATCCCAAAAACATATCTATATACAAAACAAACAGAACATAATCTGTCACACTTCATTGTTATCTGTAGTGTAAATATATGAAATCATTTCCTGGACAAATGGTGTCCCTCTGCATGAACCAGTCAGCTCCAATCTTTGATCTTCTCGTCACTTCAGACTCACAGGAACTAACTTTGTTCTTCACGCCCCTGGTGGTGTAATTGCTGTGAAAATTACTGCACTGTCCATGGTTGAGTGAAACAGGATCTATTAGACCTCAGTGAGATGCAAAAATTATGGTTTTCTGAACATAAGGTAATCAGACCAAACTTTTTGATACTAGGCTTGGCATTGGGTTCCATTTCCGAGCCATATTTTGGAAGGATTTCAAGGCCTAGAACAGTATTGGGAGATTTCCCAGGAAAGTCCCATTTCCAGGCGATTGACAAGCACCAGGTCATTTCTCCCCTCCTTCACCGACTAAGTGGATCAAGAGGTTATCGCCCTCCTCATTAGAATGGAAGCTTCAAGTCACAGTAATAGGTCTTCAAAATTGCAAACATTCTCCCCGAGCATCCTCCTTTTCATTGTAAAGATATGGCTATGAGTTCTTGCCCACCCTGAAGGTCCTGGTTGATGTTGTGGACTCAGCAGTCCTTCTGCTGACGGTCAGGACCCAGCAGTTCTCCTGCTGACAGTCAGGGAGAGTGGCAGGATTTACATTGAGCAGTGATGAGGTAACGGGAGTGTACTTGTTCCATTAGAGGATGGAGGGGATCTGATAATGTTCCGTGTCCCTGATGCTCTTCCTTTGAAGGAGGTGAGAACTCTGGCAGCTGCTAAGAACATTGTGCAGATTGGAACAGTTCTCTGTCCTGCTGGTGACAGCTGAGCTGCAAGTGCAGACCAGCGGTTGCAACCACAGCCCAGAGAGCCTCTGTCCGTCCGAATTATGGGACCCCATCCACCTGAATCAGGGCTCCCCTACACTTAGATCCCTGCTGCCTGGACCACTGGCACACCAGGTCCCCTGGAGCCGGGGTGGTAAGGGATCCAAGCGCAGTCAGTGGCAGTGGCAGTGGCAGGAAAATGAGAGGATGAGTGGGAGAAAGAATGGGGTGACGTTCAGGAGAAGGTTGCAGGGAGGTGGAAGATGTCTGCAGGGGGTGTGCATGGGAGGATCGAGGGGTCGGGCAGTTCTGTTGGAGGAGCTCACAAGGAAGGATCATGGGGCAGTTCTGAAGGAGAGGCTGTTGCTCAACAGGGTGGTGAGGGAGTAGTTGATAGGGCAGGATGAGGGAGGATCAGGGGAAGAGGCTGTATTCGGCAGGGTTGGGGATGTGCAGAGGATGCGCTGGGGAAACCTGGTGAGCAGGGGTTGTGGATAAGACGTCCTGGGAAATTGGGAGGATGGGCATCTCCTGTGGGAACGGTGGCTGCTGTGATCCGGCCAAGGCAAGGATTTCAGTGGCTATAGCAGACTGGAAGCCTAGGGTTGCAGATGTCCTCAGCACTCAACAACCCAGGGATGTAAACATGCCTGACTGCCCGAGGGTGGGGGAAAGAGCTGTGGGTGGGGCATGACCTGTGGGTAGGACAGCTGGGATCTGCAGCCATTGCGTGGACTTGCAGAAGATTGGGTGAGAATTGCACAAAAACTTTGTCAATTCAGTTAAAGCACATGGTGTCACAGGTTTCAGATCAAATCTCTACGCCATCTCCTTCGATCTCTGCCTCAAGAGCTTCTTCCTGAGTACAAGCAGACAGATGACCAGCAGAACGACAAGAATGGAGAAGATGACCATGAAAGACAGATATGAGGTCTTGCTCATGGGCGGGGGTCGAGGCAGCTCGGCAGGAATCATGTTGGTCAGATTCAGCATGTAGCCCAGTGTCCAGCCAGCATCAGACCCTCCAATCTGGAATGAGAGGGACATTCATAACCAGAACAGCGAATAGATCCCTGTCACCGGGAGGTGGTTCTGTCACCAGGAGGTGGATCACCATCACTGGGAGATAGATCCCTGACATCAAGAGGATATATTACTGACATTTTGGGCTTAAACTGTTCATCAGGGTATGAACCTCACACCTGTAAAAGGGCTCAGGCCTGAAATGTCAGTAGTATATCCTTACCACCTATGGACGCTGAGAGACTGGCTGAGTCCCTCCAGCATTTCTGTCTTTATTACACTCACACTGTCTGCAGACTTTTGTGTTTCACTCCACACAGACAAATGGATCAGCTCAGGGAGATAACTGGGTTGGTGTGGCCGCAGGGTAATATGAAATGAACTGGGAGGTGTGTGTGTGTGTACAAACCTTTTTCATAAAGTGAATATTGTTCCAGGTGGTGGAGGTGAAATTGTAGCCGTCCACAAGGAGGACAAGGACATAGTGTCCAGAGAAACAGTTCTCGCTCAGGTACTTTTCTTTAATCTTGTACTGTTTCTTAGCCTGTGAAAACAACAGAATGTGACACGACCCCTGTGTTAAACCACCCACCCCCCTCCCCCACCCCCGGTATCACCACTACCCCTTTCAGGCCCGTGAAAATCCCATGGAGCAGGCGACAGGGCATCGTTACCAATCACCGGCTCCACACCGTGGACTCTGTTTCTGCGTGTTCAGTGCACGAACTGCTGAACAAGAACATGCTGACCAGTGACGCCTCCCCCCCCCCCCCCCCACAATGGGGAATTCGGGGAGCCCAGACCTATGGGCATGTGGGTGGAGGCTGTGACCTCCCCCCACAGAGGGGGAAACCAGGGTGACCAGACCCCAGGTCAAGGGCTGGCTAAACCCTGGGGCATAGCGCTGCGGGCTGGTATCTCCCATGGTGGTTAAAGCCAACAGAATCTCCCCTAGGAGAGGGGGGTCAGACTAGACTTTTCCTGGGTTTCTGAGCCAGGACTCCCCATCTCCCCAAATCCAGGACTTTCCCTTGTGAGTCTGGAACCCCGGAACTGACACCCCCCCCCCCCCCCACCCACACTCTCATCCTAGAGCTGACAATTCTCCCATCCTGGTTCCAGAGCTGTCTCCCAACACCCCTGGAGCTGACAATCCCCCTACTCCTCCTTGTCCCCGAAGCTAACAATCCCCCCCATCCCGGCCCCAGAGCTAAAATTTCCCCCCCCGCCCCCCACCCCGGACCCAAAGCTGTCATTCCGCCACCCCCACCCCAGACCTGGAGCTGTCATTCTCCCACCTCCCCCACCCTCCCCAGACCTGGATCTGTCAATCCCACACTCACTCCTGGCCCCCCACTCCCTTCAACCCCAGAGTTGACAATTCCCCTACGCCAAACCAAGACCCAGAGCTGTCATTCCCCTATACCCTCCCTCCTGCGATCCTGTCATCAGGAGGTGGATCCACTCCCCTTTGTTGCCACGCAAGGTCTGTGTCCCCACCCCTGGGCCAGACTGACTTTGGGTCCTGTGCAGGGGGATGCTGAAGACCCACCCCGAGCTATATGGGACCGGGAGCATCGCTGATCTGCCACCTACCTGGTCCCAGGGCGTGGAGCAGAACTTATCTACTGCTACATTCACTTCATCCAAACTCAGTTTCTCCTTATCCATGTTAAAAAATTTCATCACAAAATAAAATGCAGACATTGCCTGGCAGGAGGGAGTGAGAGAGAAAGAGAGAGAATAATAAGTGACAGGGTGATGCAGCAGGAAAGAGGATCTCTCCCCATCTCACATGAACAGAACAAATAGGAGCAGGAGTCATCCATCCAGCCCGTCAAGCTTGCTCCGCTACTCAATCTGGCCGTGCACTTGATTCACCTGTTTCCCAAAACTTTCAGTGCCCTACTGTTCAAACATCTATTTCTGTCTTAAATACATTTCTGTCTTAAATACATTTCTGTCTTAAATCCCTTTTCTCGAGAAAGGAGACCAGAATTGCACGCAATAGTCCAGATACAGCCTCAACCTTGAGCAGTGGCAGCAGAACCTCCCTGCTCCTAAACTCTATCCCTCCAGCAATGAAGGACAACATCCCATTTGCCTTCTTCATTACCCGCTGCACTTGTAAACCCACCTTTAGCGATTCATGCACAAGCCCTCCCATGTCCTTCTATACATCAGGATGCTGCCCCCATTTAAATAATAATCTGATTTTTCCTTCCAAAGTGGGTAACCTCACATTTACCAACATTGTGCTGCATTTGCCAGACCCTTGCCTACTCACTTAACCTATCTATATCTCCCCACATTCTCGTGAAAATGTACTTTTACATGTCGTCAGCAAACTTAGCTATGTTACAATCAATTCCCTTTTCCAAATCATTTAGGTACATAGTGAACAGCTGTGGGCCGAGCACTGACCCCTGCACCTGTAGCACCCCGCTCACCAGCGATTGCCACCCAGAGACACACCCATTTATCCCCGTTCTCTGCCTCCTATTGGCTAACCAATCCTCTATCTGTACTAATACATCAGCCCGACTCCATGCATCCGGTGCAGGACTTCTGTGCAGTCCCTTATCAAATGACTTCTGTATATCCAAATGCACAATGTCCACCTGTTTCCAGTAGTGGATTAAACATTCAGCTGAGTAGGTTTAGCCTAGGGGCCCAGAAAGGAGAGGGGCCCAGCAGAAGCGGGTCCTTGGGCTCTACAATTTTTTTGACCCCAAAGATTCAGTGGACCCCCTGGGATTTTCCAACACTTTGGATAGTCACATCGACCCCTTTGTAGACCCCTAATACAAGTTATTTTTTTATATATTTTTTTATTTAATACTTCACCGTGAACCATGTCAATAGCAATATATACAAATATTCAACATCAATGAAATAGACACAGTGACATTTTCGTTTTCCCCCTTCCTCCCACCCTCCCCATCCCCTATAACATAAAGTGAGAAATAAAAAGAAGAAAAATAAATAAACAATAAAAAAATACAAAAGAAGAAAAAGAAATTGTGTCGTCCAAAATTCCATACTTAAGTATATTTTCACACCTGTAGCTTATCACTTTTAGAGATAAAATCCAAATAACTTCGACAAACTGCTTTGCTAGTTTTTGACCTTTCAATATGGTTCCCAAATTTATTCAAATAGATTGTAGGTAAATTTTTCTAATGGAATACACTTGTTCATTTCTATGTACCATTGTTGTATTTTTAAGGTTGCCTCTGTTTTCCAAGTTATCATTATGCACTTTTTTGCTGCTGTGAGCGCAATCATCATAAATCTTTTTTGAGCCCTGTCTAATTTTAGGGTTAATTCTTTGTCTTTTATGTTGTTTAACAGGAAGATTTCTGGATCTTTTGGTATCTTATTTTTTTGTAATTCTATTTAATATTAAGTTAAAACCTCCCAAAAAGTTTTCACTTTTGTACATGATCAAATTGTGTGTAATGTTGTTCCAATTTCTTGTTTACAACGGAAACATCTGTCCGATATTGTTGGATTCCATTTTGAGGTGTAACATGTAATCTATGTAGCCAATTGTATTGTATTCTACAAAACAGAGTATTTATTGTATTACTCTTGGTTCCTGTGCATAGTTCTTCCCATGTTTCGTTCTTTATTCGTATATTTACATCTTTTTCCCAACTTTGTTTTTCCTTGTATTGCAATTTTCTGTTCATGTTTGTAATAATTTTTTTTTACTCTCGCAGTGTCTGTAATTAAGTTTTCATAGCAGCTACTCTCAGGTAATCTTCAGATAGTTCCCATTTTTTTCTTTTACGTAAGTTTTCAACTGATAGTATGAAAATATTGTTTCATGTGATATTCCAAATTTGTCTTTTAACTGTTCAAATGTTAATAAATTATTTCCCAAAAAGCAACCTTTTATTCTTTTAATTCCTTTTTAGCCCATCCCTTAAAAAAATCAATTTTATCTTGTAAAAGGAATTAATGGGTTTAGTGTCAGTAGCATTTTTTTGGGTATTTGATAATTTATTATCTTTCGCTCCAGATGTATTCTCTTCCATATTTTTAGTTTATGATGCAGTATTGGTGAATTGCTGTGTTGCACCAGTTTCTCATCCCATTTATAGAATAAATATATTTCTGGGACTTTTTCTCCTAATTTGGATAATTCTATCTTGAGCCAATCCGGTTTTTCTCCCGTCTGGTAAAATTCTGATAGATATCTTAACTGTGCTGCCCTGTAATAGTTTTTTAATTTTGGTAACTGCAATCCTCCTTATTTATACATCCATGTTAACTTTTCCAAAGCCACTCTTGATTTTTTACCCTTCCATAAAAATTTTCTTATTCAATTTATTCAATCTCAAAAAATTCCCCTGTCAAAGGAATCAATAGTGTTTGGAACAAATATTGTATCTGTGGAAATATATTCATCTTGATGCAGTTTACTCTCCCTATTAAAGTTAACAGTAAATATTTCCATTTCTCTAAATCTTCCTGTATTTTTCTTATTAGCGGTTGATAGTTTAATTTATACAAATTATTTAAATTGTTATCTATCCTGATACCAAGGTAACGTATAGCCTGTGATTGTCATTTAAAAGGGGATTCCTTTTTTACATTTTGTATAATCGACTTTGTTCATTGGCATCACTTCACTTTTATTGATATTAACCTTGTATCCTGATATCTCTCCATATTCTTTCAATTTTATATATAACCTTTTTATTGATTTATCTTGGTCTTTTATATATACTATAATATTGTCCACAAAAAAATTAATTTTAAATTCTTCCTCTTTTACTTTTATTCCCTTTATCATAGGTTCCCTTTTTATTAGCTCTGCCAATGGTTCTATAGCCAAAGCAAACAGGGAAGATGATAATGGGCATCCCTGCCTAGTTGACCTACTCAATTTAAAGTGGTCTGAAACATACCATTTGTTACTACTTTTGCCGAAGGCCCATTATACAATGCTCTAATCCAATTAATAAATTTTTCTGGTAATTTGAATTCCTATAGTACTTTAAATAGATAATTCCATTCCACCCTATCCAAAGCTTTCTCTGCATCTAGAATAACTGCCACAGTTGGTGTTTTATTTATTTGCACTGTATGGATTAAATTAATAAATTTATAGACATTATCTGCTGCTCTTCTATTTTTAATAAATCTTGTCTGATCTAGCTTCACTAATTTTGGTACCCAATTTGTCAATCTATTCGCTAGTAATTTTGCAATTAATTTAGAATCTGTATTTAGCAAAGATATTGGTCTGTATAATGCCAGTGACAGCGGATCTTTTCCCATTTTTGGAATTACTGTGATTATTGCTGTTTTACATGAGTCAGACAAATTCTGGGTCTCTTCCACATCTAAAAGGGGCAGAATTAATAGATTATTAAATACCTTATAAAACTCTGTAGGCAATCCATCTTCACCTGGAATTTTATCATTGGTAGTGTCATTAATGTATCCTGTATTTCTGCAAT
This sequence comes from Narcine bancroftii, assembly GCF_036971445.1. Lineage (NCBI taxonomy): Eukaryota > Metazoa > Chordata > Chondrichthyes > Torpediniformes > Narcinidae > Narcine > Narcine bancroftii. The sequence continues at coordinate 29,780,443 of NC_091478.1, read as the reverse complement.
TTAGTAATTTATTTTGATCTTCCAACTGTAATTGGCGTAATTCAATATTTGATAAAAAAAATCATCAATTTTGTTGGTCTTCCCTGGATTTCAGTTTGATACAATTGCTTATAGAATTTTTTTTAAAATTTCCATTAGTCTCTAATGGGTTATATGTAATTTGTTTATCCTCCTTCTTTGTTGCTAGATAGTTCTTTTTGCTTGTTCTATTTTAAGATGCCAGGCCAATATTTTGTGGGTTTTCTCTCCTAATTCATCATATCTTTGTTTTGTTTTCATAATGTTTTTCTCCACTTTGTACGTTTGTAATGTTTCATATTTTAATTTTTACTCTGCCAATGTTCTCCTTTTCTCTACATCTTCTCTTCTCATTAAATCTTTTTCTATAGTTACTATCTCTTTTTCCAACTGTTCTATTTCCCGATTAGATTCTTTTTTAATCTTAGTCATGTAACTAATTATTTGTCCCCTAGTAAAGGCCTTCATTGCATCCCATAATATAAATTTATCTGTTACTGAATTTGTATTTGTCTCGAAATATATTTTGATTTGTCGTTCAATGTACTCCTGAAAGTCTCGCCTCTTTAACAATATAAGGTTTAGCCTCCATCTATACGTTTTTGGTGGAATATCCTCTAACTCAATTGTTAATAACAAGGGTGAGTGGTCAGATAAAAGTCTTGCCTTATATTCGGTCTTTTGAACTCTCCCCTGAATCTGAGCCGACAACAAGAACATGTCAATCCTAGAATAAGTTCTGTGTCTGTTTGAATAATATAAATAATCTCTTTCTTTTGGGTGTTGTTTTCTCCATATGTCAATTATCTTCAAATCATGCATTGAGTTTAATGTAAATTTGGCTGCTTTATTATTTATAGTTGTCTTCCTGGTTTTATCCATCAATGGGTCAAGGTTAAAATTAAAGTCTCCACCTAGGAAAAATGTGTCCCTGTGTGTCTGCTATCTTTAAAAAGATGTCCTGCATAAATTCCTGGTCATCTTCATTAGGTGTATAAATGTTCAGCATTACAAAATTCTGAATAAATCTGGCACATCATTATTACGTATCTACCTGCTAGGTCAGTTATTACTTCCTTTATCTTAATTGGCAGATTCTCATTAACTAATATAGCAAATCCCCTGATTTTTGAGTTGTATGATGATGCCACGACACAGTCTCTCTTCAACTTGTGGTGTTCTAACTCAGTTAAGTGTGTTTCTTGTATAAATGCTATGTCTATTCTTTCCTTTTTAAGAAGTATTAGTAACTTTTTTCTCTTAATTTGATTGTGGATTCCATTAATATTAATAGTCATATAGTTCAATGTACTCATCTTACTCATCTGTTTTCAGCTATCTTCCACCTCTTCAATCCCTCCATCTCCCTTTTCCAAAATCACTCTTTAAATTGTTCTTACACTTTACTATACGCGACAACACAACGAATAAGAAAATAACAAAAACCGTAAAAAACCCCAAAAAATACGATTTAAAAAAAAAACAACATTAATTCTCCCTTTACTGAGTTGTCCTTGCCACTTCACAAGACAATCACAACTCCCTTTTCTACCTGGGTTGCGATATTGACCGCAAACATCAACAGATTTCACAGTGGGTAGATCTTTCCCCTTTCCCAGCGCTCCCCCAGTAAAATATAACAAAACTTTTTTCTAAAACCTTAAACGTCTGTACTCAAACTATTGACATTCCAACTTATTGATATATATATTTTATCTTAACAGTCCTTTTAATATTTCTTTTACTCTTCTTCTTGTTGCTTATTTGGTGATCGGTCTGCAAAGCGATGAGCTTCTTCTGGATCTGAAAACAATCTATTTTTTCCACCAGGAATGAATATCTTCAACACTCTGGATGTCGCAACACAAAGTTATAACCTTTTATCCATAATACCGTTTTTGCTAAATTTAACTCCTTTTGATTCTGCACTCATTATATCCTCAAATATATGAGTGAAACATGACTGCCCTACCTCATTCTATGCTGTATCTGCCTAATGGAACATTTTATATTTTACTTAGATTTTAAATGTTATTTACAGCATGGTAGAACCCACTTCCGGACATTACACCTGAGTTACCAAATTACACCCATTTGACCAACTCCCCCTGTACATTTTGAAGGTTGGGAGGAAACCAAAGCCCCCAGGGAAACCCTTGCAGACACAGGGTGAACATACAAACTCCTTACAGTCAACACCGGATTTAAACGTCGATAGCTGGTGCTGTAACTGTGTTGTGCTAACCACTCCGCTAACCATGCCACACATACATTTCTATCTAGCCTGTCCACACCAACCAGACTTCCCATTTGCCTGCATTCATCCCCAATCTCTCCAAACTTTTCCTCTCCATGTATCCCTTTAAATAATGTTCATACATTTCATTGTATCCACCTTCTACCATTTCCTCTGGCAGATCATTCCACTTACCCACCATCTCATGCGAAAAAAGATGCCACGGGTCCCTTTTAAATCTTCCCCTCTCACTTTAATTTCATGGAACAGGCCATTTGGCCTCACATTCTTGCTGGCTCATGCTGGGAGAGTCCCAACTGCCTGCATTTGGTGTATATCCTTCTCAGCCCTTCCCGTGTAAAAAGTCATAAACGTACCCAGTTTGGTAGCTTCACTTGCTAACGATTCACAGCGAGGATGACTGACCAAATTCTGGTCAGAGGGAGAACATACAAGTTCCAACTCCACAGATGAACCTGGCTGTCTGGATCTGGGTGTCAGCAGCACTAGCCTCTGCACTGCCATGCCACAGAAATTCCTCAAACCTTAGTAACCCCAACAACCCCATGGTGTTCCTCAGTAACCCCACACCATTCCCCCACCCCAGCGTGATACCAGTGACCCTTGGCTACTCCTGTTGACCCTGGCCTCCAGCGTCACCTGCCAGTTAATTTTGGCTGATTTTCCAGAAAATTCAGCAATACTGACCCCATATTTGCCCCACACTTGAGGCTGGTAAACACCGTTAAATGAGCACTGGCTCCAGGTACAGCTGCTTTGGTTGAGGAGCTGTCTGACGTGGGCTCTGCATTGGTGAGAGATGCCAGTGCCGATAACTCTCAGGGTTTGGTCGGTGGTCCAGGTCGGCATGGGTGTGCAGGGACTGTTGAAGAAGGAGGACACGTTGATGAATCTCTCATATCCTTTGTTAAAACAGGGATTGGAAATGATTCCGTTGGCTGACACCTAGAAAAGACCAGATGGATGTTTCAATGAAGTATTACTAGCCAGAGACCGGAGTTGCCAGGGGCCCGAGACCAGAGTCGCCGGGGTCCCGAGACCAGAGTCGCAGGGGTTGAGGGGGACAAGAGATCAAAGTTGCCATGAACTGGGGACCCAAGACCGGAGTTGCTGGAGGCCTGAGACTGGAGTCACCGAGAGTCCAAGACCAGCATCACCAGGGGTCCAAGACTGGCATAACTGGGGTACCCAGACCGGAGACATTAGGGTCTCCAGACCGAAGTTGCAGACAGCCCATTCTGTGCCAAAGGTCCAAGGGGATGATGGACCCCTCTTCCCTCTTTGGGGTTCTGGGCAACAGATCCAACTCTAAGATCTGTGATGTCGAACCCCTCTCTGGGGTCCGGGGTGATGGATCCCTCTCTGGGACCCCTTTCCTTAGTGGTCCAGCGTAACGGACCCCTCTCTGGTATCTAGGGAGATGGACCCCTTCTCATGCTGGAGATTGGAGTGATCAGACAGACTGGTGTTTGAGCTGTGGGGTTCTGACGGCAGCCGCTCCCGAACCCACTCACCTGCAGGTTCTGCAAAAACATCTTCAGCGCCTGATCCTTCCCATAACACAGGTAGCTGTGGGTGTACATTTCATAGTTCTTCCCATACAGGCGGAAATGCATGGAATTGCCCGGAGATTCAATCTCCCCATCAGGAACAAACGTGATCTGTGTGGATGCTCCACCCAGGTCTAGGGCCCCGATGGTTTCATGTGGTCCAGCTATGTCCTGTATGTTCAGGGAGGAGGGAGAGTGGAGGATCCGATCCGACAAGAAATCTGCCCCTCACCTTCCTCACCTCACACTCCCACACCTCATACAAACACACCCTCTACATGCACCCCCCACACGCACCCCCACACACACACTCCCACCCCACATACACCCCACACACACCCTGACCTCACATACACCCCCTACACACACCCACATACTCCTCCTCACCCACCCCCCTCACACTCTGTACAGACCTATATACCTCACCCCCACCCACACACCCCCCACAGCACGAATGACTGAGATCTGTGAGGGGCTACATTGTTGGGTAAATCTTGCTGTGGAGGGCTGGGACACTGGGGAGTGGGGGGAGAGTGTGTGTGTGGGATGGTTGGGTCCAAGACCCGGGGTGGGGGGTATGGGGGATGGGTAGGGGGTGTCTGGGCTGAGGGTTCTCGGCCTGTGGCTCCACAAGGAGGAAGTTAGTTCAGCTGTGCCGTGCCAGGGGTCCAGGGAACAGTTAATGCAGCTGTGCCGGGGGAGGGAGTCTGGGTTATGGTTGATGCAGCTGTGTCGGCGGTGGGAGTCTGGGGAATAATTGATGCAGCTGTGCTAGGGGAGGGGGGTGTCTGGGAAATAGTTGGTTCAGCAGTGCTGCGGGGGTCCAGGGAATACCTGCAGGAAATTTCCCATCAAATAGTTGACGGTAATCCATCCGAATGCCCCCTCATCTGCTCCAGTTATAATCCGTGCTCCCCGGAAATCAAACGGATAGGAGTGGATGAATGCTTCCACTGCCTGCAGGATTTTTTCAGCCTGAGATGAATTCTGTGATCTGCAAACAAAGATAGGAGATAAACCAGCCACGTGTCCTTCCTGACAACTTGGCCTCTGCCACCTCCAGGTGCTGCATGGTTTCAGCTCCAGTTCCCAGTTTGATCTCAACAGGATCTTGGGTACCCACGCTGCATTGACACCCACTTTCCGCTTCTAATGTATCTTACGATCCACTCTCAGCTCAATACCAGTGGACCATAGCTCTCTCGCAACCACAGCTCCGTAACTCACTCGCCACAATCTGCCAAGGGCCTCTCCTACACCGTTCTCTTCTGGATCCACATTTTTAACCACCTGTTGCCATCAAGGATCAGAAGTTCCCCTTCCTGGGAGACTGCCACCTCTGAGACACCCCCCCCACCCCCCACACGCAGATCTCCACCCTGACCTGACCCCAACGGCCTACCCTACAAGACCGAGCCCCCATCATGAATTCTGACCCTGACCCCGGCAGCCTACCCTACAATACTGAGCCTCCATTACGATCTATCACCCTGGCCCCTCTCACCCTCCCCTTGCCCCCTCTGACTTCCCAACCCTACCGTTCCTCTCTTGGATACCTCCAACCCTGCATCTCCTGATCCACCCAATTCTTCTCCCCTCCCTGACACCCACCACCCCTTTGGCACCCACTCTGACCCCTGTTTGGTCTTCAGCATCCCCTCTGACATTCTCCCCCCCCCCAGAGACAAATGGTCCATCTTTAGTAGAGGCCTCACCTTTGTCCCCCTTTGCCTACGCCTCAGTGAGTTCCTTGCATGCCGTGATGCCGAACTCTTGTTCTGTCATCTCCGTGCCCACTTCTTCCACCAGGATTCTCCACCACCCCCCCCCCCATCCCTTCTCCCACTTTAAACTTTCTTCCTCCTCTTGGATACTTTGTCCCTGCCAGCTGCTGCCTTGCTCTGGATCTTTATATTTCTAATTGCCACTGAGACATCAACCATTTCAATTTCACCACTCGCCTCTCATATTCTAATCTCACCCCCTCTGAACGCTCTGCCCACTCTCCGCACATATCCCAACTTCACTATCAAACCCACACCGGGGATGGCAGCAGGGAGACTGGGGGGGTCTGACAAGCAGGGAAACTGCTGGATCCGCATGGGGAGACTGGAGGGCCCAACAATTGGGGAGACCCCCCCCCGCCCAAGGGTCCCATCCTCCTGAGGGTGCCCCCAAGGGTCCCGTCCCTCTCTAAATGTTCTCGATACCTGAGGGTCCTGTCCCCCCCAAAGGTCCCATTTCTCCCTACCCCCAGGGTCCCATCCTCCTGAGTGTACTGTCTTCCACCCCCCCCCCCCGACACCTTCCCCATGCCCAAAACAATGGCCATGAATCTCACACTAACCCAATCTGCACTAAAGAACATGAGAAATGGGAGCAGGAGGCCATTTGGCCCTTCATGCCTGGTCGACCATTTAGCAAGGTCGTGACTAATCTGGCTGTGAATTCAGCTCCACAGCCACTTGCCCTGCAACCTGTAATTCCCCCTTCCGTGCACAAATCTGTAACATTCCGAGTTCATATTGTGCCTCTACCTTACGGAGACCAAATGCAGATGTGGGGACTACTCTGCAGGGAACATGAACTGTCTCTTCAGCCATAACCATGAATGTACAGTAACTATGAGCCGACAGAGCCAGTCTCTTCAGCCATAACCATAAATTGATAGAGCAGTCATTAAGAGCTGGTCTCTTGGATTCTCAATCCCATACCACCCACCTCTGAATTCTGCCTTTGGTCACCAAAGGGACCAGACATCAGCTTGGCCCCTGCATCAGTCATCCAGCTTCACTGTACAACAAAATCACATGGAGAAGCGAACCACATCCTGCTGAAAGAACTCAGTGGCTTGAGCAGCATCCATGGGAAAAGCATGTCATGCCCATACCCTTTTACACCCATGGATGCTGCTCGACCCACTGAGTTCCTCCAGCAGGTTGTACTTGGCTTTCTATGCCAGCGTCTGCACTCTCCTGTGTGGCTCCAACGTTACAAAACAGCCTGAGAGTTAAAGTTGGAACAGAAGACACCAGGGAATACAGATGCTGAACTCAGTTTGGCAGCTCAGTGTTTCTCTGCCCCACAGGTCCTGCCCGACCTACTAAATAATTCCTGCAGTGGGTTGTGAGGAGGGAGAGGCAAGGTCAGCGGGTATGAAGTAACTCTCCTGGAGATGCACTCTCACCTCAGCAAGCGCATGCCAGCTGTCGCCCCCAGATAGACCGGCGTGTGTCTGTGCTGCCCCACAGGAATACTCTGCTTCGCCTCGTTCAGGCACGCTCGCAACGAGAGGCCAGCCTGATCAACATCAGCCCAGTAACTGGAAATACCCGGCCCTGGGAAAGGGGGGAGATGCACCAATAATGATGGCATGCCTCCAGAGAGCAGAGTAGGAGCAAAGGAGAGGTGGGGTGTCAGGGGAAGGAGGAGAGCAGGGGAGTAGGGAAGGTGAGAGGAGGTGGAGAGGAGGAGGGACATTGGATCGGGAAAGGGGTTAGGAGGGGAAGGGTGGAGGAGGGAAATAGGAGAGGGGAAGGGATAGGGGAGGAGAAGTAGGTAGGAGGGTAAGGGGAGGGAGGAGTGTGGAGGGGACATAGTGAGGGAGGCACAGTGAGGAGAAAGGAGGGCGTGGAGGAGGAACGTGGAAAAGGGAGTACATGCAGGGGAAGTGAATAATGAAAGTCTGCAGACACCATGGTTGAAGTAAAAACACAAAATGCTGGAGAAACTCAGCAGATCAAACTGTGTTCTTTATGTAGCAAAGGTAAAATTACATGAACTGACATTTCGGGCTCGAGTCCTTCATCAAGGTTTGGGAAAATGTCGTCTGACTCCTGAGCAGAAGAGTAGGGGGAGGTGTGGTCGCAAAGGCAGGAGGTGATAGAAAGGGAGGGAGGGGACAGCAGCAATCAAGGGAAGGAGAGATGCCTAGGTGAAGGGAAGGGAGGAGGGATGGAGGAGAATTGGGAAGGGAAGAGGCAGGTTAACAGAAACTGGAAACATCGATGTTAATGCCATCTGGCTGGAGAGTGCCCAGATGAAAAATCCAGTGTTGTTCCTTCAATTTTCAGGTGGTCCTGGTGTGACAGTACATGAGGCCACAGACAAACATGTGAGTATGAAATGTGACACAGAACTGAAATGGTTGAAATGGAGGTCTCTGTCACTGGTTCAGATGGAATGAAGATGCTCAGCAAAGTGATCTCCCAAACTGTGCCCAGTCTCTCTGATGTAGAGAAGGCCACAAGGAGAGAACCGGATGCAGTAAATCAGTCCTGTGAATACACAAGTGAAATGTTGCTTCACTTGAAAGGCCTGTTTGAGGCCCCAGACTGTGGTGATGGAGGAGGTGTGGGCGCACGTGTGTTGCACTTCCTGCAGCCACAGGGGAAGGTGCTGGGGGTGGTTGGGGGGGGGGGGGGTGGGTGTGTGCATGAGGGAGTTATGGAGGGAGCAGTCCTTATGGAGGGAAGAAAGGGGAGGAGAGGGGAAGATGTGTCTGGTAATGGGATCCTGTTGTAAGTGCCAGAATGTGGAGGGGGGTATGAGGTTGGGGTATGTCAATGAGGTATGTGAATGGGGAGTACATGGAGGCCAGGAACTAGAGGAGGTGTATGGGAAGAAGGATGCTGGTTTAGCTTGTTGCTGTGCCCTCACCCTTCACGCTGCAGGATTTCTGTTGTTGCACTACTCCGGTGTCATTCATCTTCTCCGCCGACCACTGGTAGATGAAGAGTGCCGTGTGAGAGGAACCAGCATCCAAAACAATACCAAACTGTGAACAGAGCCAATCATCAGTCAACAGCAGTGCCGTACAGCTCACCAGTTCCCGCAGCCAGGTTTCCCCAACCCTCACCATAGAACAACTACAGCACAGAAACAGGCCACTTCAGCCCCTCTGGTCTGTGCCAAAATATTTTTTTTCCTAGACCCACTGACTTGTACTCAATCCATAGCCCTCCATACCTCTTCCATCCATGTACCTGTCCAAATTCTTCTTAAATGTTAAAATTGAGCCCACATTCACCACTTCAGCTGGCGGCTTGTTCCACACTCCCACCACTCTCTGTGTGAAACAGTTCCCCTAATGTTCCTCCTAAACATTTCCCTTTTCACCCTTAACCCATGTCCTCTGGTTTGTATCTCACCTACCCTCAGTAGAAAAAGCCTATTTACATTTACTCTGTATATCCCCCTCATAATTTTAAATACCTTTATCAAATCTCTCATTCTTCTATGCTCCATGGAATAAAGTCCTAAGCTGTTTAACCTTTCCCTGTATCTCAGTTCCTGAAATCCAGACAACATCCTAGTAAATCTTCTCTGCACTCGTTCAATCTTACTGATATCCTTCCTGTAATTAGGCAACCAGAACTGCACACAATACTCCAAATTTGGCCTCACCAATGTTTTATACAATCTCACCATAACATCCCAACTCGGCAAGGAGTCATGTGATGGAGTAGTGGCTGGTAGGGTAAAACCAGCCCTCTCCAGAAAAAAAGTAAAGACAAAGCTTAACAAATATAAAGTATAAGAAATAGAAGATAAAGTTGCAGAGAAGAGAAAGAAGATGGCACCCAAGAAGGAAAAAGTAAAGACAACGGTGGAAAAAGAAGAAAAGTCACTGGAAAAGAAAGAAGAAGGCCTTACCTGCATGAAGGAACAGGGAGCCGTAGTGGCGAAGAGTGCCCAATCTCTGAGGTGGGTGCCTCCCCGCGGAGTTGTGACCCCCCGACTCTCTGAGCCAAATGGCTTTCTGAGCCAAACAAAAGTGCGCAACTGTGCATGCGCGATCAAAGGTAAAAGGAATCACCGATAGGAGGGGGGGCTCAGCCAAGGAGCGGGCAACCACGGCGCAACCAGCTGAGAGATGCCCGAAACCAGGGCTCTCAGCTGGAAGATGAGGAAGGTGGCAAGAGAGGGAGTGAAGAACCAGGCGAGGAAGAAAGTCGACAGGGTGAACGGCAAGAGGAGCAGCAGCAAGAGGCCCGACAGATGAGCAGCCCAGGAGGGGAAGATCAACAATAAGAGGCCCAACAAAGTGAGACAAGCAACTCATCAGGAGAATCAAAAGAGACACAGATAAAAAGAAGAGAAGAAGAAGACACAAACACAGATACAGGCACAGAAGAAGAGGAAGAAGACAACCAAGATCTTCACAGAGAAATAGAAGGTAAAACAGATGGACAGAATATAGATAAAGCATTTTTTGAAGAACAAATGAGAGCATTAAAAGAATGGTTGTCATTAGAATTTAGTGCAATTAAAAGAAAAATGAAAAGAACAGAAGATAAAATGCAAAGTTTAGAATGGGTGATGACAGAAATAGGGAAAAGAGTAGAAAATGTGGAAGAACAAGAAACAGCTGTAGAAATGGAAGTAAATGACAAGAGGAAACGTGGAAGAAAGTGACAAAAAAATTAAAGAGACATGAGAGTTGTTATCTCAGAAAATTTATATGTTGGAAAATTATAGTAGGCAAAACAACATAAAAATAGTGGGCCTAAAGGAAGATGAAGAAGGCACAGACATGAAGGAATTTATAAAAGAATGGATCCCGAAGGTCCTGCGAATGACAGAAATGCAGGACGAAATGGAAATAGAAAGGGCTCACAGAGCATTAGCTCCGAAACCACAGACACATCAAAAACCAAGATCTATCTTAGTAAAATTTTTGAGATATACGAAAAGAGAAAATATACTGGAACGGGCAAGGAATAAAGTTAGAGAAGATAATAAACCATTGGAATACAAGGGTCAAAAAATATTTTTTTTACTCAAACATAAGTTTTGAACTCTTAAAGAAGAAGAAAGAGTTTAATACAGCAAAATCGATTCTATGGAAAAAAGGTTATAAATTCATGTTAAGACCTCCAGCCATGCTTAAAATATTTATACCCGGGTAGCAAAACAGACTGTTTTCAGATCTGGAGGAAGCACAAGAATTCACAGAGCGTTTGCCGGATAGAAGGAGAGATGAAGAGATGTAATAAGAATGAACAAAGGTGATAAAGTATATATAAAGATGTAAAAACAATGTATATGTAAAGATCTAGAGAGGGAAAAGAGAGGGGAAGGAAGGAAGTAAGGGGGTAAAAAGGGAGAACTTTGTTATATGTGTATTTTTTTTAAAAGTGTTTTCTGGGGGGGTTTGGGTGGGAGAGAATAACTGTCACTGCGAAATCAGTTGACGCTTGCGAGCAAGATCACAATCCAAGGAAAGGGGAGTTATGGTTGCCTGGCAAGGGATAAGGGGAAACTCAGAGAGGGGGGACATTTGGGGTTAAGGTAATATTGGGTGTGGGAATTGTTGGAGTATTTTATGTTTTAAATGTATTGTCATACATTGAGTTTAAAAAGGAAAAACTGAGAGATAAAAATGGGAAAAAGGGGGATGGAGGTGGTGAGGAAGCGGAAAAGAGGTGTAAACAAGATATAAGATGGCCACTATGAACTTTATGACTATAAACATTAATGGAATACATAACCAAATTAAAAGGAAGAGGCTATTAAATATACTAAAAAAAGAAAAAATAGATATAGCATTTGTGCAGGAAACGCATCTAACTGAAGTGGAACATAAATTTTTTTTTTAATTTAATTTTTTATTTTTCACACCATAAATCACATTAGCCATGCTACACACTTTTTCTTTTTCACACATATACAGTGACTTTTTCTCCACCCCCCCACCACCCCCCCCCCATCCATTTTAGGTATGCAATCTAGGTTACATTAAACCAGTCAGACAATGTTGTCATTCAACAAAAATACACCAGAAATTCTACTGAGTCCATTCTTTTCTTTCCTTCTCCTTCCATCAACTTAGGTAATGATTGTCCCCAGTAGGTTTTCGCTATTGTATTTAATGTAAGGCTCCCATATTTGTTCGAATATTTCAATATTATTTCTTAAACTATATGTAAGTTTTTCTAATGGAATACATTTATTCATTTCTATATACCATTGTTGTATTTTCAGATTATCTTCCAATTTCCAGGTTGACATAATACATTTTTTTGCTACGGCTAGAGCTATCTTAACAAATCTTTTTTGTGCATCCTCCAAATCAATTCCAAATTCTTTGTTTTTTATGTTACTTAGGAGAAAGATCTCTGGATTCTTTGGTATATTGTTTTCTGTTATTTTATTTAATATCTGATTGAGATCTTCCCAAAATTTTTCTACTTTCTCACATGTCCAGATTGCATGAATTGTTGTTCCCATTTCTTTTTTACATCGAAAACATCTATCAGATACTGTTGGGTCCCATTTATTTAACTTTTGAGGTGTAATATATAGCCTGTGTATCCAGTTATATTGTATCATACGTAACCTCGTATTTATTGTATTTCTCATCGTTCCAGAACATAACTTCTCCCATGTTTCCTTTTTTATCTCTATATTTAAATCTTGTTCCCATTTTTGTTTAGTTTTACCATTTGTTTCCTCATTCTCCTTTTCTTGCAGTTTAATATACATATTTGTTATAAATCTTTTGATTAACATTGTATCTGTAATCACATATTCAAGGTTACTTCCCTCTGGCAAACTCAAATTGCTTCCTAATTTATCCTTCAAGTAGGATCTCAGTTGGTAATATGCCAGCGCTGTATCTCCAGTTATATTGTACTTATCTCTCATTTGTTCAAAGGATAAGAATCTACTTCCTGAAAAACAATTTTCTATTCTTTTAATCCCTTTTTTTTAAGTGGATCATAAATTAAAGAGAGACTATATAGGGTACATAGCAGCAGCATCATATAATTTAAAAGCTAGCGGTGTACCATATTAGTTAATAAAAATGTACCAATCAAAATAGAGGAGGAAATAATAGATCCAGCAGGGAGGTATGTTGTAAAAAGGGATGATATAACGAAAAAGAGAGAATTGGCAGACAAAAAAATAAAATGCGAAACATTACAAACATACAAGGTGGAGAAGAACACAATGAAAACAAAGCAAAAATATTACGAACTGGGAGAAAAAACACATAAAATATTAGCCTAGCAACTTAAAACAGAACAAGCTAAAAAACTGTATTGGCATCAAGGAAAAAGGACAAACAAATTACATATAACCCAATAGAAATTAATGAAAACTTTAAGGAATTTTATGAACAATTATACCTAACTAAGAACAAGGGGAAAGATGATAAAATAGAAGAATTTTTAGCTAAAATTGAATTCCCAAAATTGCAATAAGAAGAACAAAAACTGATAAAACCATTTGAAATAGAAGAAGTACAGGATATATTTAAAAAGCTAGAATTCTATAAAACATTTAAAGAGTTATTAATTCCTCCTCTCCTGGAAGTATTGAACCAGATAGAAGAAACACAAAACTTGCCAGATTCATATGAGACAGCAATAATTACAGTAATACCAAAGACGGGGAAGGATCCATTAACACCAGTATCATATAGACCAATATCACTACTTAACTCAGATTATAAGATAACAGCAAAATTATTAGCAAACAGATTGGCTGATTATATACCAAAAATAGTAAATTAAGATCAAACTGGATTTATTAAGAAAGGACGAACAGCGGATAATGTCTGTAAACTTATTAATCTAATTCATGCAGTTCAAGGAAATAAGAAACCAACAGTGGCTGTTGCTTTAGATGCAGAAAAAGCCTTTGACAGAGTAGAGTGGAACTATTTATTTAAAGTATTACAGAGGTTCAATCTACCAGAAAAATATATTAATTGGATTAAAGCATTGTATAATGGACCATTGGCGAAGGTAACAGTAAATGGATATGTATCGAGCCAATTTAAATTAAGTAGGTCAACTAGACAGGGATGTCCATTATCCCCCTTATTGTTCACCTTAGCAATAGAACCATTGGCAGAACTGATGTGCAGAAAATAAAATAAAAGGGATAAAAATAAAGGAGTATAAAATCAGTTTATTTGCAGATGACATCACAGTATATTTAACAGAACCAGAAATATCAAAAAAAGAATTGCATAAGAAATTGAAGGAGTATGGAGAAATATCGGGGTACAAGATCAACGCAAATAAAAGTGAAGTGATGCCAATGATTAATGCGGATTATACAGAATTTAAAAAAGAATCACCATTTAAATGGCAAACACAAACAACCCAATACCTCCGATACCTAGGTATCAGGTTAGATAATAACTTAAGCCCCTTGTACAGACTAAATTACCAGCAACTAATAAAGAAATTGCAGGAAGACTTAGAACATTGGAAAGAATTACTGCTAACATTGATAGGCAGGGTAAATTGCAATAAAATGAATGTGTTCCCAAGGATACAATTCTTATTTCAATCAATGCCAATTCCCTTAACAGAGAACTTCTTTAATGAACTAAAGAGAATAATAAGGAAATTCTTGTGGAAAGGGGGTAAACCGAGGGTAGTGTTAGATAAATTAACAGAGAGGCATAACCAAGGTGGTTTGAAGTTACCAAACTTTAAAAATAATTATAGAGCAGCACAATTAAGGTATTTATCAGACTTTTATCAGACAAGGGAAAAACCAGACTGGACTAAGATAGAACTAGATAAAATAGGGGAGAAAGTATCGGAACATATACTTTATGTGGGATGAAAAGATGGTGCAATATAAAAGCTCACCAGTATTGCATCATTTACTTAATATATGGAAGATCCACTGAGAAAGGAAAAAAATGAATTACCAAATACCAAAATTGTTATTGACACAAAACCCATTAATCCCTTTTACAATAAATAACCTTTCCTTTAGAGGATGGGAGAGAAAAGAATAGAAAATTGTTTTTTGGGAAATAATTTATTAACATTTGAACAGTTGAAGTACAAATATGGAATAACTCATGGTACAATGTTTGCATATCACCAACTGAAAGCTTCTTTAAAGGATAAATTGGGAAACAGATTGAGATTACCATTACATCCATCTCCTGTACTCAATACTTATAAAGGCCAATATGCCCAAAGCTCTCTTTACAACCCTATCTACCTGTGATGCCACTTTCAGGGAATTGTGTATCTGTATTCCCAGATCCCTCTGTTCTACTAAACTCCTCAGTGCCCTACCATTTACTGTGTATGTACTTTCTTGGTTTATCCTTCCAAAATGCAACACCTCACAATTGTTTGCATTAAATTCCATCTGCCATTTTTCAGTCCTTTAACAGCTGGTCCAGTCCCTCTGCACATTTTGAAAACCTCTTCACTGTCCACACCACCTCCAATCTTAGTGTTCACTTGGAAACTTGCTGATCTAATTTACCACATTATCATTCCTGATCATTAATATAGATGACAAACAACAATGGTCCCAGTACCGATCCCTGAGGCACACCACTATTCACAGGCCTCCAATCTGAGAAGCAATCATCCACCACTACTCTTTGGCTTCTCGCGTCCAGCCATTGTCAAATCTAGTTCACTTCTTCACCCTGAATACCTAGCATCTGAACTTTCCTGACTAACTCCCCCATGCAGGACCTTGTCAAAGGCCTTACTAAAGTCCATATTGTCAATATCCAGTCTTTCCTTCATTAACTTTCCATGCACTTTAAAGACTTATTAATTCCTCCCCTCCTGTACATACAACCAGATTGATAAAACACAAAGCATACCAGATTCATGCAAAACAGCAATAATTACAGTAATACCAAAGACAGGGAAAGATCCACTTGCACCAGCGTCATATAGACCAATATCTCTACTTAACACAGATTATAAGATAATAGCTAAACTATTAGCAAACAGATTAGTCGACTGTGTACCAAAAATAGTAAATCTAGACCAAACAGGATTTATGAAAAAAAGATGAACAACAGACAATATCTGTAAATTTATTAACTTAATTCATGTAGTAGAAGGAAATAAAACTCCAACAGTAGCGGTTGCTTTAGACGCAGAGAAGGCCTTTGACAGAGTAGAATGGAATTATTTATTCAAAGTACTACAAAAATTCAGCCTACCAGAGAAATATATTAATTGGATTAAACCATTATATAAGGGGCCATTGGCGAAAGTGACAGTAAATGGATATATATCAAAACAATTTAACTTAAGCAGATCAACAAGGCAGGGATGTCCACTATCTCCCTCACTGTTCGCGTTAGCTGTAGAACCACTAGCAGAACTGATAAGAACAGAAAATAAAATAAGAGGGATAAAAATAAAAGAGAAGGAATATAAAATCAGTCTATTTGCAGATGACGTTATAATATACTTAACAGAACCAGAAATATCAATAAAAGAATTACATAGGAAATTGAAGAAATATGGAGAAGTATCGGGGTACAAGATCAACGCAAATAAAAGTGAAGCAATACCAATGAATAATGCGGATTTCACAAAGTTTAAGAAAGAATCGCCATTTAGATGGCAAACACAAGCAATGCGATACCTAGGTATACAACTAAATAAAAAACCTCGGCCATCTATATAAACTCAATTACCATCCATTAATGAAAAAATTACAAGACGACTTAGAGCATTGGAAAGACTTACCACTAACACTGCTAGGAAGGATAAACTGCATTAAAATGAATATTTTCCCAAGGATACAATACCTATTTCAGTCATTACCAATACACCTAACAGAGAAATTCTTCAAGGAGTTAAAGAAAATAATAAAGAAATTCTTATGGAAAGGGGGGAAACCGAGGATAGCACTAGATAAATTAACAGAATGGTACAAACAAGGAGCCTTACAACTACCAAACTTTAAGAATTATTATAGAGCCGCACAATTAAGATACCTATCAGATTTTTATCAAACAAGGGAAAAACCAGATTGGACCAGATTGGAACTAGATAAAATAGGGGAGAAGATACCTGAACATATACTATATAAATGGGATGAAAAACTGGTGCAACGTAGGAATTCACCAGTATTGGATCATCTGCTCAACATTTGGAAGAAGTTTCATGTAGAAAGGAATAAAACAAATTACCAACTACCAAAACTAATATTGACGCAAAATCCGCTAATCCCTTTCACAATAGATAACCTTTCCTTTAGAGAATGGGAGAGAAAAGGGATCAAAAGAATAGAAAATTGTTTTTCAGGAAATAAATTATTATCCTTTAATCAAATGAAGGACAAATATAATATAACTCACAATACAATGTTTGCCTACTACCAACTGAAAACCTACTTGAAGGACAAATTGGGAAACAGTCTGAGGTTACCAGAAGGAAGCAATTTTGAATATGTGATTACAGACACAATGATAATTAAAAAATTTGTAACAAACATGTACATCAAACTGCAAGAAAAGGAGAACGAGGAAACAAATGGTAAACCTAAACAAAAATGGGAACAAGATCTAAACATAAAGATAAAGAATGAAACATGGGAGAAGCTATGCTCCGGAACTATGAGAAATACAATAAACACGAGGTTACGCATGAATCAATATAACTGGATACACAGGCTATACATCACACCTCAAAAGTTAAATAAATGGGACCCAACAGTATCAAACAGATGTTTTCACTGTAAAAAGGAAAAAAAAAGGGGGAACAACAGTTCATGCAATTTGGACATGAGAAAGTGGAAAAATTTTGGGAAGATCTAAACCAGATATTAAATAAAATCACAAAAAGCAATATACCAAAAAACCCAGAGATCTTCCTCCTAAGTAATATAAGAAACAAAGAATTTGGACTTGATTTGGATGGAGCACAAAAAAGATTTGTTATGATAGCCTTAGCTGTAGCAAAAAAATGTATTATGTCAACCTGGAAATTAGAAGACAATTTGAGAATACAACAATGGTATATAGAAATGAATAAATGTATTCCATTAGAAAAAATAACATATAATTTAAGAAATAACATTACAATATTTGAACAAATATGGGAGCCATACATGAAACATAATAGAGAAATCCTACCATGGACCAACCACCTAAAATGACAGAAGGAGAAGATAACGAAAAGAACTGACTCAGTAAAATTTCTTGTTTATTTTTATTAAATGACAACATTGTTTAACGGGTTTAATGTATCTTATAGATTGAACTTCAAATAAATGGGGAAGGGGTGAGGGAGGGAGGGAAGGGAGGGGGGGAAAAGGGAGAAAAAAACGACACTGTATATATTTAAGAAGAAAAATGTCTGTATGTATCTTGGTCAATATGGTTATAGTGTGAAAAATAAAAAAATTTTTTTTAAAACTTTCCATGCACAAAGCCATGTTGATTATCTCTAATTTGTCCCTGACTATCCAAATAATTGTATATCCAATCTCTTCGAACACCTTCTAATAATTTACCTACCACTGACGAAAGGCTCACCGGTCTATAATTTCCAGGGTTACTTTTGGAGCCTTTTATAAACAATGGAACAATGTGAGCTACCCCCAATCCTCTGGCTAAGGACATTTTAAATATTTCTGCCAGAGCCCCTGCAATTTTACACTAGCTTCCCTTAAGGGATTATCTTGTCAGGCCTGGGGATTTATCCACCCTTATTTCCTTTAAGACAGCAAGCACTTCTTCCTCTTTAATCAGTATATACTTCCATTATCTCACTGCTTGTTTTCCTTACACACCATGTCTCTGTGCCCATTTCTTGAGTGAATACTGATGAAAAGTAAATATTTAAGATCTCCCCTCATTTAAGATCTTGTGGTGTCATATATAGCTGACCACTCAGATCTTCAAGGGAGCCAATTTTGTTCTTTACTATTCTTTTGCTATTAATATACTGTTATGGGGTTATAATACCTTAGGATTTACCTTCACATTGTCTGCCAAAGCAACCTCATGTCTTCTTTGAGCCTTCCTGATTTCTTTTTTGAGGTTTTTCTTGCAATTTTATTCTCCTCAGGTACCTCATTTGCTCCATATTGTCTATACTTGTTATACACCTCTCCTTCCAAACCAGATCCCCAATATCCCTCAAATACCAAGGTTCCCTTTATCTTCTAACCTTGCCTTTAATCCTGACTGGAACATACAAAGTCTGTACTCTCAAATTCCATCTTTGAAGGTACTCCACTTACCTCGCACATCCTTGCCTGAAAACAACTTATCCCAATCCACGCATTCTAGATCCTTTCTTATTTCCTCACAATCGGCCTTTCTCCAATTTAAAATCTCAACCCAAGGCCCACACCTATCCTTCTCCATAATAAACTTGAAACCAATGGCTTTATGATCACTGGACCCAAAATGTTCCCCTACATTTACTTCTGTCGTCTGTCCTGTCTCATTCCCTAATAGGAGATCTTACTCATTGGTACCTCTATATATTTTGATTTTTTTTTAAATATCACAACTCTGCAGTTTGTTTATTAATACACTCAGGTAGACAAAGTTGGTTTTGTGAAGATGAATGGGCCAGCACAGACAAGTTGGAACAAAGGGTCCATTTCGGTGCTGTACCACTTTACGACTCGTGAAAATTAATTTTGAAAAATTACTGCCCACAATTTTAGTTCACTGGGTTTGTATATAAAGCATTAACCCAACCAAGACAGAGTTAGGAAAACAGAATATAAAGCTAGAATATTATCGGACCACTCACCCCTGATATTGACAATAGAGTTAGAGGACATCCCTCCAAGAATGTATAGATGGAGATTAAACTCCATGCTACTTAAAAGGCAGGATTTTAGAGAATTAATTGAACGACAAATTAAAATGTACTTTGAAATAAATACGGAAACAGTGAAAGATAAGTTTATACTATGGGACGCAATGAAAGCGTTCATCAGAGGGCAAATAATAAGTTATGTAACCAAGATGAAGAAGGACTACAATCAGGAAACAGAGCAGTTGGAAAGGGAAATAGCAAATATAGAAAAAGAATTAGCAATGAAGGAAGACACAACTAAAAGAAGAGAATTGGCAGATAAAAAAATAAAATATGAAACACTACAAACATATAAGGTGGAGAAGAACATAATGAAGACAAAACAGAAATATTATGAACTAGGAGAAAAAATGCACAAAATTCTAGCATGGCAGCTTAAGATAGAACAAACTAAGAGAATGGTATTGGCATCAAGGAAAAAAGACATATAATCCAACGGAGATTAATGAAAACTTCAGAGAATTCTACGTACAATTATATCAAACTGAAAACGAAGGGAAAGAAGACAAAATAGATGAATTTTTAACTAAAATTGAACTACCGAAATTACAAACAGACGAACAAAATAAATTAACAAAACCATTTGAAATAGTAGAAATGCAAGAGATAATAAAAAAACTACCGAATAATAAAACACCAGGAGAGGATGGATTCCCAATAGAATTCTATAAAACATTTAAAGATTTATTAATTCCTCCCCTCCTGGAAGTAATCAACCAGAATGATAAAACACAAAGCTTACCAGATTCATGCAAAACAGCAATAATTACAGTAATACCAAAGACAGGGAAAGATCCACTCGCACCAGCGTCATATAGACCAATATCTTTACTGTACCAAAAATAGTAAATCTAGGCCAAACTGGATTTATTAAAAAAAGACGAACAACAGACAATATTTGTAAATTTATTAACTTAATTCATGCAGTAGAAGGAAATAAAGATCCAACAGTAGCGGTTGCTTTAGACACAGAGAAGGCCTTTGACAGAGTAGAATGGAATTATTTATTCAAAGTACTACAAAAATTCAGCTTAACAGAGAAATATATTAATTGGATTAAAGCATTATATAAGGGGCCATTGGCGAAAGTGACAGTAAATGGATATATATCAAAACAATTTAACTTAAGCAGAACAACAAGGCAGGGATGCCCACTATCGCCCTTATTGTTCGCGTTAGCCATAGAACCACTAGCAGAACTGATAAGAACAGAAAATAAAATAAAAGGGATAAAAATAAAAGATAAGGAATATAAAATCAGTTTATTTGCAGATGACGTTATAGTATACTTAACTGAACCAGAAATATCAATAAAAGAGGAAGTCAGGGGAACACTACCCAGTCCTCATCAAGGGCTCAGTAGTTGAGAGGGTCAAGAGCTTCAATTTTCTGGGTGTCAACATCTTTGAGGATTTGTCCTGGAGCCTTCATGTTGATGCAATCACAATGAAGACTTCCCAATGGCTATAATTTGTGAAGTGTCTGAGGAGATTCAGCTATATATATTGATTTAGAAAACTTTCATAAACACATTTGACAAACTCCAAGCCACCCAGCCCTTTTATAGTATGAGAGTCCCAGTCAATATGTGGAAAGTTAATATCTCCTACTATCACAATTTTATGTTTCCTGCAGCTGTCTGCTATTTCTCCACAGATTTGCTCCTCCAATTCTCACTGACTATTGGGTGGCCTATAATACAACCCTATGAGTGTGGTCATACTGTTCCCGTTCCTCAGCTCCTCCCATATAGCCTCAGTAGATGAGCCCTCTGGTCTGTCCTGCTTGAGAACAGTGATATTTTCCCCAATGAGCAATGCCACTCCTCCCCCTTTCATCTCCCCATTCTATTGGCCAGCCTGGCCATGCTCACAAACTATCGGGAAAGGCAGTGCAATACACACCAGTGCTGAAGAAACTTAACACGTCATGTAGCATCCATGGGAAATAAACGGTAACTAACATTTCAGACCTGAGCCCTTCATCAATGGTGGTTTCCCCTTGACTTCCCATAGATGCCCTGTGATCTGCTGAGTTTGTCCAGCACTTTGTATTGCACTATGATCACAGGGTGATCTCTGTTTAACTCTGAAAAGGCATTGTCAGGTGAGGGACAGAACATGTTTGTGCAGGGCAAGTTGTGTCTTATGAAACATTGGCAATGAAGGTGGTTGCTGAGGGTAGCACAGTGGATGCTGTCTACATGGACTTTCATAAGGCATTCCACACTCATGGCTGGCTGACCCACAGGTGAAGTCACATGGGATCTTTATCAGTTGGTAAATTGAGGCCAAAATTATCTTTGTTGTAGGAGAAAGGGTGGGAGAAGAGACGATGTTTCTCTGACTGGAGGTCTGTGAGCAGTGGTGTTCCACAGGGGTCAGTGCTGTGCATGGGTGCAGTTGTTTGTCTATTTGTTCAGGAACAGTTTCTGTGGTAGGTGTGGAAGTAGATCTAATAACGACAACCATAAGGAATTCAGACAAACACATAACCAGGGTGGGAATGGAGGGACATGGACCATGTGCAGGCAGATGGGATGGTTAGAATGGCAGCAAGGACAGCACAGACATGTGGCTGAAGAGCCTTGTTCTACGATCACCCTTAACCAGCAATGACTCATGCTTAACACATATTTTGAATGTAATATCATTAGTGTGCCTGAGGCCTTTGTCAAGGTATCTTCAAGGCACCTTGAAGAAGATCTCAAGCCCGAACCGTTGGTTATATATCTTTACTTCCTATGGATGCTGTGAGACCAGCTGAGTTCCTCCCATATCTCTGTGTTTTTACTGGTGAATCAGGAAATTGCTGTTCAGGAGTGAGGTGAGAAGAAACATGCCTCCCAAGCATGGTGAACTTTGGAATTCTCCATCTAAGAGAGCTGTTGCTGAGTATATTCAGGATGTTAAGGATGTTAAGGGAATCAAGGCATGTGGGAACAGTGCAGGCAGCATTGGGAAAGAACTTTGGTCATATGGGAGTGTTGGGGGAGGTCATTCATGACCACATTGAACGGCAGAGCAGGCACGAGGGGCCAAATGTTCTTGTACCAAAACACTTCCAATCAAACAGAAAGCATGTGACAGAAGGCATAATTTATATGAACGACAAAATTCCTCGTAACCACACATCACACAGAATCCAGGTGTTACTGGGGGTTTACTAGATGACATGGATAACTGGAATGTATATTTCAGCATGTGTAATTATGGAATAGTGCATCTTGATAAGAAATACAAGGAGATTACAAATTTCTTGAAAAGTAGGAATCCAGGTGAGGTAGGGGAATAAAGGTTTGAGATTACAAATATTAGTAAATTAGTAAAATAACCAACTCAGTTTGTTAAGTCCTTGGAAAAACAAGTTTAGCATGAAGGTTCCGCTCCAGAGGAAGATACGGACAAAGTGTATCCAAGAGACCCCTCACCTTCAATACACTGAGAGCCCCATGAGACTGGATGTCCTTTTAGGGAACAAGATGGGGCAAGTGACGGAACTGACACTGAGGGAGAACTTTAGGCCAAGTGAGCACAACTCCATTGGTTTCAAAATAGCTCCAGTCCACAGGTTCATGCCTGAAACTGGGGCAAGAATGATTGTGAAGTAATTGGGAAGGAACTTGCAGACATTGATTGGGAGGGATATTTACTTGTAAAAGGGCAAATGGAAAGTGGGACTTTTTAAAGGTGAGATAGGACAGTCTCATCAGGGTGAAGGCAAGGCTGGTCAGATTAAGGACCCCTGGCTGATGAGGGATTTTTCTGGTCAGAAAAACTGTGTATTTCAGATTTAATGTCCAGATCAAGCAAATCCCTTGATGATGTAGGGTGTGCAGAAGGGAGCTTCTGAGGGGTCAGGACAGCAAAATAAGGACATGAGATGGAGCTGGCAGGCGGGATAAAGGTGAATCCCAAAAGATGTGCGCTGGAGGCTGGGGACTGTGAAGGTGGGGGGGTGCAGGGTGTGGGGCTGCAGGGTGTGGGGCTGCAGGGGGAGGAGCAGGAAGGATGGGAGCTGGGGGAACATGGACTCCCACAGTTCAGAGATTTATCCAGCCACCTCCTCACTGTAACAAATGATGAGGCTGAGAGTTGGGGAGGTGCAGGGGACTCACAGCAGGGAAAAACCCCTGCTCCTGCTGAGGTTTACCTTCAGATTGGGTGGAGTTGGTCTGTTCTGCCGCACAGCCACAATCACCAACACTGCAACGACAACCAGCAAGAGCACGGCAGTGGTCACCAGCAAGCACTTGCACCAGTGGCGCCTCTTTGTTCCTGTAAATAAATAAGGATAAACTGGAGGGTTTGCATCAATAGATTCCTTCAGTAGCCCATCCAGGTCTTGGTCATCTCTTCCTTTCATGGGTTTTTGTCTCTGGACACAGGTTCAATGCAGAAAGACCATTCTCAGTGTTGGGGGAGTCCACAGCAAGGGGCACAGGAAAAAGGAGATGAGGAGAAATTTCTTTTTTCAGAGAGGTGTGAACTTGAGGAACCCCTGACCACAGAAAGTTGCTGAGAGTACTTACACAGAAAAACACACATAAATTTAGTCAAGCTCACATGAGTACAAAATGCAAACATGGACAAAATGCGAACACAAACACGCACACGGGCAAAACACAAACGTGGACAAAATGTGAACACAGACAAAAGCCACACACAGACAAAAGCGTACAAGGACAAACATGCACACAGACAAATACATGTGGACAAAATGAGAACATGGACAAAACGCACACATGGACAAACACACACATGGACAAATGCACATGTAAACATGCACATAGACAAATGCAAACAAAACGTGATCATGGACAAATGCACACGTGGACAAAACACACACACACGGACAAAACACAAACACACAAAGTAAACATATATTCAGAATATGGATACAAACAGACAAAACAAGTACAACTTTTCAGAGTCTGAACACATGCCAGATCGAACCCAGATAGATGTCTGCAGACCAAAGATAGGCAGTGACTCTGTGACCCGGAGGATGTGTATATACGAGATATTTGATCACAAAATAAACATTTAACAGGCAACTGGGTCAGCCTGAGACTGGACACAAGTCAGTGAAAGAAAATAATACCTGACAAACCTACTGCAATGTTTTGAAGAGATCATAAATAGGATAGACGGGGAGATGCAGTGGATGTTGTGTATTTTGACCTTCAAAAGGCCTTCAACAAGGTGCTACACATGAATCTGCTGAACAAGATGAGAGCCCATGGAATTATAGGAAAGAATTATAGGAAAGATACCCTCCCAGAAGGGTTTAAAGCAATTATATATGATATGTTATTAAAATTGCGACCAGTCTTGAGTGATAAATTCAAAGGGCCATGGGAGCAGGAGCTTCAACATCTTTTTCTGCAGAGATGTGGGAAAAGATTCTTATCATCTGAGCTAATGGTTCAATAGCCAATGCAAACAAGGCTGGTGACAATGGACAACCTTGCCAAGTTGAACGTGTCAATTTAAAAGGTAAAGAAACTTGACCATTTGTCACCATCCTGGCAACTGGGTTTGTATATAAAGCATTAACCCAACCAATAAAGAAAAGGGCCAAATTTAAACTTCTCTAACACTTTAAATAAAAAAGGCTTTTTCCACATCTCGTGGTTAGGCTGTTTTCGATATGCATTGACCAAAGTTATCAACGTAGGAAAAGATTCTTAAGCTATTTAATACCTCATCAATGTGTGCCTGACACTCCCTTATTCAATCTAAGGTAGTACATAGGGTGCATATGTCCAAGGACAAGCTTGTCTGTACTTTTCCTAATTTTAATCCAATCTGTGACAGTGTAATTCATAAGTGGCTTCATTGACCCATATGTTTCGGTCCTGTCTGGATTTGGAAAAATATTGGAAAGATATCTTTGGTACTCCTTCAGTAATTCTCACAATTGACTTACAGCCAAATCCCTTAAATGCTCTTTTCGGAGTTTTAGGAACAGATGTAGGTCGTTGTCCAGCTTCTGCTCATCAGATAATCGCTTTCACTACCCTGATGGCTAGGAGAGCAATTCTTTTTAGATGGAAGAAGCCCACTCCTCCTACTATCGTCTAATGGTTTTCTCAAACCATGGCTTGCCTGAATTTAGAAAAAAAATTAGAAGTGGCTCATTTGATTCTTCTGTTAAATTTGAAGAAACTTGATGCCCATTCATATAATATTTTCATGTGTTATAAGTTCTAACGTTTTACTTTTGGAGTTGTTGCCCCTCCCTGATCCCATCAAATTTCTCTTGTGGGTGAAGACCATGCTTCTTTATGTCTGACAAATGCTGTTCCAAGGCTTTCTGGTGTTTGTTTTTGTTTTTCATAACTATTTTTATAGATTAGTACAGGGCGTTTTAGTATAATGTGAATTCTTTTTTTTCTCCTTAACTGTGTACGGGGAGATAAAGACACTATTACCTTTCATTGGCTGTTGTATATTATAATCTTGTCAATAATGTATCCTTATTCTCTCAGTGCATTGTCTATTGTATATTTCATGTTATACTTAAACAATAAAAAGATTGAAAAAGAAAGAAGAGGGCATAACTTCAGGATAAAAGGACATCAATTTAAACCAGAGATGATGACAAATTTCTTTAGCCAGAGGTCCTTGAGTCTGTAGAACTTGTTGCCACAGGCAGCTGTGGAAGTGAGTCATTGAGAGTATTTAAGGCAGAGACTGACAGGTATTTGATTAGTCAGGGCATCAAGGGTTATGGGGAGAAGGCCAGGGAGTGGGACTGAGGGGGAGGGTGATTAGAATGGTGGAGCAGACTCGATAGGCCGATTGGCCTACTTCTGCTCCTATGTCTTGAGTGATCCTTTGTGTGTGATTTCAAGGCCAATCCAGCTGTAGATGAGAACCAGTGTGGGAGGGGTCTGTTACTGGGGGATCAGTGCCCACTAGCTGTAGGTGATGCAGTGATGGGGGGCTGTGCTCATCAGCTGTGGACAACATAGAATCATTGTGGGAATCATTAAAGAAATGTCAAGATGTCAAGGGTAAAAAGACTGTTGGCAGTTATATACCAATCTCCAAACAGTAGCTGGGATATGGACAACAAATTGCAACAGCAGATAGAAAAGATGTGTCAGAAGGGCAATATTATTTATTTTAACATGCAAGTAGGTTGAGAAAACCAAGTTGGGACTGGATCTTGAGAAAGATTTTGTAGAAAGCCTATGAGATGGATTTTTAGAGCAGCTTGTTGATTTGCCCATAAGGGAATCAGTTGTACTGGATTGGATGTGGTGTAATGTACCAGAGGTGATTAGAGAGCTTAGGGTAAAGGAACCATTAGGGGGCAGTGATCACAATATGACTGAGTTCAATTTGAGATTTAACAAGGAGAGTATAAAATCAGATGAGTCAGTATTTCAGTGGAGTAAAGGGAATTACAGTGGCATGAGAGAGGAAATGGCCAAAGTAGATTGGAAGTGGACACTAGTAGAGAAGACAGCAGATCAGCAATGGATGGGGTTTATGCAAGAAATGGGAAATGATAGATGATGGGAAAGTTTTTAAAAACACAGAAGGCAGCTAAAAAAAACTCATGAGGAGGGAAAAAAATGAAATATGAAAGTAGGCAAGCAGAAAGGATACAAAAAGCATCTTCAAGTATATAAAGAGTAAAAGAGAGGTGAGAGTAGATATAGGACCACTAGAAAATGATGCAGGAGAAATAATAATAGGAGACAAGGAGATGGCAGAGGAGATATAGTTAATGAGTATTTTGTATCAGTTTTCACTGTGGGAGACATAAGCAGTGTGCTGGATGTCCACGAGTGTCAGGGAAAGGAAGTGAATGTTGTTACTATTACAAGCGAGAAGCTGCTCAGAAAGCTGAATGGTCTAATTGGTGGATAAGTCTCCTTTACCAGATGGATTGCATCCTCAGGTCCTAATAGTAGAGATTCTGGAGGCATTGGTAATTATCTTACAGGAATCAATAGATTCTGGCATTGTTCGGGAGAAGTGGGAAATCACAAATGTCACTCCACTATTCAAGAAAGAAAGGAAGGTAGCAGAAGGGACATTATTGACCTGTTAGCCTGACATCAGAGGTTGGGAAGATGTTGGAATCAATTGTCAAGGATGAGGTTATGGAAAATCTTGCTTGACAAACCTGTTGGAATTCCTTGAGGAAGTGACCAGCAGGCTGGATAAGGGAAATGCAGTGGATGTTGTGTATTTGGATTTTCAGAAGGCTTTTGACAAGGTGCTGCACATGAGGTTACAAACAAGATAAGATCCCATGGTATAACAGAAAATATACTAGCGTAGGGAGAGTATTGGCTGATTTGCAGGAAGCAGAGAGTTGGAATACAGGGACGATATTCTGGTTGTCTGTCATTTGCTAGTGGTTTTCCACAGGGGCCAGTATTAGGGCCATTTCTTCTTTATGTCATACATTAATGATTTGGATGATGGAATGAATGGCTTTGTGGCCAAGTTTGCAAATGATACAAAGGTAGGTGGAGGAGCAGGTGGTGTTGAGGAAACACAGAGGCTGCAGAAGGGCTTAGACAGATTAGAAGAATAGGCAGAGAAGTGGCAAATGAAATATAATGTTTGAAAGTGCACAGTCATGTACTTTGGTAGAAAAAATAAATGGGAAGACTATTTTTCAAATGAGGAGAAAATTGAAAATACCCAGATGCAAAGGGACCTGGGAGTCCTCATGTGAGATAGCCTGGTTGCAGGTTGAGTTGGTGGTGAAGAAGGCAAATGCAATGCTGGCATTAGTTTCAAAAGGAATAGAATACAAGAACAGAGATGTGATGATGAGGCTTTTAAGGCACTGGTGAGAACTCACTTGGAGTATTGTAAACAGTTTTGGAGTCCTTATTTAAGAAAGGGTGTACTGACGTTGGAGAGGGTTCAAAAGAGATTCACTAGGATGATTCCAGGAATGAAAGGGTTATTATATTAGGAACATTTGACAACTCTTGGTCTGTATTCATCGGAATTTAGGAGAATGAGGGGCATCTCATTGAAACCTATTGAACATTGAAAGGCATGGACAGAGTAGATGCAGAAAGGTTGTTTCCTATGGTAGGAGAGTCTAAGGCAAGAGGGCATAACTTCAGGTTTGAAGTGCATCCGTTTAAAACAGAATTTCTTTAGCCAGAGGGGGGTGAATTTGTGGAATTTGTTGCCACAGGTGGTTGTGGAGGCCAAGTCATTGGGTGTATTTAAGAAAGAGATTGATGGGCTCTTGATTAGACAGGACATCAAAGGTTATGGGGAGAAGGCTGGGCAATGGGGCTGGGTGGGGAAATGGATTAGCTCATGATTGAATGGCCTATTTCTGCTCCAATATTTTATGATCTATCTAGTGACTGGGAGCAGTGTCCCCCAGCTGCGGATTACCCACCAGACAGGGTAAGAGAAAGGTAGTAACTGCTGGCCTCGTCCAGTGACAGCACCATTCTCCCCACCTTTTGTACCCCATTCTCTCCTGCTCCTTTCTCCCTGCCATTCTCATCCCCCTCTCCCCATTCCTGCCCCCATACTCCACCTCTACCCATTCTCCTCTCCCCAGCAGCGACAGCCTTTGTCCCTCATCCCCCATTTCACCCTATGTGACTCATCTTCCTCCATCTGACCCCTTAATTTCTCTTCTCATTCTCTCTTTGTGTGGCATCCTCTGCCTCCTAGTTCACCTCCCCCTGGTTCAGCAATCCCACACAGGCTCCTGTTCTAGCCTGTTCCCCTGCAGTGCCTCCTGTCCTGCATCCTCAGTCTTGATGGGGGTTCCAGCTTGAAACACCGACTACTCTGTCTCTCCCTCAGATGCTGCCCCACCCGTCGAGATCCTCCAGGCTGCTGTGCTTGGCTTGAGATTGCATCTCCAGTGTGCCTCCACCATAAGGCTGTCCTGTAGCCCAGATCTCTCACTCCACTGCCCTCATTTGCTCCAAGTCGGTAAGAGATCATCTGATTGAAAGTGGGAGACGAATAGCAAGGTCAGGGCAGACCACCAGATGAAGGAATGGAGGCCCTGGTATGTGTTGTCATTGCAACTAGGACAGAACAAGTGCAGAGACTTGTCTTTCTTCAGGGCTCCTCTGCTTTCTGCTTTGCTGCTCTCTGGCAAGGTAGTTGCTCAGTTGAACACCTGCTGACCAAGATTGTGATCATGACGCTTCACGTAGGGACCATGAGAGAGCCACCCAGTCACCAGTGAGAACTGTTGAGCAAGAGGTTTCAGCAGTACTGAGAGGCCAGGCCTCTCAGCAGTGGAAATCTGAGTAACCACAGGGAAGTGAGCCACCTCATCAGTGGGTTTCAGTGCTGGGATTTCCACATACTGACTGTTGAACCTGCATATCCAACAGAACATTACGGCTGTGAGCTGAAGCACGCATGGTCTCAGTTGTGGTCCGCCAGTGTTCAGCCCAAGCAGCTACTTTGCCAGTAAACCAGGCTGCACAGCAAGACAGAGCAGGAAGCCGTGGTTCAGAGCAGTGTTGCTCTGAAGAAAGATAAGTTTCTGACATGTTCACTGGACCAGAGAAGTTCACCGGACCAGAGAAGTGCGAGTCACTGCTAGAGGGGCGAGGTCAGGGGAGGGGTGGTGGGAGGCTGCACTGATGAGCTGTGAAAGGACATTACACCTTGCCAAAACCAGTCAGGAAGCTCAGAAAGATGGAGTGGTGAGGAGCTAGCAACAGGATATTAGGCCACATGACCACGCTGTTGAGAGAAGCAGCAATAAATATTGCTCCTGCAATATCTATTCAGAGATTGCTCCAATATCCTTTGAGGAAGGGAATCCCAGAACTCATGAACAAATATTCTCCTGAGTGTAAAATGGCCCCTGATTCTGAAAGGCTGTCCCAGTTATAGATCCCCTGGGAGGAGAACGGTCTGCTCCCATCCACAGTGCACAGTGTCCAGCCCACAGACATACCACTGCAGAGGGCTGGTGACAGTGACAGACATTTCCCCATTACTGAAAGCAAGGGGAGAAACATGGGCACACAGAGAAACTTTTGTCCACTCAGAGAGAGAGGCTGGAAACTAGAAGGCACTGTGGGAGGTGAGGGGACATTGGAATGGTCTCTGAGGGAAGAGAGGATGTAAAGGCACTGAAGAGACTGGTGCTGGCAACTGTTTCAGTCAGATTCTTCATTAGACAGTGTGAAGGCTTCTTACTGTCAATGACTCCACTCACACAGATCTTTGACCCTAGTCCCACAGCTCGCACTCCTGACCCCTGTCACAGACCCACAGCTCCACACCACTGAAATGGGTGAATCTCTCTGCCTGCATCCACCCTGTGCAGACATTGCATCCTCATACTGAACACTGGCCCACATTGCAAGTCTGCCATGCCTGGAGCAAGTTTTGTGAATTTTTTAATGGTCTTCCACTTTAGTGAGCACTTTCTTTCATATGTGACTACTAGCAAAAACTGGTCAACCTTCCTTCAGTGACTTCACCCCAGGAGTCAACCTTGAGAACCTTCTCTGAATTGCCTCCTCTGCAGGCACATCCATCCTTCAGGAGACAAAAATTGTTGGCATCAGTGCAGACGTGGCAGCAAACCCTGCCCCATCTTTGCATTCTGTTGTACATAAGGCCAATATTCTGTTAACCTTGTGAATTACTTGCTGTAACTATTGGCATAATGTCCTGTGCTTGGTGCATGATGACCTGCAATGTGTGGTACTGCAACAGTTTTCCTTCTCACTCCAGTCACCTCACAACTTGTTTTGTCAGTTTTCCTTCCCATAGTGATAACCTCCCAGTTTCCCATCAACTGTTATCTTCCTGCCCACTCACTCAGCCTATCTGAGTGACACTGTGACTGTAGTAAAAACATACAGAAATGCTGGAAGAAGTCAGCTGGTCTTGCAGTGTCCATAGGAAGTAAAGATATATTGCTTGAGCCCTGAGAGCTTTAGCTTTTATGGATGCTGTGAGACCAGCCGACTTCCTCCAGCATTTCTGTACATTTTTATTTCAATCCCCTCTGTGCCTTCTCACATTTTGCTGCCCCACTGAACTCTGTACGATCATTTGTCCTATCATCTAGGAATAATGGTTATGTGTTGTTGGGGTCCTGGCACTATGCCCTGTGACACCCCACTAACTACTGTTTGACATCTGATGCTCACTGTCTTCTGCTGGGTTAGACAATACCACGTACAATAGATCTCACCCCAATTCACAAGCACTTTTATCTTGAGCAGTAACCATTTATGTCAGACCTTATTGAAATCTAAATACACTACCTCTACTACTCCCCCATGGTCTACCTGCTTGCTAGCTCCTCAAAGAAATTCAGCATGTGTCAAACACAAGGACAGTGAGGATATCATACAAAATAGCTGCTATCTGCAGGCAGCAAACTCCACAGAGCCTTCAGGCAGATGAGGCAGGTACCATTCACACCACACAAGTGCCAGACCCTCAAAGGCCCTCAGTTCTGACCAACTGTTTTCAGGATGAAACGTGAACTCTGTTCATCTCCATAGACTCTGTCTGATCAGCTGAGCAGTTCCAGCAGTTTTTGTTTTTATTTCAGATTTAACGCATCCTGGGGTCACATGTGAGAATAACAAGAGGCTGATGGCAGAGGCTGCAGTGACGGACATAAGTTGGAACATTGTGCTCACCCTCTTTGCTGGGCAGAGGGGGAGTGAGCCAAGAAAGAGGGTTCTCACTTAGCTGGACTGAACCAGTTCCAACACAATGTGTGCCTCACATATTGTGAGGTTTTGGTGGAGGGGATCAAGAGATTGATGAGACAATGGCAGCTGATCTCCACATGGGCTTTAACAAGGTAGGCTGGTCTGGAAGGTCAGGTTGCATGGAAGAAGGGCGGATAGCTCTGTGGTAAGGTTCAGAGGGATTGCTACTCAGAAGCATATGGCCAGTGGCACTGAGTATGAAGGGGGTGGAGGGATAGTAGAATTTTAGTTTGATTTGACCATCATGTTCAGCACAAACAGATGGGCTGAAGGGTCTGTTTCTATGCTGTACAGTTCTGTGATCTATCTTCTCCCTGAGCTCCACGCAGGAGAGTTCACACAATCTGTGCATCTGCGGTGTGTCAGCTCACTGGCCCAGACTGAGACTGGACACTGCCCAGACACTGGGTCCAGACTGAGACCGGACACTACCCCAGACACTGGGGCCAGACAATGGGGCCAGACAATGGGACCGAACTGAGATTGGACACTGGCACCAGACTGAGACAAGACACCACTCTAAGCGTTGGGACTGGACCAAGACCGGACAATAGAACCAGACTGGGTCCGGACTAGGACTGGACTGAGACCAGACATTGAGACCAGACTAGCTCCGATCACTGGGTCCGGACTGAAACAGGATACTGCTCTGGACAAAACTAGATCGAGACCAGACACTAGGACCAGACTGGGAACGGACACCGCTCCGAACACCGAACTTAATCCCCTCCCGCGGGGGGTGTGAAGTTCCGGGAGGAGCGGTCAGTGAGGGTCCGGGAGATGACCCTGATCCTGGCCGGCTCGGAACCAGAGGCTGCCCCAGTGATCCCCACACCACCCCATCCCCCCGAGCCGCTCAGATGAGCCGAAGGACCGGCCGTAAAGAGCGCACCCCCGTCCGCCTCTTACCTTCCCTTGCCTCCGGCATCGCCGCTTCGCTCCCGTTCAGATCCCCGAGTTCACTTCTCCTGGACTCTGCTCCCGGACTCCACACTCCTCCCGGCTCCTGGACTCTGCACTCCCCAGAGCCTCGGATTCCCGGCTCCGGAGATTCCGACACCCGGACTAAGTCGGATGAGGAACCGGCCGCCTCTCTACGGGACAGGAGCAGAGGAGCCCGATGAAACAAACTCCGCGGCCCTGTGGTCGCCTGTGCGGGAGGAGAGGCGGGGAGGAGGCGGTGCCATCAGGTGGAGGAGGTTCTGTGGGGAGGCGAGCGAGCGAGCGGTTAACCTTCCTGCTGCCCAGAGCGCCCTGGCAGGCAGCCAGCCAGGAGTAAGGAGCAAATGCACAGGGCAGGACCGGTGTGTGGAGGGATTTCAGCGCGGGGCGAGGAGCTGGGACAGACCTGAGACTCGGGTCTAGCAGCGTCTGTGGAGAGAGATGACTGACATCCTCTCCATGGACGCTGCCTGAGTCCTGCGTGCCCAGATAGCTCAACATTTGCAGATCCCAGCAGGGGAATGGGTTTACGAGAGCGCGAATGACAAGGGATCTGGTTTCAAAAAAAGTTTGCAGGAAGAACTTTCCCTGTAATCCTGGGCTTCCCAACAGAGGAAACATCTGCTTATCTCTGCCCTAAACACGCAGTGGCCCTGTCTCGACAAAAGGCCACCCCACCCCATTCAATTCTAAATATCACACTAAGGTACATCTGGTCAGCTTCAGCCCTGGGTTCTGTTCAGTAAAGTCCCATCTCCTTCTGTCCTCTCCACATTGTTCCAACCTGCTCAATCTGTCCATGATCAACCTTCTCCACAAGGGAAACCTGCAGGTGTGTCCTTGGGCATAGTGGAAAGCTGGAGAAGAATTTGCAGGGATATTTGTATCACCATCAATCACAGATCAGGTGTCGGGGGAGACTGGGGGAGAGGGGTTGTGTCTTTATTTTAAAAAGACTGCAGGGACAAGCGGAAAAGGACAGGCCTGTGAGTTTAACCAGTCATGGCTAAGTTACTGCATTTAGAAAGGCAAGGACTGATTCAGGACAGTTGGCGTGCTTTTGTGTGTGTCTCATGGGTGTTTTGAAGAGATGAGGGCAAGGCAGGAGATGTTGTCTACATGGTCTTTAGCAAGATCTTTGACAAGGTCCCACATGGTAGGCTGATTGCATGAGATCCAGGGGGAGCTGATCAATTGGAGACAGAGTTGGCTTGATGGGAGGAGGCAGAGGATGGTGGTGGAGGGAGGGGGAGTTGTTTCTCAGAGTGGAGGCTGGTGACTTGTGGTGTGCCGCAAGGATCGGTGCTGGGTCCACTGTTTGTCATATATATGAATTACTTGGATAACAATGTAATTATCGTGGTTAGTAAGTCTGCAGATGACACCAAGGTTGGTGGTGCAGTGGACAGAAAAGAAGGTTGTCCGAGGTTACAACAGGGCCTTGATGAACTGGGAAAGTGGGCCAAGGGATGACAGATGGAAATTAACTCAGACACATGCGAGATGTGGCACTTTGGGAGGTTAAACCAGGACAGGAGTTAACATGGCCCGAGAGAGTGTTGTAAAACAGATAAATTTAGGAATAGAGTTCCATCGTTCCATGAAAGTGATGAGTTAGACAGGGCAGTGAAAAGGTGTTTTGCACTCTTGCCTGCATCAGTCAGATGATTGAGTCTAGGAGTAGGAATATCATGTGACAACTGTTGGTGAGTCTACTCCTGTAGTATAGTACACAATTTCGGTTACATAACTACAGAAAAGATATAATTAAGCTGGAAAGAATGCAAAAAAGATTTACAAGAATGTTACTGGGAGCAGAGGGCTTGAATTATAGGGAGAGGCTGGATTAGCTGGGACTTTTCTCCCTGGAGTGTTGGAGGTTTAGAGGTTTAGAGGGACCTTGTACAACATGATGAGGTTAATGATAGAGAATAAAAAGTCCTTATCCCAGGTTAGAAATACTAAAGGGCATGGGTTCAAGGTGAGAAGGAACAGGACAGGTCATTTTACACAGAGTGGTGAGTAGATGGAATAGACTACCAAGGGTTGTGGTGGAAACAGATGTGAGTTTGACGTTTAAGATGCTTTACATGGGCACATTAACAGGCAACCATGGGAGGGAGATGGATCATGCAGAGCCAGATGTGTTGCCTTGACAATCCTTTGTACATTATTCCTTGGTTCAGTGTCCAGTAAGTACACAGGGCAGCAGAGATATGGTGGCTGAAGAGCCCATTCCTGTCTGTACTTTTCTTGTTCTATGTTAAGGGTGTAGAAGAGATTTGTCTGGATGACTCAAAGGACAAGAAGTTTTCATTGTGGATGTTCTGGAGAAGATTCTCCATGGAACTGAGGACATTTTGAGGGTTTTGATCAAAATGTTTAAAGTCATGAAGGACATACAGAATGTATTCCCATTGGTGGAAGGATCAAAAACTAAATGACGTACAATGAAAGTGTCTGGCAAACAGAGTCACCTTGAAACAAAGCTTGTTTACCCAGGGAGTGGGCATGGTGAGGAGAACACAACTGGAGGAGGAATCCACACTGTACAAGCCCTTGGCAAGAACAGAACATGCCCTATGCACTGGATCCTGTTCCAAAGAATGATTGAACCAGGGCATGAGCCTGAAGGAGAATGGAGAGATTGATTGATCAGGCAGGACAGTGGATGTGATACAAACTCCCCAGGTTGGGTATTTAAAACCTTTTTTTTAAATGTCAGCCTGAATTAAACTGGATGCTTGCACAGATGAAAGTGAAAATATAAAGATCTGAAATAAAAATAGAAAATGGTGGAAATACTCAACAGGTCAGGCAGCATCGGTAGGGAGAGTGCAGCACCTGACACTTCAGGTCAGAGACCTTTGGTATAACCGGAAAGCTGAGGGAGGGGGTACCTCCAATTGGGTCCAGCCAGGGATGACCAGCGGGATAAGCTGCAAACAAGGTGCTCTGGTCAGTGAGGGAATCAGAACAGTTACTTTGAAGTGTATTGTCACAAAACACCCAGCACAATGAGAAGAGTTTTTCTGTGAGCAGTCTACCAGTTATCTCTAACCTTCATACAGTGTGGGGTTGCAACGACACGGATGATTGATTATCACCCATCAAGGTCAGCATGAGAGCACTGTTAAGGAGTTCATTCAGGAGCTTGATAGCTATGCAAAAGAAGTTGCCTTTAAACCTGCTGGTACTGATTTCATATTCTTGAGCCCTCTCCCCGAAAGGAGGAGAGAGAAGAGAGTGTGTCTGGGGTTTGAGGGGTCCTCCAGTGTGTCAGCTGCCTTTTGCAGGCATCTGGAGATGTAGATGGCGTCCGTGGAGCGGTAGGAGATTTGCATGATGTTCTGAGCTGCATTCACCACCTTCTGCAGGTTCTCCTGATCTGGAACAGGGAAGGGTGATGGCTGCTCACCAAAAGGTCAGCCAGGACAGGGTGAACGCAGGAAGAAAATCATCATCAGAATGAAAACATTGGAATGTTAGGTCCCTGCAGAGAGATATGGAATAAACTAGATGAGCAGCAAGAACTGCAGACACTGGAATTTTGAGTGAACCAAGTCCATGGAGAGAGTTGGGCAGTCACTGTTTTGGGCACACAGAGCAGAGAGAGAGGGAGGGATGGAGAGTTAAGGTCACTGAAAGCTCTGGATCATCACTGCAAGCTGAATACTTCATCAAGTGACCACTCTAGCGAACAAAGCCCCAGCCTATCTAGCCTCTCCTTATAATGTAAGCCTCTCAGTCCCAGCAACATCCTGGGGAATCTCCTCTGCATTGACACCCTTCCTATAGCGAGGTGACTAGAACGTGTGCTCCCACCAACACCTTGCACACCTGAATCATTCGAACTTTTGTACTCTATACCCCACCCAACGAAGGCACAGGTGCCAAAGGCCTTCATTATCAACCAGATTACATTTCCAATAATCAAATTCATGATTAATGATCTATAGGAGTTTCAAAGGTACCTCTGGTTAGCATTAAACCTTTATAAAGTGGATCTAACAGAAATACACAATAATTTCAGGAGTTGATTCAGCTCATTAAACCCATAATAGCTCTATGCAACACCAATCCAGTTGCCCCCATTCCCCACACTCTCCCCACCCAGGAAGTCAGGAGCTGGGTAACAATTGGAAGGAGTCCAATTGGTCAGGACTATGATGCGATCCTCATTCCCATGTCCCAAGAATCAAGGGCTCTGCTTTCTCCCTTCCTCACTCCACACTTCATCGTCAGCCCTCGTCTCTACTCCAATCAGATCCAGGTTCAAAGCTAGCTCTACTCCCCACCCTGACCACCCTACCTGAACTGACCTGCACCTGTAAACTACTCCTTTAGTGGCTCTCATTCAGTGCCAAGATGAAGTGGTGATTAACAAGGGCACAGTTACTGATCTGAATTAGATGGAGAACAAGCAGAAACTTGTTTGAATTCTGAGAAAACAGATCTCCTGACAATGATTCCTCTATCAAGTGGGGGGGGGGGGGGGGGAAGGGGAGAAAATGCCACTGTGTATATTTAAGAGGGAAATGTTTGTATGTATTTTGGTTGATATGGTTTACAGTGTGAAAAATTAAAAAAAGAGAGGGTGCTGAAGGAAAGCAAGGGTCCCTAAGGGCCTGGGTGCTGAAGGCTTCCTGATGGCGTGGAAGGTTTGGATCTGGAGCTCAGGCGGCCGATGGATCGAACAGGAGTCTGTGCAGCTGCAGAGGCTACAGGAGCTGGAGACAAATCCACGGACACTCAGTGACTCTGAAGGGACTCTCTTTTGGTCCTCGTTCTCTCATATTGTAAGGGGCAGCAGGCAACACTTACGGCAGGCAAGAGGCAATTTTGTATAATATTACGTGTTCTGTACCGTTACATGACAAGAAAGGAATCTTGAATCCACCGAATGAACTATGCAACCATTAACAAAAAAAAAATTCCTCTATCGGGCCATTAAATTTAATCACCAGCTTATTCAGAGTTGGATTTTCTGTTGGTTTGGGACAATACCCCTTCTCCCTCACCACCAAGAGTAGGAATAAGCCTCAGACCGAGTCATTCCATCCTTTGAACTGCTCTAGTTCAACTTCCCAAAATGTAACACCTTGCTCTTGTCCACCAGCAAACCTTTGCCCTACTTTACCAGATTCTCTCGATCCTCACGAAAAAACATCTTTGCTGACTTAGTAACTACACATCGGTGCAGAGAAGGCTGTCCTGACTCGTGGGGCCACCTGAAGACTTGCACACAGGGTGTAGAAACAACAAGGGTTGGGCAGCAGAGGACTGAGGTTCAAGTAACAGTGTGGACATCTTCCCAGGCCACCCTCTCAGGTCAAGGTGTCACATCAAATGAATGATGGGGTCATTTGCAGAGGGTGGTGAGAGGTTAAAGATGGAGGGAATTTCCTCTCACTTGGTCTTGGGTGCAGGTTAACCAGGTCGGAAATATTTATTCTCAGGACAGCAAGGCCAGCATTTATTACCCATCCCTAATTGCCCTCGAGAAGGTGGGGGGAGGGAGGGGAATGAGCTGCCTTCTTGAACTGCCACAATATCTCAGGAGAAGATGCTCCCACAGAACTGTTCTGACCCAGTGGTGATGATATTTTAGACACGATTGTGTGTAACCTGTGGCTGATGGAGTTCCCAGGATCCTACTGCCCTCGTTCTTCTTGGTGGGAGTGGTGGTGAGTGATGGGAGGTGCTCAGTGCTGGCTAGCTCAGTAACTGCAGTGCATTTTGTAGTTGTACACACTGCAGCCACCATAGAGAATGTTACTCTGTTTAGTTGACAAAATGCAGAAATCCCCAGGATGTTCAGAAATACCTGTTATAACATGTGGATGAGACAAGTTGTTGCAGATCCAAGGAATTACCACTGAACTATTCCACCTGCAAAAAACTTTATTGGTCTGATTGAAAAAATAATTTTATAAGCATGCATCTAATACCTTCAGAATAACATTTGCAAATTCTGACTCCCCTTTCTAAATGTAATTGTTGGCATGGGTACGTGGGGCTGGATTGCTACATCGCAAGGTTGCTGGACATCCACTTCTTACAATTGGAGAGTGTTTTATTACACACCCAACTTGTTCAGCACAGACACAGGCCATCCAGCCTGTGTCTGTGCTGAACATGATGTCCAAATCAAACTGAAAATCTGCTGCTGCACTTGATAGATATCCCTCTATCCCGTTCATATCCATGTTTCTGCCTAGAAGCCTCTTAAACACAAACATTGTATCTGCTTCTTGCAATAGTGAAAGCCCGTTCCAGACATCCACCTCCTTGTGTAAAGTATTTGCTCCAAATATTTTCTTTAAACTACTTCCTCCTCACATTAAACACTTGTCATCCAGTGGCCAGAGGGTAAAATTCTGACTGTCCACCCCATCAATGCCTCTCATGACTTTATACACATCTATCAGGTCTCCCCTCAGCCTCCGATGCTTTGGCTTTAATATTTCTCAATGGTATAGCCTCTGGAAATCTAGACACTGTACACATTATTGTTAATAAGTACTGATTCCCAGACTTAGTTTTAGGCAGGGGACCTACACAATCCACAATAACCCAAGTGAAAGGTTCCCCAACAAAAGGAATAGGTTGCAATGGAGCCACTGGAGAACCTTGGTTAGGTTTCCCCACAACCTGACAAAAGTGTCATGTCCGGCACCAATTTACAACATCCTTCCTCAAACAAGGCCAGAAAAATTGTCTCAAAATCTTATTCATGGTTTTCTTTACACCAAGATGATCACCCAAAGGTGTACTGTGGCCTAGATTTAAAATTTCATTCCGGTAATTTCTAGGAACAACCACCTGATGAATCACCCCCCACTCTTCATTAGCAGGAATATCAAGAGGTCTCCATTTTCTCATCAACCTTCAAGTAATAACCACAAGCCATTTCTTTAATTTCCTGTTCAGTTACTGCTTTGTTCCTTAAAACAACAAGATCTATATCTGTTTTCTGCTGTTGAATTAGCTCTTTCATTGACAAAAAGAAATCCTTACTCTCACAATTACTCTGCTCTTTCAAAACTATTTCAGAAGCACTGAGCAAGTCTCTATCAACTAGATCTTCTTCAGCTCTCATAATTTTCTTAGTCACAGACCTTGTTACAGCACATGCATGTATATCTCACAATCCTCTTTAACCTCATCCTTAGGCTGATTTGTTAATCTTAAAACTGACCCAACTTTATCCTCTGCCAAATCATTCCCTAATAAAATCGAGACATGCTGCATAGGTAACTTTGAAATTACTCCTACTACAACAGGTTCTTTGACTAATTCTGAATTTAGCACAATATTGTGAAGAGATATTGACTCCA
The DNA here is from genome assembly GCF_036971445.1 of Narcine bancroftii. Lineage (NCBI taxonomy): Eukaryota > Metazoa > Chordata > Chondrichthyes > Torpediniformes > Narcinidae > Narcine > Narcine bancroftii. The sequence goes on along the minus strand of NC_091478.1, from coordinate 29,740,031 downwards.
CCTCACTTCCAACACCTTTAATCAAAGTTGTCTCTCCAGAGTTTAAACACTTTCCAACCACAATGACTGAGCAGCCCCAGTATCTCTAAGAATTTTAACTGGAACCTATGATTCTCCCTCCTTTACTGAAACCAAGCCCTCTGACACAAAGGTTTGAAAACATCCATGACACCCTTACCAGGTTTGGAACATCTGCTCGCCTTAAATTCAACTGTTTGAATACATGCTTCTGGTAAAACCTCCTTTTCTTGTCTCTTTTTCAAAACTAAACAATTTGCAATAACATGACCAGGTTTCAAACAAAAATGACATACAAATCTAGAAGTTCTGTCCTTTCCCACCTTACCTTCATCTTTTCTTTTAACATTCTCTCCAGACTGAATTTCAGGCTTACTATTCTGTTCCACATTAACTTTCTGAAAATGCCTACTATTCTGAGATGTACCTTTGTGAATTCGGGCAAATGTATCCGCTAATCTAGCCATTTGTCATCACGACCCAAGTCTCTCTCATCCAAGTATAATTTAATCACATTTGGAACACACCTTTTAATTTCCTCAATTAAGATCAATTCTCTCAATATGTCAAAATCATTATTTATTCTTTTCGAGGTGCACCAATGGTCAAACTATACAGATATTTTTAGAGCAAAATCCATATAAGATTGATTCCATGTTTGCACCTTGTTTTCTTAAATTTTTGTCTATATGCTTCTGGAATCAACTCATAAGCTTCCAACACTGATTGTTTAACAGTATCATAACTTGCCACTTTCTCTGTAGTCAGACCATGCAATTTGTGCTTTTCACTTCAATACACTTTGGACCATAAGAGGCTATTTTTCTTTTGGCCATCTTGAGCTCTCAGCAACCTTTTCAAAAAGCTGAAAATATGTATCTATACCTCCCTCATCAAAAGGAGGAACTAGATGTATCTCTCTACTAGTAAAACACCTCTCCCCAGGAGTTACAGCCTCAATTCTCTTACTTCCCTCCATCTCAATTTTTAACTTCTCTTATTGAAACCGTCTGTCCCTTTCAATCTTTTTCAAGTCATATTTCTTTGCCTTTCATCATTCTCCCTGCATTTTTCAGCTACTTCTAATTCATATTTCCTCCATTTTTCAGTTTCGTCTGCCTCATATCGTCTGTTTCTCAGCCTCCAACACCCTCTGTTTCTCCAATTCCAACTCAAAAGATCTATCCTATGGAAAATTTTCTGTCTTTCTCAACAAATTTTTCCTCACCTATATAATATTTCACTATAATCCTCTGTATTTGTATTTTCCTCATCCAATGCTTAACTTCAATCAGTTTTAATGCCTTAGAAATAACCATCAGTTCCTCTTTTCTCTTGCTCTTCAGCTCTGCAGGTGATGGTTGTGACAAAAATTTATCAACATCCATTGCTGCTGTTTTTTTCCACACACAAGCTTTAAATTAGCTTGAAAAAAAAAACTAATAAATCACAAAAACTCAAATTTTCAAATCGAACGGACAAGTTCCCATAAAATGCTATGAACCCAGAGGTCCCATAAACCAAGCAGCAGTAGATATTCACCAAGACAAATGGTTACTGAAACAAATGTTGCTTTTAATTATCTTTAAACATGAAAACTGAATCAAACTTTAACTTATGTATTATTAACTTAACAACCTAACTTAACCCCCTTCTAATTCTAAGCACACATATAGGTTGTGTGTGTGTGTGTGTGTGTGTGTGTGTGTGTGTGTGTGTGTGTGCGTTTAAGTTCAGAAAAGTTCTTTGGTTCTCACTCTCATTCCTCCAAATTCACTGGTTGCAGAAAATTCTTCTACTGTGCACCAGGCTTTGGTGCTCGAAAGGTAAATGGTTACTGCTCAGGAAGGTTCTTGTCAGTTTTCAGAGAGAGATTTGTCATTCCAAGACCTCCACCACTGATGTACTTCCATCAGTCACCTCAGTGACTTGTTGACAAAACTTGCCTCTTTTGGGGTTCTCCAGATGATAACCTCTTTTTTTCAGGTCACCTCAGAGTTCCTTTCTGTTTATTTATTCCAAGTGAAACATTAGACAGCCAGTCTTCTCCTGTTGCATGAACTACAAGGGCTGTGACTAGGCCATCTTCCACATTGGGGTTTCTTGCCAGCTTGTCCTGTTCAAGTTCCACAACTTCTGCTGGCTGACACTGTCAAGTAATCTCTGTCTCTGTCTCTCTCTCTCACTCACTGAAACTAAGAAAAAGCCTGTTTGACTCTCTCTGCTTACAAAACCACATGATCCTCTTACAACAGCAAATTCTCCTTTCAGACAGCACCAGCTCCAGTCTGATCTTTCATCTGTTGCCTTGATAAACAATAATCCATTAGCACTCTTTAAAGCTCTTGCAAAAAAGTGTGAAAAGCCATTGTCTCCAGTATTTCAAATAGGATCTGTTTTAAAGTGTTTGCATGTGACCTACTCAAACAAACCTTCCCCAATTTATCTCACAAAAAGCATATCTATATATATATATATATAAATATATATATATAGATATATATATATATATATATATATATATATATATCTATATACTCTGTCACAGTGGTATTCCAGATAATAATCTAAGGGAAAGATGCTAAGAAAGCAAAATCTAGACCTGGAAAAAGCTATAGCACTCTGTAGAGCTGCAGAACTGTAAAATTGTAGGCAAAGAGCTGTTCAGTGAATCTAGCTTCAGGGTGGATAAACCATTTAACAAAAAGTGCGCCAAAGTGGAAAGCCAGCAAACAAAACCGAAAGGGACAATCAAAAGTCATGTTATCGATGCGGTGCTCAACACCTACCAAAAAAATGTCCAGCATATGGTAAAACATGCTATATGTGCAATAAAAACAACCAATATGCCCATTGCTGCAGGAACCAAGTTCAACAAAGCAAGGTTCCTGCAGTAGATGATAGGGAGATAGAGGAATTATATGTAGACGTTGTGACTAAAAACAAGAAAGAAAACAGAGACTGGATGTTGAGATTAAAAGTGGATGACATTTACATTTCAGTTAAATTGGATATTGGAGCACAAGTTATTGCAATATCAGGGACTGATTTTAAGAAGATTAGACCCAGACCAAAGATGTATGGAACAAAAGTGAAGGTGACAGGATATTTAGGTACTGATATACCAGTGCAAGGAGAATGCATGGTCAAAGTGAAATCCAAGGACAAAGAGTACATGCTAGCATTCATTGTGGTACCAAAGTATGTACAGGCCAGACTATATTTAACAACCTGTGAGAAACAGAACCTGGTAAAAAGAGTCCTTTTTGTGGAAAGTGAAGGAGAGACAGTCTATGATGAACTCATGAAGGAGTACAATGACTTATTTCAGGGTCTAGGTTGCCTACCAGGAGAACACACAATCAGAGTGGATAAACATCTGCCACTGATAATACATCCATGTAGAAAAGTTCCATTTGCGCTTCAAAAACAACTAAAAGCAGAGTTGGACATGCTTCAGTAGATGAGCCAATGGAGTGGGTGAGTTCACTCATTGTTGTGGACAAAAAGAATGGAAAGCTTAGAATTTGCCTGGATCCAAGAGATCTAAACAGAGCAATAATGAAAGAACACGTTAAACATGTTATCTCCCTTTCATCTACTGCAGGAACCTTGCTTTGTTGAACTTGGTTCCTGCAGCAATGGGCATATTGGTTGTTTTTATTGCACATATAGCATGTTTTACCATATGCTGGACACTTGTTTGGTAGGTGTTGAGCACCGCATCGATGACATGACTTTTGATTGTCCCGGTTTGTCATGGTTTGCAAATGCAAAGTTTTTCAGCAAGTTAGATGTATCATCAGAATTTTGGCAGTTAAGCAGGTCAACACGGCAGGGATGCCCACTATCACCTTTATTGTTCGCGTTAGCTATAGAACCACTAGCAGAATTGATAAGAACAGAAAATAATATAAAAGGGATAAAAATAAAAGTCAAGGAATATAAAATCAGTTTATTTGCGGGTGATGTTATAGTATACTTAACAGAACCAGAACTATCAATAAAAGAATTATATAAGAAATTGAAGGAATATGGAGAAGTGTCAGGTTACAAGATTAATGTAAATAAAAGTGAAGCAATGCCTATGAATAATGCGGATTTCTCAAAATTTAAGAAGGAATCACCATTCAGATGGCAAGTGCAAGCAATAAGATACCTAGGTATACAAATAAATAAAAACCTCGGCCAACTATATAAACTCAATTATTATCCACTAATGAAAAAATTACAGGACGATTTAGAGCATTGGAAAGATTTACCACTAACACTAATAGGAAGGATAAACTGTATTAAAATGAACATTTTTCCAAGGATATTATACCTATTTCAGGCATTGCCAATACACCTGACAGAGAAATTCTTCAAGGAGTTAAAGAAAATAATAAGGAAATTTTTATGGAAAGGGGGGAAACCAAGGATAGCACTAGATAAATTAACAAAATGGTATAAACAAGGAGGCTTACAACTGCCAAACTTTAAAAATTATTATAGAGCCGCACAATTAAGATACCTATCAGATTTTTATCAAACAAGGGAAAAGCCAGATTGGACTAGATTAGAATTAGATAAAATAGGGGAAAAGATACCTGAACACATATTATATAAATGGGATGAAAAATTGGTACAATATAGAAGTTCTCCAGTATTACATCATCTACTCAATATTTGGAAGAAGATTCATGTAGAAAGAAATAAAACAAATTATCAATTACCAAAACTAATATTGACGCAAAACAAGTTACTCCCTTTTACAATAGATAACCTTTCCTTTAGAGAATGGGAGAAAAAAGGGATCAAAAGAATAGAAAATTGTTTTTCAGGAAATAGATTATTATCCTTTGAACAAATGAAAGATAAATACAATATAACTCAAGATACAGTGCTGGCATATTACCAATTGAGATCCTGCTTGAAGGACAAATTAGGAAGCAGTCTGAGTTTACCAGAGGGAAGTAACTTTGAATATGTGATTACAGATACAATGATAATCAAAAGATTTATAACAAATATGTATATTAAACTGCAAGAAAAGGAGAATGAGGAAACAAATGGTAAAACTAAACAAAAATGGGAACAAGATTTAAATATAAAGATAAAAAAGGAAACATGGGAGAAGTTATGTTCTGGAACGATGAGAAATACAATAAATACGAGGTTACGTATGATACAATATAACTGGATACACAGGCTATACATTACACCTCAAAAGTTAAATAAATGGGACCCAACAGTATCTGATAGATGTTTTCGATGTAAAAAAGAAATGGGAACAACAATTCATGCAATCTGGACATGTGAGAAAGTAGAAAAATTTTGGGAAGATCTAAACCAAATATTAAATAAAATTACAGAAAACAATATACCAAAGAATCCAGAGATCTTCCTCCTAAGTAATATAAAAAACAAAGAATTTGGAATTGATTTGGAGGATGCACAAAAAAGATTTATTAAGATAGCTCTAGCCGTAGCAAAAAAATGTATTATGTCAACCTGGAAATTGGAAGATAATTTGAAAATACAACAATGGTATATAGAAATGAATAAATGTATTCCATTAGAAAAAATAACATATAGTTTAAGAAATAATATTGAAATATTTGAACAAATATGGGAGCCTTACATTAAACACAATAGTGAAAACCTACTGGGGACATTCACTACCTAAATTAACGAAAGGAGAAGGAAATGAAAAGAATTGACTCAGTGGAATTTCTTGTTTATTTTTATTGAATGACAACATTGTTTGACTGGTTTAATGTATCCTAGATTTTGTACTTTAAATGGACGGGAGGGGGGAAGTAGGGAGGGAGGGATGGGAGGAGGGGGGAGGGGGAGAAAATGGCACTGTATATATTTGAAAAGGAAAAAGTATGTATCATGGTTAATGTGAAAAATAAAAATTAAAAAAAAAAAGAATTTTGGCAGTTAAAATTGGATGAAGCAAGTTCAAGACTGTGCACATTCAATAGTCCATTTGGTAGATACAGATTCCTAAGGTTACTATTCGGAATTGCCTCAGCTCCTGAAGTGTATCAGAAAACTATCCATGTGGTCTATGAGCACCTGGTCAGGGTTGATATCTCAATGGATGACATCATAATATGGAGAACCATGAGAGTGGAGCATGATGAGAGACTAAGGAAAGTGCTGGAAGCAACAGGGAAAGCAAACCTAAAGCTGAATAAAGAGAAATGTCAGCTCGGTGTGACAGAACTAACATTTGTCGGAGATATTATTGGCAGTGAGGGCATCATACAAGATCCCAGAAAGGTGTCCGCCATTGGGAACATGCCAAGGCCACAATGCAAAAAGGGCATACAGAGTTTAATGGAATGGTCAACTATTTGGGTAAATTCATATCCAACCTTTCAGAAAAGATGGCTCCAGTGAGAAGATTATCAGAAAAGAACATTGAATGGGAGTGGGATCATGAGCATGAAAAGTCATGGAGGGAACTAAAGAAACTGCTGACAGAGGAACCAGTTGTCCCATCAAGATATCATCAGATGCATCACATAGTGGGCTTAGTGCAGTTCTTCTGCAAAAATATGATGACTGGCAAACCATTTCATATGCATCACGCTCACTGACTGACGCAGAAACGCGATACACTCAAATCAAAAAGCAGCTGCTCAGCATCACATATGCCTGTGAAAGATTTCATCAGTTTGTGTCAGGACAAGAAATCAGTGTAGATACTAACCATAAGCCCTTGATTGCATTGTTCCAAAAGCCATTAAATGAATGTCCACTTAGAATACAACGCTACAACGCTATACACTGAATGTAGCATACACTCCAGGTAAGCTAGTGTACACAGCATAATCATTGTCTAGAGCATTGACACGAGAGAGCTCACAAACACCAAAATGGATGAAGATATGAATGCCTTCGTGGACATGATCACAAGTGCACTGCTCATATCAGATCCAAAAATGGAGCTCATAAAGTCAGAGACAAACAAAGATGAAACACTGAGACAACTGAGAACAAAACATCTTGGATGGATGGCCCATCATAAAGCAGGACTGCTCACCTGACATTTCAGAGTACTGGAACGGCAGGGCAGAACTATCAGTGGTTGAAGATATCATCTACAAAGGAAGTAAAATCCTTATCCCAAAGAGTCTGAGAAAAGAGATGCTAAAAAGGATCCATGGAGGACATCTCAGAATCGAAAAGTGTAAGAACAGACCACGAGAGGTGATGTACTGGCCAAGAATCAACAATGATATAACAAATGAAGTGTCAAACTGTACAATATACTGGAAATATCAAGCAAGCAATCCTGCAGAACCACTAAAGGCACACCTAGCACCATACGGACCTTACCCGAAGGTAGGCACTGACCTATTAGAATGTCAAGGGAAGAGCTATCTTGTAGTCAGACTATTACTCCCTGTATCCAGAGGTGTGTAGACTGAACACCACCGCTGCAAATGCTGTAATAACAAGTATGAAAACCATATTCTCCAGACATGGCGGGGCAAGCGAGGTCTTCACAGACAATGAACCCCAGTTTTGCTATTTTAAGTTCAGACAGTTTGCCAAAGAGAGGGACTCCGTACAGACCACGTCAAGTCCTCATTTTCCACAGTCCAATGGTCCAGTGGAAAAATTGGTACAGACAGTGAAAAGACTGATGAACAAGGCAAAAGACAATGGAACAGACCTACCAGAGCATGCTAGTATACTGCACAACGTCTCTCGAATGTGGTATGTCACCAGCACAACTCCTTATGGGACGTAGGCAAAGATCAAACTTACCCATTCAGGAGAACCAAAAGAGGGGGAGAAAGTGAGGAAGTTCAAAGAACAGCAGAATGAAAAGCAGAAGTATTACTTTGACAGAGGAACAAAAAACCTATTGGAACTCTACACTGGTGACCAAGTAAGGCTAAAAGACAAAAAAAACTTATAGACTCAGAAAGGAACTGTCCTTAGTGAAGTCCAACCAAGATCATACACGATTCAGACAAATGAAGGTGCTGTTCTGTGAAGAAATCATCAAAAACTTCAAATGGGACCAGCCACAGTAGATGGAAAGATGGAAACTGTTGAACAACTTGAATGCATCATCTAAGGCAACAACTCAGATTCAAAGACAATCAATTAGGAGATCGTTAAGACACGTGAATCCTCCTAAGACACTCATAGAGCAAATTTAAAGTCTCCTGTTATAGAATGAAGTAGTGCTATCTTATTCGCTCTTCAAGTTTTAGTCTATGTAAATGTGAACACAGAAAACAAGTTTAAAAAATGTTAACAATGTTGATAATATTGAAAATATAAGTTCTTGGTGTTAAAGTTAAAATTGTAGAGTTATACAAAGAAAACATGTTAGTTAAAAGTAAGCTACTTTCGTTTTAAGAAAGGGAGATGTAATGACAGTGATCTTGATTGCAATGCAACTAGCAAGGCCTTAAGGATTATAGCTTCCATTTGATTATACTTGGCTGCCAGCAGGGGCTGACACACAGCAAGAGACAGTATGTAAGATCTGTAAAGGAGGCTTGCAGCCTCGTGGCATGCCTCATGTGCTGTTTACAACAACTTTAAAGTAAAGATCTTTTTCCTTCATTCATGTGTTGTCTAAGAACTCACACATACGGATACAAGATGAAACAAATGGGGTGAACAGAAATGCATTTTTCATTCCACCTGCAACCTAACCAGTTTAATATCACTGTTTTTTTTTACAACCCTATCTACCTTGGCAAGTGTCTCTAAACTCCAGATCCCTCTTCACAACAATACTTTTAAGAACCCTACTGTTAACTGCAGATATTCCCCTTACATTTGACCTTCCAAAGTGCAACACCTCACACTTATCAGGATTAAACTTCATCTGTCATTTCTCTGCCCATATCTGGAACTGGTCAGGTAATAGACCTCTTGGTGGAGGAGCATTTTGGAGACAGTGACCACAACTCTCTGGGCTTTATCATACCTATGGATAAAGATAGGAGAAGACAAAATGAGAAAGTGTTTAATTGGGGAAGACCTAATTACTATGGGATAAGACAGGAACAAGAAAGTAAATTAGGAAAACATGTTCTCGGGGAAAAGCATAGCAGAAATGTGGAAGGTTTTTAGGATCTCACACTTGGGGCTCTGGAGAGTTTGTCCCACTGAGACAGGGAAAAGATGGCAGGGTAAAGGAGCCATGATTGACAAGAGAGGTGGGGCAGCTGATCAGAAGGTTTAGGATGCAAAAGCCAGGAAGGAGGTAAAAAAGAGCTCGAAGGAGGCACGAGAAGACTTTGGTGTAGGATTAAGGAGAACACTAAGGCATTTACACATATGTGAAATACAAAAGAATGATGAGGGTGAGGGTGAGCTGATTAGGGATGGGGGGGGAGCTGCGGCTGGAGGTAGGTGAGGAGAGGGGCTCCTAAGTGAATACTTTGCTTCAGTATACGGTAGGGAGAGGGACCTTGCTGAATGTAAGGTTAGAACAGGCTATTGTGCTGGAGCACGCAGGGGTTAGAGGAAGTGCTGCATCTTCTTAAAAATATTCACATCAATGTCCTCAGGACCATTATCCCATAAGAAAGAAGTAGTCATTTAAGCCCATTCAGTCTGCTCTGCTATTCCATCAGGGGTTGATCCATTTTCCCACTCAGCTCCACTTCCCTTCCTTCTCCCCAAAACCTTTGATACCCTGACTATACAGATACCTATCAATCTCTGCCTTAAATACACCCAATGACCTGGCCTCCACAATGATCCATGGTAGCAAATTCCAGAGGTTCACACCTCGCTGGTTAAAGAAATTCCTCCACATCTGTTTTAAATGTCCTTCAATCCTTAAGTTGTGCCCTCTTGTCCTACCCACCCCTATTATAGGAAATAATTTGCCACATCTACTTTGAACAACCCCTTCAACATTCAAAATACTTCTAAGTGGTTCCCCCCTCATTCTTCGGAACTCCAGCGAAAAAAGTCCATGAGCTGTCAAACATTCCTTATATGCTAATCCCTTCATTCCAGGAATCATTCCTGTAAATCTTTTCTGAATCCTCTCCAATGTCAGCACATACTTTCTTAAATAAGGGGCCCAAAACTGTTCTCCAAATGAGGTCTCACCAGTTCCTGATAAGGCCGCAACCTCACGTCCCTGTCCTTGTATCCTCTAGATATGAATGCCCACATTGCATTTGCCTACTTCACCACTGACTCAACCTGAGGTCAACCTTTGTTTTTAATAATTTTTTATTTTTCACACTGTGAACCATATCAACCAAAATATGTACAAACGTTTCTCATTAAATTTACACAGTGGCATTTTCTCCCTTTTTTCCCCCTTTCCCTCCCTCCCCTCTTCCCATCCCCCTCCAAAACCCATATTCAACATATACAATACAATAAAACCATAAAACAATATCTTCACACAAAGGAAAATACACAAGAAAAATGCATCATCTATTTGTTACACACTGAATCTAGTCGTTTTGTCTTCTTATCATTTTAGAGGATGGAGGTCCTAGGCAAGCTCTCCATGTATGTTTCCCAAATTTGTTCAAACAATGTGACTTTATTTTTTAAATTATATGTTATTTTTTTCCATTGGAATACATTTATTCATTTCCATGTACCATTGCTGTATTCTCAGGCTCTCTTCCACCTGCCTATTTCCCCTTGATCTGAGACAATTATTAACACACATTGCTGAAAATAGTTCCTCAGTTGAAGAAGGAAGTTCCAATCACAGAAATGACTGGAGCTGAGAATGTCTGTGACAGAACTCTGGCATGTGGGGATGACACTAACTTGGGTACGAATGCCCATTCCATCCCCACCCCAGTCACTTCCACACGCTGTCTGAGGGAATTGCTTCCTCTGAAGGAATGGGCAGAATGGAGGAATCATTCCTTCCTACAACAAACTATCTCGAGGCTCAATACCACCCCATTGTTGCATCAGGGATCCTTCTCTGGTGCACTGGGTTCAGATCTTAGAACCACAGTACTCTACAGAACAAGGACAAGTGCAGTCGGTGTAATGGCTCCCCTTCCCACCTGAGTCATGTGTTTTATCAGTGCTCCAAATACAGGAGTTCTGGAGTGGAATCATCAGTACACTCTCCGAAATATTTAGTTTATTTGCAACCTTGCCCATTAACTGCAATATATGGAATCTCCTAAATTCCCTGCAGAAAGACGCAATAACATTTACATCTCTATAAGCCAAGTATCTAATTATGTAACACTAAAAGTCTGACAGGGGTCCTTCTATTACACAATGGATTAAGGATTATTAAACTGAAGAAAATAAAATACACATTGAGAGGATCCACCAGAAAAATTTCCACAAATGGCAACCCTTTATGTGTTTTTCTCAGAATTACCTGTGCTTACGGAGTAAAAGACTAACTGTGAGACATTTGTACCAGTACCATCGATAATATACCGATGATACTGTCAGCAAAGGTGCCAAGGTGTGCGGGGGGGGGGGGGGGGGGTTCAGGCATGTATCTGAGGGTCATGTAAGTATTGGTGTTTATGTGTGAGGGTTTTTTTGTTTTTTAAAAACACAGGACCAGAATGTACATTTGTATATAGTGTTCAAAGTTGTTTTTGATGTTCAACAAATGCATTTTGATTTAAAAAAAGATATCTACACCACAGAAACAGGCCCTTTGGCCTATCTAGTCTGTGCTGTACTATTCTGCCTAGTCCCACTGACCTGCATCCAGCCCATAGTCCTCCATACCCCTCCCATCCATTTACCTGTCCACATATTTCTTAAATGTTAAAATTGAGTCCGCATTCACCACTTCAGCTGGCAGTTCGTTCCACACTCCCACCACTCTCTGTGTGAAGAAGTTCCCCCTAAACTTTTCCCCTTTCACCCTTAGCCCGTGTCCTCTGGTTTGTATCTCACCTAACCTCAATGGAAAAAGCCTAACTCTGTCTAACCCACTCATAATTTTAAAAACGTCTATCAAATCTCTCATTCTTCTCTGCTCCAGGGAATAAAATCCTAACCTGTTTAACCTTTCCCTATAATTCAGTTCCTGAAGTCCGGACAACTTCCAAGTAAATCTTCTCTGCACTCTTTCTATGTTATTGATATCTTTCCTGTAGTTAGATGACCATAATAACCCAACTTTTGTACTCAGTACTTTGATTTATGAAGGTTAATATGCCAAAAACTCTCTTTACAACCCTATCCACCTGTGACGCCACTTTCAGGGAATTATGTGTTTATTTCCAGATCCCTCTGTTGTACCGCACTCCTCAGTGCCCTACTGTTTGCCAAGTATGTCCTACCTTAGTTTGTCATGTCAAAATGCAACACCTCACACTTATCTGCATTAAATTCCATCTCCATTTTGCAGCCTATTTTTTCACTGGTCCATATCTCACTGATCTTTGTGTCATCTGCAAACTTGCTGATCCAATTTACCACATTTATCATCCAGATCATTGTTATAGATGACAAACAACAATGGACCCAGTACCAATCCCTGAGGCACACCACTAATCACTGGCCTCCAGCAAGAGAGACATCATCCACCACTACTCTTTGGCTTCTCCTGTAAGGTCAATATTGAATCAGTTTACTACCGCAACATGAACATCGAGCAACTGAACCTTCCTGACCTCTGATGTGGGACCTTGTCAAAGGCCTTACTAAAGACCATGCAGACAACATCCACAGCCTTTCCTTCATCAATTTTCTTGGTAACCTCCTCAAAAAAATCTATGAGATTGGTTAAACATGACTCTAATCAGTCTTTGACTAACCAAAGATCTGTGTATCCAATCTCTTGGAACACCATCCAATAACTTACTCATTACTGATGTTAAGCTGACCAGCCTAACATTTCTTGGATTATGCTTAGAGCCTTTTTTAAACAACAGAATAATGTGAGCTTCAATCCTCTGACACTAACCCCAGGCTAAGGACATTTAAAATATTTCTGCCAGGGCCACTGCAATTTCTACACTATTCTCACTCAAGGTCTGATGAAATATCTTGTCAGGCCCTGGGGATTTATTTGCTTTAAAACAGCAAGCATCTCATCCTCTTTAGTCTGTATCAGTTCCATGTCCACACTGCTTGCTTATTTCACATCCCTAGACTCTATATCAGTTTCCTGAGTAAATACAGATGCAAAAAAAAGATCTCCCCCATCTCTTTTGGCTCCATTCAAAGCTGGCCACTCTGATCTTCAAAGGGACCAATTTTGTCCCTTACTATCCTTTTACTCTTAATATACCTGTTAAAAACTCTTAAGATTTACCTTCACATTCTCTGCCAAAGCCATCTCATATCTTCTTTTAACCTTCCTGATTTCCTTTTTTTCTTGCATTTTTTATACTCCTCAATTACCTCATTTGCTCCATGTTGCCTATACCTGCTATACCTCTCTCTTCTCCCGAACTAGATCCCCAATATTCCTCGAAAACAAAGGTTCCCTATGTCTTCTAACCTTGCCTTTAACAGGAACATAGAAACTCTGTACTCTCAAAATGTCATCTTTGAAGGTCCTCTACTTACCTCGTACATCCTTGCCTGAAAACAATTTATCCCAATCCATGCATTCTAGATCCTTTCTCATTTCCTCAGAATTAGAATTTTTGCAATTTAGAATCTCAACCCGAAGCCCAGACCATAATTATCTTGAAATTAATGATATATGATTACTGGACCCAAAATATTCCCCTACATATACTTCTGTCACCTGTCCTATCTCATTCCCTAATAGGAGATCCAATATTGCACGCTCTCTAGTTGGTACCGCTATATATTGATTTAGAAAACTTTCCTGAACACATTTGACAAACTCCAAGCCATCTAGCCCTTTTACAGTATGGGAGTCCCAGTCAATATGTGGAAAATTAAAATCTCCTTCTATCACAACCTTATGTTTCCTGTAGTTGTCTGCTATCTCGCTACAGATTTGCTCCTCCAATTCTCACTGACTATTGGGCAGACTATACTACAATCCCATGAGTGTGGTCATACCTTTCCCATTCCTCAGGTCCACTCATATAGCCTCAGTAGACGAGCCCTTTGGTCTGTCCTGCTGAGGACAACTGTGATATTATCCTTGATGAGCAATGCCATTTCTCCCCCTTTCACCCCCCCCCCCCGTACTATCATGTCTAAAGCAACAGAACATTGAGCTGTCAGTCCTGCCCCTCCTGCAACCAGATTTCATTAATGACCATAATGTCATCATTCCAGTTCCAATCCACACTCTAAGCTCACATGCCTTTCCTACAATACTCCTTGCATTGAAATAGATGCACCTGAGAATATTTTTTCCCACTACTCACAAACTTTTATTTCCTGTCTTTGTATGCAAGCTAATAATATAATTTTCCACTAATACCCCTCTAACTGTTCTGGCACTCTGGTTCCCCTCCCCCTCATCAAACAGATCCTTGATCTGTCATCATGAAAGACTTTGTAATGAGTCAAGACAAATCAGGAACTTGTAGCTTCCTGTGAAAGTTTAACGATATCTTGCCTTTCATTCCTCGCCAAGAATTCTCCCCACTACCAATGTTGACGACATCCACACCCAATGTGCTGAAGGAATATAGCATGTCGAGCAGCATCAATAAGAATGGTCCATTTGACTGAGAACCCTTCGTTAGGACAGACTCGATGAAAAGGTTCAGCCTGGAAAATTTATCATTCTTTTACTCCCACGGATGGTCCTCAGTCCCGTGTGCCTCCAGCTGACTGGATATTGCTTAGGGTTCCAGCATCTGCAGTCTCTCTGTCTGGGGTTGGGGAGAGGGGGCTAAACTAGATACCAGTGGTGGGGAGCTGGGGCACCAGGACAGTAAGTGGGTGAGCTGAGGGAATGAAAGATTCTTGTGCCAGCAAGGCTGAAAGGGTCAGGTGAACGGTCGCTGTGAGGCTGAGGTCTGAACTGTGCCCAGCATATAGATAGTGCAGCCACGCATGGATCCATGGTGAAGTGAGAGTTTGGATGTGGAACTGGCTGGCAAATAGGATAGTTTGCAGATGGATCAAAAGCTATGGGAGTTGTCAGCCGTACTTCAGAGATTACAACAGGATACAGATCAGATACAAAGATGGGCTGAGAAATGAAAGATGGAGTTCATCAAAGATGGACAAGTGTGAGGCGTTGCATTTTGGGAGGTCACATGTAAGGGCGTGGATCTAGTTAATGGCAGGACTCTTAAAATCATTAATGGGTAGAGGGGTCTGGGAGTTTACATTCACAGCTCATCGACAGGGTTCTTGCTGTGTATCAGATTGTAATGAAGGTGTATGGGGTGCTTATCTTCATTGGGCAAGGAATTGAGTATAAAAGTAGGGAGGTCACATTGCAGCTACACGAAACATTGGCTACAGGAGGCATGGGGTGCACAAGGGGTTCACCAGGATGTTGCCTGGTTTTGAGGGGATGAGTTATGGGGAGAGGTTGAATATGGGTAGTTTTCTTTGGGACATTGGAGTCTGAGGGCCGACCTGATAGAGGTTTATAAGATCATGGCCAGCCTTGATGAGGTGGACAGTCAGAATCTTTTATCCTAGTATAAAAGTGTCACGCACCAGAGGACACATGGTTAAAGTGAGGGAGGGAAAATGTTTAAGTGTGAGGTAAATATTTCACCCAGAGAGTGGTGAAGGAATGGGTCACCAGGGATCATGGAGCAAGTAGATGCAGGGTGTTTGAGAAATTTCTAGATCGACACATGGAAATGAAAGGGAATAGAGGGATACAGATAGGTGCAAGCAGCAGAGTCTTGTGTGCTTTGGCCACTGGGTACAGCATAGATATGTGGGCCAAAGGGCCTATACTGTGTTAATCTTTGTGTGACCTGTGAACTATCAGATCACAAACCCCTTCATCCATATTGAGATTATTCCTGGAAATTACAAACTCCAAGGTGACTGTTGAGGTTGTGATCTCCCCTACAACTTCCCTCGACCTCTACCTCCCTCTGTTTCACACTGATCCTCCCTCCACCTTCCCTCCATTTCATTGACCCTTCCTCCATCTTCCCTCCATTTCACACTGACCCTGCCTCCACCTTCCCTCTGTTTCATACTGATACTCCCTTCACCTTGCCATCATTTCACACTAATCCTCACTCCATTTCATACTGACCCTCCCTCCACCTTCCCTCCATTTCACATTGACCTTCCCTCCATTTCATACTGACCCTCCCTCCACTTCACACTGACCCTCCCTCCACCTTCCCTCCATTTCACACTGACCCTCCCACCTTCCCTCCATTTCATACTGACCCTCCCTCCACCTTCCCTCCATTTCCACCTTCCCTGTTTCATATTGATACTCCCTCCACCTTCCCTCTGTTTCATACTGACCCTCCTCCACCTTCCCTCCATTTCACACTGACCCTCCCTCCACTTTCCCTCCATTTCACACTGAACCTCCACCTTCCCTCTTTTTCATACTGACACTCCTTCCACCTTCTCTCTCATACTGACCCTCCCTCCACCTTCCCTCCATTTCACACTGACCCTCTCTCCACCTTCCCTGTTTCATACTGACACTCCTTCCACCTTCCCTCTGTTTCATACTGACCCTCCACCTTCCCTCCATTTCATACTGACCCTCCACCTTCCCTCCATTTCATACTGACCCTCCACCTTCCCTCCATTTCATACTGACCCTCCACCTTCCCTCCATTTCACACTGACCCTCCCTCCACCTTCCCTCCATTTCACATTGACCCTCCCTCTACCTTCCCTCTGTTTCATACTGACATTCCCTCCACCTTCCCTCTGTTTCATACTGACACTCCTTCCACCTTTCCTCCGTTTCACACGACCCTCCCTCCACCTTCCCTCTGTTTCACACTGACCCTCCTTCCACCTTCCCTCTGTTTCATATGACACTCCCTTCACCTTCCCATTTCACACTAATCCTCACTCCATTTCATGCTGACCCTCCCTCCACCTTCCCTCCATTTCACACTGACCCTCCCTCCACCTTCTCTCTGTTTCATATTGACATTCCTTTCACCTTCCCACCATTTCACATTAATCCTCACTCCATTTCATATTAACCTTTCCATTTCACGCTGACCCTCCCTCCTCCTTCCCTCGGTTTCACACTGACCCTAACCCTAACCCTTCCCTCGGTTTCACACTGACCCTCCCTCCTCCTTCCCTCGGTTTCACACTGACCCTCCCTCCACCTTCCCTCTGTTTCATATTAACACTCCCTCCACCATCCTTCCGTTTCACACTGACCCTCCAGCTTTCCTATGAACCTTTTTGCTCATTTACTAGGCTAACACATGAGGACCTATTGTCAATGTAGCATCTTTAATGGAAGAAAAACTGAATAATACTCACACTTTGGATCAAGAACAGATGGCAGCGAGGAGTTGTGATGTCCCTAAGAGCAGAACATTATTATCTGGGTGTTTTCAGGGAGAGAGATGGAACCTTGGCTGCAGTTTCCAGTGTGGGAAGAGGAGAGTGGGGAAGTGATTGAAAACAGAACACATGATCTTCTTGAACACAAAACATGGCACACAGAATCTAGAACATGGGTCACTGAACATGGATCACTAAACACAAAATCTGGAACATTGAACACTGGACACAGAACATGGAACACTGAATACAAAACATGGAACACTGAACACAGGATCTAGAACATGGAACACTGAACACAGAACATGGAACACAGGATCTAGAACGTGGAACACCATTGAACCGGGGTTGGGGTTGAAGGGAACTACCAGCGCCCTGGAATGGCGGAGGGGAGGGAGCTACCATCACCCTGGGATGAGGGAGCTACCATTGCCCTGGGATGAGGGAGCTACCATTGCCCTGGGATGAGGGAGCTACCATTGCCCTGGGATGAGGGAGCTACCATTGCCCTGGGATGAGAGAGCTACCATTGCCCTGGGATGAGGGAGCTACCATTGCCCTGGGATGAGGGAGCTACCATTGCCCTGGGATGAGGGAGCTACCATTGCCCTGGGATGAGGGAGCTACCATTGCCCTGGGATGAGGGAGCTACCATTGCCCTGGGGTGGGTGAGGGGGGGGGAGGATCTACAATTGCCCCAGGTGGAGGGGAGCACCATCGTTCCAGGTTGGGGGGGATGGGTGGTGAGAGATACCACTGTCACAGGGAGGGGGGCGGGGGAGGTATCACAGTCACAGTGAAGCGAGGGGAGGATATTGCCAGAAATTATGTTCCTTTAATTAGTCTAACAAAGAAGCATCCCACACCACATGCTTCTCAGTGTCAAACACACGGAGTGACTGTGAATCATTTTGAGAGAGGCCTGGGCGTTTCCCAGCTGAGACTATGATGGTGTCAATACGTCTCCCCCAGACTGATGGGCTGCTCATACCTGTGGTTGTTGCTGCAGATGGAGTCGGATGGACAGGGCAACTCCCAGGGGCCTGGACAGCTGTAGTGAGAGGACCTGCTAACTGAAGGGATCAGACAAGGCCCGTCAGTGTTGGGACAGTGAGGGAATCCAAGGGAACTGAGCGCAGACTGGGCGATTGCTTTGATGAGCACCTTCACTCCATCTGCTGCAACAAGGACCTCTCTGGGGCCAAACACCTCAATTCCACAGCCCATCACCACACCAACATGTCTGTTCACGGCCTCTTACACCACCAATCCAAGGCCACCTGCAATTTGGAGGAATCACACTTTATTTTCCCTCTGGGCACCCTCCAACCAGACAGCATTAACAACAACCTATCCAATTTACGTTAACCTCTCCCCTGTGTCTCTCCCTTTCCTTCCATCTCCTTTTCTCCAGCTGCCCATCTCCTTCCCCATTCCTAGCAGAGTCCCCCTTGATTCTCTCCTCCATCACCTCAGTTTCTTTCTCTTCTACCTTCTCCCCAGTATCTACCTATTACCTGTTAATTTGTGCTCCTTCCCCCTTCCTCCCTCCTCTCCCCCACCCCTGCCCCTTCCTCCCTCATTTCCTCCTCCCCCTGCCCCTTCCTGCCTCCTCCTGCCCACCCTTTTATTCAGATGTCTACCTGATGCTCCTGATCCGGATGCAGTGCTCAGGCTGGAAACATCAATGGTCTTTTACATCCAATTGACACTACCTGAACTGCTGAGACACTCAGCAAGCCTGGGGGCAGAACCATCTTCCACTGCTTCTTGGGAACTTCACAATCTCATCAAACTTTTACAGGCTTCAGCTGCAAACATTTAAATACTTTTGTTCTGCCAGATGAACAGGACAAAGCGATTGCATGCCCCTCAGCATCTAAATCAGTGGCTTTCAAACTTGTTCTTTCCACTCACATACTACCTTGAGTAATCCATATGCCATCGGTGCTCTGTGATCAGTAAGGGATTACTTAAAGTGGTATGTGAGTGGAAAGAACAAGTTTGAAAACCACTGATCTAAACAAACGAAGTCCAGAGTAAATATTGGAAAGTGCAGCTGGCTTGGCAGAGTGGTAAAGTACATCGAAGCCCCACTTCAAATTAAACACAGACAGCAAATGATTCCACTGCAACAGCCACTGTAAGGCCTTTGGCCCATTGCTAGTGATGCTACCTCCCTGTTCAGTGAGGTCCCTGTGCCGCAAGCAGTGGTTCCGGACGGACTGTTGAATGAGGAGAGATTTAGCAGTCATGGAGCAATACAGCACATAACAGGCCATTCAGCTCAAGCATATTGGCATTCTGGGCTAGTCCTACATTTGATTCATATCCTCTAAGCCCTTCCTATCTATTAAATCTGTCCAATAGGAACTGGAGCTGCTCTCTCTGGAATTGAGAAGAAAGAGGGATTATCTGATTGAAACTTTCTAAACCTGACTGAGCTGGGCAGGATAGATGAGGGTTGCGGCCGCCCCATTATGAGGTTGACAGCCCAAGATGAGAAGAGATTCCTTCCTGCTCTGGGCTCTCTACACTCAAGTACTGTAGAGACTTCCTGACAGCATATTCATACAGGGATTAAAGATTTTTTTGGATATTAAGGGAATCAAGGAGGTGGGATTTGTTCAGGAGAATGGTAGGAACTGTGTAGTTTCTGTGGTTCTTTCTGTTAATTTTTTTCCGAGTTTTATCCATGTTTGAATCCAAATTAAGGTTGAAATCCCCTCCTATTAGTATGTTCCCTTGCGTGTCTGCTATCTTCAAAAAAATATCTTGCATAAATTTTTGATATTCTTCGTTAGGTGAATATACATTGAGTAAATTCCAAAACTCCGAATATATCTGACATTTTATCATTACATATCTCCCTGCTGGATCTATTATTTCCTCTTCTATTTTAATTGGTACATTTTTACTGATTAATATAGCTACTCCTCTAGCTTTTGAATTATATGACGCTGCTGTTACATGTCCTATCCAATCTCTCTTTAATTTCTTGTGCTCCACTTCAGTTAAGTGTGTTTCTTGCACGAATGCTATATCAATTTTTTCTTTTTTCAGTAAATTTAGCAGTTTCTTCCTTTTGATTTGGTTATGTATTCCATTAATATTTAAAGTCATATAGTTCAACATAGCCATTTCATACTTCGTTTATCTTTTCTTTACGTTTCCTCATCATCACCTTTCCTTCTTATCCATTTCTGCTTTCTCCTATCTAAAATTCCTTTAACCCCACTATCCCCTCCCCTTCCTGAGTTGCCCTTTATCCCTTGTCGGGCAACCACATCTCCCCTCTCCATTTGGATTTGTGAATTCACTCGCAAGCGTCAACTGATTTCGCAGTGACCATAACTCCTCCCCACCCAGCCCCCACCCAGAAAAGATCTTAATTTTCATATACAACAAAGGTCACTCTCTTAATTCCCTCCTTACTTCCTCTCTTCCCTTTCTTTCCCTTATTAATTCTTATCTATACTCTATATATATTTTTTTAAAATACACATACACTCATGTACACACATATATACATACACACACCCTCCATGGGTATATATACTCATATACACACATACATATAGTTCGTGGTCATTTTTGCTCTCGTTACATGTCTTCATCTCTCTGTCTGTTTTGTAGTTGTTCTGCAAATTCTCGTGCTTCCTCCGGATCTGAGAATAGTCTGTTTTGCTGCCCTCGAATAACTATTTTAAGTACCGCTGGGTACTTTAGCATAAATTTATATCCTTTTTTCCATAGGATCGCTTTTGCTGTATTAAACTCCTTCCTCTTCTTCAGGAGTTCAAAACTTATATCTGGATAGAAAAAAAATTTTTGACCTTTGTATTCCAGTGGCTTTTTGTCTTCTCTTATTTTCTTCATTGCTTTCTCCAATATATTTTCTCCTGTTGTATATCTTAGGAATTTTACTAAAATGGATCTTGGTTTTTGTTGTGGTTGTGGTTTAGGGGGCTAATGTTCTATGTGCCCTTTCTATTTCCATTTCTTCCTGTAATTCTGGTCTTCCTAGGACCCTGTGGTTCCAATCTTTTATAAATTCTCTCATATTCTTGCCTTCTTCATCTTCCTTAAGGCCCACTATCTTTATATTATTTCTTCTATTATAATTTTCCATTATATCTATCTTCTGAGCTATCAGCTCTTGTGTCTCTTTAACTTTTTTATTAGATTCTTCTAATTTCTTTTTTAAGTCCTCTACTTCCATTTCTATGGCTGTTTCTCGTTCTTCCACCTTGTCCACTCTTTTTCCTATATCTGTCATGACCATCTCTAATCTATTCATTTTTTCTTCTGTACTTTTTATTCTTTTTATTTCACTAAATTCTTGTGATTGCCATTCTTTTACTGATTCCATATATTCTTTAAAAAAAATCCATTGTCTTGCCCTTCCCTTCTTCTTCCATTTCTCTGTGTTCTTCCTCTTCTTCTTCCTCTGGGTTGGTCATCTGCTGTTTCTTTGATTTCTTTTTACTCTCTTCTTTCTTGTTCTCGTTGTTTTCTATGTTCTCTTCTTGTTGTTGTGCTGTGGCTGTCATTCTCAGCTGTGGAGATCGACTCCTCAGCTGGTCCCCCCTCCCGTCAGTGTTTTTTTTGTCTTGCGCATCGAACATGCGCGAGGAGTCGCGTCCCGAGCTCGGGACTTTGACTGACCTGAGGGAGCGGGCTTCTCTCTCCACAGCGGTCCTCCTCGGACAGGTAAGGCATTCACTTTCTTCTTCTGATGTCTTTTCTTCTTCTATTCTTCCTGTTGCTTTTGACTTTTCTTTCTTCGTTGCCATTTTCTTTCAACCTTTACTTTCACTTTATTTTAATTTTCGTGTTTGTGCCTTTGCATTTTCTCTGTTTTTTTAAAACTTTTCTGGAGAGGGCTGGAGTTCCCCGACCGGCCACTACTCCATCACGTGACTCCCCCTGCAGTTTCTGTGGTTCATGACAAGTGATATCATTGGAATGTCAGGTCCTGGGGATTGATGGGATGGATTCTGATGGGGTCAGTTTGGAATAAGGCTTCCATCTCAGGAGGAACTGAAGTAGAATTCCCTCTCCCAGAGGGTCCTAATCCTTTGGAATTCTCTTCCCAAGAATGTCAAGAGGTGAGGTCATGGAAAACTCCCAGCTGAAGCCAACAGGTTGGTTCACTAAGGGGGTTCAAGACAGGAGGATGGAGCTGATCTCAGCCAATGAAGGAGAAAGTCAAACAGAGCTCCATATCTTCAGTAATGATGCTTCCCAAAGTTGCATCCTGACCTGGGACCTTGCTAAGACCTCAACCCTCCATTCCATCCCCTTAAAGATGAACCCGACCTCCTGAGATCCTCTAACAGTCCAAATGTTGCTCCAGATTCCCCCATCTACGGACTGTTATATCTGAGGATAATTCGAATAAACTTTGGTTAAAACATCCTGAACAGTTAAAGATCCAAGGTGGATTCCAGTTCTGAAGGCATGGATTTGGATCCAGGTCTCGAAGGCAGGGATGTGGATCCTGGTCCCAAAGACAGGGATGTGCATCCGAGTCCCGAGGGCAGGGATGTGGATCATGGTCCCAAAGGCAGCGATGTGGATCTGAGTCCCGAGGGCAGGGATGTGGATCATGGTCCCGAAGGCAGGGATGTGGATCCGGGTCCCGAAGGCAGGGATGTGGATCTGGGTCCTGAAGGCAGGATTGGAAGGCATCATCTCATGATCAGATGCAGAGAAGGGTGAGAAGCTGGGGGATAGGGATGGCATTCTTCAAGGAGACAGAGTGGGCTCCATCCTGTTGTCTCCAGCCATGTTATCTCTATGCTGCTTCTGCACCAACACCCTTCAGTCGAGATGAAGGGTTTCAGCTGGAAACATTGACCATTGCTTCCCCCCATGGATGATGGTCAATATGCCATTCCTCCAGCAGGCTGTGCTTGGCCTCTCCTTGTCAATACAGTTACACTTGCTTTATTTTCTCAAGAGTGAAGAACTTCAGGTTCCCGGCAGAAGGCTTCTTTTTATGGTTGAGTGGTATGAAATTTGTTCTGTGGAGAGAACCACCTACCTTGTGCCCAGACTGTAGTGAATCACACCTCCCACCAAAGATGGGATGCATAGCTGGAGGAACGGAGCCCAGGCACCAAGGACTCTCTGGACTGCTCATTTCCTTTCACAATTCCCATGGTATCAGGAATCTGCAGATCACAGCTGTGAATCTATTTGGTGAAGGAGCAGCTCCACTTCTGAACTCAGAATCCCAGAGATATAAACAGCTTTGTAGAGCTGCTGTTGACCAAGGATAATCTAGGAAACAACAGAGCAGTGAGCTCATGTCAGTCAATGTGGTTTTGTGGGCCTAGGGTCATGCCTTACCAACTTGTTTTAGTTTTTGTAGAGGTGACAAAGGTGAGTGGTTGATGAGGGTGGGTCTACATGGACTTTAGTAAGGTGTTTGACAAGGTCCCCCATGGTCAGCTGATTCAGAAGTTGCTCTGTGTGTGTGTGTGTGTGTGTGTGTGTGTGTGAGTGTGTGTGTGTGTGTGTGTGTGTGTGTGTGTGTGTTTGTGTGTGTGTGTGTGTTTGTGTGTGTGTGTGTGTGTGTGTGTGTGTGTGTGCAGTGGTCCAGAGAAACAAGGTTTTCTCAGGTTGTACGTGTTCAGTCAGATGATAATGAAATTGCACTTGAGCTTTGTGATTTATGGGAATGTAGTGAAATGATAGTGCAGTGTAATGATAGTGCAGTGTAATGATAGTGCAGTGTAATGATAGTGTAGTGTAATGATAGTGATCATGGTTGCATTTGCTACGAGCAAGGATATAGATCCTGTTTGATTATACTTGGCTGCCAGCAGGGGCTGACAGGAGAGAATGCAGTAAGAGAGATCCGTAATGGAGACTGGCAGCCTCATGGCAAGCCTCATGGGCTGTTTACAGCAACTTTAAAGTAAAGAACCTTTTCCTTCATCATGCGTTGGCTAAGAACTCACACATACGAATACAAGATGAAACACGTAGGTCCTTAAATGACTCTCTAGCCCATTTTCCACTCACACCCTGCCCAGGAATTAACTGAGAATTTACTCGGACAGAGTCCAGTGGAAAAGGAACACTGTCTGAATGCCAGTGTCAAATTACATAATTTCACACCAGGATTAACTACCTTTACTACTACTTGTATCCCTGGTGTTTGCTGATGCCAGTGTTCTGATAAAAGGAACACTTACATCCCGGGACAGAAATTACATCATTTTTTAACATGACTATGTCCCACCGCGTGCTGAGGCTGTCTGCGAGAGTCGAGAGGTAAGACTGAGTGGCACCTTAGCTGCTCTTCCTCTCCTCAATTAGAAGTGCAATCCAGATTATAGGACTCAAGTGTGCATTAGAAAAAGTCAGTGGAATAAAATCTAGGGTGCAGTTTTAAAAGATCAGACTCAGAGAAAATAAAGTAAATTATCTCTGAAACTGGGGTCTTATAGAAGTGCAAGAGCTACTCTCAGAGGCTGGATGAAGCTGCAGGGCAAGATTTGACAGGCACCATAAAAGATGGCAGGTTTTATGAGAGGATAGCATCCAAGATCAGAGAAATAAGGTATAACAGGGACAGGTCTCAGGTAATCAGTAAACTCAAGGCACTTAGGAGGAGGGTCCACCAGGTCATGGACCACAACAAGCAGGAGTGGGGAGGACCAGAGGATGGTAAGAATCGTTTTTCATCTGTTCATCATTCTTTACTGGACATGACGTGGCATGTAAATCTCATATATGTTACACTTGTTATCCAGAAACCAAAGGGAGGAGGAAACGCAGGAAGCCCACAAAAAAGCACGAGGTCGCAACTGAGCTCTGAGGGCTCCTTCGCCAACTGGACCTGGTGAACCAGGAATGAGAACGGGAGCAGCAGAGATGATGCAGCATAGATTAGGGAACATAAAGTTGACAGACAGAAGCACCAGGCAAACAGCGAAGGACTATCACACCTGATCAATGAGATTAGGGAGGAGATGCAGGTCCAGACAGGTGTGATGAGGAGCCTGGTGTCATCAATCAATCTAATTGCCTGTGTCGAGCCTTGGCTCTCCACCAGCTAGTTTCCTTCCACTATTGGCCATCCTTCCTGCCTCCTCCCTGCATCACAAGCCTCATTCCATAGCCCTCCATCCTCTCAACACCATCAGCCACCCCCCTACAATTCTCCTCCATCCTACCACCTTCCACAACCTGTCCCCTTCCAAATTCTCTCCTCCTCCCACCACAGTCATCCTGCACCTGTGCACCCTAGCTACATGCCCACTGCCGTGATCCCCTGAGGAAGGAAATGCCAGACACAGGGTGGTGATGAAAGTTCTGTGGATGACTCACTCATTTCCCCTTTCCCCTGCTCTGACATCCAGTTTCTGGAGAAAGAGGATGAGTGATGAGAATGCAAAGAAAGCAAATGCACTAATCTCCCACTCCATTCGTGACCCCAAAAGGGACTCTCAGGAAATGGTACAGTCAGCCATCCTCCTCGAAGGTGGTGTACTGGTGGTCCTCAGGGCGAATGGGGAGCTGGTGGTATGCCAACTTCGAGAATACCCTGTATTGTGCGATCTGATTCACCATGTTACCGATGCGAAGTAAGGGGTAGGCATCTAGCCGGGTGAACCTGTTGATGGTCTGGGAGTAATCTATGACCATCTGGTGTTTCTCCCCGCTATTTACCACTACTGCCTGAACTCTCCAAGAGCTCGTGCTTTGTTTACCATTCCCTCAGTGAGGAGACATCTCACCTCTGACTTAATGAATGCCCTGTCCTCGGCGCTGTGTCGCCGACTTTTAGTGGTGACAGGTTTACAGTTAGGGGTGAAATTAACGAACAGGGGCTGGTGGGGGGGGGGGGGCTTGGAATCCAGAGTGTGCAGAGGCCACATGTCGGGTGCAGTGATCTGGCTTGGGACTGCTGATCGACCACGTGGGAAGGGGGCAGCAGCCGGTTCACAAATTGCTGGTTAAAGACCGTGAGGGGGAGTGGGGCCCATCATAATCCATAGTGACACTCTTTAAGTTACATTGAAAGTCCAACCCCAAGATGACGGGTGCACAGAGCTGTGGCAGTTCAAGGAGCATAAAGTACTCCAAGGGCCATCAGGGTTACTGTGCAGCTCCCACATACTTTGCCAATTTGGTTTGTGAGGCTAAGGAAACGCTGAATTTCGCTGGCTGCACTTCCAGGGAGTATTGCTGAACTGTGTTAGAATAAATAAGACTCTCAGTGCTTCTACTGTCAAATAGGCACGAGGTTGGGTGGCCATTTACCTGGCAGCGTTTCCTCGGATGCTTGCCCAGCCCACAGAAATAACATGTCAGGAGGCAGCGGAAGTCAGGTCGGAATGGGAGAGGGTTTGCGATCCCACCTCCCAAGATGGCGGCGCCCATGTTCCCCACGAGGAGGCCGTGTGCTCACTGGAGACAATTCACTGCTGTGGATGGCTCCTTCTAGGGTGTTCACCAGCTTGATGGTTTGAGGTAGACTCAGTTGTTTCTGCTCAAGTACCCTTTGCCTCACTTAGTCGGAGTGGGCGCCTGCAACACAGGTGTCTCTCATCATTTGGTCTGCATGCTGTTCTGCACTCACAGCTTGGCAGTTACAATCCCTTACAAGCTCCTGCAGGGCCCTGATAAAGTTGTTTAATGTCTCCCTGGGTCGCTGCCTGCATGAGTGGATTATGTGCCGTGCATAGACCTTGTTCACCTGTACCTTTTAGGATGTCCATGGTGTCTCCGTAAGTTCGGCAGTCCCGGACCATCTGGTGGAGACCCAGTGTCCAATGTATGGAGCTTGTCTTCGTCGTCCTGGATCACGTCTGCAGAGGCTGTGAGGAATCTTTCGAAGCAGTGATGCCAGAGAGCAAATTTGTTGGCTGCTTCAGGTTCCCTTGGATGCAATTTTAGATACTTGTCCATATTCCGAGGAAGCAAAAATCTAGCTAATAAAATTGATGCACAATCAAAGACTAATATTCTGGAACTGAAAGCTTTTATTAGCTGGAGATGGACAGCATCTCTTGAGTTGCTGGCTCAATTGAGTGCCAACCTTTGCGATTGTAGTAGGAAGATTTGGGGCTATGGTGAGAACATGTGTGCTATTGATGGCACTAGCACACATTAGATATCCAGCCCTTCTTTCAAATGCAGTGATTGTCTCCTGCAGATGCCCTCTGCTTGGCAGCTCAATTAATCAATTCAAGAGGAGCCTCCTCACCACGATTGTCACTTGCCTCATAACCTTGAATACGGTGGCTATACCCACACCAAACAAAGCACTGATGGAACGATACTCACAAGGGGTGGCATACCACCACAGAGCTATTGCAAGTCTGACGCGCGGCTCCAGAGGCTTCTGGAAGTTAGTGATCTTACACCTCAACTGTGGCTCAAGGATCCCTGCAATGAAATCAAATGTACCACGACACATTCTAAGATTCTCACACCACTGCTCATCATCGTATTTATCCATTACTTTGCTCCAGGTCACAGGTCTGTGAGGTCTTTACCTCTTCCACATCTTTCTGCTCCGATGCATTTCTTTCAAAATACCTCATTACAACCAGCTCAACTTCCTCCGCAAAACCCTCCCAGATTTTCTGCATTATATTATTAGAAGCAGATACATGGTTTCCATTAGCCTCCCCCATTGCTTGCATCAACTTGCAGATAAAGAGACTGATAAAACCTGACTGTCTGGCAACAGATCCACATTATTCCACGGTGTCCAGAGCGACCTGCCTGATGTCGGCCATTGTTCTGATGAATGAGATGTCGCTTCCTACTATTGCATGTGACATTATATGGACATTTTTGATTGAAGGTAGATACTACGATCCCCAGGGATGAGTTGTGTTCAGCGGAAAAGCAATTATAGTCCAGTTAGGGGTGGCCCAGTGGAAATGGCACAAACAACTTCCTATCCCAGGACACTGCAGAGCCAATTAACTGGGATGCCAGTGGAAAAAGGGGTTTTAGATTGACTTTGTCATTGTGAATTCTGATGGTGGAGGGGTAGCAGTGGTGGGAGTCTTGAGGCACCTATACCTTTTTCCTGATGGCAGCAAGAACTGAGCATGTGCTGGGTGATGTGATTGTAGCTGCCCTCCCCTGTAGATGTACTCAATAGTGGGGAGGGTTTTGCCTGTGATGTCCCAGCTGCGTCCACTACCTTTTGCAGGGCTTTATGCTCAGGGGTAATGGTGTCCCCATACTAGACCATGATGCAGCCAGTCAGCACATTTTTTACCATACCTCTGTAGAAATTTGTCAGGGTTTCTGGTGTCATACCAAACCTCTGCAAACTCCTGTGGAAGTAGAGGTGCTAATGTGCTTTCTTCACAATGCCTTTAGTGTGTTGGGTCCAGGAAAGATCCTTCGAGATGGTGACTCCCAAGATCCTAAATTTGCTCACCCTCTCCATCCCTGATCCCCCAATGATCTCTGGATTGTAAACTTCTGGCTTTCTTATCCTGAAGTCTACAATCAACTCCTTAGTTTTGTTGACATTAAATGGAGGTTATTGTTGGTGCACCATTCAGCCAAGTTTTCAATCTCCATCCTATACGCTGACTCATCCCCTTCCTTTATACAACCCACTACCGTGGTATTGTTGGCAAATTTGTAGATGGTGTTGTTGTCGAACCGATCTGCACAGTCGTAGGTGTAAAGTGAGTAGAGCAGGGGGGGCTAAGAACACGGCCCTGTGGTGCTCTGGAGATTGTGGTCTGGAGGTGAGGAAATCCATGATCCAATTACACAGTGGGGTGTTAACTCCCAGATCTTGGAGTTTCCTGATAGTTTTGAGGGGACGAGGGTGTTAAATGCCAAATTGTAGTTGACAAAGAGCATCCTGATGTATGCATCTTTGCTGTCCAGGTGTTTCAGGGCCTTGGGTAGAGCCAGTGAGATGGCATCCACCGTAGACCTGTTTCTACGTTAGGTGAACTGGAACAGATCCATGTCAATGCTCAGATAGGAACTGATCTGCTTCATTACCAACCTTTCAAAACACTTCATCATTGTTGATGTAAGTGCTGCTGGTTGTGTGTGTGTGTACATTTGTGTGAGTGCCTGTATTTAGTTTAAGTTCAATATCATCTCACTGTACATGTACAACCAGATGAAACAGCATTTCTCTGGACCATAGTGCACGTACATCCACACACAATATGCATCACACAATAATCACATATATACATAAAAATTAAAACATTTTGGGATTATTTACTTGATAACAGGATATTGTTCATCAACCTCACAACCTGCACAAGAAGCTATTCAGATGTGTGTGCATGTCAAGTAAGTTAACCTCTCAAAGACCTCAAGTATAATTTCACAGATGGTATTCCACATGATTCATCAAAAGCAGACAGCCGTCTCCACGACTTCCTTCCTCTAAAATCTACGTCCACTTGTATTTATAAAGAGACACAAACAAGCTTTTACAGAAATTATGATTCCATCATTTAATCACCAACTTCAGAAACTACATCTAGACCTTGACGAGATTTTTATTAAAACCATAGTTTTGTCTAAATGTAAGAAAACCTAATTGTTAACCACTGTCAACGTCCTTGACTAGTTACGGCTACAAATAATATGTCTCGCTGAACACAATTAGTAGGATGCAGGCTGTGTTTTAAAATGGGCTATTGGCCAACTGTGTTAGATAACATCTCTGCAAAAAATTTCTTCCTTTGTGTGTGTGTTTGTGTGTGTTGGAGCATTCTCCCCATACTATGCACCTCCTCCCACATGTGTGTGAGTGTGCATGTGTGTATATGGGTGAGTGTGTGTATATGTGTATATATGGGATTGAGTGTGTGAATGTGCGTGTGTGAATATAGGTGTTTGTGAGTGAGCATGCGCGTATGCGTGCGTGTGAGTGTGTGTGTGCGAGTGTGTGTGAGTACGTGTGCACATGGGTTTTTATACTGACAATGAAGGTACAATAAAAATGTTGATAACCCTTCCTCTTTCGAAGCTCCCACCCAGTCACTGATGACACTTCAAACTAAACTTTGGCACAACTATTCCTGTTCCGGTTACACCACAGACATTACTGTTTTTGTCCCATTTGCACCACAGGCATTACCGTTCCTGTCCTGGTTACACCACAGGCATCATCGTTCCTACACCAGTTATTCCACAGGCATCATTGATCCAATCCCGGTTACACAACAGGCATCACTGATCTTGTACCAGTTATACCACAGGCATTACCATTCCAATTGTTCCAACACAAATACATCATTTTCAAATCCACCACTCACCATCCTGATATCTGTTTGTGCTGCTCAGAATACCAACATAGATGGATATCCCACGATGTCCCAACCTTCACACGGACTCCTCCTCTGTGTTTCTGAGCAGTCAAACTATTTCTGAGACAGATGCCGGCTGGTGTCCCCTCTGACATTTTCCTGTCGACAGATGTTCCCGATGAATGATGCTGGCCTGCAGGAAGCACACAGCCCCATCATTGTCCCGTGCCTGCACACCCCTTCATGTTGTTTGTGGAATCTGAAGCAGAATGCAGCAGTCTTGCAGGACAGTGTTCTGTAAAGAGCAACATGAACTGAGGTAATAGGAAGCAGTTCTGAAATCAGGAATCAGTGCACACAGGCAAAACCGGCCATCGTAGGAATGATTAGCCTCCAACATTTATATCCATTATATTCATTCCTGGACTCACAGACAAGCAAGGCACTCCAATCACCAGCCTCCTGTCCTTAAACTCTTTCTACTCCTACTGACAATCGACTAGTTCCTCCCTTCGAACGGCACATTGTTGAGATGTGGGAGGAGGTGCATAGCATGGGGAGAATGCTCAAACTCCACACAGAGCACCCTAGATCAGGGATGAACACGGTTCCCGAGCTATGGGGTAGTGACCACCACACACATCTCCTATCACTGTCCCATGCCAAGGTCCGGGATGAACACAGGACAGTGGCAGCGGGGTAGTGACCACCACACACATCTCCCATCACCGGTCCAGTGCCGAGCGGAAGTGTGCACACAACACGAAGGCAGGGGCACGTGAGCTGTGTCAATGTGACTGAAACAAGTTGGAGAGTTACAGATAAATGAGTTGCAGAGAGCATGACAGATAAATGAGAGGCTCACCGAGAAGGTCAGATCATATGGGATTCAAGGGGAGCTGGCCAATTGGAGACAGAGTTGACTTGATGGGAGGAGGTAGAGGATGGTGGTGGGGGGTGGTGTGCCGCAGGGATCGGTGCTGGGTCCACTGTTTGTCATCTATATGAATGACTTAAATGACTATGTAGTTATCGTGGTTCGTAAGTCTGTATATGACACCAAGGTTGGTGGTGCAGTGGACAGTGAAGAAAGTTGTCTGAGGTTACAACAGGGCTTTGATGAGCTGGGAAAGTGGGCAAAGGACTGACAAATGGAGTTCAACTTGGACAAAAGCATGCAGCAGAAGGAATAAAGTGGATGACCTTGTAATATAGCTACAGTCTGACAGGTATGATGTGGTGGACATCACGGAGTCGTGGCTATAGGATGGATGTCACTGGGAGTTGAATGTTCACGGATACCCAGTATATCAAAGGATAGGCAGGTAACAGAGGGATAGCATGATTCTGTTAGTAAGGAACACATTAAATCATTAGAAAGAGGTGACATAGGATCAGAAGAATTATTGTGGGTTGAGTAGGAAATTACAAGGGGAAAAAGACATTGTTGGCAGTTATATACAGACCTCCAAACAGTAACCACGATGAGAACAACAAACTGCAACAGCAAATAAAAAAGACGTGTCAGAAAGGAAATGTTACGGTCGTCATGGGGGATTTTAACATGTAAGATTAGGAAAACCAAGTTGGGACTGAATCTCAAGAGAGAGAATTTGTAGAAAGCCTACAAGATGGCTTTTTAGAGCAGCTTGTTGATGAACCTACGTAAGGAGCGGTTCTACTGGATTGGGTGTTGTGTAATGCGCCAGAGGTGATTAGAGAGCTTAGGGTACAGGAACCATTAGTGGGGTGGGGGGGGCAGTGATCATAATATGATTAAGTTCAATTTGAGATTTAACAAGAAGAATGTGTCAGTATTTCAGTGGAGTAAGTGGCATGAGAGAGGGACTGGCCAAAGTAGATTGGAAAGGGGCTCTAGTAGGAAAGGTGGCAGAGCAGCAATGGATGGAGTTTCTGCCACAAATGGGAAAGGTGCAGGATGAAAAGAGACCAAAAAAGAGAAAATATTCAAATAGAAAAATGTCACCTCTGTGGGGAAGTTAAAACCAATGTAAAAGCAAAAATTAGTGGAAAGATGGAAGATTGGGAAGGTTTTATAAACTTTCTGAAGGCAACTAAAAAAACTCATAAGGAGGGAAAAGATGTACTTCACAAGTGGAATGAGAAGTTAGTGTAACATAAGAGTCCTCCAATACTACACCACTTATTAAAAATATGGAGTAGAATACATTTAGGGCAAAAGTTAATAAGCTATCAAATAACAAATATGTTGCTAAAACAAAACCAATTAATACCTCTCACAATGAATAATATATATTTTAAGGAATGGTCAAGAAAAGGAATTACAAGAATAAAAAACAATTTTCTGGGCAATAACCTACTGACATTTGAACAGCTAAAAGATAAATATGGAATAATGCATGGTTCAAAACTATCAATTAAAAATATATTTTAAAGAAAAGCTGGAAAATGATCTACGGTTGCCGGAAGGTAGTAGTTTGATTATATAATCACGGACACTGATAATTAAAAATCTAATTTCAAATATGTATATTAACTTACAAGACAAAGGAAAAGTTGAGGTGATATACGACCCAAACACCGTTGGGAAAATGATTTAACCATACAAATAAATAATGAAACCTGGAAGGAATTATGTGCGGACACCATGACAAATACAATAAAAGCTCGGTATCAAATGAGACAATATAATTGGCTTCATAGACTAGACGTTACACCTCAAAAATTAAAAGAATGGAACCCGACATTATCTGATAAATTCTTTTGCTGTAAACAAAAAATGAGTACAATGGTACATTCAATTTGGACATGTGCAAAAGTGAAACCCTTTTGGAAGGATTTAAATTCAATATTAGATCAAATTACAAAAAAAACAAGAGAGCAAAAGACCCCAAAAATTTTCTGTTAAGCAGTATAAAAGACAAAAGAGTTAAAATTAAATTTGAACAGATTCCAAAAATGATTTATCAAGATTGCATTAGCAACAGCTGAAAAATGCATAATAACTTGGAATATGGAAACACTCCCGAAAATATAGTGGTGGCTCACAGAAATGAACAATTGTATTCCATTAGAGAAAATTGCATAACTTAAGAGACAATTATGCACATTATGAACACATTTAGGACCCATTTATAAAATTTATTGGTAACCGCAACTTCGGGCCTCCAGCTCTTAACTCTTACTGAGAAATAGTATAGTATACATAAGGAAAAAGTGAATCACACAATATTTAAAAGACACACTCCCTTTTCTTGTATTTTCTTTTCTTTCAGTTCTGTTGTCTCTTCTCTCTATAGTTATTAGGGAGGGGGGTGTAATGGAGGATTAAAACCATGTACCCAGATGCTTTTTTGCTTATGTGGAACTGACGACACTGGGTCCACACGCAGGTCACCTTACTTTCAGAACTAGCAGATGTAATTAAACTCAGCCATGGGGACTTATCTGAAGATACACTTTGAAATGGAATTCCACTGTGAGGCCCAGGGAAAGCAGTTGTCAAATGCAACACTCTGAAATTGACGAATTGGTCACAACCTGTCTTGCTCGAGAAGTTTTAATAAGTCTTTGTATCTACGAGATAAACCAGGAAATCATAACATCCTGGTTCCATAATAATTAATCTTCTAAATTGTAGAATGTAATGTTCAGTTTTGATTTTGACTGACAAATATTAGAAGGAGTAGGCGCATGATTAATTGTTTTTGGGGTATATAAGCCTGTGGTCCTGCTGCTGAAGTTTAGACTCTCCGAGGGGTGGGAACACCCCTTGTCAAGAAGGAAGAACAGCCAGAGTCCGAGCAACGTCCCGGTCGGGGGAGGTGGAGAAGCTGCTACCAGCGCCCTGACAACCTACTACAAGTGTGCAGTCGTTGCCTCGCTTCGGCAGTTGGGACCAGTCCAAGCGTTGATAAGTATAGTTGGGAAGGGCTTGCATATTGTAGTGTGAAATCAGCTTTTGAATTAGTAATAAACATTTGTATAAACTGAACTGCTCTCGGTGTGTGTGTCTATTTTCTTTCGGTAGCTCAAACACTGTGACCAATCTAAAATGAACAAAATGAGAGGTATAAGTTTACCCAAGACAGGGGGTTAGGAAGAAAATGGAAGAAGTCACTATGTATACATACATATAACGTTTGTGTAAATATTGTTAGAGATTTGTTATATGGTGATGCATTAAATTAAAAATCTTTTTAAAAAGGAGGGAAAAGATGAAGAATGAAAATAGGCGAGCAAATTGTATCAAAGATGATACAAAAAAGATTAATAATATAAAGAGTAAAAGAGAGGTGCGAGTAGATATAGGACCACAAATAATAATGGGAGACAAGTAGATGGCAGAGGAGCTAAATGAGTATTTTGCATCAGTCTTCACTGTGGAAGACATTAGGATTGTGCCAGATGTCAAAGGATAGCAGGGAAGGGAAGTGAGTGTTGTTTTCCAGAGGACTGTAAAATCACAAATGTCACACAATATTCATGAAGCAGAAGAAAATTATAGGCCTATAAGCCTGACATCAGTGGTTGGGAAGATATTGGCAGTTGATCATCAAGGATGAGGTTGCGGAGTACTTGGAGGCACAATGTTCAGAAGCCTACACCATGAGTGGTGTGAGCTCTGGGAGCAATGAGCAGGGCACCATACTGGGAGAACACCCTCCCTCTTTGATGATAAACCCAAGAGAAGCCCCTGCAAGTAGGAGACCACAGCAACAGATCAGCAAGGAGCTTGGGCATTGACAGACTCACATCAGGCTGCAGGCTACTGGAACCAGCTCATGGGAACCAGGGACCGGGACCTGTGAGGATGCTGATGGCAAGAAGGGCTCCCTAAGGGACATGGGTGCTGATCCTATTGGGGGATGGGAACCAGTGGCCAAAGTGCAAGACTCGGATGCCTGGAGCTTGGGGTCACCACTGGGACCAGGCAGGAAGCAATGCAGCTACGGAGGAGAAGGTGACATCAGAGGAGGTGGTGGGGTTAATGGACACTCAGTGTCTCTGAAGGGACTCTCTTGCTTCTTTCTCTTCCAGGTGGAGGTGCTGGACGTGGACTCTGTGTATGATTTAGGGCACAATGATTTTGTGTATTGGGCACATGAGAAGGCAGGCACAGGGCAGTGAAGTATCATCCTATTGGATGAACGTGGGAACGCAGGCACAGGGCCGTGAAGTGTCAATGAAGTAGGCAGTGTGGGTGCCCAATGAGCTGACTGGATAGATGTTGAGAGATTTCCTGTGGTAGAAGTCTTGAACAAGGGGACCTTACTAAATGAGGGTGGTCCTTCCAATCTGAGGTATGTGAACATGTCTTCTCAAAGGATGAACCTCTGACCCTGATGACAGAGGACACCATATCATTGGATGGGTATACAAAGGAAGTGGATGGTTGTTCAATAGATTGAGCAACTGTACGTTGTGGGAGTTCCCTAGAGAGCAGGGGGTCAGCACAGACCAGCCATGATCATGTGTGTTGGGGTTGTGACCTCCTCCTCTTCATTTTGATTCCATCCCGAGTTCAGCAGCAGTAGCTTTGTTTCTCCTTTTAATTACTGTTTCTTCCATTTCCATGGAAATAGAATTGTTTGTGCCCCAAAGAGTTAAACAAGAAAGATTGCAGATCCAGGAATCAAATGCAGCACAATAACGTGTTGGAATCCTGCCGAGTTTCCCCAGCATGTTTGTGCAATGTGTTTATGTCCATTTCAGACAACTGTCTGCCACTTCTGTTGTCTTTTTATTATTTACCACATCTCCAAGAGAAAGATCCAATTTCTAATGATGCAAGAACTCCAGTGAAGCAGATGTGATTCCGATGATGCAACATCACTGAGTCACATGCATGGAGGTTTACATCAATATAACCTCTCCATCAAATTAACAGGTAGCTTTATAGAGGAGTCACGTGATGGAGTAGTGGTCGGGAGGGTAAAACCAGCCCTTTCCAGAAAAGAAGAAAAAAAGTCATTCAATAAATATAAAATATAAGAAATAAAAGATAAAGTTGCAGAGAAGAGAAAGAAGATGGCACCTAAGAAGGTAAAAGTAAAAACAACGGGAAAAAAAGAAGAAAAGACACCGGAAAAGAAAGAAGGCCTTACCTGCATGAAGGAACGTGGTGGTGAAGAGTGCCCGTTCTCCGATGTTGGTGTCGGCCCTGCGGAGTCGCGACACCCCCGACTGGTGGACTGCAAAAATGGCTCTCTGAGCCAAACAAAAGTGCGTAACTGCGCAATCTAAGGTAAAGGAAAACACCGATGGGAGGGGGGGCTCAGCCGAGGAGCGGACAACCACAGCGCGACCAGCTGAGGGATGCCCGACACCAGGGCTCTCAGCTGGAAGATGAGGAAAGCGGCAGGAGAGGGAGTGAAGTACCAGGTGAGAAAGAAAGTAGATGGGGTGAATGGCAAGAGGAGCAGCAGCAGGAGGCTCGACAGATGAGCAGCTCAGAAGGAGAGGACCAACAGCAAGAGGCCAAGCAAGAAGAGACCCGACAAAGTGAGAGAAGCAACTTTTTAGAAAAATCAGAAAAGACACAGATACAAAGAACAGAAGAAGAAGACACAAACACAGGTACAGACACTGAAGAAGAGGAAGAAGACCAAGATCTTCACATAGAAATAAAAGGTAAAACAGATGGACAGAATATAGATAAAGCTTTTTATCAAGAACAAATGAGAGCTTTAAAAGAATGCTTGTCATTAGAATTTAGTGCAATTAAAAGAAAATTGTAAAGAACAGAAGATAAAATGCAAAGATTAGAACTAGTCATGACAGAAGTAGGGAAAAGAGTAGAAAATGTGGAAGAACAAGAAACGGCTGTAGAAATGGAAGTAAATGACTTAAGAGGAAAATTGGAAGAAAGTGATAAAAAAAATTAAAGAGACACAAGAGTTGTTAGTTCAGAAAATTGATATGTTGGAAAATTATAATAGGTGAAACAACATAAAAATAATGGGCCTAAAGGAAGATGAAGAAGGCACAGATGTGAAGGAATTTATAAAAGAATGGATCCCAAAGGTCTTGGGAATGAGAGAAATGCAGGAAGAAATGGAAATAGAAAGGGCACACAGAACACTAGCTCCAAAACCACGGATAGATCAAAAACCAAGATCCATATTAGTAAAATTTTTGACATATACAATAAGAGAAAATATACTGGAGCGGGCAAGGAATAAAATTAGAGAAGACAATAAACCATTGGAATACAAGGGTCAAAAAATATTTTTTACCCAGACATAATTTTTGAACTCTTAAAGAAGAGGAAGGAGTTTAATACAGCAAAATCAATCCTATGGAAAAAAGGTTATATATTCATGTTAAGATATCCAGCTGTGCTTAAAATATTTATCCCTGGGGAGCAAAACAGACTGTTCTTGTATCCGGAGGAAGCACAAGAATTTGCAGAATGGTTGCAGGACAGGAGAGATGAAGAGATGTAATAAGAATGAAGAACAGCGATAAAGTATATATAAATATATAAAAACAATGTAAATGTAAAGAACTAAAGAAGGGAAAGAGAAGGGAAGGAAGGAAGTAAGAGGACAAAAAAAGGGAGAACTTTGTTATATGTGTTAAAAAAAGTGTTTTCTGGGGGGGTGGGGGGGAGAGAATAAACGTCACTGCGAAATCAGTTGATGCTTGTGAGCAGGATCGTAATCCAAATGGAAAGGGGAGTTGTGGTTGCCCGGCAAGGGATAAGGAGCAACTCAGAGAGGGGACATCATAGGGTCCCTTCTTGCTTGGCCTCTTGCTGTTGGTCCTCTCCTTCTGAGCTGCT
Organism: Narcine bancroftii; assembly: GCF_036971445.1. Lineage (NCBI taxonomy): Eukaryota > Metazoa > Chordata > Chondrichthyes > Torpediniformes > Narcinidae > Narcine > Narcine bancroftii. The sequence goes on along the minus strand of NC_091478.1, from coordinate 29,701,619 downwards.
CATCTGTCGAGCCTCCTGCTGCTGCTCCTTTTGCCATTCACCCCATCAACTTTCTTTCTCACCTGGTACTTCACTCCCTCTCCTGCTGCATTCCTCATTTGGGGTTAAGGTGATATTGGATGTGGGAGTTGTTGGAGTATTTTATGTTTTAAATGTGTTGTCATACATTGAGTTTAAAAAGGGAAAACTGAGAGATGAAAATGGGGAAAAGGGGGGTGGTAGTGGTGAGAAAGCGGAAATGAGGTGTAAACAGGATATGAGATGGCCACATTGAACTATATGACTATAAACATTAATGGAATACATAACCAAATTAAAAGGAAGAGGCTATTAAATTTACTGAAAAAAGAAAAAAATAGATTTAGCATTTGTGCAGGAAACACATCTAACTGAAGTGGAACATAACAAATTAAAGAGAGACTGGGTAGGGCAAGTAAAGGCAGCATCATATAATTCAAAAGCTAGAGGTGTAGCTATATTAATTAATAAAAATGTACCAATCAAAATAGAGGAGGAAATAATAGATCCAGCAGGGAGGTATGTAATGATAAAGTGTCAGATATATTCGAAGTTTTGGAATTTACTCAATGTAATTTACTCAGTGGCCAAATTTATGGTTAAATCAATGCAGGAAATGAAACTTATGGATATATGGAGGAGGCAGCAACCAAGAGAAAAGGAATACTCATATTATTCAAGTAGGCTTAAAACATACTCAAGGATTGATATGTTTTTGTTGTTGGTCCATATTCAAGGGAGAGTTAGGAAAACTGAATATAAAGCTAGACTACTATCTGATCATTCACCCCTGTTATTAGCAATAGAACTGGAAGACATCCCACCAAGAACATATAGATGGAGATTAAACTCCACGCTACTTAAAAGACAGGAATTTAGAGAGTTCATTGAACGTCAAATTAAAACATATTCTGAAATAAGTACAGAATCAGTGAAAGACAAATTTATATTATGCGTTGGAATAAAAGCCTTCATTAGAGGGCAGATAATAAGTTATGTAACTAAGATAAAAAAGAACCATAATCAGGAAATAGAGCAGTTGGAAAGGGAGATAGTAAGTACAGAAAAGGAACTAGTAAAAAGGGATGATATAGCGAAAAGGAGAGAATTGGCAGACAAAAAAAACCGAAACATTACAAACATATAAGGTGGAGAAGAACATATTGAAAATAAAGCAAAAGTATTACGAACTGGGAGAAAAAACACACAAAATATTAGCCTGGCAACTTAAAACAGAACAAGCTAAAAGAACTGTTATTGGCATCAAGGAAAAAGGACAAACAAATTACATATAACCCAATAGAGATTAATGAGAACTTTAAGAAATTTTATGAACAATTATACCAAACTGAGAACGAGGGGAAAGATGATAAAATAGAAGAGTTTTTAGCTAAAATTGAACTGCCAAAATTGCAAGAAGGGGAATAAAACAAACTGATAAAACCATTTGAAATAGAAGAAGTACAGGATATATTTAAAAAGCTGCCAAACAATAAAACGCCTGGAAAGGATGGATTCCCAATAGAATTCTATAAAATATTTAAAGAGTTATTAATCCCTCCTCTCCTGGAAGTAATGAACCAGATAGAAGAAACACAAAACTTGCCAGATTCATGTAAGACAGCAATAATTACCGTAATACCAAAGACGGGGAAGGATCCATTAACACCAGCATCATATAGACCAATATCTCTACCTAATTCAGATTATAAGATAATAGCAAAATTATTAGCATACAGATTGGCCGATTGTGTACCAAAAATAGTAAAATAAGATCAAACTGGATTTATTAAGAAAAGACGAACGGCAGATAATGTCTGTAAACATTAATCTAATTCATGCAGTTCAAGGAAATAAGAAACCAACAGTGGCTGTTGCTTTAGACGCAGAAAAAGCCTTTGACAGTGTAGAATGGAATTATTTATTTAAAGTATTACAGAGGTTCAATCTACCAGAAAAATATATTAATTGGATTAAAGCATTATATAATGGACCATTGGCGAAGGTAACAGTAAATGGATATGTATCGAACCAATTTAAATTAAGTAGGTCAACTCGACAGGGATGTCCATTATCCTCCTCATTGTTCGCTTTAGCAATAGAACCATTGGCAGAACTGATGAGAACAGAAAATAAAATAAAAGGGATAAAAATAAAGAAGTATAAAATCAGTTTATTTGCAGATGACATCATAGTATATTTAACAGAACCAGAAATATCAATAAAAGAATTGCATAAGAAATTGAAGGAGTATGGAGAAATATCGGGGTACAAGATCAACGCAAATAAAAGTGAAGTGATGCCAATGAATAACGCGGATTATACAGAATTTAAAAAAGAATCACCATTTAAATGGCAAACACAAACAATCCAATACCTAGATATTAGGTTAGATAATAACTTAAGCCACCTGTACAAACTAAATTATCAGCCACTAATAAAGAAATTGCAGGATAACTTAGAACATTGGAAAGAATTACCGCTAACGTTGATAGGGAGGGTAAATTGCATTAAAATGAAGGTCTTCCCAAGGATACAATACTTATTTCAATCAATGCCAATTCCCTTACCAGATAAATTCTTTAATGAACTAAAGAGAATAATAAGGGGGGAAACCGAGGAGAGCATTAGATAAATTAACAGAGAGGTACAACCAAGGTGGTTTGCAGTTACCAAACTTTAAAAATTATTACAGAGCAGCACAATTAAGGTATTTATCAGATTTTTACCAGACAAGGGAAAAATCAGACTGGACTAAGATAGAACTAGATAAAATAGGGGAGAAGGTACCAGAACATATACTTTATAAGTGGGATAAAAAGCTGGTGCAATATAAAAGATCACCAGTATTGCATGATTTACTTAATATATGGAAGAAGATCCATTTAGAAAGGAAAAAAACAAATTACCAAATACCAAAATTGTTATTGACACAAAACCCACTAATCCTTTTTACAATAGATAACCTTTCCTTTAGAGAATGGGAGAGAAAAGGAATCAAAAGAATAGAAATTTGTTTTTTAGGAAATAATTTATTAACATTTGAACAGTTGAAGTACAAATATGGAATAACTCATGGTACAATGTTTGCATATCATCAACTGAAGTCTTATTTAAAGGATAAATTTGGAAACAGACTGAGATTACCAGAAGGAAGCAGCTTTGTATATGTGATTACAGACACATTGATAATTAAAAGATTTATAACAAACATGTACATTAAGCTGCAAGATCAGGAAAATGATTAAATAAGTTAAAAGAATGGGATCGAACATTATCAAATAGATGTTTTCGCTGTTAGAAGGAAATGGGAAAAACAGCAAAAACGATCCTATGGAAAAAAGGATATAAATTTATGCTAAAGTATCCAGCAGTACTTAAAATAGTTATTCCAGGGCAGCAAAACAGACTATTCTTGGATCCGGAGGAAGCACGAAAATTTGCAGAACAACTACAAAACAGGCAGAGAGATGAAGACATGTAATGAGAACAAAAATGACCACAAACTATATGTATGTGTGTATGTAGGTATATATATTTATATATATAAAAATATATATATATATTATATATATGTGTGTGTGTAGGTATATATATAAAAAAATAGAGTATAGGTAAGAACTAAGAAGGGAAAGAAAGGGAAGAAAGGAAGGTTGGGGGGAATTAAGAGTGACCTTTGTTATATATGAAAATTAAAATCTTTTCTGGGGGGGCTGGGTGGGGAAGAATTATGGTCACTGCGAAATCAGTTGACGCTTGCGAGTGAATTCGCAAATCCAAATGGAGAGGGGAGATGTGGTTGCCCGACAAGGGACAAAGGGCAACTCAGGAAGGGGAGGGGATAGTGGGGTTAAAGGAATTTTAGATAGGAGAATAATGGAAATATTTTATGTTTTAGAAATGTTGTCTTATAATGTGTTCAAAAAAGAAAGCAGAAATGGATAAGAAGGAAAGGTGATGATGAGGAAATGGAAAGGAAAGATAAACAAAGTATGAAATGGCTATATTGAACTATATGACTTTAAATATTAATGGAATACATAACCAAATCAAAAGGAAGAAAGTGTTAAATATACTGAAAAAATAAAAAATTGATATAGCATTCGTGCAAGAAACACACTTGACTGAAGTGGAACACAAGAAATTAAAGAGAGATTGGATAGGACATGTAACAGCAGCGTCATATAATTCAAAAGCTAGAGGAGTAGCTATATTAATCAGCAAAAATGTACCAATCAAAATAGAAGAGGAAATAATAGATCCAGCAGGGAGATATGTAATGATAAAATGTCAGATATATTCGGAGTTTTGGAATTTATTCAATGTATATTCACCTAATGAAGAAGATCAAAAATTTATGCAAGATATCTTTTTGAAGATAGCAGACACGCAAGGGAACATACTAATAAGAGGGGATTTCAACCTTAATTTGGATTCAAACATGGATAAAACTGGGAAAAAAAATTAACAGAAAGAACAAAGTAACCAAATTTATAATTAAATCGATGCAAGAAATGCAACTTTTGGATATATGGAGGAAACAACACCCAAAGGAAAAGGAATATTCATATTATTCAGGTGGACATAAAACATACTCAAGAATAGACATTCCTGTTATCAGCTTGCATGCAAGAGAGAGTTAGGAAAATGGAATATAAAGCTAGACTATTATCGGACCACTCACCCCTGTTATTGACAATAGAGTTAGAGGACATCCCACCAAGAATGTATAGATGGAGATTAAACTCCATGCTACTTAAAAGGCAGGATTTTAGAGAATTCATTGAACGACAAATTAAAATGTACTTTGAAATAAATACGGAATCAGTGAAAGATAAGTTTATACTATGGGACGCAATGAAAGCGTTCATCAGAAGGCAAATAATAAGTTATGTAACTAAGATGAAGAAGGACTACAATCAGGAAACAGAGCAGTTGGAAAGGGAAATAGCAAATATAGAAAAAGAATTAGCAATGAAGGAAGACACAACTAAAAGAAGAGAATTGGCAGATAAAAAAATAAAATATGAAACACTACAAACATATAAGGTGGAGAAGAACATAATGAAGACAAAACAGAAATATTATGAACTAGGAGAAAAAACGCACAAAATTCTAGCGTGGCAGCTTAAGACAGAACAAACTAAGAGAATGGTATTGGCATTAAGGAAAAAAGACAAGCAAATCACATATAATCCAACAGAGATTAATGAAAACTTCAGAGAATTCTACAAACAACTATATCAAACTGAAAACGAAGGGAAAGAAGACAAAATAGATGAATTTTTAACTAAAATTGAACTACCGCAATTACAAACAGAGGAAAAAAATAAATTAACAAAACCATTTGAAATGGAAGAAATACAGGAGATAATAAAAAAACCACCGAATAATAAAACACCAGGAGAGGATGGATTCCCAATAGAATTCTATAAAACATTTAAAGATTTATTAATTCCTCCCCTTCTGGAAGTAATCAACCAGATTGATAAAACACAAAGCTTACCAGATTCATGCAAAACAGCAATAATTACAGTAATACCAAAGACAGGGAAAGATCCACTCGCACCAGTGTCATATAGACCAATATCTTTACTTAACACAGATTATAAGATAATAGCTAAACTATTAGCAAACAGATTAGCCGACTATGTACCAAAAATAGTAAATCTAGACCAAACTGTATTTATTAAAAAAAGACGAACAACAGACAATATCTGTAAATTTATTAACTTAATTCATGCAGTAGAAGGAAATAAAACTCCAACAGTAGCGGTTGCTTTAGACGCAGAGAAGGCCTTTGACAGAGTAGAATGGAATTATTTATTCAAAGTACTACAAAAATTCAGCTTACCAGAGAAATATATTAATTGGATTAAAGCATTATATAAGGGGCCATTGGCGAAAGTGACAGTAAATGGATATATATCAAAACAATTTAACTTAACAAGGCAGGGATGCCCACTATCTCCCTTATTGTTCGCATTAGCCATAGAACTACTAGCAGAACTGATAAGAACAGAAAATAAAATAAAAGGGATAAAAATAAAAGACAAGGAATATAAAATCAGTCTATTTGCAGATGACATTATAATATACTTAGCAGAACCAGAAATATCAATAAAAGAATTACATAGGAAATTGAAGGAATATGGAGAAGTGTCGGGGTACAAGATTAATGCAAATAAAAGTGAAGCAATGCCAATGAATAATGCGGATTTCTCAAAATTTAAGAATGACCATCCAGTGTGTAAAAGTAGATGACACATTTTTCTTGTTTATTTTTCATTATATGATGACATAGTTTAATGCTTTCATTGTATTGTATGTTGAATATTTATTGGTTTTGGAGGGGGGTGGGAAGGGGAGAAGAAGGGTGGGGGGGGAAATAAAGGGAGAAAATGCCACTGTGTCTATTTAATGAGAAAGGTTTTTACATATTTTGGTTGATATGGTTCAGTGTGAAAAGTAAAAAAAATTTTTAAAAACCTATGGCTTTATACAGTGTTGGAGCAGAATGGAGGCAGGCGTCTGTGTGGATGCATTCATATGTACATATGCACACACTTTTGCACACAGACGTTCCAGTGTATGTACATGTAGGGTTAGTTATGCACCTCCAAATACTCTATAACCACATCATTGACAGTAGACTCTAACAATCACTGACGTCATGCTAACAAAATTTCCTTACTGCTGCCTCTCTTCACTTTTCAACAGTGGAATGACCTTTGCAATTTTCTAGTCCTCCAAAACCATGCCAGAATCTACTGATTCTTGGAAGATCATTACTAAAGCCAACACAATCACTACAGCTACTTCTTCTGAACTCTGAGAGTGCATTGCATCAGGTCCGGGAGATTTATCCAACCTTAGATGGTTCAGTTTCCCAAGCACCTTCTCTCTGGTGATCATGACCTCTCTCTTCCCTGACAACCTTGAAAATCTAGTAAACTGCAAAGGGTGAGGAGGTTCCAGGGAGATATACTGAGTGCCTGGACTTGGCTGCCAGGAGTTGTGGAAGCCGATAAGGCGGTGATGTAGACTCCTAACAGACCTGGAATTGAAACAGATTGAGGGACATCTCTTGGGTGTAGCAGATATGGTTGGATTCGGACATCATGTACAGCGCAGACAGGTGGGCCAAAGGGCGGGTACGAGGCTGTGGAGGGTCTTGGGTTTCTGCTCCGTGACAGCGGGTGGTTGCCACGGCTGGAATGGTCTAGCTGTGAACACCGGCGACAGAGGAGGGGCAGGGTTACCAGCGGAAGAGGAAGTTTACCAAGGTTAAAGGGAGATGGGGGTGTGTACCAGCACCAGGGGGAATTTAACTGAGGGGTGTATCGGCACTGGGGGGGTTACTGGGGTGAGTATCGGCGCTGGGGAGGTTACTGGGGTGAGTATTGGCACTGGGGGAGTTACTGGGGTGAGTATCGGAGCTGGGGGGATTACTGGGGTTATCGGGGCTGGGGGTGTTACTGGGGTGAGTATCGGGGCTGGGGGATTACTGAGGTGAGTATCGGCGCTGGGGGGGTTACTGAGGTGAATATCGGCACTGGGAGGGTTACTGGGGTGAGTATCGGGGCTGGGGGATTACTGAGGTGAGTATCGGCGCTGGGGGGGTTACTGAGGTGAGTATCGGCGCTGGGGGGTTACTGAGGTGAGTATCGGCGCTGGGGGGGTTACTGACGTGAGTATCGGCGCTGGGGGGGTTACTGAGGTGAGTATCGGGGCTGGCGGATTACTGAGGTGAGTATCGGCGCTGGGGGGGGTTACTGAGGTGAGTATCGGCGCTGGGGGGTTACTGATGTGAGTATCGGCGCTGGGGGGGTTACTGAGGTGAGTATCGGCGCTGGGGGGTTACTGGGGTGAGTATCGGCGCTGGGGGGGTTACTGAGGTGAGTATCGGCGCTGGGGGGGGTTACTGAGGTGAGTATCGGCGCTGGGGGGGTTACTGGGGTTATCGGGGCTGGGGGTGTTACTGAGGTGAGTATCGGGGCTGGGGGTGTTACTGAGGTGAGTATCAGCGCTGGGGGGGTTACTGAGGTGAGTATCGGCGCTGGGGGGGGTTACTGAGGTGAGTATTGGCGCTGGGGGTGTTACTGGGGTTACGGGGCTGGGGGTGATACTGGGGTGAGTATCGGGGCTGGGGGTGTTACTGAGGTGAGTATCAGCGCTGGGGGGGTTACTGAGGTGAGTATCGGCGCTGGGGGGGTTACTGAGGTGAGTATCGGCGCTGGGGGGGTTACTGGGGTGAGTATCGGCGCTGGGGGGGGTTACTGAGGTGAGTATCGGCGCTGGGGGGGGTTACTGAGGTGAGTATCGGCGCTGGGGGGGTTACTGGGGTTATCGGGGCTGGGGGTGTTACTGAGGTGAGTATCGGGGCTGGGGGGGTTACTGGGGTGAGTATCGGCGCTGGGGGGGGTTACTGAGGTGAGTATCGGCGCTGGGGGGGGTTACTGAGGTGAGTATCGGCGCTGGGGGGGTTACTGGGGTTATCGGGGCTGGGGGTGTTACTGAGGTGAGTATCTGCGCTGGGGGGGGTTACTGAGGTGAGTATCGGCGCTGGGGGGGGTTACTGAGGTGAGTATCGGCGCTGGGGGGGGTTACTGGGGTGAGTATCGGCGCTGGGGGGGTTACTGGGGTGAGTATCGGCGCTGGGGGGGTTACTGGGGTGAGTATCGGGGCTGGGGGATTACTGAGGTGAGTATCGGCGCTGGGGGGTTACTGAGGTGAGTATCGGCGCTGGGGGGTTACTGGGGTGAGTATCGGCGCTGGGGGGGGGTTACTGAGGTGAGTATCGGCGCTGGGGGGGGTTACTGAGGTGAGTATCGGCGCTGGGGGGGTTACTGGGGTTACGGGGCTGGGGGTGTTACTGAGGTGAGTATCAGCGCTGGGGGGGGTTACTGGGGTGAGTATCGGCGCTGGGGGGGTTACTGGGGTGAGTATCGGGGCTGGGGATTACTTTTTTTTTTAATTTTTTTATTTTTCACACCATAAATCACATTAGCCATGATATACACTATTTCTTTTCACACATATACAGTGACTTTTTCTCCCCCCCTCTTTCCTCCCAAACCACCCCCCCACCCCCCCCTCTCATCCATTTTAGGTATACAATCTAGGTTGCATTAATCCAGTCAGACAATGTTGTCATTCAACAAAATTACACCAGAAATTCTACTGAGTCCATTCTTTTCTTTCCTTCTCCTTCCATCAACTTAGGTAATGTTTGTCCCCGGTAGGTTTTCGCTATTGTATTTAATGTAAGGCTCCTATACTTGTTCGAATATTTCAATATTATTTCTTAACCAATATGTTATTTTTTTCTAATGGAATACATTTATTCATTTAAATTTGGTAGTTTCTTCCTTTTAATTTGGTTATGTATTCCATTAATATTTAAAGACATATAGTTCAGCGTAGCCCTTTTATATTTTGTTTATCTTCTCTTTCCGTTTTTCCATCATTACCTTTCCTCCTTTTCCATTTCTGTTTTCTTATTTTCAACTCTTCATAAGACAACATTCCTACAACATCTAACATTTTCCTTATTCTCCTATTTCTATCTTATTTATCCCCAATCTCCCCTTCACCTCCTGAGTTGTCCTTTATCCCTTGTCGGACAACCACATCTCCCCTCTCCATTTGGATTTGCGAATCCACTCGCAAGCGTCAACTGATTGTGCAGTGACCGCTATTTCCCCCCACCCCGCCTCCCCCAGAAAAGATTTCACTTTTCATATGTCACAAAGGTCCCTCTTTTAATTCCCTCCTTATTCTCTCTATTCCATTACCTTCCCTTATTAATTCTTGTCTATACTATCTATATTTTCCTCTAAGTACAGATACATTCATGTATGCTCATTGTCTCTATTCACTCTTATACCTCTTTACCTGCATACATATCAATCGTGATCATTTTTACTCTCATTACCCGTCTTCATCCCTCAGTCTATTTTTGTCTTTACCCACATACATATCAGTCGTGATCATTTTAACTCTCATTACCCGTCTTCCTCCCTCAGTCTATTTTTGTAATTGTTCTGCAAATTTTCGTGCTTCTTCTGGATCCGAGAATAGTCTGTTTTGCTGTCCTGGAATAAATATTTTCAATACCGCTGGATGCTTTAGTATAAATTTATACCCTTTCTTCCATAAAATCGCCTTTGCTGTATTGAACTCTTTTCTCTTCTTTAGGAGTTCAAAACTTATATCTGGATAAATGAAGATTTTTTGCCCTTTATACTCCAGTGGTTTGTTGCCCTCTTTTACTTTTTCCATTGTCTTCTCCAGTACCTTTTCTCTTGTAGTATATCTTAGGAATTTTACTACAATAGATCTTGGTTTTTGTTGTGGTTGTGGTTTAGAGGCCAATACTCTATGTGCCCTTTCTATTTCCATTTCATGCTGTAGTTCTGGACATCCTAGGGTCTTAGGGATCCACTCTTTTATAAACTCCCTCATATTCTTGCCTTCTTCATCTTCCTTAAGGCCCACTATCTTTATGTTATTTCTTCTGTTATGGTTTTCCATTGTATCTATTTTTTGAGCTAGTAGTTCTTGTGTCTCTTTAGTTTTTTTATTAGATTTCTCCAATTTCTTTTTTAAGTCTTCTACCTCCATTTCTGCTGCTACTGCCCGCTCTTCCATCTTGTCCATTTTTTTTCCCATTTCTGTTAAGGTCATCTCCATTTTAATTATTTTCTCCTCTGTGTTGCTTATTCTTTTTCTTAAATCCTTAAATTCCTGTGTTTGCCATTCTTTAAATGATTCCATGTATCCTCTAATAAGAGCAAGTATATCCTTTACCTTGCCTCTCTTTTCTTCTTCTATTTCACCATACTCTTCCTCTTCTTCTTCCTCTGGGTTGACCATCTGTTGTTTCTTTGTTGCCCTTTCCTCCTCTTCTATCTTGTTTCTATTGTCTTCTGTGGTCTCTTCTTGCTGCAGGTGTTCTGCAGCTGTCGTTGCCGGCTGTGGAGATCGACTCCCCAGCTGGTCCCCCCTCCCGTCGGTGTGTTTTTTTTCATTCGCATCGCGCATGCGCGAAACTTCGCGCATGCGCGGTTGCGCACTTTTGTTCGGCTCTGCGAGCCATTTTTGTAGTCCATTATTTACCGACCTGAGGGAGCGGGTTTCTCTCTCCGCAGCGGGCCTCTTCGGACAGGTAAGGCCTTCACCTTTTTCCTCCTTTGTCTTCTCTTCCTCTCTTCTTACCGTTGCTTTCGACTTTTCTTTTTTTGTCGCCATCTTCTTTCCACCTTTATACTCACTTTTCTGTAACTTTTATTTCTGTGCCTTTGTGTTTTCTCTTGTTTTTCCCGACTTTTCTGGAGAGGGCTGGAGTTCACCGTCCGGCCACTACTCCATCACGTGACACCCTCGGGGCTGGGGGATTACTGAGGTGAGTATCGGCGCTGGGGGGTTACTGAGGTGAGTATCGGCGCTGGGGGGGTTACTGGGGTGAGTATCGGCGCTGGGGGGGGGTTACTGAGGTGAGTATCGGCACTGGGGGGGTTACTGAGGTGAGTATCGGCGCTGGGGGGGTTACTGGGGTTATCGGGGCTGGGGGTGTTACTGAGGTGAGTATCGGCGCTGGGGGTGTTACTGAGGTGAGTATCGGGGCTGGGGGGGTTACTGAGGTGAGTATCGGCGCTGGGGGGGGTTACTGAGGTGAGTATCGGCGCTGGGGGGGGTTACTGAGGTGAGTATCGGCGCTGGGGGGGGTTACTGAGGTGAGTATCGGCGCTGGGGGGGGTTACTGAGGTGAGTATCGGCGCTGGGGGGGGTTACTGAGGTGAGTATCGGCGCTGGGGGGGGTTACTGAGGTGAGTATCGGCGCTGGGGGGGGTTACTGAGGTGAGTATCGGCGCTGGGGGGGGTTACTGAGGTGAGTATCGGCGCTGGGGGGGGTTACTGAGGTGAGTATCGGCGCTGGGGGGGTTACTGAGGTGAGTATCGGCGCTGGGGGGGGGTTACTGAGGTGAGTATCGGCGCTGGGGGGGGTTACTGAGGTGAGTATCGGCGCTGGGGGGGGTTACTGAGGTGAGTATCGGCGCTGGGGGGGTTACTGAGGTGAGTATCGGCGCTGGGGGGGTTACTGGGGTTATCGGGGCTGGGGGTGTTACTGAGGTGAGTATCGGCGCTGGGGGTGTTACTGAGGTGAGTATCGGTGCTGGGGGGGGTTACTGAGGTGAGTATCGGCGCTGGGGGGGGTTACTGAGGTGAGTATCGGCGCTGGGGGGGTTACTGAGGTGAGTATCGGCGCTGGGGGGGGGTTACTGAGGTGAGTATCGGCGCTGGGGGGGGTTACTGAGGTGAGTATCGGCGCTGGGGGGGGTTACTGAGGTGAGTATCGGCGCTGGGGGGGTTACTGAGGTGAGTATCGGCGCTGGGGGGGTTACTGGGGTTATCGGGGCTGGGGGTGTTACTGAGGTGAGTATCGGCGCTGGGGGTGTTACTGAGGTGAGTATCGGCGCTGGGGGGGGTTACTGAGGTGAGTATCGGCGCTGGGGGGGGGTTACTGAGGTGAGTATCGGCGCTGGGGGGGGTTACTGAGGTGAGTATCGGCGCTGGGGGGGGGTTACTGAGGTGAGTATCGGCGCTGGGGGGGGTTACTGAGGTGAGTATCGGCGCTGGGGGGGGTTACTGAGGTGAGTATCGGCGCTGGGGGGGTTACTGAGGTGAGTATCGGCGCTGGGGGGGGTTACTGAGGTGAGTATCGGCGCTGGGGGGGGTTACTGAGGTGAGTATCGGCGCTGGGGGGGTTACTGAGGTGAGTATCGGCGCTGGGGGTGTTACTGAGGTGAGTATCGGCGCTGGGGGGGGTTACTGAGGTGAGTATCGGCGCTGGGGGGGGGTTACTGAGGTGAGTATCGGCGCTGGGGGGGGTTACTGAGGTGAGTATCGGCGCTGGGGGGGTTACTGAGGTGAGTATCGGCGCTGGGGGTGTTACTGAGGTGAGTATCGGCGCTGGGGGGGGTTACTGAGGTGAGTATCGGCGCTGGGGGGGTTACTGAGGTGAGTATCGGCGCTGGGGGTGTTACTGAGGTGAGTATCGGCGCTGGGGGGGGTTACTGAGGTGAGTATCGGCGCTGGGGATTAGAGGAGAGTTCGGGGCTGGGGGGGAGGGAGTTAACCGGGGTTGAGTATCGGGATCGGGGGGGTTACTGGTGGGTAACTATCGGCACCAGGGTGGGGTAATTACTGGACCCCGACCTCATCTCCCGAGCTGCCCGTTCCTCAACCGGACGCTGATGCAACCGCGGCCGGACGTTCCCCCCCGCCCCGGTCCCGCTCCACGTGGCGGCCCTGCAGCAGCCGGAGCCCGGCTCGCAGTACAGGAAGGGGCGGGGGTGGAGGGACTGGCGGACGGACGGAGGTGAGTGTGGAGGAACAGGGAGGTGGGAGAGGCGGTCGCATTGGTGTGTGGAGTCGGCGGCTTTGAGTTCCGGTTCCTTCCTTGTTCCTCCTTCCCTCTCTCTCTCCCCCCCTCCTTTCTTCCCACCCTCCAGCTCAGCTTTCTACCTCCTCCCCCTCCCTTCCCACCCTCTCTCCCTACCCCTCTCCCCTTCTTCCTTCCCACCATCCCTTTCTCCTTCCTTCCTTTCTCTTCCCTCCCTTCACCTCCTTCCTTCTCCCACCCTCTCTCACCTCTCCTCTCTCCCTTCCTTTCCACTCCCTCCCTTGCTTCACTCCCTCTCCCTTCTCTCCTCCTCCCTCCTCTCCCCTTCCCTCCCTCCTTTCCTTCCTCCCCTCCCCTCCCCTGCCCCCTCTCTCTCCTCCCCTCCCCTGCCCCCTCTCTCTCCTCCCCTCCCCTCCCCTGCCCCCTCTCTCTCCCCTCCCCTCCCCTGCCCCCTCTCTCTCCCCTCCCCATTCCTCCATCTGCTGCCTGACTTGAGGTGTACCTGTCACTGGGATGATGTGGTTTGAACTTCCAGATTCTGTTCCCTGACAGGAAGAGCCGTGCTGAGGGTCATCATGCTGCTGAAAGCCAACCTCCCTGTCATTGGCACCCTCTCGCTGCGTGCAGCTTCACCCAGGACGGGCCACTGCCCTCCCAGATGTGAGCATTAAGCATTGGCATTTTCATTCTCGGGGGGTGGGGGCACTGTCAGTGTCTGATGCCCTCCTCATCGAGGGGAGTGCTCTATCATGTCCGCAGTGGCTGTCGCATTGGAAACATCGAGCATTTAAAGGACCATGTCCTGTAGTTTGCCTCTCACCCTCAGTTTAAGTGTCCCTCAGGGATGTGGGAGTGAAGAGAGATGCATCCCTCCAGATTTGACAGACAGGTGTGGGGATGCATTGCAAAAAGCTTGCTTCTAATCCACCAGGTTTGGGTCTCTTCGAGAGGCCGCTTCAACAGCTGTGGGTGGGTCATTGCAGATAAAAACATAGAACATTACAGCACAGAAACAGGACCTTCAGCCCTTCTAGTCTGTGCTGAACTATTATTCTGACTAGTTGCACTGACGTGCACCCTGCCCATATCCCTCGATACCCCTCCCATCCATGTACCTGTCTAAGTTCTTCTTAAATGTTAACATTGAGCCACTTCATCTGGCAGCTTGTTCCAAGCTCCAACCACACTCTGTGTGAAGAAGTTCCCCCTAAATATTTCCCTTTTTACTCTTAACTCTCGTCCTCTGGTTTGTATCTACCCTTAGTGGAAAAAAAACCCATCTACATTTACTTTGTCTATCCTCCTCATTACCTCTATGAAATATCGCCTCATTCTTCTACGGTCTAGGGAATAAAGTCCTAACTGGTTTAATCTTTCCCTGTAATTCATCCTCATTGGAGGTGCTCTGTGGTTAGTAAAGGATTTCTTAAGATGGTATGTGAAAGGAAAAAATGGTTTGAGAATCACTGTCCTAGGATGTTGAATTAAATTTAGACATTCAGCTCAGTAACAGACCATTTCAGCCTAAGAGCCTGTGCCATTCAATTTACACCCCATTAACGTACACCCCTGATATGTTTTGAACGGTGGGAGGAAACTGGAGCCCTCTGGGAAACCCAAACAAACAGAGAGAACGTACAAACTCCTTACAGACAGTGCAGGATTCGAACCCCGGTCTTAATTGCTGGTGCTGTATCGGCGTTACGCAAACTGCTACACCAACTGAGCCGTCTTAAGGTAGGGTCTCCACAGCTGGGATGCCATTTGAAGGAGGGGGAGGGGTGTATGATGTGGCTCTCCCATGGAGTAGCTATGGCCTACTCAGTCAAGAGACCTGCCCTCCTCGCATCTGCCCATATCTTGGAAGGAGCCATGAAAGTCCTTGCATCCCAGACTGCCAAGCCATGTGCTGAGGTGCAACATTGTGGCCCCCTAGTGCAGTCGGACCGGACAGTTTGCCTGTGAGGCACTTCCGACTGCTGGAGAAGGAAGGTCCACTACCACTTGGCATGGCCCCACTTCTCTGGTCCAGTGCAGCATAGACACTGGCCCTTCGCCCATCACCTGCATGCTCCCCCTTTTACCAATCGGTACGAATCCCTTTGGCCTGAATCAGTCTGTACCCTCCTCTGCTGTGCCCATTGAACTCCCCGTCTAAACATGACCACGTCTGACTCCACCACTTCGTCTGGCAACCAGTTCCAGACATCACCACTCACAACAAACCCCTCAGATCCCCTTTAAAACTCCCCTCAAACCAGTTATCCTTTGTTTCTGGCACCCTTGCCATGGGGAAATTCTAAATTCTAAATTTCTACCCTATCAGTACCACTCCTCATTCTGTATTCTATGCCTCTTCCTGAGCAAAGGAGGCCAGGATGCCCTATCTCTCCTCGTAACCCGACCTCCCATCCTGGTGAACCTCCTCTGCACTTTCCTGGACACATCCTCCCCTCACACTGACCCAGTCCCTGTTGGTGCTGGAAATGTTACAGTTGTGGATTCTATGGGCTCCTTGTGAAGTGGTTTAGCAATTCCAGGGCTTTAGGCAGGGGAAGGGCTGGTGTTGGAGTGGTGAAGGGGATGGGGTTTCAGCCCATTGTGGATTGGGCATTCTCATGGTAAAAGGGGGAAGGTGTGAGTTCCAAGTGATGCTTGCTGCAAGACAGTCAGCTGGGGGTAGCTGACGATGATGGGTGGGCGCTTTCTGGAAGCTGGTCCTAGTTGTGACCCCTCCCTTGCCCATAACGGTCCAGCCCCGAGGGCTTGGACAGGGTGGGTAACAGCTGGTGGGGGACTCTCTGGCCTGGGTTGTAATCACAGTGGCCTCCCACAGGTCGCCTGGTTTACAGAGCAGTGACTGTGTCTCCTCGGCAGTGGAGCAGTCTCCCAATCCATGGCTGCACTCCAGGAAAGCCCTTTGCACATCGCAGTGAGCTGAGGCAAGCCAAACGCATCGTGGTGAAGCTAGGCAGTGCTGTGGTAACGCGGGGAGACGAATGTGGCCTGGCCCTTGGCCGACTGGCCTCCATCGTTGAGCAGGTACAGGTTTCACTCACAAATCCGTACATCCGAATCTGTGGCTCCTCTCCAATGCAAGGAGTGGGCCACGTGCATCCACAGCATGGAGCCACTGTAGCATGCAACCGCTTCTTTCTATCAATCACACCCCTCTCTCCACCTCTAATCCTTCTCACAAATAAATCTGTACACTCTGCAGGCAAATTCAGCTATCCATTTAAATGTCTTCAATATAGCCCCTAACTGTACACTCCTATTGACTTGCCAAAATGCATCACCTTGCACTTGTTGGGAATTAAGTGCATCCACGCACTCTCTGTCCAACTCTCCATGTGATCTATATCCTGCTGTAGCCTTGGGCAACTGTCCTGGCTTTGCATATCTCACCAACTTCAAGTTGTCTTGAAACATACCAGTCACACCTCCCACAGTGACCCCAAGCCACCTGTACCATTCACAGTGGTGCCAGCATGACACCATGGTCACAGACCTCCTGTCAGAATGACCTCCTCCAGCACCTCTCTGCCTCCTATCCCCACATCCATTCATCGATCTTCCACATACCCCTCAGAAATCAGACCAGTGAGTGAGGTTTTCACCTACTCAAATGAAGCCCAGCTGAATCTCACTGATCAGTTCCTGCCCTTCCGAATGAGTAGAAATCCTGCCCCTTGGATTCCTCTAGTCACTCCCCCACCTCTCAGCTGATGCTCACGTGGCTGCAGTTACTCGCTTCTTGCTGTGACCATTCTGAGCAACGTTAGCTATCCTCCTGTTTTTTGGTACCACAAATGTGGCTGATGAGGATCTTCATCCCTTCCCATAGAAACCTGGATCAACTCCCTCCAGCCCTGATTAATCATACATGGTTGAATACCTTCTCCTCATCAGTGCTGAATTTCTCCAGATTATTTCCTCCCTGAACTCTATTTTCTAAGTGCTTGGTGAATACAGATGAGAAGAACTCGGGATCTTATGATTATACTTGGTATTTTGTGAGACATTAACTTGAACTTTAACATCTCCTGGCTCCACACATACATGACCTCTTTGGTCTAAGACAATCCACTCTTCCCTGGCTAACGTCTAGCTCATGTTCCACATCGAATGCCTCGCAATTCTCTTCACTCTTACTTGCTGAGGATATTTCGGCATTATTTTCCCTCCGAATTATGAGGTTCTCTTCCACTCTACATTCCCTGAGACCCCCTCCAACTCTTGTTGCCTTAACCCACCATATGTTTCTGTTCTCTTCCTCATCGAACCTTTCATGTTCGTTGTCACCTGAGGTTCCCTATGGCCTTTCACCAATCCTCGAACTTGCAGGCCTGGAGTACTCATCAACTCCCACTTATCAGCAGGCATCTTGCTTGAAAATATCTGCTCCCATTCTACTCACTCCAGTCTTCTCTTACCCCAGTTCAAGACCTTTACTTGAGTACCAATCCATCCTATTCCATAACTACCTTGAAACTGATTGAATTATGGTCACAATTCCCAGTGTGTCCACACCTACATCTCCATTCCCTGCCTGGTTTCATTTTGAGGCGTAATTAGGTGGTGTCCTGTCTCTGGTAGGATTCTCTACACCTGATCTCAAGAATGTTAACAAGTTCTTTATCTAAGCCTCTTGTACTATGGCAAGCCGGACCAACACTGGGGAAGTTAAAATTCTCCATGACCCCTGCAATTTATTTCTATTTCTGTTCTTTTCATTCCTAATGAACATCTTTTTAGTTTTGTTCTCTCTCCCTCTGGTTTTTCTCTCACAGTCCCTTGCTCTCGCACCCTTCTGTGGACCTACCACACAATGGGTTGTTGCCCGTTTTGCCAAGGGTGTATTTTATTCTCTTGCTGTCAGGTGAATCACTCTTATGTTTTACTGGCTGTGTGGTGGCAGTAGAATCCGGTTACGCCCGGTGTGCCTGTCTCCATGCCCTAGGTATCCCTGCCTGTGGTGTGTGCCATTCTCCATGTCCTGTATACCCCTGTGTGGCATGTGCCAGTCCTCGAGCCCTGATCATGCCGTGTAGTGTGCTAGTCTCCGTGTCTTGGATACCTAAGTGATACATGTACCAATCTCCATTCCCTGGTCATGCCCCTCATGTAGTGTATGGACATCTTCATGCTCCAGTGTGTAACGTGTGCCTGTCTCCCTGCCCCGGTCATGCCTGGGTGGCATGTTTCAGGTGTCGGTGCTACAGAACCAGGGCCGGGAGATGCTGATCGTCACCAGCGGGGCAGTAGCCTTTGGGAAACAGCGACTGCGCCATGAGATCCTGTTGTCACAGAGTGTGCGCCAGGCTCTGCACTCAGGCCAGAACCAGCTGAAGGACATGGTGAGCCCTGGTGGGGAATGTGGAGGGTGGGGAATGTGGAGGGTGGGGAATGTGGAGGGTGGGAAATGTGGAGGGTGGGAAATGTGGAGGGTGGGAAATGTGGAGGGTGGGGAATGTGGAGGGTGGGGATTGTGGAGGGTGGCGAATGTGGGGGATGGGGATGGGGGAGATGGGGATGGGGAGTGATGGGGATGGGGAGTGATGGGGATGGGGAGTGATGGGGATGGGGAGTGATGGGGATGGGGAGTGATGGGGATGTGGAGTGATGGGGATGGGGAGTGATGGGGATGGGGAGTGATGGGGATGGGGAGTGATGGGGATGGGGAGTGATGGGGATGGGGGGGGGATGGGGGGGGGATGGGGAGTGATGGGGATGGGGAGTGATGGGGATGGGGAGTGATGGGGATGGGGAGTGATGGGGATGGGGAGTGATGGGGATGGGGAGTGATGGGGATGGGGAGTGATGGGGATGGGGAGTGATGGGGATGGGGAGTGATGGGGATGGGGAGTGATGGGGATGGGGAGTGATGGGGATGGGGAGTGATGGGGATGGGGAGTGATGGGGATGGGGAGTGATGGGGATGGGGAGTGATGGGGATGGGGAGTGATGGGGATGGGGAGTGATGGGGATGGGGAGTGATGGGGATGGGGAGTGATGGGGATGGGGAGTGATGGGGATGGGGAGTGATGGGGATGGGGAGTGATGGGGATGGGGAGTGATGGGGATGGGGAGTGATGGGGATGGGGAGTGATGGGGATGGGGAGTGATGGGGATGGGGAGTGATGGGGATGGGGAGTGATGGGGATGGGGAGTGATGGGGATGGGGAGTGATGGGGATGGGGAGTGATGGGGATGGGGAGTGATGGGGATGGGGAGTGATGGGGATGGGGAGTGATGGGGATGGGGAGTGATGGGGGTGGGTGCGAGACCCCTAGCCTTTTTTTTTTAATTTTTATTTTTCACACCATAAACCACATTAATCATGATACATACTTTTTCCTTTTCAAATATATACAGTGCCATTTTCTCCCCCCCCTCCCTCCTCCAATCCCACCCTCCCTACCTCCCCCCTCCTGTCCATTTAAAGTACAAAATCTAGGATACATTAAACCAGTCAAACAATGTTGTCATTCAATAAAAATAAACAAGAAATTCCACTGAGTCAATTCTTTTCATTTCCTTCTCCTTTCGTTAATTTAGGTAGTGAATGTCCCCGGTAGGTTTTCGCTATTGTGTTTCATGTAAGGCTCCCATATTTGTTCAAATATTTCAATATTATTTCTTAAACTATATGTTATTTTTTCTAATGGAATACATTTATTCATTTCTATATACCATTGTTGTATTTTCAAATTATCTTCCGATTTCCAGGTTGACATAATACATTTTTTTGCTATGGCTAGAGCTATCTTAACAAATCTTTTTTGTGCATCCTCCAAATCAATTCCAAATTCTTTGTTTTTTATGTTACTTAGTAGGAAGATCTCTGGATTCTTTGGTATATTGTTTTCTGTAATTTTATTTAATATTTGGTTTAGATCTTCCCAAAATTTTTCTACTTTCTCACATGTCCAGATTGCATGAATTGTTGTTCCCATTTCTTTTTTACATCAAAAACATCTATCAGATACTGTTGGGTCCCATTTATCTAACTTTTGAGGTGTAATGTATAGCCTGTGTATCCAGTTATATTGTATCATACGTAACCTCGTATTTATTGTATTTCCCATCGTTCCAGGACATAACTTCTCCCATGTTTCCTTTTTTATCTTTATATTTAAATCTTGTTCCCATTTTTGTTTAGTTTTACCATTTGTTTCCTCATTCTCCTTTTCTTGCAGTTTAATATACATATTTGTTATAAATCTTTTGATTATCATTGTATCTGTAATCACATATTCAAAGTTACTTCCCTCTGGTAACCTCAGACTACTTCCTAATTTATCCTTCAAGTAGGATCTCAATTGGTAATATGAGAGACCCCTAGCCTTGAGGGACTCTGCAAGTACCTTTGGCCATTGTCTGGTTTTGCTGTCTCCCACAGACCGTTCCAGTGTTAGAGGCCCGAGCCTGCGCTGCAGCTGGACAGAGTGGGCTGATGGCTCTGTACGAGGCGATGTTTACACAGTACAGTATCTGTGCTGCACAGGTCAGTCCCTATAATCCCTCCCCTCCACCTCCCCCCACACGATCATCCCACTCCCGCTCTTCCCCGATTGTCTTCTCCCTGTGCTCCACTAATTGTGTGTCCCCCACCCCCTCCCCCCCCCCGCACTCCTACCAATCAACCCACTGGTTGCCCCTCCCTCACTAGCGCTCACCCCCTGGTGGCCCCCCTCAGCGCTCCCAACCCCCCCGATGCTTTCCCCGCACACCTCTTGCCCCTCACCCCGATGCTTACCCAATCCCGCGCTACCCCCAACTGGCCCTCCCAGTGTGCTCCTTCGCTCGACTTGCCGTTAAGTGACCATGGTAACACGGATGGTCTCAGCTCTGTCTCTGTTCCCATCTCCCCACAGATTCTGGTGACCAACCTGGACTTCCACGATGAGCAGAAGCGGCGAAACCTGAGCAGCACCCTGCACGAGCTGCTGCGCATGAACATCGTCCCCATCATTAACACCAACGATGCCGTTGTCCCTCCTCCCGAGCCCAACAGCGACCTGCAAGGGGTAAGTGGGGGTTCGGGGTGAACACAGCAGGCAGCTTCCCCAGCATGGGTGCAGCTCTCATCGTCAACACCCTATAATGACTCACCCTCACCACCGCAGTGGGGGTGGGAAAGGGTGTGGATGGGATAGGGGGTTGGGGATGGGATAGGGTGCAGGGTGGGAGTGGATGTGGGATGCAGCTGGGGATGGGTGAGGGATGGGGGTGAGAGGGTGAGTGTAAAGGTGGAAGCAGCAACGCAGCCCTCACTCACCCCCAGACCTCAACCCCCAGACCTCAACCCCCTGACTCACCCTCATCCCCACCACCATCCACAGCCCCAGCACCCTATCACTTCTCCCCCCCACCCCCCCATACGAGGGGGCTGTCACGGCTCCCACACCCCACTTTTTCCCACACCTCCCTTCCCACTCCTCTCCTTCTCCTCCTCACTATGCAGGGAGCTGTCACAGCAGGGGTCTCCTACAGCACAAGGGTGAGGGGCAAGAGGTGTGCGGGGAAAGCATCGGGGGGTTGGGAGCGCTGAGGGGGGCCACCAGGGGGCGAGCGCTAGTGAGGGAGGGGCAACCAATGGGTTGATTGGTGGGAGTGTGGGGGGGGGGTGGGGGACACACAATTGGTGGAGCACAGGGAGAAGACAATCAGGGAAGAGCGGGAGCGGGAGTGGGATGATCGTGTGGGGGGAGGTGGAGGGGAGGGATTATATGGACTGACCTGTGCAGCACAGATACTGTACTGTGTAAACATCGCCTCGTACAGAGCCATCAGCCCACTCTGTCCAGCTGCAGCACAAGCTCCTCCCTCTCCCCCCTCCCAGGGGACTGGGGGTGAGGGTGATACATGGAGTGGGAGTTGGGCTGTGGTCTGTCTGGAGCTGAGGCTGTGGGGTGGTGGGGGAGGGAGGGGGCAGGAGAGAGAAGGTGGGGATGAGGGTGAAGGGGGTTGGTTGGTGGGTAAGGAGTGGTGTCAGGATGAGTGGAGGGGTGGAATGTGAGAGTGGGGGGTTGTTGGGGGAGGGTGCTGGGGCTGTGGATGGTGGTGGGGATGAAGGTGAGTCAGGGGGTTGAGGTCTGGGGGTGAGTGAGGGCTGGGTTGCTGCTTCCACCTTTACACTCACCCTCTCATCCCCATCCCTCACCCATCCCCAGCTGCATCCCACATCCACTCCCACCCTGCACCCTATCCCATCCCCAACCCCCCTCCCCCACTGCGGTGGTGAGGGTGAGTCATTATGGGGTGTTGACGATGAGAGCTGCACCCATGCTGAACTTGTCACCAGAGGGACCGGCTATGATCTCCACTCCACCGGCCCTCCATCAGCCCTGACCTAAAATGGGCCATTGAGCCCATCTCCTTCATGCTTGCTCCTGATCCCACCCCTTGCTCACAAGCAAGGCCTACAGACGGTATGTGGGTGCAGAGATTCCCTGTGGGGTGAGGGAAGCAGATGTGTAGGGGTGTGGGTGGACTTGGCCCCATTGGCCCCACCATTGACTTTGATTTGCAGCAGATGATAAGCATCAAGGACAATGATAGTCTTGCAGCCAGACTGGCTGTGGAGATGAAGGCCGACCTGCTGATCGTCCTTTCCGACGTGGAAGGTGAGCAGCTGTATCATTCCTGCACGTTACCATGTATGCACGTGGGGGCATTGATGGTGATTGGTGTGTACATGTCGGCGGTGATGGTGAATGCAGGTACGTGTCGGCGATGAGTGTGAACGATGCATGTGTTGGTGGCGAGTGAACAATGTGCATGTCAGCAGTAAGTGTGAATGATGTGTATGTCAGCAGTTAATGTTAACAGTGCGTGTATCGGTGAGTGGAAACAATGCATGTTTTGGTGGTGAGTGTGAATGATGTACGTGTTGAGGAATTGAATGGCTGCTGCGCTGTTCCTGATGTGCTCCCTGTGATTTCCAGGCCTTTATGACTGCCCTCCTGGGCTGGATGATGCAAAGCTGATTGACACCTTTTACCCTGGAGACCAGCAGTCGGTGACCTTCGGGACCAAGTCCAGAGTGGGCCTTGGAGGCATGGAAGCCAAGGTGTGGGTGCTCAGTCAGGGCAGGATTCTGGGGTGGTTAATGGGGTGGGGGGGGGTGGGGTGAGATTCTCTTCCCCTGCTCAGTCCTCCAAGCCACGTGTACTTGACCCAGCACTTCTCTGTCGCTCTCCTTCCACCAGCTTTCTGGGACTGTTCCTTTGAATATCAAGTGTCTGCTCACTTTTCCTCCACAAACCGTGAGGGTTCCATTTTGCTGCGTGGGGGTTCTGTTCCGCTCCATGGGGGTTCCGTTCCGCTCCATGGGGGTTCCGTTCTTTGCTGAGCCCCACCTCCCACCATGTTGTGAGCAAACTGTCTGCATGCACTGCTGGAGTTGGGAAGCTGTGTCGGGGGGCAAGTGTCATGTTCAGGGTTAGAGACCAGGCCCTGGGTGGTCCCATCTCACTTTACATCCATCAGCTTGGATCTTCCTGGACAGTCCATCTCTCCTGTGATGGTTCTTGTTCCATGTTGGCAGAGAGCGTCAGCGGTGACCAGATGGGAAGGTGGGCCCAGGAATGGCTGATGAAATTGAACTCGGGCATCTGCAAGGTGTGGGCTTTGAGAGGTTAAACCAGGGCAGGATGTGCACGGTGAATGGTCGGACCTTGGAGAATGTTGCTAATGGGAGACCTTGGATTACAGCTCCAGAGTTCTGCAAATATGGTGACACAGACAGACGGGGCGGTGAAGGACTTGGTACACTCGCTTTTCTTTGTACAGGGCATTGAGTGCAGGAGCAGAGGTCAGCCAGGTGGATTTGGGGTCAGGGCAGCCAGGCACATCAGAGGGTTCAAGAGCCAGTGATGTGTTTCCAAAGTGGGGTGGTCAGGTCAGCAAGGCATCTCTGGGAGTCAGAGATCAGCAGGGTGGATTTTGGAGGTCAGGAGCTGGCAACATTCATCCTGTGGGGAGGTGGGTGGGTGGTGGGGGGAGGAGGGGAAGGAGAGCCTGGAGGTTCAGCAGGGTGGATTTGGAGTGAGAGGTCAGTGAGGAAGGATTGGGCCACTGGCTAACGACTTCAACCTTGGTCTAGGTGAAGGCGGCACTCTGGGCTCTGCAGGGAGAGACCTCGGTGGTGATCGCCAGCGGCACCCACCCAAAGGTGACAGGTCACGTGATCACGGACATTGTCGAGGGCAAAAAGGTTGGGACCTTCTTCTCCGAGGTGAAGCCTGCAGGTGGGTGTGGACGTGGCAGGAAGGGAATCACCAAGGTCCACAGAGCATCAATGAGGGGCACTGGGTGTCTGTTCTCTCAGTCCCTGACTCTCACCTCCCACCCATCTGGTCTCCATCCCCATCCCCTCCTTACACCCCCAGCAGTCCTGTTCACCACCCCACCCACCCCTTGATCCATTCCCCAATCCCCTGTCCACCCCCCCCCGATTCGTTCTCCCATCCCCTTCCCCATCCTGTCCACCCCTCATCCCTCCTGATCCATTCCCCCATCCCCTGCCCTGTCCAGTCCAGCTCGCGATCCGTTCCCCCATCCTGTCTACCCACCCTGATCTGTTCCTCCTCACCCATATTTCTCCCCCCCCCCCCCCCAATCCTGGTCTGTCCCATCTCCATCCTCCTCCTGTGTCATGAGCCCACCTCTTCGCCTCCTGCCCAGGTCGAATGCAGATCCCCAGACACACTCACTGTTCCACCCCACAGCCAGATCCCACAATGGACCAGGAACCAGGGGAAGGCATTGGCCTGCTGAGTCAGGTCACAGTGAGGGAGCTGCTCCTACTCTTATTTCTCTGCTATAAGATTGTAGCTCCAACCCAGGTCAGTGGAGACGGGAGCTTGCTGCTCTGCTGTACAGCCCCAAGCCCTGGAATGCTGGCTTTGCCCTAATTGACTGACAGGAGCTCCCTATATACCTGGTCTAGTATGTCTGGGGCCTGTAAGACCTTTGAGGGTGGGGTCTTTGTGGGACCTGGGCCCTGTAGGGTTTGTGGGGCTTGAGGCCTGTGGAGCCTGGGGGATGTGCTTACCTCCCTGTGTGAGAGCTCTGCTTGGGTGTGTTGTCACGAGACGTGTGCTCCTCTGCATCGCCAGATCCAGTTCGAACAGTGTCATCAAGTTTGCAGATGACACAACAGTAGTTGGCCTCAAAAGCAAAAACAATGAGTTGCACTGGAGGTGGAAAATCTTGTGAAATGGTGTGAGAGTAATAACCAGAATCTCAACATGGACAAGACAAAGGAGATGGTCGCGGGCTTCAGGAGGACCATGAACGACCACCCTTCACTATAACAACTCTGTAGAAGAGTAGAGTGTCAAGAGCACCAAGTTATTTGGAGTTCATTAACTAGTGACCTATTCTGGACACACATCTACTCACTTGTCAGGAAGGTGCAACAGCGACTGCTTTCCTGAGAAGACTGAAGCGGGCAAGGCTACATTATGTCAACCTTCGACAGGAGTTCTATCTGGTTCTGGCCGGCTGCAGAGGGTCAGAGGTCAATCCACAGGATCATAAGAATAGCAGAGAGAATCACTGGAGTCTCCCATCCCTCCTGTTGATGAGATCTATTGGGATCATTGTCTGAAGAGGGCACACAAAATCATTGAGGACCCCTTCCACCCTGCACACAACATTTTTCAGCTGCTCCCGTCGGGGAAGAGATACAGGAGGATCAGAGCCAGCACCACCAGGCTGAGGAACAGCTTCTTGCCACGGGCAGTGAGAAGGCTGAACAACCAAGGAACTGTTCACACGAACCACCCGAGACTCATTTGTACAAAACAATATTTATTTGTTGTATATACGAATACTTGCCCTGCATATCTATTGATCACCTGAATGTGTGTTATGTTTTTTGCTCCGAGGACTGGAGAATGCTGTTGCAGTTAACAATAAACTTGACTTGACAGGTCCCACGGTAGAGCAGCAGGCCGAGATGGCACGTGCGGACGGGAGAGCCATGGCCTCGTTACAGCCGGAGCAGGTCAGTGACCCCGAACATCTCTGCCAGCTGTTTCCAAACAGTGCGCTGCAGACGTTTGTCACCTTCCCCTTCAGCAATCCGACATGGCTGTTGTACCCAGCCCTGGACCCTCACCCCTCACCTTCCCGGACCCTCTAACTCTCACCCCTCACCCTCCCGGACCCTCCAGCCCTCACCCTCCCGGACCCTCCAGCCCTCACCCTCCCGGACCCTCCAGCCCTCACCCTCCCGGACCCTCCAGCCCTCACCCTCCCGGACCCTCCAGCCCTCACCCTCCCGGACCCTCCAGCCCTCACCCTCCCGGACCCTCCAGCCCTCACCCTCCCGGACCCTCCAGCCCTCACCCTCCCGGACCCTCCAGCCCTCACCCTCCCGGACCCTCCAGCCCTCACCCTCCCGGACCCTCCAGCCCTCACCCTCCCGGACCCTCCAGCCCTCACCCTCCCGGACCCTCCAGCCCTCACCCTCCCGGACCCTCCAGCCCTCACCCTCCCGGACCCTCCAGCCCTCACCCTCCCGGACCCTCCAGCCCTCACCCTCCCGGACCCTCCAGCCCTCACCCTCCCGGACCCTCCAGCCCTCACCCTCCCGGACCCTCCAGCCCTCACCCTCCCGGACCCTCCAGCCCTCACCCTCCCGGACCCTCCAGCCCTCACCCTCCCGGACCCTCCAGCCCTCACCCTCCCGGACCCTCCAGCCCTCCCACCCTCCCGGACCCTCCAGCCCTCACCCTCCCGGACCCTCCAGCCCTCACCCTCCCGGACCCTCCAGCCCTCACCCTCCCGGACCCTCCAGCCCTCACCCTCCCGGACCCTCCAGCCCTCACCCTCCCGGACCCTCCAGCCCTCACCCTCCCGGACCCTCCAGCCCTCACCCTCCCGGACCCTCCAGCCCTCACCCTCCCGGACCCTCCAGCCCTCACCCTCCCGGACCCTCCAGCCCTCACCCTCCCGGACCCTCCAGCCCTCACCCTCCCGGACCCTCCAGCCCTCACCCTCCCGGACCCTCCAGCCCTCACCCTCCCGGACCCTCCAGCCCTCACCCTCCCGGACCCTCCAGCCCTCACCCTCCCGGACCCTCCAGCCCTCACCCTCCCGGACCCTCCAGCCCTCACCCTCCCGGACCCTCCAGCCCTCACCCTCCCGGACCCTCCAGCCCTCACCCTCCCGGACCCTCCAGCCCTCACCCTCCCGGACCCTCCAGCCCTCACCCTCCCGGACCCTCCAGCCCTCACCCTCCCGGACCCTCCAGCCCTCACCCTCCCGGACCCTCCAGCCCTCACCCTCCCGGACCCTCCAGCCCTCACCCTCCCGGACCCTCCAGCCCTCACCCTCCCGGACCCTCCAGCCCTCACCCTCCCGGACCCTCCAGCCCTCACCCTCCCGGACCCTCCAGCCCTCACCCTCCCGGACCCTCCAGCCCTCACCCTCCCGGACCCTCCAGCCCTCACCCTCCCGGACCCTCCAGCCCTCACCCTCCCGGACCCTCCAGCCCTCACCCTCCCGGACCCTCCAGCCCTCACCCTCCTAACCCTAACCGTAACCCTTACCCTTATCCACCCAATTCTGCCAACCCTAACCCATCACCCCTCACCCTGCCAATCCCTCCAACCTTCAGCCCCCCAGTCTCTCCAATCACGATCCCTCATACCTCTCCCTCCCAAACCCTTCAACCTTGTCCTCTCCCTTCTACTACCTGCTCTTCTTCCTCACCCACCTCCCTGATGCAGGCTGGTCCTGGGGAGGGGGAGATGACGGGGTGGGAGGGGAATGCCTATGGGAGGGGTCCTGGGGATGTGCACTAACCCTTGACCTGCCCCTTTCAGAGAGTGGATATCATTCACCGACTGGCTGATCTTCTGACGGACAACCGTGAAGAGATCCTCAATGCTAACCAGAGAGATGTGGAGAAGGCGATAGCCTCAGGTTTGTCATGTCAACGGGTCGTGGGTCTCCTGGGGGGAGATGCCAAGTGGCTCTGCTGAGGTGGGGGAGATGCCTGATGCTGCTCATGTCTGATCTTTACCCTGGGGGATGTGTCTAGGGTAAGAGGGGAGCTGCTGCAGGGGCTTGTCTGTGCTGTGCTCCAAACTGAGGCTGGACCATGCAGGTGGTTCGGGATATACTTGTGTCAGGGCACACTGGCAGGTATACTGATCCATGCCCACCCCCCTGTGTTATGCTGCCCCCGTGCTCCCCACGCCTACACTACTGCCCAGGTGATGAAGCTGTCCTTCATTCCTGTAAGAGGCCGTCTCTCCCCAAAGCCCTCTGAGACTCCCCCCCCCCCCCACACTGCCCCGTGCCCGCAACACCCCGGGTGACATGCTCAAGGCTGACAATGCTGCCGTTCCTCCCTGTGACAGGCCGCCTCTCCCCGCCATTGCTGAAGCGACTGTCCCTCACTACAGCCAGGTTAAACAGCCTAGCCATCGGCTTACGGCAGATTGCAGCCTCGGCCCAGGACAGCGTGGGTCGCCTGATCCGCAAGACACGAGTGGCCAACGGCCTGGATCTACAGCAGGTTAGCGTGCCCATTGGGGTGCTGCTGGTCATCTTTGAATCCCGGCCCGACTGCCTCCCGCAGGTACTGACTGGGTGGGAGTAATGGAGGTGGGAGACAGTGGGGAGGGTGAGGGTGGGGAGTGTGTGGGTGAGACGAGGTGGAGGGATGTGGCGGGGGGGAATGCAGAGGCGAAAATGCGTGGGGAGGGACATGGCAGGAGGAAGTACAGGGATGGTGGTGGGCGGGGGGCAATGGTGATAGGAGGGGGGTAGGGTGTACGTGATGGGGGTGGACACAGTTGGGAAGGGGAATACCAACGGGGCGGGGAAGGGGATGCCGGTGAGGCTGGGGAGGGGATACCGGCGGGGCAGGAGAGGGGATACCTGTGGGGTGGGGGAGAGGATACTGGTGGAGGGGTGAATGTTGTCAGATCCACAGTGTCTGACTGCCCCGCAGGTGTCGGCCCTAGCCATCGCCAGTGGGAACGGCCTCTTGCTGAAAGGAGGGAAGGAGGCAAATCACAGCATCCACACACTGCAACGTCTGACCCAGGACGCTCTGGCTGCTCATGGGGTCAAAGATGCTGTTCAGTTGGTGAGTGGGTCTGCCCAGGCACCTGGCTTATCACGGGGATGTGGTGGCGTGGGCACGCAGTGACGGGAGGGTGGATCTGGGTGCTGGAAGCAATAGGAGTGGGCAATGAACCAGTAACCAGCACCCCAGGGTGTGGTTTTGGACCCAGAGTGACCAGCACCTCAGGGTGCAGTGATGGATGCAGAGTTATGGGCACCCAGGGATGCAGTGATGGATGCAGAGTTAAGGGTACCCAGGGAATGCAGTGACAGACCCAGAGTGACAGGCAACCTTGGTGACTTTACTCTGCCCTGGATCAGGTCAGCACCCGGGAGGAGGTGGAGGATCTGTGTCAGCTGGACAAGCTGATTGATCTGATCATCCCTCGAGGCTCCTCTCAGCTTGTACGTGACATCCAGCGAGCATCAAAGGGAATCCCTGTCCTCGGCCACAGTGAGGGCATTTGTCATGTTTTCCTGGATGCCGAAGCCAATATCGAAAAGGCCATCAAGATTGGTGAGTTTGAGTGTCCAGTACCGTTTCCAGGAGAAGGGCCAGGGATGGAGAGCTCCTGCAGATTCACACCTTCCTGGGCACTGGGGATTCAAGCTGCTCTGGTACTGAGTCAGTGGCCAGGACAGGAGCAACCCTTTGGTGGAGCTGCCCCAACGGGCAGTGCTGAAGAAAGGGTGGGCAGGGCTCTGGGTGCTGGATCTGGTGTGGATATGGACACAACAGTCGCAAGGATAGACTCCCACCATGTTGGGGTGGGACACTGAGGGTGAGGGAAAGGGGACAGGGCACAGTGTGGACACCCCCTCCTCACCCACCCCCCTCCCCCCAGGCAGAGGACACCAGGAACATGGACCTGATAGGGGGAGAGGAGGATAAATGTTTTCTCCTGAAGGTGGGGGCGTGGAACTCACTGCCCCAGGTGCGAGAGGAGATGCTGTGTTCACAATCCTTTGTTTCTGACACATCGCAGAAGCCTTGTCTCTGCTCATGTTCCTGATCCTGGCAAGGGGAGAAATGGAAGTATTAAAGTAACCCTCAAGGCAGGATGCTTGACTGAGGGGCTTCCCCATGAGGGCCCATAGCCTGGTGAGGTCAGGCGAATCAGTCTATGTGGGGTTGGGCGCTGTGTTTCCAAGCCTCCCTCCCAAGCTGGCTGTGAAGCCTTTGGTCTGCTCTGTGGTCTACCCCTCCTCCTGACGTTGATCACTGCACAGATCCCAAGGCAGGTACTCGTGGACATGGACCCTGGCTGCTTCATCTGGTTTGGGAGTTAGGTGCCCATGTTTCTGGCCCAAGCCCAGCACCCAGGAAGCTGTAATGAAGTCGATGTCAGCTCTACGTGAGGAAGGCAGATGTAGAATGGGTGGGGGGGGGGGGGGTAGTGGGTGGTGAACGATTAATCCTCTTATAAACCATTTATTGTTGGCAGTTCGTGATTCCAAGTGTGACTACCCTGCAGCCTGCAATGCTATGGAGACGCTGTTGGTTCACAGAGACCACCTGAGGACCCCCTTCTTTGACCAGATAATTGATATGCTGCGAGTGGAGCAGGCAAGTTCATGCAACAGCTGGTTAAACGCTGGAGCAACTCAACAGATTATGGAGCATCTGTGGGTGGGAGCCTGCTGTCGACAGATTGGGGAGACTGGAGGTCACCACAAGGAGGGTGGGAGGGGTTTTACAGGGACCATTCAGGGAGATGTGGAGGATTACGGACAGGTGGAATTGGGAGGCAGGCAGATGATTGGCAGGTGCCAGCTTAGTAAAGAGAAGGGATAGAGCAAGGGGAATCGGAGAGGATGCAGAGACAGGGATGGAGGGTGATGAGAGGGGAACAAAGCATGAATCCTAAACCAGGCTGAGCAGCGGGACCGAGTGAGTGGGACTGGGCTGAGGGATGGATCCAGGCAGTGGCACCGGGCTAAGCAGTAGGACCAGACTAAGCAGTAGAACCTGGCGGTGGGACAGAACTGAGAAGTGGGTCTGGGCTGAGCAGTGGGACCAGGTGGTGGGTCTGAGCTGAGTGTTGGAAAGCAGATGCCAGTAGGGAGGAGGGTTGGGGCTGGGAGGGAGATCAAGGGTCAGAGGAAATGGACAGGAACATGCTGAGGCCGAGATGGAGGAGGTCGTGACGAGTGAAATGATAGGCTGGTTGGAAGGGCTGAACAGGTGCCTCCTGCTCCATCCTGAAGGGGTGATTCAGCCCTGACCCGGTGGAGTCCCATTCCCTGGTGATTCTCCCGTGTCACAGTAGAACCTTGTGCCATGGAGATTCTCCCCTGACCAAGTGGAGTCCATGCAGCAGTGGAGCCCTGTGCTGTGGTCATGCTCCGGTATTCTCCCTTGTCCCAATGGAGCCTTGAGCTGAGGTGAGGCTCTATGCTGCAATGGAGCCCTGTGCCACGGTGATTCTCTCCTGTCCCTATGGAGCCTTGTACCGCGGTGATTCGCCCCTTGCCCCAGTGGAGCCCCATGCCGCGGTAGAGCCTTGTGCCCTGGTGGAGTTCCATGCCATGGTGATTCTCCTCTGCTACAGTTGTGCTGTAGGCCCTCACCATGCCATCTCCGGTGTAGGTGAAGATCCATGCCGGGCCCAGGTTTGCTTCCTACCTGACCTTCAGTCCATCCGAGGTGAGATCTCTGCGCACAGAGTACGGGGAGCTGGAGTGCTGCATTGAGGTGGTTGACAACGTGCAGGAGGCCATCGGGCACATCCACAAGTACGGCAGCTCCCACACTGATGTCATCGTGACTGAGAACGGTGAGTTTGTTGCACAAGCCACCTCCCCACCCCCACTCACCGACCACTCTCCGTGTCTGATCCCTGCACACCAATGAGTCAGTGCTGTATGCAACACTAGACGTGTGTGGTCTGAGCACAGGATGGGTGAACTGGGCAGCACTGTACATAACACCATATGATCACGGTGCAGTCTGACCGCAGGACAGGAGTATGGGGCAGTGCTGTACACAAAGCCAAATGATCACAGTGTGGTTTGAGCACAGAATAGGGGTTTGGGGTCAGTGCTGTACACAAAGCCATACATTCAAGGTGCGGTCTGAGTGCGGGATGTCCCAACCACCCACTTCGTCCTGCGCCATCTTCCCCCTCTGCTCCTGCTCGTGCCTCCTCCACTTGCCATTTGCTCCCCATGACCCCCCCCTGCTCACCAGCAAACATGCCCCCTCTTCCCTTCGTCTCCCTCCCCTGTATTCCCTCCCCACTGCACACCCTACCCCCTTCACCCAGCTCCTTCCAGCACTGCCCTCCCTCTAGCACCACTCCTCGCAGAACCCATGCCCCCCACCCCCCAAGCAACTCCTCACCGCCCCCCGCAGCCCTCTCTCCCTGCAGCCTACAGCCCTCCTCTTTCCCTTTGCACCCCTTCCTCCCAGTAATAATATGGCTCTGTTCCAGAGGAGACGGCGGAACACTTCCTGCAGTATGTGGACAGCGCCTGTGTGTTCTGGAACGCCAGCAGTCGCTTTTCTGATGGCTACCGCTTCAGTCTGGGTGAGGATCCCTGTTTGGGATTGGTGCTGGCGTGGGTCGGGTTTCAATGTGTCCCGGGGTAGTCGTTGGGCCATCTCCCCTTGCCCCCTGTCTCCACCCCCCCTGACTCTCGCCCCCTTCCCCCGTCTTGCCCCCTTCCCCCCATCTCCTCCCCCCCCCCCCCACCTGGCTTTTATTGGCTGCAGAATTGCTCTCCCTGCCATGAGCTGTGATGATGTTGCAGCAGTTTCCACACAGTGTCACCCTGCCTAACACTGTGCTCTCATGTTGCAGGTGCAGAAGTGGGGATCAGCACTGCACGGATCCATGCCCGTGGCCCGGTTGGACTGGAGGGCCTGCTCACCACTAAGTGGCTGCTGCGTGGGCACGGACAGGGGGTGTGTGACTTCACTGAGCAGGGCAGTATGACCTACATCCATGAGAACCTCCCCGTTCCCCACCCAGTGTAGTCAGGGACGATCATCGGCAGCCCACAATGCTGTTCATCCACCCTGCAGCTTAAAATGTGGCCACTACCCTCAAACAACTCCTCGATTCATGCGGACTGAACAGCGGTGCCCTTTGCTGTGCTGGTCTGTCCCCTGACCAGCCTTTCTGTCCTGCTCCTTTCCTGCTGCTGCTGACTGTGTCTCGATGAGGCTTGTTCAGCCAACAGCAAGGTGAAAGCCTTGACTCTCACCATCCTCCACCCCCCCATCCAAGATCCATAGCTTCACAAAGCTTTATGTCCCAGCATAAAGTCCATCCTTCGCCCACTCCCAGGGTGACTCTCCTGTCCAACTCTGCCATCTCCTGTCTTACAGGGATGGAAGTCACCTCCTGCTGTGCCCCTCCTGAGATCCATGCCCTGCAGAACCCAACCCCTAAACAGCCAGCAGCCTTTGTGGAGTTTCTTGCTGGCTTTGGCCCCACTAAGGAAGGACCACACTTCCCCTTCCTGGAGCTTGGTTAGCGTAGCAGACAGTGCAATGCTGTTACAGTGCCAGTGACGCGTATTATAATCTCTCACTCAGAAAAGAGTTTGTATGTGCTCCCCATGTCTGTGTGTTTCCTCCGGGTGCTCTAGTCTCCTTCATTCCAAAGGCAAACGGGGTTGGTAGATTCATTGGTCACATGGGTGGCTCAGGCTCAAGGGATGGAAGAGCCTGTTACCATGATGTATGTCTAAACTGAAAAAAAAAGGATGGCAGCTTGGGAATTGGCGTAAGCCTCTGCAGTGAGGGCATAATGCTGACTTGGAGTATTCTGAGTTAATCCAGGTGAATCGGCACAGTTCCATGTCACCCAATACACACATTTCAGTAGAGCACTCTTCACGTGAACGCACGGCTTCAGTTTCCTGCCCTCAGGAAGGGGACAGAGGGGGATGCTACAGGCTCATGGGCTGGAAGGACCTGTTGCCCTACTGTGGGCTGTCCTATGAGGGAGAGTGGAAGAACCAAAGGCGATCCATGGAAGCATTCAAGTTCTCAGCTGCTTGAAAGCAGAATAACATCACAACTGGGAGTGAGAGCAAAACCCGAGACTCCTGTGCCCTCTGTCGAAATCAGCCAGAGCATGCTGGCAACGTCCAACAGGTCAGGAAGCTTCTGTGAAGAAAGGAGTGGTCGATGAAAGAAGAGAATGTCGAGGTACTGCAATGAGAGAGAAAAGCACAGCCATGTTCTGCTTTATTTTCCTGGTGGCTTATTCATGATTACAAGAACTCACTTGATCATAATACCACAGAACTTCTAGTTGCACACTAATTACAGCTTCAAATTGTATCACAATCCAGAACACACCGAAGCCTGGAAATCCCCCATTATACCAAAGACATGTTCTGATTGCGTTGGACAAAACTTTGACACATCTGGGGCTTTGTATATCCCAAGGAGGGACGAATTTGCTTTAATGGGACATGTGTATCAGGGAGAATTCAAAGGATAAGGTCCCTCTCCATCCTCCAGTGCTCCTATCTCCTGAAGCTCAAGAAGAGGCACCTGGAATCTTTTTGACTGCAATTTGCACGTCTTCTACCATTTATTCTGATGGAGCAGTGGGAGTTCCTGAGTGACCTCACACCCCCAAGAGCGTGGACAGTAGGTCACGCGCTGAATCTGGTGGGCAGGTGTGCAGTTTTTTTTTTACTGTCTTGGGTGCAATAACAGCAAACAGTTTTGGAGTACTTTGTATTTATCACAGAATAAATATCTTGGTGAAGTGAAGTTGCTTCCATTCAATTATACTGGCTTACTCAACATGTTTGCAGTTGAACAACATAGTCAGTGCTGCATAGTCACCAACTTCAAGGCCAGTTACCAATAGGCAAATACGCCCTATTCCAATGACTTACCTTAGCAGCTATGAAAACAGCAGTCGTATCCCTGAAACCTTGTCCATGGGAAAGTGCATCCATTGATGGCCTCGTCTCAAGGTAGTCCCTGGGGTTGAAGGATGAGTTGCTTCCCTTCCACTTCTGAATTGTGTTAGTTGACAAGCCTGGAGTGGCTCCTACATCTGGGGGTAAAGTGTGAAGGGGTGCTACTTCCCTACTCTCACTGTATGTGGTGGTAAAGCAGTATGTAGATGAGTACTCACCCCTCTCAAAGCACAGAACATACAGACTGAGCACTGGTACAGGGTACTGGTGGTCATGGATGATGTGGGCTATGCTATGCCTGTTAAGGTGCAGTCTCAGCAGGACATAGGCGCTATGGTGTGGCACAGGGTTAACAGGAGCTCTGCAGTTGCATGGAATAGGATGTGGAGATAAGATTTGTGCACATTTGGAAAGTGGCTATATGAAGTATGGTCAGGTTGGCTTTGAGAACGGCTTTTGAGGAGGTGGTTGATGAGGTAAGGATAGTGAATGTTGTCCAAAGCTGATTCAGAAGGTCCAGATGCATGGGATCCATGGTGAATGGATGGATTGGATGTAGAATTGGCTGGCCCACAGAAGTCAGAGGGGAGTGCTGGAAGAATGTTATTTTGATTTGTGTTCCGCAGGGATCAGTGTTCATAAAATACATAAATGATAGAAGAAAAAGTAGGTGGTTGGTTATTTTGTAGATGATAAAGATTGGTGGAGTTGTGCAGAGGGTTATCAAAGAATACAAAACATAGATGGGCAGTGAAAAACAGAGGGAATTTAATTCAGACTTTGGATTGTCAAATGTAAGGGGAATGTGTACAGTTAATTACAGGACTCATAAAGCCATTGATGTGCAGAGGGAACTGTGGGCCCATGTCCCCAACACATTGAAAGTGGTCTCGCAGGTAAATGGGGTGGGGGGGGGGGGGGAGGTAGAGAAGGTGTGTGGTCTACTGGCCGCCTTTGTGTGGGGCATTGAGTATAAAAGTAAGGAGGCCCTGTTGCAGTGATATAAAATTGGTTGGGCCCCACTTGGAAAAGTGGGTGGCCAATTACAGCACATCTGGTGGATGCAGACGTGATTTTTGAAGAGGTGGGAGAGGTTCATGGATTGAAGAGTAATGTTCCAGGTACAGGTCAATAGGACAGGATGAAAAGTAGGTTGACACTGTTGGAGCAAACAGTAATACTTGGTGTTTGAAACAATGGGCGCTTTATTCAAACTGATGTGCATCAGGAAACCAGTCGGAGCCAAATATCCTGAGCACGATTTCGGTACAGGTTTTACACTCTCAACTGACACAATTAGAGAAAATGGATGAAATTAGTTTCTGATTACAGAATGGGAATTGCAAAGATATATTTGCTGGCAAGATAAAGGTTAATTACAGAATAGGATGCTAATTTATACGTTTAAGTTAATGGGTTGAAGCTTGTAACTTAACAGTAAATCTCATTTCCTGTTATAGCAAAGGGTGCAGACATAATTAAAGGAATCCCTGAATCTGTCCCTCTAACCCCCACACTTCATTTGCAGTCGCAGTACACACACCAAAGTAATGAGTCATTCAAACAATGATGATGAGAGGGGAGGTAAGTTGGATCCTGGGATGAATTTGTACATTCAAACCCCAATTCTAAATACTGCCCCTAACAGAATGGTTTTCTGCAGCCACTCCGGCCCCATGCAGTGATCCATTTTGACAGTGCGTTCCATTTCTTGATGACTCCCTTCCCAGATGGTGTGTTGTCAGTCAGCAGTGACATGTGGGATGGTGGTAGTTTTGTAATGACACTCTTGTGCAATCCTTTGTATCACTATCAGCTCCAGCTCCGAGCTCCTGTCAGCAGATGGCTTAGCTAGGCACTGCCCCACAATCATTAACTCGGTTCAATGTCACTGACTGCCACATTGTCAGATTGCATTGCAGCTGCCCATTGTAACATTCATCTGCCAATGTGGCAATATTGTTCACCACATATACTTCCATAAGATATAGGAGAAGTAGGCCATTGGACCCATCGAGTCTGCCCCACCATTCCATCATGAGCTGATCCATTTCCCCACTCGGCCTTCTCCCCATAACCTTTGATATCCTGACTATTCAGATACCTATCAATCTCTGTCTTAAAAACACCCAACAACACAGCTGCCCTTGCTAGAAAATTCCAGAGGTTTCCCCTTCTCTGGCTAAAGAAATTCCCCTGCATCTCTGTTTTAAATGGGAGCCCTTCAATCCTGAAGTTCTGTCTCTTGTCCCTCACTCCCCTACCATGGGTAACACCTTTGCCACATCTACTCTGTCCAGGCCTTTCAACAGTCCCTCTTCTGAACTCATTGCAATGAGTACAGTCCAAGAACTGTCAAACATTCCTCATATGCTAATCCCTTCATTCCAGGAATCATTCTTGTAAATCATCTGAATCCTTCCCAGTGCCAGCATATCCTTAAATGAGGAACCCAAAACTGTACTCCAAGTGAGGCCTCATTAATGCCTGATTAAAGCCTCAACATCACATCCCCTCTCTTGTATCCTATTCCTCTAGATATGAATGGCATTCACCGCCTTCACCACTGGCTCAACCTGGAGGTATCCTGCACGAAAATTCCCAAGTCCCTTTGCACCTGAATTTTGAATGTTCTCTCCATCCAAATAATCATATGCCCTTTTATCCTTTCTGCCAAAGTGCTTGATGGTCAGTGGCAGATTAACCATTAGGCTGACTAGGCTAAAGCCTAGGGACCCATAAGGTAAAGGGGCCCGTCACAATCACTGGTACACCAATATAACCACATGTCAATATGCGCTCAAGTTAGTCCTGGGTCCACACATCAATCAAGGTTCACGGAAGTACCATGTTCATCTGTCAATCAGCAGTGGAATCTTGGTCCCAATGCTACCTGTCAATTAATGCTTGTGTTTGAATGCACATGCGAGTCTGAGGTCTCTTTTTCGGACTGATTTTATCTATCCTTTTATAACTTAACAGTCTTCAAATTAGTTGGGGCTAGCAGACAGCTTCTGTAAGGTAAAGTTTTGTTTGATTATTTTGGTTTTTTGCCTCCCCTCCAACCAAATACCAACTGGTGTATTCCCAGCACATACACGACGGATAAATTCAGATTATGTGAAGGCAGCACACCCAAAGGCTAATAAATGGAACAATTTCACTTTATTCAATTAAGGGTGGGGGCAGGGGGTCAAGGTCAGGGGGGCCTTACTAAAGCTCAGCCTAGGACCTGGATGGTAGATTTAGCTGCCACTGATGACCGTGCACTTTTGGAAGGTTTTTAGACAGAGAACAGTCATTAATTGAAGTGAAACTGCCACATCAGGCCATATTGTGCAATCCCCTCTGGATGCACCCAATAGTTTCCCCTCTGTTCATGTAGCCTTAGGTGCACCTCCCCCTCCCCCCCCCCCCCCTTTGCGGATGTGTGACACTATTGCACAAGCTGGCGGGCTTCTTAGATATCCATGTTTCCTCATATTTTCTGACATGCACTCTCTTCAGAGGGTACACCTGATGGTCACCATGTTGGGGATTGCAGCAACACATAGTGGGTTTCTCTCATTTACACAGTTTCCCAGGACATCTTTGTCATGGCATTGGGTGTTCACTCCATCCATACCTCATTAGTGATATCCTGCAATAGCTACAATCTCCCTCTACCTCTTGTTCCATATTTTATGGGCTTGTTCCAGATCACCATCATCTTGGTTTATGAGCTTCAAAAGAGAACTGATTTGCGAACCCATCTCTAAAATATCTAAACTGTTAACTGTGGATACACCCGCTGCATAACCTGTTCCTAACAATTCCACTAACCCCATTTCTCTTCTCCATCTGCTTATTCTAAATTCACTCCCAACTGACTTGCTTATGGAGTAAAAGTTGGAAAAGGTGATTTGTACTGGGCCCTCGCAAAACCTAGAGAGGAGTAAAGTGGTTAGATTAACAACTGCCTGCATGTGTCTGCAGCCTGGATTCGAGCAATCTTCCCCCCATCCCCCGTTTCTTCTAACAATAACCGTGTCAAGCAGCCCTGTCACATTACCGTACAAGTTTCATTGCTGCATTGAGATGTGAGTGGTTCTTTGGTCTTGTGCCCCAATATGGTAAATGTTTATTTTTAAGATATTTTTATTGAAGTTTGCAGTAAATCAAAAATTAAACAATTTAATTATATATTGAAATACAAATTACAAGAAAAAGAAAAGAAACACCCTTCTTCATTCAAAACCCTGACCACTACAAAAGGTTGGGGAAAACAATCCTCCTGGAAATAGACAGCACAGCACTGAAACTTATAACAACCCTAAAACTTTAGATTGTGATATTGGTTTATAAAAGGGCCCCAAGTCTTTAGGAAATTAGTATTTGAATCTTTAATGGCATATCTAATATTTTTTCTAAAACAAGACATAACACAATTTAACCATGTGTATGTGTAGGTGGCTTTCAATGAAATAAAGGTAAAATTTGGTTTTGAGTTGGAGTCAGTAAAACATCATTATCTTAAAATGATCCAAAAAGAGCAATTAAAGGGCAAGATTCCAATTTAACCTAAAGAAACTGATAATGTTTGAAAAATATCTTTCCAAAATGTTTCTAAACTTGAGCAAGTCCAATACATATAAGTCAAAGAAGCCTCAGCAATTTTACGTTTGTCACATAGAGAGTTGAAATCGAGTAAAAATTAGATCATTTAACTTTAGACATGTGTACTCTATGGACCACATTAAATTTCAACATGATAAATGTTAACATGGGATCCTTCTTTCCCACCCACAAACTCCTCAACAAACATCCCCGAGCACTGTGTAATTTTCAATTGTCCATCTCCACAC
Source organism: Narcine bancroftii (assembly GCF_036971445.1). Lineage (NCBI taxonomy): Eukaryota > Metazoa > Chordata > Chondrichthyes > Torpediniformes > Narcinidae > Narcine > Narcine bancroftii. Next base: position 29,661,359 of record NC_091478.1, on the reverse strand, counting down.
CACATATCCCCTGTGTAAACAGCATCATATCAGTACATCCTACAGCTGGCAACCTTTGGTTATGTTCCCCATTTACAGTGAGCATTTTCATTGCTGTCAAGAGAGGTTCAAAAGGGCGACACCTTCAGTTATCCAGGATCTTCTGGCCGTAACTGGTTAGGTTTCATGTTCACTGGTAATGTGGGGATATATTTACATGGCAAATCATTTCTGCCAATGAATCTTTTCAGATGGGACCAGTGCTTCCACATTGGCCCTTCCTTGGAGTCCACCAGAGCATACATTTCTCCAGTCAAGATTACTGTAAAAGGTCTTGTACATCTGGATTATTATCCTGCCTTTGCTGGTACAACTTACCTGGCCTCCATTCGGGCCTTCATTAGGTTCCCTTTAATCAGGTGGCCAAACCTTTTTTGGTTGTGGGCCACATAAAGAAAAATATAAGGAGTTACGGACCAAACAGTATTAAGCCTGGCAGTTTTCAACCAGTTACACTGCAAGAAGAATGTTATTTTTAGACCAGAAAACCCTGTGTCATTGAAAATTCATTTTCTATCAAAATAACTATGTGACACTACTGAACAGTTTAGCCATTTACATTACAGTAGTTTATTTATGTACTCACACATTTCAGCCAACGTTTCTGCATCTGTTGTTCTTTAATGTAATTTAAATGAATACAATAAAACTCCTTAATAGTTGTTCAAAATGGCAGCGGCATCTAGTGTTGAGAGTAAGAAGTGCAATGTACATACAGTGCAATTTATTGTTAGAGACTGTGTTCCAATGGGTCACTTAAAAATGGGCAATGACCTGTAATTTGTAACTTCGGTCACCCGTTCTTTAAGTGTTTGATGCATTCTCTCAATGCTCAGTCATGCCCTAAACGCTGATATCAAAAGGGAATGTGAATTTCGGGCAGAGTACCGAAAATCTGCACCAACCAACTAGCCGGAGTGTTCACGAACATTTTCAACCTCTCATTGTGGCAGTCAGAGTTTCCCACCAGCTTTGAAAGGGCATCAATCATCCCAGTACCCAAGAGAAGGTACCCAAGGTACAATTAACATGTACCTAAGTAAAGATCTTCACCCACTGCAATTCGCCTAACGTCATAATTGCTCCACAGCAAATACAATATCGCCGAGTCTCCACTCGGCTCTGGATCACCTCAAAAACAGCAACTTAAACATACGGCTGCTCTTCATAAACTACAGCTCAGCCTTCAATACCTTTATTCCCTCAAGAAGCTAAGGTCCAGGTCTCTATACTCCACTCTGCAACTAGATCATTGGAAAACCACAGTTAGTATGAATTGGAAACAACATCTCCTCACTGATCATCAACACAGATGTGCTTAGCCTGATGTTCTATTCATTATACGCCCATGACTGTGTGGCCAGGCACAATTCCAATGCTATCTACAAGATTGCCAATGACACCATTTGTTGGCAGAATCACAAATGGCAATGGGAGGTGTACAGGAGGGAGATCAGCTCGTTGAATGTTGTAATGACAACAACCTTGCACTCAATGTCAGCAAAACCAAGGAGATATTGTGGACAAGGAGGAAGTTAGGGGAACATGACCCAGTACACATTGAGGGCTCAGTAATGGAGAAGGCCAAGAACTTCAAATTCCTGAGTGTCAACATCTCCGATGATCTGTCGTGGAGCCTCCGTATTGATGCAATCACAAAGAAGACTCGCCAGCAGCTATACTCTGTGAGGTGTCTGAAGCAGTTCGATATGTCACTGAAGACTCGTAAACTTCTACAGGTGTACTGAGGAGAGCATTCTGGCTGGTTGCATCAATGCCTGTATGAAGGCACCAGCTCTCAGGACAAGAATAAACTCCAGAGGGTTGTTAAATCAGCCTGTGACATTACAGGCACTAAACCGCTCCATCGAGGACATCCTCATGAGGTGGAGTCTTAAAAAAGCAGCCTCTATCCACAAAGACACCCACCACCCAGGCCATGCCCTCTTTACTCTGCTACCATCGGGGGAAAGGTACAGGAGCTAAAGATGAGCACTCAGCGGCACAAGGACAGCTTCTTCCCTGTTGCCATCAGATTCCTGAATAATCAATGAAACAACGCAATTGCCTTCCTCTTCGTGGATTATTATTGTTTTTTTATATGTATTGGAGGACCATCGCCTTCCCAAGATCGTGTTATATGGCGAGCTCTCCACTGGCCACCGAGATGGAGGTGCACCAAAGAAGAGGTACAAGGACTGCCTAAAGAAATCTCTTGGTGCCTGCCACATTGACCACCGCCAGTGGGCTGATATCGCCTCAAACCATGCATCTCGGCGCCTCACAGTTCGGGGGGCAGCAACCTCCTTTGAAGAAGACCGCAGAGCCCACCTCACTGACAAAAGACAAAGGAGGAAAAACCCAACACCCAACCCCAACCAACCAATTTTCCCTTGCAACCGCTGCAACCCCTACCTGGTATTTCTCTATGAGAAGAGATTCGGATTGTGTGCTCTATGGGAGTATGAATGAGACCACTGACGTATGGAACTGTTCAGGTAACAATCCTTACCAGGGCATACCCTCACTTCGGCAGATCTGGGGCCAGACTGTCCCACATGGACAGAGGGTTATATTGGACTTGTGGGAGTATGGCTTATATTTTTTTAGAACCCGATTGGAGCGGCACTTGTTGTATTGGAATCATTCAACCTCAATTTGTCTTACTGCCGGCCGACCATCACCTTTCTACCAAATTATACATGCGCCTGATTCCACAATCTCCTCAGGACACTCGCTCAAAGAGAGAGCTCAAGATTGGAGATTGGGGTGATGACTGGCCCCCTGAACGTATTATTTCATATTATGGCCCTGCTACTTGGGCTCAGGATGGATCATGGGGATACCGAACCCCCATTTATATGCTAAATCGTTTGATCAGACTCCAGGCAGTTTTGGAAATGATCACCAATCAGACAGCAACAGCCTTAGATTTATTGGCTGATGAGCAGCAACAGATACGTGCTACAGTTTATCAAAATCGCCTGGCCCTCGATTACTTGTTAGCCGCTGAGGGCGGCGTCTGTGGAAAATTGAACCTTGTTGTTTGAAAATTGATGACAATGGCCAGGCAGTAAAGAATATCTCTACAGGAATTCGAAAACTTTCCCATGTCCCAGTCCAGACTTGGCATCCCTGGTCCGGTATGTGGTGGACTAAACTTTTTACTGGCAACTGGAGTTGGATACACACGGCCCTTATAGCAGCTGGGCTTTTTATTTTAGCCCTCATAATAATTCCCTGCCTAATGCCTTGTGTGCAGTGTTTAATCCAACGGGCCCTTCGGCAGGTCACTACAACCCAAATGATGTATGCTTCCCAAACTCCGTCTGATGATGCTGAGGCCGCAGTTCGTTTACTCACCCGCTGGGAGAAGGACCAAGCTTAACAGAACATTACCGAATGGGGATTTACTAAGCGTAGCTAAAGAAAAAGGGTGGATTGTGAGGGATACTGGAATGTTAGGAGTCCAGAGATACTGGAAGCAAGTGCCAATTAAGAATAAAGTATTATGGGTTAACTTAAGGTTAAGGGATATTGGAATGTTAGGAGTCCAGAGATACTGGAAGCAAGTGCCAATTAAGAATAAAGTATTATGGGTTAACTTAAGGTGAAGGAATATTGGAATGTTAGGAGTCCAGAGATACTGGAAGCAAGTGCCAATTAAGAATAAAGTATTATGGGTTAACTTAAGGTGAAGGGATACTGGAATGTGAGGAGTCAAGCAAGTGCTCATTAGAGATGAAGTATTATGGGTGAAATCAGGGTGAAGGGATGCTGGAATAAGAGGAAGGGTTGTAAAAGTGTAATAAACTAAGGATCTTCAAAACAGGATAACAAGTAGATAGCTTTAGCAAGTCTTAGGGATTGATTAATGAGTGAAGAACAAAGACATGATACTTCTCTGGCTAACAAGTTTGCAGGAAGGCACATAAACTGATAAGAAGTTAGAATCCACGTGGGCAGAATTACCTAATGCTAAACCAATCCAGGAGGCAGAAGAATGTTGGGGGGAAGGTATCTCTGTACTGAAATGAAATGTATAAAAGTTGGGTCAGCCCCAGTATCTGTGTGTATTCCCAGGGTAAGGGGAAGCACCCAACTTTGCATTGTTGTATAATAAATGTTCTTTGTTCTCAATTTTTGTCTCGAGCAATTTCTGTGAAGGTACTTCTGTTTCTCACAACGGGGACCCACTGCCCACGTGAAGCTGCAGCACAGGCACCAGTACCCACCAGGCAACGTGCCACAGAGTGGGCGGGGTGCTGCAAAACGCTGGGATTTGAAGTCTTTGTCTTCTGATCCACCATCAACTCAGCCCTCACCGTCATCTCCTTAATTTCCTGCTCATCTGCCCTGCACCCCTCTGTCTCCAGACACAATAAACACAGAATTCCCTTATCCTCACCTATCACCCTACCAGCCTCTGCATCCAATACGTTATCCTCTGGAATTTTTGGCACTTACAACAGGATCCTACTACCAAAACTGGCACTAAAAACAGGATCCCATTACCAGACACATCTTCTCCTCTCCTCCTTTCTTTGCCTTCCGTAGAGATTGCTCCCCCCTTGACTCCTTGTGCACTCATCCCTCCCCACCAATTGTGCCTCCCCTTCACCCAGCACCTTCCCCTGTGGCTGCAGGAGGTGCCACACCTCCTCCCTCACCAGGGTCCAGGACCCACTCAGGCCTTTCAAGTGAAGCAACAATTTACTTGTGTATCCACAGGGCTGATTTACCGCATCCAATGCTCCCTTTGTGGCCTTCTCTACATGGGAGAGTCTGGGCACAGATTGGGAGATCTCTTTGTCGACCTCCCAGTGGCCAACCATTTCAGTTCAGTCACACTCCCACGTCTGTGTGTGGCCACCTGCAAATTGGAGGAACAACACCAAATTTTCTGTCTGGGCAGTCTCCAACCAGATGGCATGACCATCGACGTTTTTCGTTTTGCCAACCTGCTCTCCTCTTCCCCCTCCCTCCCTCCCTTCCCAGTTCTCCTCTTCCCTCCCCTTGATCGCTGCTGTCCTCCCATCTCCATCCATCACCTCCTGCCTTTGCGACCAACCCTCCCCTACTCTTTTTGCTCAGGTGCTTGCCGACATTTTCCCCATACTTTGATGAAGGGCTTATGCTCGAAACGTCGGTTATGTATTCGTTGATTACCTTTGCTATATAAAAGACACTGCTTGACCTGCTGAGTGTCTCCAGCATTGTGTCTTCATTTCAACCACGGTGTCTACAATGCCAGAGAGTGTGCCCCGATCCCATTGACCACAGCGTCCAGCGACGTGTGTTGTGCGCAGGCGCCGTGCCGGCTACCTCGGGCCATAGTTCAGTGCGCAGACGCAGTGCCGGCTACCCCGGGCCACAGTTCCGTGCGCAGACGCAGGGCCGGCCACCCTGGGCCATGGTTCCGTGCGCGGGGCGATGTCGCGATGTGAGGAGGAGATGGAATCGGGTGGATGCCCAACCTCGGACAGCAGCAGTTCAACCGATAATATCGATGTGGAGACGTGGCTGGAGGAGGATGAGGAGGAGCCCTGTGGGAGAGCAGCGGGCCAGGTGGAGGTGAGAGCGCAGGGTCCGCCCGCCTATTAGTGGGAGGGCAGGGGCCTGCTGCCCGAGCTTCCCGCACTTTCCCACGGCGTGCGGGTGCTGCCGGGATATTGGAGGAGCAAGCACACTGCGCAAGTGCAGGCCGCCAACTTTCCCACCCGGAAGAAAGGCGAGGCCACTGGGAGCTTTGGGAATGGAGGTAACTGAAATGTTGGAGGATTTCGGGCCTGAGCCCTTCTGCAAGGAATAAGAAGAATGGGCAAAAACAGGAAATCATAGAATACAGACAGTGCTGGATGAGGGAGGAGTCCAGACCAACAAAAGGTGTTAATTGGATAGATAAGGGCAGAGTGAGAATTGATTATGTCTTGTGAAAGGAGACGGGAAAAGGGAGAAAGAAAGAGCTGGGGGAAGGTGAAGGGGGAAGAAGGGAAGTGAGGGGGGTGGGGTGGTGTTCAACAGAAACCAGAGAAGTCAATGTTAATGCCATCTAGTTAATAGACTATCAAAATTTACCTGTTCATAAATTTGAATTAAAAGTACTGCCCGAGAATCTGGAAAAATCCAGACCTCTGCTCCCTGAGCAGTCCTGATTTTAAGACTTTTACTGTACCTATCAATCTCACTGTAAATACACCCAACGACTTGGCCTCCAAAACCACCCATGATAGAAAATTCCAGAGGTTCATATCTCTGTTTTCCCTTGAATCCTGAAGTTGTGCTCGCTTGTCCTAGACTCCCCGAACTTTGCCACACCTACTCTGTCCAGGCCTTTCAACGTTCAAAATGCTTCTGAGTTCTCCCCTTATTCTTCTGAAATCAAAGGAATCTAGCCCAAGAGCTGTGAAATGTTCATCATGTCCCTTCATTCCAGGAATCATTCTTGTGAATCTTCTCTGAACCCTCTCCAAAGTGAGCACAAACTTTTTTTTTTATAAAGAGCCCAAAACTGTACCTCATACTCCAAATGAGGCCTCATGCATGCCTGATAAAGCCTCAACATCACATCCCTGCCTTTGTATCCTATTCCTTTAAATATGAATGCCCATATTGCACTTGCCTTCTTCACCACTGAGATTAACCTTTAGGGTATCCTTCACAAGGACTCCCGTTCCTTTCCACTTCAAAATTTTGACTATCTCCCCATTCATGTAATACTTTGCCCTTGTATTCCTTAAAGAGGCAACATATTCCTGGAGGTCAGGGAGGTCCTGAATGAATATTTCACTTTAATGTTCACCAGAGAGAGGGACCTTGGCCAAGGTGAGGTCAGTGGAACAAGCTTATGTGCTGGAGTATATTGGAGTTACAGCAAAGAAAACAGGCCTTTCAGCCCTTCTACTCTGTGTTGACTATTATTTTGCTTGTCCCATTGACCTCTTTCCAATCCACAACCCTTCAGAGCTCTCCCATCCATGTATCTATCCAATTTATTCTTAAAACTTAAGATTGAGCCCACATTTACCACATCAGATTGCAGCCACTGTCTGAGTGAAGAACTTTCCCCTTCTGTCCCCCCTCCCAAACCTTTCCTCTTTCAGCTTAAAATTATGACCTCTTGTATTTATCTCCCCCAATCTAAGTGGAAAAAGCCTACTCGCATCCACTCTGTCTATATCTCTCATAATCTTGTAAACCTCTATCAATCTTCCGCTTATTCTTCACTCCAAGGAATAAAGTCCTAACCTGTTTAATATTTCCCTGTAACTCAATTCCTGAAGACCCAGCAACATCTTAGTAAATCTTCTCTGCATTCTTTGAATCTTATTAAATGCTGGATCTTCTTACAAACATTAGGTTTCTAATTCCCTGGGACCAGAGGAGATGTGCCCCAGGTTACTACAGGAAGTGAGGGAGGTGATTGCTGGGGCATTGGCATAATCTTTGCATCATCCCTGACTGCAGGGGAGGTACTGGGGGATTGAAGAATGGCAAATATTATTTAAAAAAAATAATAATAGAGAGAATCCTGAGAATTATAGACATCAGTAGTGGGCAAACTATTGGAGAGGATTCTTAGGGACAGGATTTATGAGCATTTAGAGAAGTGCAGTTTTCTCAGGGATAGTCAGCATGGGTTTGTGATGGGAACGTCACTGTCTCATGAGCCTAATTGATTTTTTTGAGGGAGTAACAAAAGAAATTGATGAAAGTAGGGTAGTAGATATGGTCTGTTTGAATTTTAGCCAGGCATTTGACAAGGTTTCCCCATGCTAAACTCATTCAGAAAATCATGAGGCATGGGATCCATTGAACCTTGCCTGTGTGGATTCAGAATTGGCTTGCCTGTAGAAAGCGGAGGGTAGTGTTAGATGGAACATATTCTGCCTGGAAGTCAGTGACCAGTGGAGTTCCACAGGAATCTGTTCTTGGACCCCTGGTCTTCATGATTTTTATAAATGACCTGAGCAAAGAAGTAGAGGGATGGGTCAGTAAGTTTGCAGAGTATATGAAGGTTGGAGGTGTTGTGGATAGCGTTGAAGGCTGTTGTAGGTTTTAGCAGGATAAAGAGAGAATGCAGAGTTGAGTGGAAAAGTGACAGTGGAGTTCAATCCAGATAAATGTGAAGTGATGCATTTTGGAAGGTCAAACTTGAAGGCAGAGTACATGGTTAATAATAGGATTCTTAATAATGTGGAAGAACAGAGAAGCGTTGAGGTCCAAATCCATAGATCTCTCAAGGTGGCACGCAGGGTAGTTAAGAAGGCCTATGGTATGCTGGCCATCATTCATGGGGAGAATTAAGTTCAAGAATCGAAAGGTAATGTTGCAACTCTGTAACACTCTTGTTAGACCACACTTGTGTTCAGTTCTAGTCAAGTTTATTGCCATCTAATTGCACAAGTACCACATGATGAAACACTGTTTTCCAGATCTTGGCGCAAAATACACAGACATAACGTACATCAGACAAACAATGCATATGCAGGTGGATGTGAAAGTTATGAAGGTTGCAGAGGAGATTTACCAGTCTATTGCCTGGATTGGAGAACATTTCTTCTGAGGCAAGGTTAACAGCTTTTCTCTTTGGAGTGAAGAAGGATGAGAGGTGACAATAAAGGTCTACAAGATTATGAGGCATCGTGGACAGCCAGCACTTGTTTCCCAGGGCAGGAATAGCAAACACCAGAGCACATCTGTACAAGGTGAGGGTAGGAAAGTTTAGGGGAGACATCAGGGTTAAGTTTTTTTTTCCATACAGAGAGTAGTGAGTGCTTGGAATGCATTGCCAGGGGTGGTGGTGTAGGCTGGTACAATATGGAGATTTAAAAGACTTAAGACAGGCACACTGATATGAGAAATAGTGGATTATTGGTATAAGGGAGGGAAGGTTTAGTTAGTTGAAAAGGTTTCTATTGGCCAGCACAACATCGTGGATTGAAGGGCCTGTACTGTCCTGTCATGTTCTATGAAAAACGGAGGGTTATGCAGTCGGAAAGTTCTCGGCCAGCTGTACTCAATGTGGACCGTACGACACTCCCCTCAGGGCCACAGCACTTTCAAGTGGCAGGGGGTGTCATGGACCGAAATCATAATTTTTAAAATGTTTTGTTTGTAGTCGGAAGGAGAGAAGTATGGAAGAAACCAACTAAATGACTACTTCACAGGGAAGGGGACCCATATTCTTTGAGCAGAGTCCTGGGGTCCAGACGATACAAAGTTGAGAATGGCTGTTTTCGGCAGTTGTTAGAGTAGGTTACCAGGTCAGCATTACATTGGGCCAAAGGGCCTGTCCAGTGCTGTAGATTTCTATGTTCTCAATGTTCCATCTCTCCTCTGGATTCTTCCATTTACCTCATCCACCCCCACCACTTTGATTCCAGGTGGTCTCTCCACCACCATTCTAATCTCTCCTTATCAGATGTCAGCATTGCCAGCTTTTGCCTCTAATCCCACGCTCTTCCCTGTGTGATTTGCCGCCTTCTACTTTGCCCCTTTGTTTTTCTTGCATCTCCTTTGTCTGCATCTGCCAATCTACTGTCTCCATCCATCATACTTTCACCAATCCCATCTGAGGCCTTATCATGCTCCCCCAACATGGTCCTCTTTCAATTTGTTTGTCTTCTCCACATTCTCAGTTTTGACGAAATGTCGACCATTCTTTTTCTCCCACTGATGCTGCTTGACCTGCTGAGTTCCTCCCAGAGGAACTAGTGTTTTGCTTTGGATTCCAGTGCCTGCAGCCTCCTGTGTGACTCCAGCCATGGTATTGGGCACTTCCATCTCTTACAGCTGGGGATACAACATTTGGGATGACCCTGATCCTCAACATAATCAGCTGCAGGACAGGGTAGGTGTGGACCTGGGCAACAGCACTGGACCTCCAGCAAGGTGGTCCAGCCCATCACTCCCTTGTGCCTCCATCATTATGAACTTTGGTCACACCTCCCGATCACCAGTAGACCAGCGTCAGTGTCCCCTCCAAACCTAACAGTCCAGCAACAAGAAAAATTGGAAATGGGAACATACTGTAGCATAGGAAAAGGCCCTTTGACACACCATGTCTGGGCTGACCGTGATGCCAGTTTAAACTAATCTTATCTGCTTGCACTAGTCAGTATCCATTCACAAATAAAGAGTCGCTGAAGGACTCAGCAGGTCAGGCAGCATCCGTGGAAAGAAATGGGTAGCCAATGTAAGGGGCATTTGGAAACAGACTGAAACAGATTGATAAAGGAAGGTCAGGTAGGGAGAAAAGGGAGTTTCCACTCGAGAAATAAAGGAAACTGAAATCAAATGAGTGGATGCAATGAATTGACATTGAAAGTCTGAGGCAGGAGCTATCTGAACATCACAATGTGAGAAATAGCAGGAGGAAGGTTTCCCCCTCAGACGGTCCCCGCCCTCAGACGGTCCCCGCCCTCAGACGGTCCCCGCCCTCAGACGGTCCCCGCCCTCAGACGGTCCCCGCCCTCAGACGGTCCCCGCCCTCAGACGGTCCCCGCCCTCAGACGGTCCCCGCCCTCAGACGGTCCCCGCCCTCAGACGGTCCCCGCCCTCAGACGGTCCCCGCCCTCAGACGGTCCCCGCCCTCAGACGGTCCCCGCCCTCAGACGGTCCCCGCCCTCAGACGGTCCCCGCCCTCAGACGGTCCCCGCCCTCAGACGGTCCCCGCCCTCAGACGGTCCCCGCCCTCAGACGGTCCCCGCCCTCAGACGGTCCCCGCCCTCAGACGGTCCCCGCCCTCAGACGGTCCCCGCCCTCAGACGGTCCCCGCCCTCAGACGGTCCCCGCCCTCAGACGGTCCCCGCCCTCAGACGGTCCCCGCCCTCAGACGGTCCCCGCCCTCAGACGGTCCCCGCCCTCAGACGGTCCCCGCCCTCAGACGGTCCCCGCCCTCAGACGGTCCCCGCCCTCAGACGGTCCCCGCCCTCAGACGGTCCCCGCCCTCAGACGGTCCCCGCCCTCAGACGGTCCCCGCCCTCAGACGGTCCCCGCCCTCAGACGGTCCCCGCCCTCAGACGGTCCCCGCCCTCAGACGGTCCCCGCCCTCAGACGGTCCCCGCCCTCAGACGGTCCCCGCCCTCAGACGGTCCCCGCCCTCAGACGGTCCCCGCCCTCAGACGGTCCCCGCCCTCAGACGGTCCCCGCCCTCAGACGGTCCCCGCCCTCAGACGGTCCCCGCCCTCAGACGGTCCCCGCCCTCAGACGGTCCCCGCCCTCAGACGGTCCCCGCCCTCAGACGGTCCCCGCCCTCAGACGGTCCCCGCCCTCAGACGGTCCCCGCCCTCAGACGGTCCCCGCCCTCAGACGGTCCCCGCCCTCAGACGGTCCCCGCCCTCAGACGGTCCCCGCCCTCAGACGGTCCCCGCCCTCAGACGGTCCCCGCCCTCAGATCTTTTACCCACCAACCCCAAAACCATCCCTGCCATCAAGAGATCATGGCTAATTCTTTACCTTGGAACAAATTTCTGCATGAATTCCATATTGCTTCATTGCCAGAACATTCAAGAATCTTGTGTTTTGACCACACTCAGTGACGTGGCCACAGAGCCCTTGATCAGAGAATTCCAAATATTTCTGGATTCAGGGGTATCAAATCAAGTTTATTGTCATCTGATTGTACATGTGCAACCTGATGAAATAGCATTCTCCAGTCCTTGGTGCAAATCATTTTTTTGCAGACACACAACACATATAGTCAAACAATACATATGCAGGACAAGTGTTATATCTATACAGATAAATAAATATTATTTTGTGAATATGAGAGTCTCGGATGGTTAGTGTGAGCAGATCCTTTGGTTGTTCAGCATTCTCACTCCCCATGGAAAGAAGCTGTTCCTCAGCCTGGTGGTGCTGGCTCTGAGACTCCTGTATCTCTTCCTCAATGGGAGCAGCTGAAAGATGCTGTGTACAGAGTGTAAGAGGTCCTCAATGATTTTGCATACCCTCTTCAGACAATGATCCCGCCACATAGATTGTTTTGGGAGGGGTGAGGAAGGGAGTCTCCAGTGATCCTCTCTGCCATCTTATGGCCCTGTGGATTGAGCTCCGATCCACAGTTATGGATATGAAGAGAGTTTAGACAAACCTGGGTTGTGTTCTCTGGCGTGTTGGAGGCTAAAGAAAGACCTGATGAAGGTTTATAAAATTATGAAAGATATTGGAAGGGTAGATAGCCACAATCTTTTCCCCAAAGTATAAATGTCACATACAGTAGGACAAGATTGTTGTGAGGGGGGGTGGGCGGGGGAGGGGGGGAGTTCAAAGGAGAAGTGTGGAGCAAGCCTGTACCCTGATTTTGAGACTTGGTATTCCAAGCAGTTAAAGCATCAACTCTACATCTTTTGACTATTTCCTTTCAAGTTTTAGTAATACTTTCAGAAAATGCTGTTTAAAGGCAATGGTTGAAAGACTAGAGGATTAAGTTTGATTAAACACCCTTGAAATGGAGAGGAGACTCCATGAAGGAGGCATGGATCAGTGATACAAACTGTGGACAATTGATTTGATTCACAATGTAATTCAGGTCAAGGCTCCAGTGCTGGGAATAAGTGCTGCAATGCAGTTGGGCTGTGGGCACTGAATTTTAGTATCAGTGTTCTATTTATCAGACTGGGAGTGAGCCTGGGAGAGGTTTGATCATCAGTGTTCTATTTATCAGACTGGGAGGGAGCCTGGGAGAGGATTGATCATCAGTGCTTCATTTACCGACTGAGAGGGAGGTTCCGAGAGAATCTGTTCTTTTTCCTGCAGAGTATTTGTCTGGCGGATGTGAATCCCTACATCCTGTGTCCCATCTGCAGAGGATATTTCATTGATGCAACCACCATCACAGAATGCTTGCATACCTGTAAGTAGTGACAGTCTTATTAATGTGCTATGCCCTTTTACACATAAAAGGAATTATTACAGATATGACAGCTGGGCTTCATAGGTTGTACACTTATCACTGGGAGAATGCAGTTGAAAGCTGGTGCTGCGCATTGCAGCACTGAGAGAGCATGGCCTCACTAGAGGAGATGTTCAAGCAAGTCCTTGTTCATTTGGATCGTTGTGGAAGATATCGAGGCCTTAATCTGAAAAGAGCTGGGGTTTGCCCTGATATCCTGGGTCCAATGTTTAATCCAACCACACTGCTAAAGGAGTTTACTGATCATGCCAGTGTGTGTGGGAGCTGGCTACTGGCATTCAAACACGTCAACAATAAAATAACGGAAAACAATATACCAAAGAATCCAGAGATCTTTCTCCTAAGTAACATAAAAAACAAAGAATTTGGAATTGATTTGGAGGATGCACAAAAAAGATTTGTTAAGATAGCCCTAGCCGTAGCAAAAAAATGTATTATGTCAACCTGGAAATTGGAAGATAATTTGAAAATACAACAATGGTATATAGAAATGAATAAATGTATTCCATTAGAAAAAATAACATATAGCTTAAGAAATAATATTGAAATATTCGAACAAGTATGGGAGCCTTACATTAAATACAATAGCGAAAACCTACCGGGGACAAACATTACCTAAGTTGATGGAAGGAGAAGGAAAGAAAAGAATGGACTCAGTAGAATTTCTGGTGTATTTTTGTTGAATGACAACATTGTCTGACTGGTTTAATGCAACCTAGATTGTATACCTAAAATGGATGAGAGGGGGGGGGGGTGGGGGGGGGGTGGCTTGGGAGGAGGGAGGGGGGAGGGGAGAAAAAGTCACTGTATATGTGTGAAAAAGAAAAAGTGTATATCATGGCTAATGTGATTTATGGTGTGAAAAATAAAAAATTTAAAAAAAACAGTGTAAAATAACTCATTGATCGTGGGGTGAGAATGGAGCTGATGAAATCCCAGTTTGTCCTTTATTCAAATGTTTTAGAACCACCCTTCCCCCTCCCCTCCCCCCCCCCCCCCCCCCATTTACTTCACACAGCAGAAAGCACTCTAGTTGACAGTATGTGGCCAGTACAGCAGTGATATATGCAGGAAAGTAACAAAGCATGCATTCAGCCCCTTAAGCCTGTTCCATTGCTCAGTAATACAGCGGCAGATCTGTTGCCTGACAAAACTTGCTGCCTGGGGTCCAGGGTTTCCCACTGACCTCCAGCAACCACTGTCTGTTGGCTCTTCACTCCTGTAAAGGAATGCTTTGTCTTATTTTTACCCCAGCAGCCTTGTTTTGGACTCCTGACCTCTCAGACAGGACCACAAAGAGATCCATCTGCATGATTGAAACGTTGCCTTTTTATTTTCCTTTTATAATTATTATTAGTGTTTTCTGCCTCGTGGTATGTTGAGCTGATTTAATTTAGACTCTTGCTGCTGGTGTAGCTTATGTTCCTAACTGTGCACTGCACTTGTGTATGTAACAATAAACTCTCATACCCATAAAACAAATTCATAAATCATACCCTTCACTCTGCTCCACCATTCAATGAGATTGAATTTAATCCTGTGCCTCAGTTTCATTTGCCTGATAATTCCCCATCTCCTTTCTTCTATGACTACACATATCAACCTTGAATGTACCCCAGAACTGAGCAGAGTATTTGTCTGGCGGATGTGAATCCCTACATCCTGTGTCCCATCTGCAGAGGATATTTCATTGATGCAACCACCATCACAGAATGCTCCTTCGGAGGGGATGACATGCAGCTAGAGCACATGGAAACTCATCCTTGCTAGCCAATGGGTTAGTCCCATTTTCCTGTAAGCCCCTTTGATCCATGTATAAATATCTTAAACATTGTAATTACCTGCTTCTACCACTCCCCGTGGCAGCTCCTTCCATGCATTTAAAATCTTCAGGTCTCGTAAATCTTTCTTCTCTCACCTTAAATCTATGGCCTCTAGCTGTTTGTTCCCTCATTCTGGGAGTGGACAATGTCCATATGTTTTATCTGTACCCCTCGTGATTTTAAAAATTGCTCTTGAGGTCTGCCCACTAAAAATCCAGGAGAAAAAAGCCCCAACTTATACAGTCTTGTTGTTCTTGTAATATGGAGATCTGACTACACACAATACCCCAAGTATGGTCTCATTTGTAGTTGTACCATGATTTCCCAACTCCCATACTCACTTCCCCGTCTGATGAAGGCAAGCATGCCATGTACCTTTACCACCCTATTTACCTGCCATGTCACTTTCAGGGAACTATACACCTGCACCCCTCTGTTTCTGTGCTATAACAAGTGCAGGGCTGTGCAAATCCGTGTAAGCTCTGGTCTGGTTTAGCTCCCCAAACTGCAGGATCTTGCACTTGTAAAAGTTAAATTGCAATGCCATAACTCAGCCCATTTTTCCAGTTGATTGAGATCTTATCAATAACCTTCTTCACCGTTCACTATATCACCAATTACGGTGTCGTCTGTAGATTCACTAACCATGCTAACCACATCAAGTTGCTAATATAGATGACAAACACTAATATAATAGACCAAGTACCGATTTCAGTGGTACCCCACGAGTCACAGGTCTCCAATCAGCGTCATCTGGGTCACTTGATTCTATGTGATTAACCTTCTGAACCAGCCTAGATGCAGGACCTCATTAACGTCCACGTTCTCGAACCCTCCCTCATAAATCCTTTTGTTCGCCTCTTCAGAATAACTCCATTAAATAGAGAATTCCAAGGATTTAGTGAATCTTTGCATGTTGAAATTTCACTTCATGGATGTAAAATGTTGTCCTTTTTTATGAGACTACATTGTCCTCTCACTATCTGTCATGTTAGTCTGGATCCTAAATGTTTGATGAGCTGACCCCAACCTGCAACGAGTTTAGGCTATCTCCAGGAGAGAGCCTGCCATCCTGTGTTCTCGGAATGGCATTCCATCTATTGCTAGAATTTCTTGCTTTAAAATTTGTTTTTCTTGCTTCAGTATAATATTTCCTGCCTGTGTCTCTGCAGTCTGTAAGAGTTGTATCGTGAAACATTTTGAAAACAGCAACCGGTGTCCAAAGTGCAACGTTGCTGTCCACCAGACACAGCCGCTGTACAATATCAGGTAAGTGGGCAGTGGGGAGCAAATGGGGGGAAATCACGTAGCTGAATGAGGAACAGTGGACAATAAATCCCCAGGGCCTGACAAGATATTCCCTCGGATCTTGAGGGAAGCTCTTGTGGAAATAACAGAGGCCCTGGCAGAGATA
This sequence comes from Narcine bancroftii, assembly GCF_036971445.1. Classification (NCBI taxonomy): domain Eukaryota; kingdom Metazoa; phylum Chordata; class Chondrichthyes; order Torpediniformes; family Narcinidae; genus Narcine; species Narcine bancroftii. Next base: position 29,645,164 of record NC_091478.1, on the reverse strand, counting down.
TTTAAAATGTACTGAATGTGGTACTGGAGGATTGGACAATAGCTAATGTTGTTTCTTTGTTTAGCAAAGGCTTTATGAATAATCCAGGACATTATAGGTCTGTGGGCTTGACGTCAGGTATTCTTGATTAGACATACAAGTACAGTAGAATCCCTATTATCTGGATGCCACATATGCAAGTTTTCTGGTTGACTGAGACACACTGTTACAATGTCTCACTAATACACCTGCATTAAGAATACACAGTTTAAAAGACAAAAGAGAGTACAAAATGTAAAGTAATTTGAAAAGAAATTCTATTGTTATATTTAATTATGTAAAGCACACTTTAATCAGGTAATTCCTGTAACTTGGAAAATTTAAATTTGAACCCTGGTCGCTGGCACTGTTACAGGGTTGTGCTAACCGCTACACTACCCATGCTGCTGTCATCACTACCCTGCCCTCCTTCAAGTTTACCAATAAAGTCTTACTAATATACCTAATACAAATAAAGATAAAGATTCTTACTAGGCAGGGATAGGAAGACACTTTGGGAGAGTCGCCCCAGTGGTGAGGAGCACCGGCCTGCTCTTCATCCTGGGTGCCACCATTTTATTCAAACACAATTTTATTGAAACTTTATTCAAACAGCTGCTGCGGGTGGGGCACAACGGGGGGCACTCCACTGGCTGAATGTTTGTTCCCATCTTCAAGGGGTTGTGTGTTGTTTTGGAGAACATTTACTTTTACAATTTTATACTTTTAAACAAAACTTTTATTTATTTTTTAAAAACATTTATTTATTTATTTCCCCCTCCTTTTTTTTGCCAGTTGTTTGGGTTTCTAGTGGATTAAATTGAGGATTAAATTGAGGATAATGGGGATTCTACCATATTTGGATGAACTGGGAGTGATTAAAGGATAGTTAACATGACTTTCTATGTAATAGGCCGGGTTTAACCAATCTTCTAGAGTTTTTCGAGGCGATTACCAGGGAAGGAAGTTGTCTATATGGACTTTGGCAAGGTCCCACATGGGAGGTTGGTCAGGAAGGTTCGGTCACTCTGTATTCAGGATGAGGTAGTAAATTGGATTTAGGCATTGACTTTGTGGGAGAAGCCAGAGAGAGGTAGTAGATGATTACCTATCCAGCTGGAGATCTGTGACTCATGGTGTGCCTCAGGAATCTGTGCTGGGTCCATTGTTCTTTGTCATTTATATCTGGATGATCATGTGGAACATTGGATCAGCAAGTTTGCAGTTGATACATAGATTGGAGGTGTTGTGGACAGAGATGAGGGCTTTCAAAGCTTGCAGGGGGATCTGGACCTGTTGGAAAAATGGGCTGCAAAATGGCAGATGTAATTTCATATAGACAAGTCTGAGGTGTTGCACTTTTGAAGGACCAACCAAGGTAGGATATACCCAGTAAATGGTAGGGCACTGCAGAGTGCGATGGAACAGCGGGATCTGGAAATACAGATACATAATTTCCTGAAAGTGGTGTCACAGGTGGAAAGGGTTGTAAAGAGAGCTTTTGGCATATTGGCCTTCGTAAATCTAAGTATTGAATGTAGGAGTTGGGATATTATGGTATAAAACATTGATGAGGCCAAATTTGGAGTGTTGTATGGAGTTTTAGTCACAACCTCAGAAAAGATATCAAGATTGAAAGAGTGCAGAGAAGATTTACAAGAATATTGAAACTTGAGAGCAAAGTTAAACAGGTTAGAACTTTATTTAGAGAATGAGGGGAGATTTGATAGAGGTATTCAAAATTATGAGGGATCTAAATTTTTTAATTTAGACATGCAACATGGTAACAGATCCTTCTGATCCACGAGCCCGTGCTGCCAAAATACACCAATTAACCTACAAACCCTGTACATTTTTTTTGAAGGCAGATTGGAAACCTACACAGACACTAGGAGAACATACAAACTCCTTATAGACAACACAGGATTTGAACCTGGGTTGCTGGCGCTGTAATGCATCCAACTAATTGCTATGCTAACTGCTGTCTAGATAGAGTAAATGCAAGCAGGCTTTTTCCTGATAGGTGAAATGTTTAAAGGGAGCATTTGCAGGGAACCTTTTCACATAGAGGGTGGTGGGAGTGTGGAACGAGCTGCCAGCTGAAGTGGTGAATACCGGCTCAGTTTTGACATTTAAGAATTTGGACAGGCACATGGATGGGAGGGGTATGGAGGGCTATGGACTGGGTGCAGGTCAGTGGAACTGAGTAGAATAGTAGGCACAGACTAGATGGCTGAAGGGCCTATTTCTGTGCTGCAGTGTTTCATGGCTCTATGTTTTTAAGAGTCTGAGGGACAACTGGGGAAGGTGAAAGCAGTTGAGATGTTCACAGGCACCATGAAGCAGAGGGGACAAGGGGATTCAGGGAAGGCATATCAGTGAAGACAATAGGAGGTTCCAATCTGAAGGAGTTCAGTGTGAATGGTCAGGTAATGGGAATGCCATTGAGGGGGTAGATCAAGGGGAGTCTGCAATCAAGGAGGAAGGTCACAAGGTTATCTAGCAGGTGCAAGTGAGAAGGCAAAGGGATTAATGGGTTCAGTGAGGTGTCTTGTCAGCTAGCCCTGAGTCCTCCTGTTGCAACTGAGCTAGATGTAAAGCTACTAATGCTTTAAGCATGTAAGGAACAGGAGTTGGTCATCCACCTCATCGCGCCTGCTCTGCCTGTTCCCCATAACCCTTCAATACCCTATGATTCAAAAATTGATCTAACTGTATCTTAAGTACATTCAATAAGGTAGTCTCAGCTGCTTCATTGGACAGAGAATGCCACAGATTCGCTGGTCTCTGGGAGAAACAGTTCCTTCTTCCCTCTCCTCCCCGTGGTTATTTTCCCCTAGTTTTTGTATCACCTGTCAGTGGAAACAACCTCCCTCATATCATGCTACTCCATCTATATGCCTCACCTTCCTCCACCTGACCCCCTGTATTTATTTCTCTTGCCCCTCTCTCCTCTTGTCTGGCACCTGCTAATCAACTGCCTCTGTTTGCCATTCTTCACCCCTCTCTGGTTCACCCACATGGACCAAGCTTGTCACCACATCTCCTGATCTCTCACCCTGGGAAAATGTTAGTCATACAGCATAGAACAGGCCTTTTGGCCCATCCCAATTTGCCTTCCTCAGAAGTGATGACCTCCCACTTTCCAATTGCAGGCTGCTGGATTTTTCCTCACTCAATAGGTTGTGTTTAATGTGTAATTTTTGTGTTTTTTTTTCCAGACTGGATAGAAAATTGCAAGATATTGTTTACAAGCTGGTGCCCAACCTAGAGAGCAGTAAGTGGAGGCCTCACACTGAATGAGTTGGCCAAACACTGACATGTTTTATGTCTGAATGTGGAGGTCAGATTGAGGATTCTCAGTCTGAGTTACATTGGGTCCTATGCACTACAGGGCATATCCCCAGTTCAGCATGCCATGTGTAGCCTGGGAATGTTAGAACCATATTGTAAACAGGTTCTTTCCTTGAGATCGAGTCCCTCCTCCCCCATAAGGGAAGCTGAGGAGCTCTGCACTGATTCCACACTGGATTGTGCTGGGCCTTGTGCTTTACCTTCATTCTCTAAGTGAATTGGAAAGACAATGTAACGCTCTTTGTACTGCACTGGTAGTGAGCTTTCGAATGCGTCAGAGTGCTGAACATTACAGTTAACCCTCACTGTCCCAGTCTGGGTGTGTTATACAGTGTTGTTAACCTTCTGTCCCAGTCCGGGTGGTTTGGACAGTGTGGTTAACCCTCACTGTCCCAGTCTGGGTGTGTTATACAGGGTTGTTAACCTTCTGTCCCAGTCCGGGTGGTTTGTACAGTGTGGTTAACCCTCACTGCACCAGTCTGGGTGTGTTATACAGGGTTGTTAACCTTCTGTCCCAGTCCGGGTGGTTTGTACAGTGTGGTTAACCCACAGTTTCCCAGTTTGGGATCAACAAGCAGGGATTAATTAACCTTTGCTGTCCCAGTCCGGCAGGGATGGAGATTCGAGTTAAGGCACAGTCCAAGTGTGCTCCCTTTGTTCCAGTCAGACGCAAGCAGATTTCACAGCCGGGGGAATGGTTCTGATGATTTTTCCTGATGTCACTGTGTTACACAAATTTATTTGTATCCAGGTGAGAAAAGACGGCTTCATGAATTCTACAGAGAGAGAGGTCTTGAGGTTCCCAAGCCAGGTGAGTTATGAGTCAGTCATAGACACACAGACACAGAACAGGCACTTCCCGTCACATCCATTTGCCTGCATTAGGACCTGAGTCTTCTCTACCAGTCTAAATGCCACCCTCTCTGCAGTGTGTTCCAGATATCAACCAGTTACTGTAAGACCTACTTTTCCCTTTAAAAGCCCTTCCTCTCACAAACTTATGCTCTTTAGTTTTTTTTAAATTTTTTTTAAATACACCTACTTTGGGAGAAAGTTGATGCGCCTCATCATGTTGTACACCTCCATCAAGGCCGAGTACTCCAGACTGCAGCATTTTTATTGTTCCCAGGCTAAAGGTAGTGTGCAATGAGGCCAGTGTTGGAGCTGGCCTTGCTGTGCAATGTGCTTGGCTGTCTAGAGGAGGTTGATCTCCAGCTTGGCTGTCTTTGGCCCATTCACTTGGTCCGGCAGAGGTTTATTGGACTGTGGGAGGTGTGTTTTTTTTAAGGGTCTATCTCTCCTAAACCCCCTTCTATTTCTCATCCACATACCTGGCTCTTGGTATCAAGTGGTTTCAGTTTGCAGAAATTCATTGTTCTCTGCTTTGTTTCACTGCAACCTCTTTTAACCACCTTCACAGTCAGCATCAAGTTCTTGGTGAACGAAACTTCCTGAGACTCCCTAATTCCCATAACAACATCTGACTCAATCTCATGCGGCTCCTCCTGCTGCCTCCACACTGCCCTGCCACCTCCTGGCCTTCCACCAGATACTGGACGAGCACAACTGCCCACGTCCTGCCTACGCCAGCTGACCACAGTGGCCCCAGGTTTATTTTGTCATTGAAGTTCCACTTGCCTATATCCTCAGGCCTGAGAATATTCTGACGACTCTGCTCCTCCAATCCATAGTCGGGTGGCATGGACACAGGCTCTTCAGCCCAACACTTCCATCCTGACTAAGATGCCTACCTGTGCTCATCCCATTTCTGTATTTGACCCATGTCCCTCTTAAAGCTTTCCCATCTTTGTACCTGGCCCAATGCCATTCTCCCAATAGTGGCTGATCTTGCAGTTACCTGGGCTGCATTCTGCACAATTTTTTGCCCCCTCTCTCTCTCTCTCTCCTTCCCTCACCTCCCCCTTCTCTCCAAAATGCTACCCTACCACTTTGATAAAGCTTTGTATTGTATTGTTTGCGTTGTCTCTCTCATGAGGCCTGCCGAATTTATGACAAGATTCTAAAGCATTGTGAACTTTTTCACTATAAGCGCAGACTGGGTGTGTGGCTCTCTCCTGACCTTTGTTGGCTTTGTCTGGTTCTGTGCTGTCCAGTTGTCCAGGTACCCAACCATGGTAAAGTGAGTCGTATCCGATCGCTGGGTAAAAAGCTGTCGCTGTCTGTGGCTCCCCCAAAGGATCCTCCCCCTCAGCTTGACATCTCTTTGGTGCTCGAGTTTATTGGGTGAGTTGTGTGTCTGTTAACAGGTATGCTCCACAATTTGGAAAGCAGACCATGTGTTGCCTTTATTGCAATAAGAATTGCAGACAAGAGTGCAGAAATCTTTCTCCAATTTATGCAGGGCTCTAGTGAGACCACAGCTTCAAATACTTGTCATTGTTTCCTGGTGTGGTAGGTTTGTACATGAGAGGAAGCGAAGCTAATGTGATCATCAATATGGGGCCAAGTAGACCCAGAATTGATGTTTAGCTGAGATGTCCAGAACCTGGATTAACATTCTCAAGCAAAAGAGACTCAAAGAAACTTTCCACCCATTCATCCTGGAGTGAATCTTCAGTACCCAGGAGGCCTGTGAAGGCTCAGGCACTAAGTTTAATAACAACAGTCTGTACTGTATATTAAGAGAATCTGGGGATATAGTGCAAGAATGGAATATGAAGGGAATCTGGGGATATAGTGCAGGAATGGAATATGAAGGGAATCTGGGGATATAGTGCAGGAATGGAATATGAAGGGAATCTGGGGATATCGTGCAGGAATGGAATATGAAGGGAATTTTGGGATTTTAGTGCAGGAATGTTTTCATGCAAGTAAGTGAAGCTGAGGTAAAAGATCTTATAAAACATGAATGATTTGGACTAGGGATGTTTGTGGAAGTTAAGTAAGCTTGCCAGTGTTGTGAAAATGTGTCCTACGGTGGACAGTGAAGAAGGTTACTTGCTTTACAACAGGGTCTTGATCAAATGAGGAACTGGGTTAACGAATGGCTGATGCATCCCTTAAAAGGTATCTTTGGCTTGGCTTCGCGGACGAAGATTTATGGAGGGGGTAAAAAGTCCACGTCAGCTGCAGGCTCGTTTGTGGCTGACAAGTCCGATGCGGGACAGGCAGACACGGTTGCAGCGGTTGCAGGGGAAAATTGGTTGGTTGGAGTTGGGTGTTGGGTTTTTCCTCCTTTGCCTTTTGTCAGTGAGGTATAATAAAGTGTTAAACAACCATTCCCCAACATGTTTCCGAGTTCCATTCTGACTGACCAGTTGGAAATTCACTGTATTTGTTTTATCGTTCGTTCATTGGGAGTGTGGCGTAGGATTGGTATGAAGGCTGTTAGGAGAGAGCGGGATGCTGGGATTGGTCTGGGGGCCGACCATGGGCCCCCAGGAGAGAGCAGGGCAGTGGGACCAGTGCAGGAACCAACAGCGGGCCACCAGGAGAGTCACCCGACAGTCACCACCAGCCCCACACTGATCCCTCCATCCCGCTCCCCTCAACAGCCCCCAACTATAGATGGCAGGATTGCTAATTTATGATACTAATTTATACAGCAGGTTTTTTTGGTTGTATGTATGGATGGTCAGAAATCGCATAGGTTTTAAGTTGGGGAGAGGCTATATAATAGAGGGCATGCATTTAAAGTGAGGGGCTGGGGGGTTTTTAAAGGAAATTTGTGGCAGGTTTTGGGCACTGTGTGGTAGGTACCTGGAATGTGCTGCCAGGCATAATGGTGAAAGCAAATACAATATTGGTGTGTGAAGAGTTTTCTAGGTTGTCCCATGGATATGCAGGAACTGGAGGGATATGGATCATGTGCAAACAGTAGGGTTTTAGCTTAACGGCATCAGGTTCAGTGCAGACATGGTGGCTGAAGGGTCTGTTGCTGTATTGTTTTATATTTAAGTGTGAGATGTAGTTTGGGAGGTCAAATGTAAGAAGCACGTACAGTAAATGCCAGTACTCTTCGAAGTATCGACGTACAGATCTGATGCAAGTTTACAGCTCCCTGTAAATGGCAACAGAAGTGGGCAGGGTGGTAAAGAAGGTGTTTGGCGCATATGCCTTTAATGATCAGAGCAATTAGGTATTAAAATTGGCAAGTTGTATTGGGTTTGGAGACACACAAGACTGCAGATGCTGGAATCTGGAGCAAAAAACATTCGATGTTTCAGGTCAGAAGATGGTCGATGAAGGGTTCCAACTCAAAACGTCAATCATTCTTTCCCTCCCGCTGAAGATTGCTTCTTGCCTGGTATGGGAACTGCTCTAAGAGAGTTGTGTATACAGCTCAGGCCATCGCATAACCCAGCCTCCCCTCCATTGACCCCTGCTTACACTTCCTGCTACCTCAGAAAAGCAGACAATATCATAAAGGATCCATACCCTCTCTTTGCCCTCCTATTGGGCAGAGTTGCAGGAGTTTGATAACACGTGGCTCTAATTCAAGGCAGCCTTTATCCATCACACTGTTATCATTCTCTTGAATGCGCCTCATTAATAAAATATAACTTGCTCACAAAACTACCTCAACACAGACCTTGCTCTGCAAAGTTATATTCTGCCCTTTTCTTTCAGTTTTCAATACCTGTAGTACTAAAGTACGAGTTGATTTACCTGGATGGAGTACAGAACTCTTATCTCAGTACCTGTGACACTAACAATTCAATTCAGCTATATAAAACCTTGCTTAGGTCATATGTGGAGTACTTTACGCAGTTCTACCCACTCCATTACAGGCAGGGTGTGAAGGCTTTGGATGGGATGCAGAAGAAATCTAACAGAATGATGTCAGGATTAAAGGGTATGATCTATCGAGAAAGTTGGTAAACTTGGGTTGTTATCTCTGAAGTATCAGAGGCTGAGGAGAGATGATAGAATGTATAAAATTATGAGAGGCAGACAGAGCCTTTTCCTAGATTCGAAATGTCAGGTATGAATGGGCATAGGCCCAAGGTGAGGGGGTGGGGAAATGTTTCAAGAGATGTAGAAAACTAGTTTTTTTTCCCCCCACAGAGAATAGTCGGCACCTGGGACCTGCTGCCAGAGGAGGTGTGGACATGATATGGTGATGTTTTGAGGCATTCAGAGAATGGAGTGATAAGGTTCACATCCAAGTAGATGGCATTAGTTTAGATTGCCATGATGGTTGGCACAGACATTGTGCGTAGAAGAGCTTGTTCCCTTGTGGTACTATTCTATGTTTTAGTGTTTAGGTGAGAGTGATTAAGGAAGTTGAGGTGAATATAAAAGGGATGGATAAGGGATTGGAGTGAATGTGTGGTGTGGGTTGGCTGGAGGGTGTTTCCATGCTGTGCCACTACTGACGTGCCTGTAGTTGTAGTCAGTGACCAGTAGGTGGCTGCAGAGACAACAGTTGGTGAGTTACCCACCCACACTGCTCGACGTCACCTGCTCACATCAGAATTAAACCATCACAGAATGAGGAGCTGTTCACTTCAATACAACCAGAAACGGGGCGACTCCACTCCCAGCTCTGTCAGCTCCATCTCTTCGGTGCTGATGCAAGCACGTGTTAAATTAAGGAGGGGTTGTGCCTCCGCTGCCCTGCATTCACCCAGTGAATCTAGATCCCATTGTTCGTACATGCTTCTGCTCCTCTCCAGTACTCGCATGTCCTGCCTGAATGTGGTGACTGGGCTCTGGCTCCGACTATGGATGAACAGCTGTTTGACACATTTTCAGGAAGGCCTTGTTCTTCTTTTCTGCACTTGTTGGTTCATAGAGCACCAGAACGGCCCACCGTTTACATACCAGCCATCTCCCACCCACTCGATCCATTTCCCAGCATTCAGTATATTGCCCTTTGCCTCGGTGATTCAAGTTCTCATCTAAATGCATCCCAAATGTAGTGGCAGTGCCATCGTTCAGGATTGAGCAGGATCGAGATGAACTGGGAAATTGGCCAAGAGATGACAGGTAGAGTTTAGCTCAGACAAATGTGAGATGCTGCTTTTTAGGAGGTTAAACCAGGACAGGACGTGTAACTGTAACCAATGAAACATAGGGCCCTGAGCAGATTTGGGTACAGAGGTTATGATGAATAAGTTCACAGGTGACACAAGATTGGTGTGGGACTGATGCAGTTAATTTAGCATGCTTGGGGCTATGGAGGTGCTGAACTGGCAAGTTTTCCAAACTGTTCGAAGTTATTCCTAATAATACCCAACACACTTTTATCCGGTTTGTCATATGCCAAATCATTGGGATTTTCAGATAACTGGATAGCAGATTATCAATGTTCCTGCAGTGAGGAGGTTAGGTTTCAGTGACACCTGCAACATTGATCATTTCTGAGACGGATAAAACATTGGATGGAATTTAATTCTGCTAAATCTGAAGCATTTCTCAGTCCACTAGTCAGCTGAGGATGTACACAGTGAAGGGGGAGTGGGGGGGCAGTCAAGTACAAAAGAAGAACCTTGGCCTCATGAAGGCAGAAGCATGGATGACAGGGAATTAAGTATCCGTGTGCCTTCTTTCCCTCGGTTGTATAAAGCACGCAGCTGAGATTCTGGTTTAACCACAAATTCGCACAATTTTCATTTGTCTGAGTTAGGTTCTGCAATTACAAACTCCACAGACTAATAGGACTATTTTCTCTGGCCCATTTTGGACTCTTCTCTTTCCTTGCTTACCCTCTTGCTATAAATGCATTCATAAAAAGCCTTTGATGTGTAATCTTTCCAACTGATGATATCTTGTGCCCCTCTATGTCCTTACACTTCACTATGTGTATGTTTTTGCCAGGCCTCTCCTGGTTCCAGCTTTCTACATGCACCTATGGTTCCATTGATTGCTTTATTCAACTTACATGGTCACATGAGTTTATTTGGGGCAGCACAGGATTGTGGACCAGAAGGGCCCGTTACCTTGCTGTATCTCTAAATTTAAAAAATTCTCCCTTGCCATTCAGGATTCCATGAGGCTGCCCTTGTGGGAACACATTGGCCCTGAACTCGCACTATTCCATTTTTGATCTACCCTCTTCTGGCCCCAACCAAATAGTTGCACCCAGCCCACTTTTGCCAGAAATCTCAAGGGATCTGTGCACTTGCAGAGCCTTCTCTCTTGGAACAGGGAGCGTTTGAATTCTTCGATTTGTGTGTAACCCTGAACGACATGATCACGTTTATCATGACCCTCCAGACCAGTCCTTTATCCCAGCTTTGAAGGTCATTCTAGTGGGTCTTGGATTGTTACAACTTAAACTCTGAGCCTTTGCCTGCATGCCAGTCTCCAACATGGTTGGAAGGCTCCACGCCCTCATATACAGAGCAGAATCTGGGCATGCATTGTTGCTTGTTATGTGACTGAAGCACCAGTCCTTTCTCAGGCCACACTTGTTCCAGAAAATGGATTGTGGGGTTTATCGGGTGTGGATGCTGTTATCTTGGTCTGGAGAGAAAGGGAAGGATGCATAGAGTTGCATGTGCTACCCACTGGAGCCCTGTGTTTGAGCATGTCTCTGACTGTTTTACTTTCCTCCTTCATTCTGATTGACTCCGCCTTTGATGGCATGGATGAATTGGACTGAGGCTCCTCCCAAGGTGCTCATGTTTCATGCTCTTGAGTCTTCACTCTGCTGGCCGCCTTCCCAATGCCTGGGGTGAGGATGGATCTGCAGTTCTCAACACCCTGCTGTTCTGTCTGTGCAGATCCATCAAGTCTGTTTCATGGTAAATGGTTAACAGATCAGTTAACTGGAGGGCTATCACAGAGTCAAAACTCCATAGAAAGTTGGACTTGGAAACTCTTCTTCCATGACAGTGGGAAGAGTGAGGAAAAGCAGCAAATGGGAGGCAGATTCCAAATTCTCTAACCATGGCAGAGCCAGCTGAGGGAGTGAACATAAAGCAAAGGGATCCTGTCATGCATGTAAGCAATGGTCACTTTCCTGGCTTCCTCATTAAAGCCAGCAGAAAGAAGACCTGCCTGCGTCCACACTTCAAGCCTCGTATAGTAAAGGACCATGTCAAACAGATGCAAGCTCCCTGCATTGCACTGCTTTACTGAATGTTTTTGCTGAAGTATTTCAAAACCTTGTGCTTTTTAAAAATTTTGGGGGGAATTGGGATTCACTGCAATCTTGGTATTTATTGTTAGCTCTTAATTGCCCTTGAAACTGTCTGGTAAAGCTGCCCCCACAGGAGAGGCATCTCTGAGATGTAGATCTGACAGCAAGAAGAAATGTTGATCTTCAAAGTCGTGGTGCTGTGTGTGAAATGCCTTGGGTCGTGGTGGTGTGTGTGGAATGTGTTAGGTTGTAGTGCTGTGTGTGTGGAATGCATTAGGTCATGGTGTTTGTGTGAAATGCGTTAGGTCGTGGTGGTGTATGTGGAATGCATTAGATTGTGGTGTATGTGTGAAATGCATTTGGTCATGGTGGTGTGTATGGAATGCGTTAAGTCATGGTGGTCTGTGTGGAATTTATTAGATTGCGGTGGTGTGTGTATGTGGAACGTGTTAGGTTGTGGTGGTGAGTGTATGGATATACCTGAGAAGACATCCACACAGTTAGGTGATGCTAGTGTCAGAACTGGACTGAAAGCCCGGCCAGGAACACGGTAAGTTCTGGAGAGCAGGAACTCCACATTCAGCCACAATGTCGTCAGGTCTCATTGGCTTCATCCATTGTTGATGATATCACATGGTGGAATGGAATTGCCTGGTTTTCTCAAGGGGCAGGTTGTATTTGTCCTTGTGATAAGCATGTGAATGGGGTTGTGTGGGTTCCCATGTGCCAGGCATGGTGAAGTTGCCTGGGTTAATATGTGAGGAGGATATGAATGTGTTCGTTTATGTGGGGAAAGTGGGGGTGTGCTGGTGTTGGTCATTATGATTGTACTGTGGGTTTTATTTACTTTTCAGGACTGGGCATTGCTGTAAGACCATTATTTATTGGTTCCTCCCTAATTACCATGGAGAAGGTGGTGATCATTAATCACTGGGTTCTTCTGTTGATGCTTCTCCCAAGGTGCTCTGGAGAGGGAATTCCAGGATTTAAGTTGAACAGTGATGGACAACAGGCAATATATTTCTGAATCTGGGAGGTCTGTGACTTGGAGAGGAATCTGCAGGTGGAAGTTTGGGAGGTGTCTAGGGAGCAACCTGGGTGAGTCATTGCAGTGCATTATGTCACATTTATAGACTGACCCACTGTTACAGTGGTGGAGGCACTGAATTTTTAGTGCAGTGGATGAGATGCTGTTTGAGTGCCCAAATTAACCTATGGTGTCAAACCTTTGTTGGAGCTGCAAATGGAGAATGTTCCATAATACCCCTGACACGCCTGGTCATTGATGGACTGGTGTTGGGTGACAGGAAGAATGGAGAGCGTTCCATCACACCCCTGACATGCCTGGTCATGGGTGGACTGGTGTTGGGTGACAGGAAGAATGGAGAGCGTTCCATCACACCCCTGACAAGCCTGGTCATTGATGGACTGGTGTTGGGTGACAGGAAGAATGGAGAGCGTTCCATCACACCCCTGATATGCCTGGTCATTGGTGGACTGGTGTTGGGTGACAGGAAGAATGGAGAGTGTTCCATCACACCCCTGACATGCCTGGTCATTGGTTGACTGTTATTGGGTGGCAGGAGGAATGGAGAGTCTTCCATCACATCCCTGGCATGCCTGATCAGTGGCGGTCTGGTGTTGGGTGTCAGTAGGATGTCATGGAGCGTATTTCATCACACCCCTAATGTGCCTGGTCATTGGTAGACTGGTGTTGGGTACCAGGAGGTTGCCCAGTCTGACTATAGTATTTAGGTGGTGTATAGGGTTGGTGCCATTGTATTTCTGGTCCTTGGTGACCCAGGAAGTTGATGACAAGAGAATTAGTTGATGTGATCTGCATGGCCAGCTTGTGGCTGGGTGGTGTTTGTATTGGTTAATCTGTGAAGGCAGTGGATAACCTGATGCAAGTTTTTTTTACAACATGGTGGAAGCCAATTTGGGCCATTTAAACCCGTGCTACCCAATTACACCCAAATTAGCCTGCAACCCCATACATTTTGAACAGTAGGAGGAAACCAGAGCACCTGGTGGAAACCCACGCAGAAACAGGGAGAATGTACAAACACCTTACAGATAGCGCCGGATTCTAACCTGAGTTGCTCGTTCTGTAATAGCACTACGCTAACCGGGCCACCCTAGCCAATATGTGAGAGAATGAATGCTCTCTGTTCTTTCTAAGCCAAGGATGTTGATTCAGGCAGAGGCTGGGCAGTACCACCCGCGTTTTGGAGAGAAATGGGGAGTCTGAGGTCCTTTTTTAAAGCCACATCATTGACCACTTCTGAGTCGCTGTAACTTTTCTTTGTTTGCTGGAGATTCCAGTGTCAGCTGTTCTTTCCTTTCTCAATACAAGTGTTTTTCCACATCCAAGCCAGGTTCCTACTGGAAGTCACAAGTGTTTGTGCCTGCAGTACCTGTCAAGGGATGTGAAGCCCGTCTGGGCAGAGAATACCTCATGACACTGGAATTTGCTGTGGGTCTATCACTCAAACCTCATTTGTCATTGAAGTGTCTCTGTCCCAGTTTAACCATTGGGAAGGGTAGAGTAGTCAGTTTAATACATGGCAGTTTGATGCAGGCGTCTATTTTTTTTTAACCCCTTGTGCTTTGAGATGCAGAGAGACATGTGGGAAATGTTTTTAGCATGTAATCTCCACGACTGCCCACTAACCCAGCTGGGAGTGATGACAGACCTGCAAAAAGAAATGTCTGCATTGATATGACACCCTGTCTTCATCTCATAAATAGCTCAATGTTTGTTCAGGAAGACTCTAGAACCAATAGTTAATCATTGAGCTCTTGAAGTGTTTTTGGTGCTGGCAGAGGAACTGTTGGTCATGTCGGAGCACTGAGAACTTGGAAATCTTTTTCAGGCAGGTTTGGGGTTTGTAACATTTACCTGAACTAAACCAAGGCAGGCAGCATAGATTTCCAACATTCTGACGATGCAGAATGAACAGTGGGGGGAGTTGGAGGAAATGAGCTGGAAGGGTGTAGTATGGATTTGCTCGAGGAATGCAGAGACCCCAACCCCAATAGTGTCCTGCAAATTGAAAAGCATCTGGCCACACATGTGAGTGTGGAAGGAGGTTAATAGAAATGTGATTGGTGTGAGGGACATAGAATCATAAAGTCGCTCAGCATAGAAGCTGTCCTTCAGTCTCTGCCAACAGCAGTCACCCATTTATGCACCCCCTGCTTTTTCTTCTCCCACATTCTCCTCGACTCTCCTCTGGGCTGGAGTTACTGTTGAATGTGCGCAAATATTAAAAGCGCAGTTCAGGTGAGTTGGTCCACCAGGTCCTTCCTAGTGCTCATGCACCACATGAGCCTCCTCTCCTTTAGCACTGCCTCCAAACCACCACCACCACCTTCCCCAGCCATCCTTTCAGTGCATCCAAGTTCTTTTGTCTCAGCCTCTCCCCATGATGGTAAGGACCAATGGAATACTTCTGATCCACAGGTGGTGGCTTCAGTTCTAGGTCTCCACCCACTAATTAAACAATCATTCCCTTCTGGAAGAGCTGCCTTTCCAAGGGTCTGCAAATTATTTTCTCTTGCAACCATAGAATTCCCTTTGAATGCACTGATTCAGTGTCCACCCACCTCAATGGGCTGTGAATTCAAATTCTTAACCACTGGGTATTTATTTTTAAAAAGTACTTAACCCCTGGAATTTTTTGTCCGGATGTTTAAATCAGATTCTGATAGTTGTTGAACTGGTGTCATCTTGCACGAAGTTACGATCGAGTCCCTCTTTGCCTTGGTTAATGATTGTTATTCTAATTTTGCAGGGCAGACCTTGGAATTGGTGATTATAAGGTAAGAATCAAAACCGTTTGCTCTAAGACTCTTTTACTAAAGCCACTGGCCCTTGCGTTTGCTACAAGGATTCAACCCTATAATCGTTTGAGTCATTTCAGTGTTGGTGGCCAGGACATAAACACTTCAGGGAAGAGAATTCATGGTGAATTCCAGTTCCTGGGAAAGCTCTCCTGCAGACTTTTCCCACAGTCTGTTGCCCCAACTACTGTACAGACTTGGATTTCATTATCCACACATATCGGGAGTCAGTATCCCAGAAAGAAGCCTGTATCCCGGTGAGTGGAAAAGCTGTGATGAAAGGAATTCATCCTGAATTTGTCTGCATCAAATGCATTGACCTCTCTATCACAGCTGCAGAGTTCATGCACTCTTACCATTTTAAGCAGACGGGGTATTTAATACATTGGTCAATTGTCTGAACTGTGGCACATTTCTTCTTGAATGTGACTTGGATAATCAGCTCTACATGATTCCCTTGCTAAAGTCCAGCTGACGTCCTGTAAATCCCCAACGAATATGACTGCCAAATTACGGACAAACTGACATGTGCCATTTCAGGTTGTCGATTCTGTTTTGCTACACACATCTGCCAGGCAGCACCATTCACTGTGATCAAGGCAGCCCAGGACTTGAAGAATTGGGGTAGAAGTGAATCCTCAGCTGTGCTGGAGAGCTCTGACTTAAAGCTTGGGCTTGTGAATAATTCTGCGTATAATTCTTACTCAAAGTGGTATCAGCAGCAAATCTCTCAAGTCCTGGCAAAGGTGCCAGCTTCAATTTAAAAATAATGTTCTTGTGAGTACTGATGCGTGAAATGGGAACTGCCTGAATAATTTGCAGTATTGAGCTGTCAGCACTCTGTCGACCAACTGACAGAAAAGCTCCCCAGTCCTCTGAATGGGAGCCAGAGAAAAGTGTGCAGGGAGGCTGTGTGGGCTAAAGAATTGGGTGGAATAGCGGACCTGGAATAGATTGTTGTAGCAGCTTTGGAAGCTGGTTCTGTAGCAGTGACTCTGCTGGTGTGTGGTGAGACATGGAACAGCAACTAGGGAGTGCCTATAAGTTAGACGCTGTAAATGTAGCATCATGAGAAGGATGGGCACCTCGGGGTGGTTTAGAGGTCGTTTAGAGTTGGAAGTTTTCTTTTGCTATCCCCACTCACCATTGCCTGGGTACTATGGGAAAAGACGGTCGGTCATGTGGATGACAGTCTTCTTGTGGCAAATATTCAATCACTCTGATTCCTTCTTCTCTTTCTTTAGTGTTCCCCACCACCTGCTCCCACCCCACTACACTCAATCCTGCAGGATTCTCTGGTATTGATCTTGGGCTGGAACATGGTGGAGCTGTAACCATGCATTGCAGAGGTCCATGAGCTCAACACAAATCAGTCGTCAGGCTTGGCAACCTCAGTGTTTCTCCACATCAGTCCCTGGAGTCTTCACATTTTGCCTGCTCCCAAGTTCCTGTGAATGTTCACTTTGTCAGGAAGCTCGATGAGTGTTCGTTGTATGTCACCATTCAATTTCTGGAGCAGCCCCCGTTGTGAGCCATGGCCTTCACATAACCCTATCCCTCTCCTTCATCCTGCTGATAGCTGAAGCACCCTTGAATTCACCTGAGGCAGACCTCATTTCCAAAATCACTGAGCTCCACAATCTGATTGTTAACCTCTTTTACCCATTACCTTTGGTCCTTGACCTCTCCATCGATAGGATTCCTTTATCATCATGTGCATAATGCATAGAGATTGATCACTTTTGTTTGCTCATAAAAGCACACAAAGAGGTGCTACTGGCCCGGTGGCCCCACCGATAAGAGAAGAAAAAGAGTCACTTCAGACAAATCGAGTGCCCATGGATTTGTCTCCTGTAACCTCTGCAGCTGCATGGCCTCTTGTTCATTCCAACAATAAAGCTGAGCTCAGTTCTGAACCTTCGATAGCATCAGGAAGCATTCAGCACCTTGGGCACTTTGGGAGCCCTACTTGCCATTGGCACCCTCATGAATCCTGTGGCCTGGTGTTAGTCCTTCAGTTGTTGAGTCCCTCACTAGCCCACTGCTTTGGCCTCTTCTGGGCTTCTCAGGATAGGGTTGTTCTCCCACTCTGCTGCTGCTCCCCTGGATCTTGTCCTTGACCTCTCAATCACAACATTTCTTACTGGCAACTCTGAGAGAGATTTCTTCCTTTATTCATGGCCTAACATTGCCACATCCACTACCTCCAGTCTTAGTGGGTCTCGTGTGTCGTTAGCAAGCATCTCCCTTAGATTATGATGCATCTTTAGATTTTCAGACCAGTAACTGACCTGTGGTTATCGTCGATCCCTAAGCAAGCTGTCCAAGGCCTCTTTCTTTCTCTATTCTTACCAACATTGCAAATAAATGGAAAATACAGGTATAGCTGTTCACAACAGCTAAAATTTGAAGTGCAGGCATGTAATACTGTATGAAGGCAAGGGTAAATGGTGTTCTGAATGGAAGGCCTTGGATGCCCATGTCCTGAGTAATGAGTTAGCCATTCAGTCTGCTGAACTCTTTCTACCCTTGACTCCCAGGTTAATTTTCTTTAGTTTTCTTTCAGCCACTGCGGAAGAAATATGTCCGGGTGTCAGAAGAGGCAACAATCCGACATGTGGAAAAGTTTATCCGAAAGAAGCTGGAATTGGACCCAATCTACCACGTAAGCATCAAAGCTCAGGCACAAACCGAGTGTGGATGTGGGAAGGACATCAGTTTGGGATTCTGTCTGAGAGCGGGAGGGAGTGATAACCATATAACCGTTGACAGCACGGAAACAGGCCATGTCGGCCCTTCAAGTCCGTCCCGGTTCACTTGAACAACTCCACTAGCTCCACCGCAAACTCCTGAGGAAGCAGAGGCTTTCTTCATGATGCTATTGTCTTGATGTCCCCTTGAAATTCAGTTACTCCAGAGATTGCAGAATCCAACGCTGTAAAACTTCTTAATTTCTTGACCTTCATCGCCTTCTTTAAGTCCAACAATTTTTGTTATTCCTTTTACTAAAGTTTACTAAAATATCAATTTTTTGCATTAATTGATCTTTTGTTGCAGCTACTTCATCTTGCATTTTCTTCATCTGTTTCTTAATGCCTTGAATCTCAAATTAATTTCCTTTAAGTTGTGTAGCTTGGAAAAGGTATTGCCGAGCAATAAAGACCAGCTTTAACTTGCTCCCTTCCTCCACCTCCCCACCCTCTTCCTTTCATTCTCTTATCAGAGCCCACCTGTCTGAGTACTCTGTCCTTTCCCCATCCCTCCCCCTCCCATCTGTATCCCCATCACTTACCAGACTCTCCCCTCCCCCCCCCCCTGAATCCCCATCACCTAGCAGCCTGATCCTCCTCCCACTTGTATCCCCCATCAATCCCAGCCTCTCATTCTCTTCCCCCTCCCACCTATATAACCCATCACCTACCAGCTTGTGAGCCTGTGCTCATCCTCTTATCCCTCCCAGATTATTTAGGTCTCAGCCTGAATTAGAGTACTCCCGATGAAGGACTGAGGCCCAAAATGTTGACTGCCCTTTGCTTTCCACTCATGTGGCAGGACCTGCTGAATTTCTCCAGCACTCTGTGTGCTTCAGCTTTACTGACAGATGTCCTTGAGGAAGGAACAGGCTGGGTACTCATCCCTGTGACACACCTCCCCCGACTCCCCCATGACCCACTTCCCCCCCTATGAGTCCCACTCCCCCGTGACCCACACCCCTTCCAGCCCCCTCACCTCACCACCATCCCACCCCACCCACGAGTCCCACACACCCTCGTGACCCATGCCCCTGCCTGACCCCTTCCCTCTGAATCACGCCCCTCCCTGCCCCCCATCCCTGTGACCCACCTCCCCTTCCAGTGACTTACTTCCCTGCCAATGAGTCCCACTCCCCACGACCAGCATTCCCACCTGCACCCCTCCCTGTGACCCATGCCCCCACCTACTCCCACACCTCTGAGTCCCTCACCCCTGCCTGCACCCCCTCCCTGTGACCCATGTCCCGCCCACCCCCTTCCCTGCAATCCACTTCCCCGCCCATGAGTCCACCCCTTTATGCCTCATGTCCTCATTTGCGGAATATCCAGGAGATGGTAGTCATGGAGAAAATGAGTATTTAGTATGTTGGATAGGATGCCAATCAGGCAGGATAGTCTTCCTGGATTGTGTCCAGCTTACTGAGTGTTGTCGGAATTTCTGGAAGGCCTCTGGACTCTGGTCCATCATGCTCCGGATCTGGTCCTTGTCGATGGCTTCTATTGCTGCAGGATCCCAAGTCTATAAATGTGACATAATGCACTGCAATGACTCACCCAGGTTGTTACAATGAAAAGGAAAATCAAATAGCACCAACCAAGGGCAGCTCGTGAGCACTGTTGTGGGATTCATCCAGGAGCCTTATGGCTGCAGGGAAGAAGCTATCTTTGAGATGGTTGGTGGTGAATTCACCCTCTTAACCTTTCTCCTCAATGGGAGAAAAGTGTGTCTGGGGTGTAATGGTCCATCAGTGTGTCGGCTGCCCTTCCCAGGCAGCGGAGATATAGATGGAGTCTGTGGAGTAGAGGGAGGTTTGCATGATGTTCTGAGCTGCCTTCACCACCTTCTACAGGTTCTTCTGACCCTGAGCAGAGCAGCTTCCATCCCACGCTGTGAAACGTCCAGCGTCTGCTCTCGGTAGTGCCCCTATACAACTTATTGATGGATGGGTGGGGGTGCATGCCTTAGTCTTCTGAGAAAGTTGACGGATTGGTGCTTTTAGATCATCGCATCATTGGAGATGTTTATTTTTCAAAACTTGAAGTTGTCCACTCTTTTGACTTCAGCATCATTAATGTAGACAGGGTTGTGGACTCTGTCCCCTCTCCTTGTCACGATCATCTCCTTAATTTTACTGATGTTGAGAGAGAGGTTATCTTGGCATCATCCTGCTAGACTTTAAATGTCTTTCCAGTATTGTATCATCATTATATGATATCACAGGACAATGAAGATTGTGCTTCCTGAACACTTTTCTGTGTATTTTATGGATTTTGGGCTCTGATCATGAAAATTGCCTTAAATTTTTCCAGTCATGTTCTGTTTTTCAGATGTAACATATTTTTGTGATTTCCTGTCATATTTTAAGTCTACTATTACATTGCCCATAAAACAAGCTGTTTTGGTCAATCCAAGTATGCGTGGGCATGGCCTCATTGCAAATGTCTTATGCCTCGGCATGTTTGGAAGGCTTTTAAAGATGTTGTTGAGAATTTTCTTGGCAACTACACAGCTTGGGCAGCGTGATTGACGTAGCAGTTAGTACAACGCCTTTACAGCGTCAGTGATTGGGACCAGGATTTGAGCCCTGCACTGTCTGTAAGGAGTTTGTTGGTTCTCCCTGTGTCTGCATGTGTTTTCCCCGAGGGCTCCAGTTTCCTCTCACTGTTCGAAATATACTAGGGGTGTAGGTCAATTGGGTGGCACAAACTTGTGGCCGAAATGGCCTGTTACCATGCTGTATGTCTAATTTTGTTTTAAAAATTAAAAATCCAGCTGATTGACAACATGCTTCAGGCATCCAAAACCATGAAATGCAACATCATTGAATATTCATTTTCTGCGTTCACACTTAAACTCTTCCCCGCTGATCTTGGTGCAGTCAGTGACGAACATGGTGTAAAGTTTCACCAGGTCATTGCTACCATGGAAAAATTAGTATCGGCAACTGGAATTCATCAATGCTGGCCAAATATTGTTGGACACTGACATGAGAGCATCAGATGCTGAGTACCAATGAAAATCAGTGGCAAAACATTTTTAGGTCAATTGAACTAGTGCAACATGTCAGCATCATTTTATGATTAAACATGCTAAATTCAATAAAAGTTAATACAGCAAATCTATAATTATCTTTGTGTTCAGCTTGAAGTTGTCTATCATAATATCTGATTTTTTTTCTCAGGAAGCAAACCTTTTGGAAAAAGTTGTTACCTAGCTAACTAGTGTAGTACTGCTGTCAGATTGAAGATGGGGTTGGAATGATATTTACAGTGGTGAATGTAAAGGACACTGAGTTCACATCCTTGTTGAAGAGATGTTGAACCCCCCCCCTCCCCACATCTTCACTGATTGCGGTCTGTTAGACAGAAAGACAAGGATCCAGTTGCAGAGGAGGCACTAAGGCAAAGATCCTGAATTTTGGGAATGGGTTTGTGCGGACAATGGTATTGAAGGCAGAGCTGTTGATAGTGAACAGTTGTCTGATAGATGTGTCCAGGTGTACTGGGGCTGGATGGAGAGTTGGGGAACTGGCACCTGCCATGGATCTGTTTGAACAGTAGACCTATTGAAGTGGTCTTGTCTGGGCTTGGAGGCTTGACCAGCCTCTCAACGCACTTCACAATGGTGGATGTCAGAGTCAGTGGTCGTTGAGGCTCATTTTTCTTTTCTTCGTAACTGGGTTGATGGTGACCTTGGAGGATGTGGGGACATTGGCTTGTGGTAGCAAGAGATTACAGATGTCTGTGGCTATCCACCAGTTGATTTCTGCAGGCTCTCAGGACATATTCCAGAACTCCATCTGGACCCTTTGTTCTCGGCGAGTTCACCCACTGGAAAGCCCCTCTGACTTAAGCAGCAGTGTCGGTGCTTATCATGGTTCATGTGGGTGTCACCTCCTTGTTGTCTCCCTGTTCGAAGTGAGCATAGAACATGATTTGCTTGTTGGGAAGTGTTGTGCTGTTGCATTCTGAGCTGCCTGCTGACAGCATGCATTCCCTGCCATAGTCACAGTGTGCCTGAGATGTTTGCTTGGCACCCAAGCTTGAGGCAGAACTGTCCCTGATGGACTTGCAGAGATTGTACTTGTCTAGGGCTGGGTCCCCTGACATGAATGGCTCAGCTCTGGCCTTCAGCAGCCTGCAGCCAACCCTGTTTTGTTGAAGATGCTCAACTCCTGGCATTTTGTGGGATGAATTTTGTCCTGTGCATCAGTCTGTGACTGAATGAGCTACTTGCAGGTACAGAGTACAGGTCTGGTTCCTCACTGAACCAGTTTAATGCTAGTCATAGAGTGAGTGATATTTCTTCCCCTTGCCGGCTTCTTGCCCCCCCCTCCCCCACCAATTTGAGGTATAGGCTCTTAATACATCCATGTGGAGGACAAATGCTCTGTATATCACCAGGATAGTGGTTGGCGGATCTGAAGGTGACCTTGGCATCTTTGTCTTCAATTTGCAAAAACGTTGCAGTTCCAACTGCCAGTCATCTAGTTTTAATGCTTGTGTTACAATTGAGTGTCTGTCTGTACCTGCTGCTTTCTATTCTTGAAACAGGGCAGGGAGTTGGGAGGCACAGGTAGATGGTGGCGGCGGGTTCTCTTGCTTAATGTGTTCCCCCTCAGCTGTGTGCTGCCTTAAGAAATTCATCGCCCTGTTCTCAGAGTGACTGGGTCAAGTCACGTGAGCTTCTTCAGTCTGCATCATTTGTCATTGTAATTAAACGCGAGACAGATGGATCCCTTGGGAGGTTGTGTGAAGAGGAGATGGCTGTCCAGAACATGAATCTATGCAGAGCCTGAAGAGTTTAAAGCAAATTATAAATAAATGCAGGCCTTGCCCTGTGGGAAGAAGTTGCTTGTTTGTGTTCTCCTATTGGGACTACGATTTGTTTTCGAGGTGTTAGGTGCTTTTGATCTGGTTGAGCATCATGTCTTTCATTTCCTCACTTTTACCTTTTATTTATTTCATGCCTGTTTTATATTTGTTTTAACTTTACCCAGTCTCATTTTGCTGTCTGTCTCCTCACTTTCTTTTCCTTCCTGTTCTTACAATTTTTATTCTCTCAATTTCATTCCTCCTTTCTTTCTCTTGTTTACACCACCTCTGCTTGTTGTAACCTTTTCAGTTCCCTCTCCTGGATTCTCATTCTACTGAGAAATTTCTGTGCCCCTAGTTTATCACAATGCCTCCCCCCCCCCCCCCCCCCAATCTCCCAGTGATCTTTGTAACCCTTGCAGTAAATGTGACTGGGTTTTGTAATTGTCTTTCGATCTTTGCCCGTGATTAAGTGCTGCCTCATCTGTGACGGGTTGTTTTGCAGATAGCAGCACAAATCACACGCCTGAAGGTTGCTGAAAGCCCAGGAGAGCCAGGCAGCCCCAAATGTGGTGGAGACAAAGGACTCCGCGATCTTTCCATAATTTAGTGAAATTGACTGTGACAGCATGGAATTTAGAGGTTCTGCTGTATTGGCCAGATCCTGACCACTCCATTGCAGAACTCTCAGTCTGAGCATTTGCTGGTCAAGCCCAAGCCCAGGGTCAGCACAGTTTCCTCACTCCTATTGCCACTGCTGTCAAAACGGCTTCTCTTCAACAGTGTGGAAGATTAGCCAGGTATGTTCCAAAAAACAGGATAAATTATCCTGTTCAGTTTGCTAACCACCCTTTGAAGTAAAATGTGGGAGTCATCAGGCAACACTAACAGCTCTAGCTGCGTCCACTAATTGCAGCAGTTCCTCTTCTATCCCACTGAGCCATTTATGACCACCAGAGGTGAGAACAGGGAGATTTGACCAAGTATAGTATCCAGGGTGTGCAGATAATTAGTCAGTGGGGTATGGGGACATTGCAGTGGGTGAAGTCAGTGGTATAATCAAGGAAGATGGCTGTAGTTGTCTGAGTCAGTAGCCTCATTGCCACGATGTTACTGCAAGCAGTTGATAGATTAGTAGAGTTTGAGAGCCTTTTGATAGCAATATTCAGGAATGGAGTGATATCTATCAGGGACCAGCAGCAGAGCTTTACTTCCACTTGGCCATCCAGTTCAGCAAAGACATGTGGGCTGAAGGGCTACTCCTGTACTGTTCTGTCATCAGCCCTGATCTCTCTAGCTTTCCCAACAATGGCGCAACACTGGAATCTGTTCCAGAGGTGAGCTCTGCTCCTGCACTTCTATTCAGTGTTGAAGGAGTGCTGCCCTGTCAGAGGTGGGCCTTACAGCTGTGTTTGCCTAATAACCCCACATCAGAGGCAATGATCTGCTGGCCAGTCACATTGGCTTATCCTGAAGTGCAGCAAACAGCTGTTGTTCACACAGATTCCTCTCAGAGAGGTTATGGCCTTCCATGGTTATGAGGCTGGCAGATAAGTGTCCCTGTTTCCATCCCCTGAAGTGGTGGTTGCAGTGTTCCCACCTAACCTGAAATCAGCCTGGAGACCCTTCAGCCCACTGAGTCTATGCTGACCATCCAGCACTCATTTGTTTTCCTCATGTTCTCATCAATACCCCAGATTCTACCACTCATCTTCATATTTTCAGTGGCCAAATATTCCACCAGCCACACATCTCTGAAACATGGGATGAAAGTGGAGCACCTGACATCACAGACAAAACACGAACTCCACAAAAGTGCTAGTGGGCTGAAGTCAGGATCGAACCTGGTGGTGTGTGGTAACTGCTCTGCCAGCACTGACCACCAAACAAACCTTTGGCAATGTTGTACCAACAGCAAAACGGTGAACAGGTGACCCTGGAAGAGGGCAATGTCCGCTCCAGAGAGGATCGTGGGGGATGTTGGAACCCAGAGAGGAATAGGGGATGTCGCGTACCTCAGAGAAGGGCAGGACAAGATGTGCACCAAGAGAGGGCAATATCCGCATACCCAGAGAGGGGGGCAGGGGAAGTCGTGCGCCCTAGAGAGAGGGGCAGGGGAAGCCGTGCGCCCTAGAGAGGGGCAGGGGAGGGCGTGCGCCCTAGAGAGGGGCAGGGGAGGCCGTGCGCCCTAGAGAGGGGTAGGAGACGCTGTGCGCCCTAGAGAGGGGCAGGGGACGCTGTGCGCCCTAGAGAGGGGCAGGGGAGGGCGTGCGCCCTAGAGTGGGGCAGGGGAGGGCGTGCGCCCTAGAGAGGGGCAGGGGAGGGCGTGCGCCCTAGAGAGGGGCAGGGGAGGGCGTGCGCCCTAGAGAGGGGCAGGGGAGGGCGTGCGTCCTAGAGAGGGGCAGGGGAGGGCGTGCGCCCTAGAGAGGGGCGGGGAGGGCGTGCGCCCTAGAGAGGGGCAGGGGAGGCCGTGCGCCCTAGAGAGGGGTAGGAGACGCCGTGCGCCCTAGAGAGGGGCAGGGGACGCTGTGCGCCCTAGAGAGGGGCAGGGGAGGGCGTGCGCCCTAGAGAGGGGCAGGGGAGGGCGTGCGCCCTAGAGAGGGGCAGGGGAGGGCGTGCGCCCTAGAGAGGGGCAGGGGAGGGCGTGCGCCCTAGAGAGGGGCAGGGGAGGGCGTGCGTCCTAGAGAGGGGCGGGGAGGGCGTGCGCCCTAGAGAGGGGCGGGGAGGGCGTGCGCCCTAGAGAGGGGCAGGGGAGGGCGTGCACCCTAGAGAGGGGCAGGGGAGGGCGTGCGCCCTAGAGAAGGCAATGTCCACGTACCCCAGAGGGGGGGCAAGGGATGTTGTGCACCCCAGAGAAGACAATGCTCACATGCCCCAGAGTGGTCAACGGTCAGTGTGCCCCAGAGAGGTCAATGCCTGCACATCTCAGAGAGGGTAACGGCAGCATGCTCTAAGGAGGGCAATGTCCACACATCCCGGAGACAGGCGGTGGATGTCTGTTTGTCCACAAACCCAGAGAGGGGCCGTGGCTGTGGGCTTAAGAACTCGATGTCATGAGTGTGTTTCTTAAACATGGTACAGTGGACGAGATGAAAAGTATTGTGGGTGGCTTCTGCTACGGCTGTGGAGCTGCAAGTATCCAAATGACCTGATAGAAAGGTATCTCTGGTTTCTCCAATGCACCTTGAGCTTTGTTTGACCTGTACACAGGGCATTACTGGGAAGCAATAACCTTGCCCCTGATTCTCTTGTTTTCTCACATGTGTATTCACCTGCAGAATGTTTAATCACAAGAAATGCTTTGTGTGACTGACAGGTAGATATCATCTGTGGAAACAAGATCCTAGAACATCATCAGACCCTGAGGCACATTCGAAAAAGTGTCACCCACAACAGCATTCAGGTTAGTGATGGTTCTGTGAAGTAAGTAATGTCCTATACATGGTAGTGAATGCTAACGTTATCACTGGGAAGGCTTACCTCCAGTCTGTCTGAGGGGTGGTTGTGAGTTTTTGTCGATGGGAGACTTGTGGGATTTGGGACCATAGCAGGAGCTGTGACTGCTTTGCGTATATGTGACAATGGGATGATGTACTTCATGGCAACCGTCCAGTTAGCATTGTAAAACACACACATACTGGAGAAACCCAGGAGGTCAAATAGTGTCCTTTATATAGTAAAGATAAAGATACATAACCCATGTTTCAGGCTTGAGCCCTTCATCCATGTATCTTGAAATGGTGTCTGCAGACTTCGTGTTTTACTTCCAGTTAGAATTTTATTGAGTATAGAAATTCAGGAGTAAGGAATCTGAGGCTTGGAAATCTGTTAGGACAGGAAGGGCCATAGGATGTGAACTGAGGATGAATATAAAATAAGAGTGTTCCATAGGACTGTTTCCTGTCTGGTATGTACTCTGAATTTGTTTCAGAACAGACCTGGCAGCTCTGGTCGAGGTGTCCATGAGGTGATGTGTTCAAGTGTAGCAGCAGAAATGCCCACCCCCACAATCTGAAGCCCATGATCCAGCATTTCCTTCTCCCTTGATTACAGTCAGTTCAGGCTGACTGATGAGTGCACAAAGGCATGCTGGCAGTAGTAACCACACCGAGAGATGAGGTACTAACTCTTCCTGGGGTTGACTACATTCCTGCAAATGCCATGCAATTGGTTGAGCTAATTGACAGCTCTCATCACATCTCATACAGAGTGGTAGAGGACAGTTAAGCAGTTAACGGGAGAATTTCCATCCTTGACAATGGGGCCTCGTGAGAGCTGAGGATAAGGCTGCACGCTTGCTGCCACACTTGGCCAGAAGCTTTGAGTGGGTGATCCATCTTGGTTCCCTGGAACCCCTTCATTACAGATATCACTCAATACACAACACGTGATATCAAGAGTAAAACACAAAAGTCTGCAGACACTGTGATTGAAGTAAAAACACAACATTGGAGAAACTTGGCTGGTCAAACAGTGTATAGAGCAAAGCTATAGATACATAACCAAGGTTTTGGGCTTGAACCCTTCATCAAGATGTGAGCAAAATGTTGGCAGGTGCCCATATAGGATTTAATCAAGGTATTCTCATATCTTGATGAAGGATTCAAGCCCAAAACATTGGTTATATACCTTTGCTCTATAAAGTACACTGTTTGACCTGCTGAATTTCATCCACTATGGTGTTTTTACGTGATGTCAACAAGTAGTTGAATGTCCAGGTGTACAGCAGACTGTGGGACAGGGCAATGTCCTTACTGTGGTACTGAAGACCTGCACTCCAGGACTAGCTGCACTCCCACTCACCTCTTACAGTGTACCAACAGTGTGGGAAATTACCCAGGTCTGTCCTCTTCCCACAGAGCAGGACCAACCCAATCCAACTCATTCCTCCCCATCCAGACTACCTGCCAATATCAGCACAGTGGCTGTTACTGGCCAATTGCCCCTTAAACATTTAGACATAAAGGAGGAGTCACGTGATGGAGCAGAGGCCGGTCGGGGAACTCCAGCCCTCTCCAGAAAAGTTAAAAAAAAGACAGTGAAAAAACGAAGGCACCAACACAAAAACCAAAATAAAGTGAAAATAAAGGTGTGGAGAAAATGGCAGCGAAAAAAAGAAAAGCCAAAAGCAACGGGAAGAAAAGAAGAAGAAAGGACGTTGGAAGAAGAAGGTGAAGGCCTTACCTGTCCGAGGAGGCCCGCCGCGGAGAGAGAAGCCCGCTCCCTAAGGTCAGCTGAAGCCCCGAACTCGGGACTACAAAAATGGCTCACGGAGCCAAACAAAAGTGCGCAACCGCGCATGCGCGATGCGCAAGACAAGAATAACACTGACGGGAGGGGGGACCAGCTGAGGAGTCGATCTCCACAGCTGAGATTGACAGCCACAACAAAGCAGCAAGAGGAAGACACAGAAAATAACAAGAGCAAGAAAGAAGAGAGTAAAAAGAAATCAAAGAAACAACAGATGACCAACCCAGAGGAAGAAGACCAGCAGCAAAACACTTCTAATAAAAATAAGAAGACCAAAAATACCCAACAAAATAAAACAAACAAACCAACAAGAAAACCAGAAGAGACAGAGGCAAAGGAGACAGATCCTGGAGTGGACTCAGAAGAAGAAGAGGAAGAACACAGAGAAATGGAAGATGAAGGGAAGGGCAAGACAATGGATATATATTTTTTTAAAGAATATATGGAATCAGTAAAAGAATGGCAGTCACAAGAATTCAGTGAAATAAAAAGAAGGGTAAAAAGTACAGAAGAAAAAATGAATAGATTAGAGATGATCATGTCAGATATAGGAAAAAGAGTGGACAAGGTGGAAGAACGAGAAACAGCCATAGAAATGGAAGTAGAGGACTTAAAAAAGAAATTAAAAGAATCTGATAAAAAAGTTAAAGAGACACAAGAGCTGTTAGCTCAGAAGATAGATATAATGGAAAATTATAATAGAAGAAACAATATAAAGATAGTGGGCCTTAAGGAAGATGAAGAAGGCAAGAATATGAGAGAATTTATAAAAGAATAGATCCCCAGGATCCTAGGAAGACCAGAACTACAGGAAGAAATGGAAATAGAAAGGGCACACAGAACATTAGCCCCTAAACCACAACCACAACAAAAACCAAGATCCATTCTAGTAAAATTCTTAAGATATACAACAAGAGAAAATATATTGGAGAAAGCAATGAGGAAAATAAGAGAAGACAAAAAACCACTGGAATACAAAGGTCAAAAAATTTTTTTCTATCCAGATATAAGTTTTGAACTCCTGAAGAAGAGGAAGGAGTTTAATGCAGCAAAAATGATCCTATGGAAAAAAGGATATAAATTTATGCTAAAGTATCCAGCGGTACTTAAAATAGTTATTCCAGGGCAGCAAAACAGACAATTCTTGGATCCGGAGGAAGCAAGAAAATTTGCAGAACAACAACAAAACAGACAGAGAGAGGAAGATATGTAATGAGAACAAAAATGACCACAAACTATATGTATGTGTGTATGTATATATTTTTTAAAAAATAATAGAATATAGGTAAGAACTAAGAAGGGAAAGAAAGGGAAGAAAGGAAGTATGGGGGGAATTAAGAGAGTGACCTTTGTTGTATATGAAAATTAAAATCTTTTCGGGGGGGGGCTGAGTGGAGAAGAGTTATGGACACAGGAAATCAGTTGATGCTTGCGAGTGAATTCGCAAATCCAAATGGAGAGGGGAGATGTGGTTGCCCGACAAGGGTTAAAGGGCAACTCAGGAAGGGGAGGGATAGTGGGGTTAAAGAAATTTTAGATAGGAGAATAAGGGAAATGTTTGATGTTTTAGAAATGTTGTCTTATAAAGAGTTCAAAAAAAGAAAGCAGAAATGGATAAGAAGGAAAGGTGATGATGAGGAAACGGAAAGGAAAGATAAACAAAGTATGAAATGGCTATGCTGAACTATCTTCTTTCTTTGGCTTGGCTTCGCGGACGAAGACGGAATACATAAACAAATCAAAAGGAAGAAACTGCTAAATTTACTGAAAAAAGAAAAAATTGATATAGCATTCGTTCAAGAAACACACTTAACTGAAGTGGAGCACAAGAAATTAAAGAGAGATTGGATAGGACATGTAACAGCAGCGTCATATAATTCAAAAGCTAGAGGAGTAGCTATATTAATCAGTAAAAATGTACCAATCAAAATAGAAGAGGAAATAATAGATCCTGCAGGGAGATATGTAATGATAAAATGTCAGATATATTTGGAGTTGTGGAATTTACTCAATGTATATTCACCTAACGAAGAAGATCAAAAATTTATGCAAGATATTTTTTTGAAGATAGCAGACACGCAAAGGAACATACTAATAGGAGGGTATTTCAACCTTAATTTGGATTCAAACATGGATAAAACTGGGAAAAAAATTAACAGAAAGAACAAAGTAACTAAATTTATAATTAAATCGGTGCAAGAAATGCAACTTTTGGATATATGGAGGAAACAACACCCAAAGGAAAAGGAATATTCATATTATTCGGGTAGACATAAAACATACTCAAGAATAGACCTATTCCTGTTATCAGCTCGCATGCAAGACAGAGTTAGGAAAACAGAATATAAAGCTAGAATACTATCGGACCACTCACCCCTGATATTGACAATAGAGTTAGAGGACATCCCTCCAAAAATGTATAGATGGAGATTAAACTCCATGCTACTTAAAAGGCAGGATTTAGAGAATTCATTGAACGACAAATTAAAATGTACTTTGAAATAAATACGGAATCAGTGAAAGGTAAGTTTATACTATGGGACGCAATGAAAGCGTTCATCAGAGGGCAAATAATAAGTTATGTAACTAAGATGAAGAAGGACTACAATCAGGAAACAGATCAGTTAGAAATGGAAATAGCAAATATAGAAAAAGAATTAGCAATGAAGGAAGACACAACTAAAAGAAGAGAATTGGCAGATAAAAAATAAAATATGAAACACTACAAACATATAAGGTGGAGAAGAACATAATGAAGACAAAACAGAAATATGAACTAGGAGGAAAAAATGCACAAAATTCTAGCGTGGCAGATTAAGACAGAACAAACTAAGAGAATGGTATTGGCATCAAGGAAATAAGACAAGCAAATCACATATAATCCAACGGAGATTAATGAAAACATCAGAGAATTCTACGAACAATTATATCAAACTGAAAACGAAGGGAAAGAAGACAAAATAGATGAATTTTTAACTAAAATTGAACTACCGAAATTACAAACAGAGCAACAAAATAAATTAACCGAACCATTTGAAATAGTAGAAATACAAGAGATAATAAAAAAACTACCGAATAATAAAACACCAGGAGAGGATGGATTCCCAATAGAATTCTATAAAACATTTAAAGATTTATTAATTCCTCCCCTCCTGGAAGTAATCAACCAGATTGATAAAACACAAAGCTTACCAGATTCATGCAAAACAGCAATAATTACAGTAATACCAAAGACAGGGAAAGATCCACTCGCACCAGCGTCATATAGACCAATATCTTTACTTAACACAGATTATAAGATAATAGCTAAACTATTAGCAAACAGATTAGCCGACTATGTACCAAAAATAGTAAATCTAGACCAAACTGGATTTATTAAAAAAGACGAACAACAGACAATATTTGTAAATTTATTAACTTAATTCATGCAGTAGAAGGAAATAAAACTCCAACAGTAGCGGTTGCTTTAGATGCAGAGAAGGCCTTTGACAGAGTAGAATGGAATTATTTATTCAAAGTACTACAAAAATTCAGCTTACCAGAGAAATATATTAATTGGATTAAAGCATTATATAAGGGACCATTGGCGAAAGTAACAGTAAATGGATATATATCAAAACAATTTAACTTAAGCAGATCAACAAGGCAGGGATGCCCACTATCTCCCTTATTGTTCGCGTTAGCCATAGAACCACTAGCAGAACTGATAAGAACAGAAAATAAAATAAAAGGGATAAAAATAAAAGACAAGGAATATAAAATCAGTTTATTTGCAGATGACGTTATAGTATACTTAGCAGAACCAGAAATATCAATAAAAGAATTACATAAGAAATTGAAGGAATATGGAGAAGTGTCGGGGTACAAGATTAACGCAAATAAAAGTGAAGCAATGCCAATGAATAATGCGGATTTCTCAAAATTTAAGAAAGAATCACCATTCAGATGGCAAACGCAAGCAATGCGATACCTAGGTATACAAATAAATAAAAACCTCGGCCATCTATATAAACTCAATTATTATCCACTAATGAAAAAATTACAAGACGACTTAGAACATTGGAAAGACTTACCACTAACACTAATAGGAAGGATAAACTGTATTAAAATGAACATTTTTTTCAAGGATACAATACCTATTTCAGGCATTGCCAATACACTTGACAGAGAAATTCTTCAAGGAGTTAAAGAAAATAATAAGGAAATTTTTATGGAAAGGGGGGAAACCGAGGATAGCACTAGATAAATTAATAGAATGGTATAAACAAGGAGGCTTACAACTGCCAAACTTTAAAAATTATTATAGAGCCGCACAATTAAGGTACCTATCAGATTTTTATGAAACAAGGGAAAAGCCAGATTGGACTAGATTAGAACTAGATAAAATAGGGGAGAAGATACCTGAACATATATTATATAAATGGGATGAAAAATTGGTACAATGTAGGAATTCTCCAGTATTACGTCATCTGCTCAATATTTGGAAGAAGATTCATGTAGAAAGGAATAAAACAAATTACCAACTTCCAAAACTGATACTGACGCAAAGTCAGTTACTCCCTTTTACAATAGATAACCTTTCCTTTAGAGAATGGGAGAAAAAAGGGATCAAAAGAATAGAAAATTCCTTTTTGGGAAATAAATTATTATCCTTTGAACAAATGAAGGATAAATATAATATAACTCACGATACAGTGTTGGCATACTACCAACTGAAATCCTACTTGAAGGACAAATTGGGAAGCAGTCTGAGGTTACCAGAGGGAAGTAATTTTGAATATGTGATAACAGACACAATGATAATCAAAAAATTTATAACAAACATGTATATTAAACTACAAGAAAAGGAGAATGAGGAAACAAATGGTAAAACTAAACAAAAATGGGAACAAGATCTAAACATAAAGATAAAGAAGGAAACATGGGAGAAGTTATGCTCAGGAAACTGAGAAATACAATAAATACGAGGTTACGTATGATACAATATAACTGGATACACAGGCTATATATTACACCTCAAAAGTTAAATAAATGGGACCCAACAGTATCTGACAGATGTTTTTGCTCTAAAAAGGAAATGGGAACAACAATTCATGCAATTTGGACATGTGAGAAAGTGAAAAAATTTTGGGAAGATCTAAACCAGATATTAAATAAAATCACAAAAAGCAATATACCAAAAAACCCAGAGATCTCCTCCTAAGTAACATAAAAAACAAAGAATTTGGACTTGATTTGGATGGTGCACAAAAAAGATTTATGATAGCCCTAGCTATAGCAAAAAAGTGTATTATGTCAGCCTGGAAATTAGAAGATAACTTGAGAATACAACAATGGTATATAGAAATGAATAAATGTATTCCATTAGAAAAAATAACCTATAATTTAAGAAATAACATTACAATATTTGAACAAATATGGGAGCCATACATGAAACACAATAGAGAAAACCTACCGTGGACATCTACCACCTAAAATGACAGGAGAAGAGAATGAAAAGAACTGACTCAGTGGAATTTCTTGTTTATTTTTATTGAGTGACAAAATTGTTTGACGGGTTTAATGTATCTTATTTTCTGAACTTTAAATAAATGGGAGGGGAGGGAGGGATGGAGGGAGGGAGGGGAGGAAGGAAGAGGGGGGAGAAAACGACACTGTATATATTTGAAAAGGAAAATGTATGTATCTTGATCAATATGGTTTATAGTGTGAAAAATAAAAAATTTAAAAAAAAGACATTTAGACAAACATATAATATGGTAAACAGGCTCTTTAGGCCCACGATTCCGTGCCACCCAACTTAGAAACCTGGTACGTTTCAAATGGTGGGTATTAACTGGGGGAACCTATGCAAATGTATAGTCCCACATCATCCTGATTTGGAAATATGTTTGCCATTCTTTTGTCTATATTTCTGGAACTCCGTCCCCTACAGCACAGTGGGAATACTCCAGGACTGGTGGTTCAGGAAAATAGTGTGAGCAATTTCAATGGATTGGGAAAGCGTTGATCTTGATGAGGACCCCACATCCCGAAACCTGAACAATGATAGTTTGTGGGGCCCTGGCCTGAGGGTGAATGCAGACACCAAGCTTGCATACATGTCTGTTGCACCATTCAGTAAAGCAGGGGTGGCCAAACTGCAGCTCACGAGCCACATGTGCCCGTTTGACTTGTAATATGTTGGCTGAGAGAAGAATCATACAAGCCGGTTGCTCACAGCATTAGTGTTAGTGGGCCTGGCTTGTGATTGCGACTCTCAGACATCTGAAGTTTATCATATATGGTTCTTGCATTAAGCAAGTTTGGCCACCCATGGAGTAAGGTCATTTTCCTGTACTATTCCCATATCCTGCAAATCCTAACATGTTTAAAAATGTCAACCTCTGTTCAAATATATGTAGCTAGTTCCCACACCCTCTTGGGTCGAGGTTTTCTGGAAGATGCAGAGGCTCAGGGAGACTAGTTTCATATCTCTCTCTCTGTTAAAATAACCTGCGGCCAACATGAAGTCCAGAGGGGTAAGGCCAGTTCTTGCCTGTTGTCCTTTCCTGTTTATGTGGTGAGAGAGCTGTGAATGCCATTGTACATCTCAGCAAGTAATACCACTGTGTGATCTGTGATTGGTGTGTAGAAAGGTCAGCAGCTCCTGCAGTTACCAAGGAAACTGCCTCCTGGGGCAAGACTGATAAATGTAAAAGGCATTTAATTCTTATTTCCAATGAATCTGATTCGTGCGTCACCTGTCCCTGCTGCCCACCTCCCCCACCCACAACCCCATTTGCATGATGGAGCTTTGGCCAGTTTGGATCGATTGGCTTTATTCGCACTGTTTCAACATTCCCACTTCTGGACCATGCAGCAGAATTATTCTGAGCATGGTAAAATCCTTCTTGATTGGAAACTGGGTGATGCACTCGTCAGAGACCATTCAGCCCAACATCTGTACTCACTTTTTGAAAATTAGTCCTCTCCTTGACTCTTAATCTCACTGGCTTCTCTGGATATTAACCCAGTTCCTCCTCAAAGATTCCTGTTGAGTCTGTTTCCGTGCCCTTTTTGTGGCGTGATTCCAGATCACATCTCATTGTGTTTATTTCTTCAAAAATTCCTTGCCTCCTGTCTGGTTCTCTTGTGGGCTACTTACATTTGACGCCCCTGGTCACTGAGACACCTGCCACTGAAAATGCTTTCTCTTGAGTTTATCAAACCCTTCTTGATTTTGAGCTGTTAAATCTGCTGTCAGCACTTGAGTCTCTTTGTGTAGCAACAGGAGGAGGTATAATGTGCCAGCTCTATATCCCCTTCATTTCTAAGGGAAAGTGGCATCCTCTCCCAGTCTCAGGACACACTCCTACACAAGGACTTCTCACAATCTTCAACACAGCATCGCTAATCTATGCCTGGAAATGGCCATTGACACCCTTCCTGTAGGAATGCCACTGCAGTGAAGGATGGCTGAGTTGTTCTACTTTTGATGTCTGGAAGTCTGACTTTCTCGTAATGGAAACCCTAAGGACCAACATATTCTCCCTCCCTTTCTCAAGAGTTCCAGTTAAGGTTAAATGCAGAAGGAAGCTAGCTATTTTTAATAGGAAAGAATTGAGAATTTCAACAACTTTCTATTTCTTATTTTGAATTTCAATATTGTCACTTTCTTTGGCTGAAACAAAGAGTGTTTATTTTTGAAACATAACAGAGGTGTAGGTCAATGGGTGTAAGTTGGGGAGCACAGACTCATGGGCCGAAATGGCCTGTTACTGAACTGCATGTCTAAAATAAAGAGTGGGTTCATCTTTCTGGAGTGCAGAATGTAACCAGCAATTGTACTTTTTATTCCTGCTTGCCTCATCAGGAGAGACCTCCTTCTTTCCCCTGTCTGCTGTTACCTGCAGAAACATACATGAGCCTTCCTCATCAGGAGAAGCTCAGCACACAGGAGATGTCTGTTTAAAATCACCTCATTACCTCCTGCTTCTTCCTTGGGCCAGTCCCTCCAGGTCTAGGATAGCTTGCTTCCATTGCTTTCCTGGCGTTTGGAGGATGCTGATAGGACCAATGCACAGACTGCCATGTGTATGTGTGTGTGTGTGTGCTCCTTCCTACATTTGAAGTGGGTTACAAAGTGCCCCTACTGGAGATAGTTGTGCTTGGTGCCACCAGATGAGTGACTGCTGTTTGGACAGGCATGGGCCAAGATGCCACGACTGGAGGTAACAAATTCTAGCCACGTACCATTTAACTTAATGGCGTTATACCTGGAAATGAAAGGTTTAAATGTTGAGGTGTTGGAATTTCTGGGGGAGAGTAGCCCTGAAGGTAAAAAGCTTCATTGTGGGTAGCAAAGCAGGCATGAGGGCCTGGATGGTTTATTCTTTTCCTTCTTCAAAAAGAGTAGAAAGTCCAGGGTGTTTGTTTGGGAGCTAGAGTATTTAATTCTTCAATTTTAAAGTCCTTATCCTTGCTTTTGAATTCCCATATACCCTCAGCCTCCCTGTCTCTGAAATTTCTAGTTTGTAATCTCCAATTTCATTCATTCCTCCATTGATGACCATGCTTTCAGGTGACTGGGTCAGGTTTGAATTCTCTCCCCACACCTGGGGTGACACAGTTAGTGCAGAGCTGTTACAGCGCCAGCGATTGGGACCAGGGTTCGAATCCCATGCTGTCTGTGAGGAGTTTGTATGTTCTCCCTGGTTCTGTGTGGGTTTCCTCCGGGTGCTTCAGTTTCCTCCCACCTTCAAAACCTGTGTGGTTTTAAATTAATTGGGGAATTAGGACAGCATGGGTTCGTGGGCCAGGAGGGCCTATTACCATGCTGTATGTGTAAATTTAAAATCTTAATTTTAAGAAGTCGTGGAGTTATACGGAATGGAATTGGGCTCCAGCCCGACTTGTCCCGGCCAACCAAATAGACTATCAGAGCAATTCCTATTTGCCTGCATTCAGTCCATATCGCTCTACGTGTACCTGTCTCAATGTATTTTACACGTAATTGTATCTGTCTCGACTGTTCCCTCTGGCGGCTCATTCCTTACACTCACCCACCCATCCTCTGTGTGGGCAAGTTTCCCCTCATGTCCATTTTATACCTTCCCCCCCCCCCGCCCCACCCTAAGTCTATATGCTCTAGTTTTATGAAGTTCCTAACACAACAGGTAGATGCAGCCATGACTGAGCGTGTCCAGTGTGCCAGTTCGAGGTTCTCTCTGTTACTCCTGGACTGCCTTCCATAACTCGGAAAGGCTGTCATGTGACTATGGTGCAGTGTACTGTGAAATGAGGCAAGATTCCTAGCTCCCCAGGGGGGTACTTGGATTTACCACAATGCAGCAAGGTTAGAGGACACTTAATTCTCCTGTCAATGAAAGGCTAGGTGGAATCCTTGGTTTGTTCAAATCCTGTCGTTTTGAGATAAAGCTGATGCAGGTTTTCAAAATTAATCAGATTTGCTTGTAGGATTAATAGCTGGAAACCATTCCAGATCTTGCCTTGTTTGGACATATATAAAACAAGGGGAAGATGTCTGGAGGGAGGGGAAGATGTCTGGAGGGAGGGGAAGATGTCTGGAGGGAGGGGAAGATGTCTGGAGGGAGGGGAAGATGTCTGAAGGGAGGGGAAGATGTCTGGAGGGAGGGGAAGATGTCTGGAGGGAGGGGAAGATGTCTGGAGGGAGGGGAAGATGTCTGGAGGGAGGGGAAGATGTCTGGAGGGAGGGGAAGATGTCTGGAGGGAGGGGAAGATGTCTGGAGGGAGGGGAAGATGTCTGGAGGGAGGGGAAGATGTCTGGAGGGAGGGGAAGATGTCTGGAGGGAGGGGAAGATGTCTGGAGGGAGGGGAAGATGTCTGGAGGGAGGGATAAGCTGTAGGAAGGAAAGGCAGAGGAAGGCAATGCTAGTATTACCATGAAAAGTAGTGAAGTTAAAAAATACTGCAGATGCTGGAAATCTAAACTAAAAACAGAAAATATGCAAGATTCAAGAGGTCAAGCTGTATCTGTGGAAGGAGAAACAGTGTTAATGTTTCAGAACTTGTAAGGAGATATAAGAAGTGGGGTGGGGTGGGGGTGAATATTTCTGATCCAGACAAGTCAACTTGTACAGCAAGTAGAGTAATATTGATAAAGCATAGGCAGTGATGTTATAATGACTCAAGTAGTGTAAGGTCCATTCAAGAGTCTGATAACTGCAGGAAGAAACTCATTGAATCTGGAGGCTGGAGTTTGCACGCTCATATAGGGATGGAATGGGGAGAGAGTGTGAGTGGGGTGGGCTGGCAGTCCCAAGACTGAGCCAGTGGAGGGAGGTTAGTCTGTGTGATCACAGCTCCCTGTGGAGATGGAGCTCGTCTGTTCAGTGTCCTTCCATATTGCCACAATTAATCGCCAGCTCATGATACATTGGGGTTCCATCTCACCCTCTGCGCTCTGTGCATTGTTAAAGAGGTCTCAAGACCAGGGCAGGGATGAGGGTGACTGGATCTCAAGGGTTGTGCCAACGTACCAGCATACTGGGAGATTTTTGCATCTGTTGATCTGCATCCACACTGCCCATGCTGTGTGCCACTCGTCAGAAATGGTGGCAGCTCTGGCTAGAAACATTGCCTTTACCTAAGGGGTAAGGCTGACCAGAATGCTCTGAGGGTTCATGATGGGAGGGGCAGCTGGGTCTCTTCTCTCCCTGGTTGATGGAGGGCATGGCTTGCCAGGATGTGCCTGTTAGATAGCATCACCACAGGTTTAAGTGGGTGGGGAGAAAGGGCAGGCCATGGGTGCAGATGTCACATTGCAACATTCCTCTCTGCTTTCTTTCAGGATGGACTACTTATCCTTCACTATGGGCTTGTGCGATCCCAGAAGTGAAGTTGGGGCACTCCTGCAGTCCAACATGGTGGGACCATTTTCAGCCACGAGATGTGGCACCTGCAGACTGGTGCTCTTGGAATATCCAGAATGAATCCAGGGATCTGGAGATTGGCCCTGCACAATTCAGAAGCTGCTCATTGACTCCAGTGTGAGTGGAGGGATTGGCTGCAGATGGATCTATGGATAGAGGTGACCACAGACCAGACTGGTGAAGGATCACTCCCTGGGACTGACCACAGGACAGATGGGTGAGGTGTCACTCCCTCACTGACCCAGGGAGTGATACCTCACCCATCGGGACTGATCACAGGACAGATGGGTGAGGTGTCACTCCCTGAGACTGACCACAAGATGGACAGGTGGGGTGTCTCCCTGAAACTGACCACATGATGGACAGCTGGGGTGTCACTCCCTGGGACTGATGATAGGATGGACAGGTGGGGTATCGCTCCCTGGGGCTGACCACAGGATGGACGGGTGGGGTGTCACTCCCTGGGACTGACCACAAGATGTATGGATGGGTGTCACTCCCTGGGACTGATGACAGGATAGACAGGTGGGGTGTCACTTCCTGGGACTGACCACTGTGTGATAACTGTTATTCTCTGTGGCCGGTGTCAACATTCAAATTTTGATTTTGTACAGCTTGTTTTGCTAAATGTTCAGCAGACTTTTAACAATATTTTTCTCCAATGTGTAAAATTCTTTGCTAATTAAAATTTGGGATGATGTAGTTAATTATACAAAACTTGGTTATTTGACTTTGAAAAGTTTTGATGTTTATGTCCTCTCCCACCCCACCCCCCAATACTGTCCCACCAGACACTCCCAGGGATGGGACAGCATAAGTCAGGCAAAAGTGAGCTGAATGCAGAATAAATCCCTCTGCACTGTACCACAGAGCTCTCCTGGAAGACATTCTGCACACGGAGCTGGAACCAATACAACCAGTGCAGTGGGTCCTACGCCTACAGTAATTGATAGACTCAAGCTCACCTGATTCAGTGAAGATGCACAAAACAAACCTGGGAAAATTGAGGTCTCTTCTCTGGAAAGGTCAGTGTGGATTTGAGTGGCTGGTTGTCTTTAATTCTGGGGTCTGGATCATTGTATGGGGGGGGGGGGGTGCTTGGGCTAATGGCTCTGTACAGACTGTTCACCTCGAGAGTCAACTCCGATCCTGTTGAAACAGAACCTGTTGAACGAAGCCCCTGAGGGTAGTGCGAGACCCATTTAAAGTTTATATTTAGCCAGAGATTAAATCAAGTGAAGCAGTCATAGATGGAAGATTCCTGAAGCACCACTTGGGCTTCCAGAAGCGGATCGACCCAGAATGAGTTCCAAACACCCGCAACTTGCGTTTTATTGATGGTGAAAGGATTTGGCAGCCTGACCTCCTGGTTGTTTGGAGAAAGCTATAAACAGAGCAGTGGAGAGATGTATGTCCGTCCCTGTCAATGCTCCTGTCTGTAACACGCCAGGAGACATCCCGAGTCAGGTTGAATCAGCTGATGTGCAAACTCCAGACTTTTTTTATTCCACATCATTGCTCCTTCTGGCTCCTTCTCAGCTGGGTCAAAAGGTGAGAGCATTTTGGACATAACTTTCCTGCGCTAAGGCCAGTTTGTATTACTTGGCCCCACTCAATAGTAAAGTGAGTTCAGGTCAACAGTGCCCTCAGAAAGGGTAAGAGCAGAGGGGGCGGTGTGGATGGAGGACCAGAGGGAGAGGTGGAGGCAGAGCAGCAGGGAGGCTGGAATGGGCGTTGAGGGCAGAGGGGGAGATGAGGATGGAGGGGCCGGTGAGGGCAGAGGAGGGGCCGGTGAGGGCAGAGGAGGGGCCGGTGAGGGCAGAGGAGGGGCCGGTGAGGGCAGAGGAGGGGCCGGTGAGGGCAGAGGAGGGGCCGGTGAGGGCAGAGGAGGGGCCGGTGAGGGCAGAGGAGGGGCCGGTGAGGGCAGAGGAGGGGCCGGTGAGGGCAGAGGAGGGGCCGGTGAGGGCAGAGGAGGGGCCGGTGAGGGCAGAGGAGGGGCCGGTGAGGGCAGAGGAGGGGCCGGTGAGGGCAGAGGAGGGGCCGGTGAGGGCAGAGGAGGGGCCGGTGAGGGCAGAGGAGGGGCCGGTGAGGGCAGAGGAGGGGCCGGTGAGGGCAGAGGAGGGGCCGGTGAGGGCAGAGGAGGGGCCGGTGAGGGCAGAGGGAACATTGAGGGTGGAGGGGATGGCAGTGGGGGCAGAAGGAATGGCAGTGGGGGCAGAGGGGACGACGAGGGAGGGAGCAGAGGGGACAGTGGGGGCGGAGGTGAGGACGGTCTTTATCTTCCAAGTACCATGGTAATGCCAGCTCTGGGTGGCCTGGGAATGTTAACACTGGGAGGGGATGGCCTGTTGGGAAATTTCGGCTCCGGGCCAAGCACTTCATTCTACTGATCAGCAATTATATTACAAATATAGATTTTGGAAAGTGTATGGTCATGCACTTTGGTAGAAGAAATAGATGGGAAGACCATTATTTGGGTAGAGAGAACATTCAAAATTTGGAGGTGTAAAGGGACCTGAGAGTCCTTGTGCAGAATACCATAAAGGTTAACCTCCTGGTTGAGTCGGTGGTGAAGAAGGTGAATGCAATGTTGGCATTTATTTATGGAGAAATAAGAGACAAGAGCAGGAATGTAATGTTGAGACTCTATGCAGCACTGGTGAGACATTGCTTGGAGTACTGTGTACAATTTTGGATGCTGTATTTGAGAACAGACTTGCTGGCGTTGGAGAGGATTCAGAGATTTACCAGAATTATACCAGGAATGAAAGAGTTGATTTTTCAGCTCTTGAACTGTACTCGTTGGGAGTACAGAAGGATGGGGGTGGGGTGGGGGGATGGCGGTGTGGGTGGTGGGGAAGAACCTCATAGAGACATTTCAATTACTGAAAGGCCTGGCAGAGTAGATGTAGCAAAGCATTTTCCCATGGTAAGATATTATTGGATAAGAGGGGACAACTTCAGGGTAAAAGGGTGCCAATTTAAAAGAGAAATGGAGAGTAATTTCTTTTGTCAGAGGATTGAATCTGTGGAATGTGTTGCCACAGGCAGCTATGGAAGAGAGGTCGTTGGGTGTACTTAAGACAGAAATTGACAGGTATCTGATTAGTCAAGACATCAAATGTTACGGGAAATGGAGCTGAGTTGGAGAATGGATCAGCACATAATAGAATGGCAGAACAGACTCGAAGGGCCTACTTCTGTTCCAATATCTGATGAAATCCCTTTCACAAACCAAGGTTGTCACTAAAGCAGATGTGGAATTTAAATTCTGTTAATAATCCAGAATAAATTAGTTACTGAGACAACTGATTGGTCATGGTTACCACCAAACTATGAGTTGTTTGATCTCCTGAAGGAGCACGTAGGTGACTGGGTCAATGTGCCTCATCTACTTTCTCTCCTCCTATCCCTTGTTCCTCTCATCTACAGGATCCATTGATCTTGGCTATGAATGAACGGTTGCTGAGCTTCCAGAGTTTTCCGAGGTAGAGCATTCAAGATTCATCATCTTGAGTGAGGAAATCCAGTCCTAAATGGTCCCATCCTCAGTTGGAGTAATCACTGGTGCCAGAGGAAGTACTTACCCTGCATCCAGTTTGTTGAGCCCTTGAGATCACCCTGTTTTCCTTTGAACACATAAGGAGCCTGTTGCAGGCTTGCTGTCCCATGGACCGGTCTGGCGAATATTCAGTGTGATCCTGCTCTACCCTTTCGATAAGGAGTCCCAAACTGTGCACACTCCAAGTGTCATCTCACCAAAGTCCTGTACACTTGTAGTGAGGTATCTTTTCTCTTGTACCCAGTCTTCTTGCAGTGAAAGCCAATGCAGCATCAGTTTTCCAATTTGCTAGTTGGCTGAGAGGTCTGATAAGGGGTATGATTGGTAAAGGAAAGCTGTTCCAGCCATTAACTGATTCAAGGTCCAAATTTAAAGCGATGGGTATTAAGGCTGTGTGAGGCTGCGGGGAATGGGACCAATGGATTGTTGTGACATCCTCAAAACTTCCACCTGTCCATTTATGTGCCCCAAGAGCATACAGTACAGGCCCTTTGGCCCACAATGTGCTCACCTATAGAAACCTATTCCAGATTCAGTCTAATCCTTCCCAACCTATAGCCCTCTATTTTTCTTGCACCATTTGTGTTGAACAACTCTTCCCATAGTCTGCTACACTTACACTCTGGTCCATTAATCTTACTGTGAGGTGGACGAGA
The DNA here is from genome assembly GCF_036971445.1 of Narcine bancroftii. Lineage (NCBI taxonomy): Eukaryota > Metazoa > Chordata > Chondrichthyes > Torpediniformes > Narcinidae > Narcine > Narcine bancroftii. Next base: position 29,601,965 of record NC_091478.1, on the reverse strand, counting down.
GGCTTCAGATGCTGGCATCTGACACCAAAACACAACTTGGAGGAACTCACCAAGTCAAGCGACATCAGTGGGACAGAAAGAATGGTTGAGGTTTCAGGTTGGATCCTTTCATCGTCTTTCCTTCAATGTAAGCTCTGGTGTTTTCTTCCTCAAGCCCCAACTCTTCTCTGAGAATTCCTTGCATTCCATCTTTATATAACTAAAGGTTTGGTTGCTGACCTCGTGTCTCCCACCAGCATTTGGAATCCAGTTTTATCCAAAATATTCCTGCGTTGCCCCTCGGCATTAATTTAATGTTGGGTAAGCACAAAGGGGAAAGGAGGTTTGAGAGATGTTTATTTTTTTTAATACTGCATAAGCAACAGCCCAGGCCTACTGGTGGAAGTCCTGGTCAGTTGTTTCTCTGGTGCAGAGCTGTGAAGAGCAACTGGCCCTATTCATGTTCTATTAACTTATCAATGGTGGAGCTGCATTAAAATGGAAGGTTTTTCACAATTTTAACATGGCAGTGCCATTTGGTCCAAGACAGGGGGAGAAGGAAGACCTTGTTTTGAGTAAGGGTGTGTTCTGAATATAGAGTGGGGGTCCTGAATCTAGAGGGAGTGTCTTGAAGCAAGAAAGAAAGTCCTTACTTGAGAGAGGGAGCAAGTCCTCAATTGAGGGAGAGAACAGGTCCAAGAGGGAGAGTCCTGAATCCAGAAAGGGAGTGCCCTGAATTGAGAAAGAGCAGTGGAAAAAGATGGGGGAGGTGAAATGTGTTGGGGTGCCTCATGCTTAGGTGGTGAGGTGCTCAGACGAGGGAATAAACTAAGAGGAAGTCTGAGTCTGAAACTCCCTGAATACAGTTACCATGGATGTCATCTGTGCTAATTCTTCACAATTTAACAGCAGCAGCTTTTCTCAAGGGAGTATGCTGAAACATTCAGAGCACCAGGCAGGAACAGTGAAATGTTTACTGCAGCTGAGACCTACTATGCAGGGAGTAGTGCTTTATTCCCTGGGCTGTGACACTATGTGGGCAGGGCTGGTGTTTATTGCCCACTCCCAGCCTCAATATTTGGTGCTGGCAGGACATCCGAGTGAGGGTGCTGGTGGGGAGGGTTCTGTTCTCTCAAAAAAAAAAAATTCGTGTCCGGACAACTTTTTCCTAACTGAAGATGAATGCTAATTCTCCAGGAATTATGATCCACATTTGATCCATATTCCAACTTCTAGGTTTTTTAAAATCTAATAACTTTTGATTTGGAGTGAGAATTTCCTTTTCCTGCTGCCAGGTTTTGAAATTGAACTATTGAGTGTGATCCGGGAAACGAAACATCCTATTATCATCGACTGATCGATCAGCTGCTATTTGCTTCAGCACATCGGCTTCACATTAATTGATTCCCCCGGGTGCAGAAAATCCCCCACCTGCAACTCACCCTTCACTTTAAACCCGTGGCACTTTAATTCCCGGACACGAATTTTTTTTTTTTGAGAGAACAGAACCCTCCCCACCAGCACCCTCACTCGGATGTCCTGCCAGCACCAAATATTGAGGCTGGGAGTGGGCAAACCATCCTTGATATTCCACATTTGAAAGCAGGAAGTGAACTGATTCTTGCATTGAAAGTGAGACCAGGAGCCTGTGGAAGATTATCCTGAGTAATCAAAGTCAGACCAAGCACACACACCAGCCCTCTTCTCTCCTGACAACATCTTTCCCCAGAGGGTGGTAGTAGATGGAACATAGAGTGTTCTGAGAAATGCCAGATGAAGTTCAATCTGGATAAGTGTGAAGTGATGGCCTTTGGAAAGTTGAATTTCAAGGCAGTGTATGTGGCAGGATTCTCAACACTGTGGAGGAACAGAGGGATCTTGGGGTCCAAGTCCATAGATCCCTCAAGGTTGCATGAAAGTTGATAAGGAGGTGTAGGGGACCTGAGAGTCCTTGTGCAGAATGCACAAGGTAGGGGGATTAAGTTCAAGGACTGTGAGGTAATGTTGCAGCTCTATAAAACACTGATTAGAACAGAGTTCTGGTCACATCTTTACAGGAAGGATGTGGACACTTTAGAGAAGGTGCAAAGGAGATTTACCAGGATGCTGTCTGGGGATTGGAGAACATTTCTTGTGAGGCAAGGCAAGCAGCTAGGGTTTTTCTCTTTGGAGCAACAATGGGTGAGAGGTGACTCAATATAACTCAGCATAACATTAGGAGGGGCTTGGAGAGGGTGGACAGCCAGCACCTTTTTCCTGGTGTGACAAAATAACATACCAGAGAACATCTGTTTAAGGTGAGTGGAGGAAAATTCAGGGGAAGATTTCAGAGAATTTTATAGATTTATACACACACAGTGAGAGGTTGGTGTTTGGAATACATTGGAGGCAGTGGTGATGAAGGCTGGTACAATCAGGACACTTACACACAGGCAAATGGATGTAAGAAAAGTAAAGGGCTGAGGAAAAGTGATAAGAAAATTATCTTGTACTGGAGTGGGTTTACATGGGTCAGCACAACATTGTGGGCTGAAGGCCCTGTATTGTAACATTTTAGTCTGGCTGGAAATGGATCACCTTCAAGTTGTAACGTACCACAGATTTTCCTCATTCACAGCATGGCTACTGGAGATGGCTTGAAGTGGTTAAAATGTTAATTTTATACAAAATCAGTTTCTAATGTACAGTTTGAGGCTTTAATGGAACAAGGGAGGGATCTCCTCCTGTCCAGACACCAGGACTGGGCAAATTTCACATTGGTGCATAATTGCAGGAACAGTTCTTTGGAAGAGCACCAACCAAGCTCCTCATCCTGTGTCAGCATTGTTGCTCAATTATTAGATTCAAAAGCAGACACAACTAGGTTCAGTTCTGAGTTTATTTACAGTAAAGTAGGTTGTGGAATGCAAGTAATTACTGGTTCTCTCTAACCAACAAGGGATTGTGTCCCTCCACCCTTTAAACATCACAGCTAGACAAAACACCAACATTTTTCAACTGGCACCGACCGGCACCATCTCAGGTGCTGGCTTCATTAAGGTGATTCTCAGCCAAGGGCAAGGTGTGCTGGGATGGCGAGATGAGCCTGCAGAGATTGGGTCACACAAACTAACTTCTAGGCCACACAATTACACAGGACAGAGTAATTCCAGAAACAATTCTGTGCTCCTGATGGACATGACAAATGCACCAAAGCCCACGAGGGTGAAATCAACTACGTGCTGGCTTTCTTGGAGCATATCTAGTTCTTGCAGCTCAGTACTGCATCAGGACAGGTCATTCACTACACTGATTTCATCAGGCAGGATTGACATCTAACCCTAAGGAGGGAAGAGACTGAAATTCCCACCCATGGTGGACATTTCAGAAGCTTGGCAGTTGATCTACTCTGGGTGGAGGGGAGGGTGGATTCAAGGTCCTGTAACCTTTGGAGGGTTGCTCTTTTCCATTTTCTTGCCATTTAAATTTTGCTCCTCTCGGTCAGCTTTCTTGGTGGATACGATGGTTTCTTCAATGATTTCCTCATAAGCCTCTGCTTTTTGTTTTGAGGATTTCTCTGCAGTTTTCAGGCCCACTTCCTGGTCTTGCTTGGAGGTAACAGTGGTGGTGCTCTTGGAAATGGTGGTGAAATGGGGCTGAGCTGGGGCCAAGAGGCTGGAGCTATTGGTGAGTGAGAAGTTAGTAACGCTGGTGCCAAGCCTGGACTCCTCTCCTTCGAGCAGCTTCCTGCAGAACAAGTCAGTCATAGAGTCAAGTCTCGCAAGTCTTGTTGCTCAGCAACTGACTCACTACATCAATGAAGGCAATGGACAGGACAAACCTACCCACGTCGGGGGAGGATTGGACAGTCCGACCAGGTCTTGATGGAATCAGTGGTCAGGTTCAAGGAAATTAGGCAAGGATATCACAACAGGGAACGGTGTCCAATCGACAGATCAATGCAAGTTTTCTTGGCAATTTTATTTTCTGGCAACAGTGCCACTTACATGACCAGTTACACCCTCATGAGAGACCAGACCTACCAGGACACATGCCAGGTTTAAGCAGGTGATGATCTGTTCCTCCTGCTCCTGAAGCAATTTCCACACAAGCTGGCATGCCTTCAACCTCAGGATGTTCCTCGTGCAAGTAAATGCACACACGGACAGGCCAACGCTGGCTTTGCCAGTGACACCCACATCCTGTCAATGGGAGTGCTCACTCTGGGTATTTCTATGATTAGACAATCAAAACAGCTCTGCTCAGATCTCTTCCCAAAAGTTATCATTTCAGGGGATGGGGCAGAAAATCATCAGCTCAATGCAAGATTGAACCCCTACACCACCTGTACAGCGAGTGGCACTGATTGGTTGCATGACCAGGCCAGCATTGGCCTGTCAGGTTCTGTATCCAAAGTCTCCCTCCCTTTTTCTTAGCAGGATGGTTCACAGTCTTACCTGTAAGCAGCAATTTCAATGTCCAAGGCCATTTTCACATTCAGGAGATCTTGGTACTCCCGGAGGTGACGGGCCATTTCAGATTTTGTGTTCCTCAGCTCATCTTCCACCTGGCTGATTGCATCCTAGTAGACAAGATAGAGAGAGGAACACTTCTGTCAATGAAACTTCAGACCAGACAAAACAGATTTACTGCAAATGGTACAACACACCAGCTACTCAATGTCATGCTCCAGTATGATGACATGCAGCATGCAGGGTTGTGGAGGGTTGGTGAGGACGCAGCTACAATGGGACAGAATTCCCTGTACGACTCAGTGGAGTACAAGATGCTAGCCGAAATATGTATAAAGTTCAGATGATCAAAGACCAGTCAGCAAGATGGCGGCATTCAGCCTTCCTACCGAATCCCTTCCACCATCATGAGCCCAAGGTACTTCGTGACTCCGTATCTAGTGCTCAATTCCAAATCAAAATTCTCCATCCTCTCAGGTCTGGTATGTTATCTTCCAGTTTAACGCTCACCGTCGGGTGGCAATCATCTCCCATAACCCACCCATGCGTGTTTAAAAATCTTCTAGATCAGGCACATTATAATTTAACACTGCATCTGGTCAGCCTGTAAAAGCACCTGAAGGATAAATGACCAGAGGTGAACTTCTCCACAGTTTTCCCTACCCACCTCCCAATTCTCCATTACTTCAACAGACATGAATCTCACAGAGTAGGAAAATCCAGGATCAAATTAAGCCACGCACTTTCAATTCCCATCACCTGCCCAATCCCTGGTAAATTTTACATTGCAAATGTTTAACAGCATAAAGGGATATAACAGATTTGCAAGTTAACTTTTCTTCTATTCAATCTGGCTCTCCCTGCTCTGCTCGTGTTTGATGCGATGCTGCGGAGGGGAGCTTCAGTCTGTGCCTGACCCGGGGAGTGTGTGATGGGTGGTGCGTAGGGAGCTTCACTGTCCGTGGTGCTGAAGCCTCCCTCTCAGCACTGGTACCTGGTAGTTGGCGATCTCAGCGCCGTGGCGATCCTCCATCTCTTGCAGCTGCCGCTCCAGGGACTGGTTGGTGCCGCGCACCGCCTCCACTTCGATGGTGCGAGACTGTAGCTGGCGCCGGTACTCGCTCAGCTCCTCTCGGTTGGCCCGCAGCGCCTCGCTGCTCTTGGCCGCCGCCTCCGTCATGTCGGCGAACTTGGCCTTGTACCAGTCCTCGGCTGACTGTGTGTTGCGTGCCGCCAGGCTCTCGTACTCGATGCGGATGTCGCGCAACGCGGCTGTCAGTTCGGGGAGCACCGGCGCGGCGTCCACCTCGGCCGGCTGCTGCGCGGCTTGCAGCAGGAGCCGCAGCTCCTGCACCTCCTCGCCGTGCAGTTTGCGCTCGAAGCCCAGCTCCTCCAGCAGCGCTTCGGCCCGCTTCTCCAGCTCCAAGCGCGCCAGTGTGGCGCCGTCCACGTCCCGCCGCAGGGCCCGCGCCTCTGCCTCGGCCTGGCCTCGCAGCCGCTGCTCTTCGTCCAGCCTCAGGCGCGCCTCCTGCAGCTCCTGCTCAAGGCCGTCCCGCTCCAGCAGCGCCTGGCAGCGGCCCGAGTCCAGTTGGTCGGCGCGGGCCCGCAGCTCCCGTAGCTCCTGCTGGTAGAGGGCGGCGAGGCGCGGGGGCTCGGCCGCGCGCTGCCGCAGCGCCGTCAGTTCGGCCTCCAGAGCCCGGTTCTGCTGCTCCAGACCGCGCACTTTCTCGATGTAGACGGCGAAGCGGTCGTTCAGGCCCTGCAGCTGCTCCTTCTCGTTGGTGCGGCATAGGCGGAACTCGTCGGCCAGCCCGGGCAGCGGTGGCCCGCGGGATAGCGGCTGCGAGCGCAGCCCTCCGGCGCTGCGGAGCGGCGGGGCGCCGTAGCTGGGGAAGCGAGTCCCGGCGCGGGAGGCGTCGCCGAAGTGGCGCCGGTATGAGGAGGAGGAGGAGGCGGCGGCTCCGAGCGCGTTCGAGCCCAGGCTCATGGTGGCGGCGACTGAGCTCCGGGGCGGCGCGGCGCCGCTCTTATACAGGGTCGGCGAGCCCACCGCGGCTGCAGGAGGGGGAACTGTTGGATCCAGCTCCCCTCGCTGGCACCGAGGCTCGCCCCCACCCCCCCCCCCCCCCCCGTACCCTGACCCGCCCACCCCGCCATTCCCCTCGTTTACCCCGTCCCCTCCGCTCCCCTGCTTTTCTTGGAGGTTAAAATGTCACGCCCTCGGCAGCCTGTGTTTCAGCGCTCGAGTCTGTGCTTTTGCACCTATATCTGTGTTTGAGCGCCGGTCTGGGCTCGGATGCTGTTTGACCTGCCGAGTACCTCCTGCTTCTCCTTGTTCCGTGTCAGGACTGAAGCGGCTTGAATTAGGGCTGGAAATTCAGCACCTGGACAGCCCCCAGTTCAGTTGCTTCTTATTCAAGATTCCTTTATTGTCGTGTAATAGTACAGAATATGTAATATTACACGAAATGCCTTATGTCTGCCTTAAGACAGACAAAGAGTCGCCACGAGTATGGCCCGGTGTCAGAGAAGCAGAGTCCGTGGATTCGCCTCCAGCGCTCGTACAGCCTCTGCAGCCCTCACAAACTCCTGTTCCATCCATCAGAAACTCGAGCTCCAGATCCAAACCTCTTACAAAATCAGGAAGCCCCAAGTGCCCAAAGCCCTTTGGGAGCCCTTCTTGCCCTCAGCACCCTCTCGAATCTCCGTTCTGATACCTGATTTCCACTAGCCAGTCTCCAACAGCCCGCAGCCCGTTATGGTTCTCTGACTGCAAGTCGACAGCAGCCCGTGGCTGAGTCCCTCACTGGTCCGTCGTCGTGGTCACTGCCCTGTATGGTCATTTTCCATGCTTCTCAATGGAAGGAGGGGTCTCCCATTTTAGAGTGCCCTGAGCCAGTCTACTGCTTCGCAGAGATGCAACACCTTGAGGTCGCTACCAAGCACAGGTGCCGCCATCTTTGGCCCAGACCCCACAGTTGCAAGATTTTAGTTTCAATACAGCATTGGCTCCTCAAGCAGGCCATTTAACACCTGCATAGAGCCGCCAGATTTAAGACCAGACAGTTGAACCATTAGGAATAGCGCTGGGTCTCCGCTCTCTTGGGTCTGCAGCAGCAGGCTTATGTATTTATACCCATCAGGTCCTCAACTGGATTTAACATTGGCTGGACAGGAGAAGCCAGAGAGTGGTAGTGGATGATTTCTTCTCAGACTGAAGGCCTATGACTAGTGGTATGTCTCATCTGAATGATAATGTGGTAAATTGGATCAGCAAGTTTGCAGATGATACAAATATTGGAGGCGATGTGGACAGTGAGGAAGTTTTTCAGAGCTTGGAGAGGGATCTGGACCAGTTGGAAAAAATTAGCTGAAAAATTGCAGATGAAATTTAATGCAGACGAATGTGAGGTGTTGCATTTTGGAAGGACACACCAAGAAAGGACGATCACAGTAAATGGTAGGGCACTGAGGAGTGTAGTAGAACAGAGGGTCTGGGATTACAGATACATCATTCCCTGAAAGTGGCATCACAGGATAGAGTTGTAAAGAAAGCTTTTGGCAAATTGGCCTTCATAAATCAAAATATTGAGTACAGGAGATGGGATGTTATGTTAAAGTTGTATAAGACATGGGTGAGGCCAAATTATTGTGTGTAGTTTTGACACCAAACTACAGGAAAGATATCAAAAAGATGGAAATAGTGCAGAGAAGATTTACTCCGATGTTGCCAGGACTTCCAGGAACTGAGTTACAGGGAAAGGTTAAACAGGTTAGGACTTTATTCCCTGGAGCATAGAAGAATGAGGAAAGATTTTATCAAGTTATACAAATAATGAGGGGTATAGACAGAGTAAATGTAGGTAGGCTTTTTCCACTGAGGTTGGATGAGATACAAACCAGAGAACATGGGTTAAGAGTGAAAGGGGAAAAGTTGAGGGCGAACATGAGGGGGCACGTTTTCACACTCTCTAGTGGTGGGAGTGTGGAATGAGCTGCCAGCTTTAGTGGTGAATGTGGGCTCAATTTTAATATTTAAGAAAAGTTTGGACAGGTACATGGATGGGAGAGGTATGGACTTGGTATTGGTCAATGGGACTAGGCAGAAAAACAGTTCAGCACAGTCTAGAAGGGCTGCTTTTTGTACTGTAATGTTCTATGTTCTACTTAGTGAAAGATCCCCTCCTCAAGACTTTGGTCTGCTTCGACTGAGTTACATGTTACTGAGAGGATGTTTTGCATCTTATCAATCAGTGTATGCAGCAGAGTTAAGTTTGATTTGGCCAATCATGTACAGCACAGAGATGTGGACTGTACTGTTCTGTATTTATGGTTACATACCATCTTTCAGTAGCTTCCAGCAGCATCCCTCATTTCCATGGCAAACCCAGGATGGGAGCCATTGCTTCCCTCATTTCCATGGCAAACCCAGGATGGGAGCCATTGCTTCCCTCATTTCCATGGCAAACCCAGGATGGGAGCCATTGCTTCCTAGACAGGGCATTCAGCTCCTGAATTGGCATCAGTCGGGGAACATAAGGATGTGTTGCCACAATCTTGGCACTGGTTCCAAGAACCAACCCCATCTCTCTTTTGTTCCCTTAACTGACTTAACTTTGAGGAGAATCATATTTTAGAGGATGAGTTAAACACCTGATTGGTCATGTGCTATCTGGACCCATCATCACCCCTTCACTCTAGTCCCAGCACATATCGGCCCAGCCCCTGTAACCTCATGAAACACAGTGTACAGGATCAATGTATTTATGAGAAAGCTGAACAGTTGTCATGTCAATTTGGTTCAGGAAACTGGGAGGGAAGTTCAGGGAACAAAAATACCAGTGGTCCGGTGGGTCTGAATGGCCTGTGTAGCCCACAGCAGTGCCCAGAGACAGGTCGCAGGTGATCCGCACATTACCTGGCCATTCCTGTGATCTGTACCCAACCACAAGGTGTTAATTTTGCAGTAGAGTTGGTCAATTTCATCCACTTTGAACTGCCCAAAGTCAGGGGTTAAACTTCTAGGATTCCAGGCAGTTCTGCCTCACTGGAATCAGGCCAGATTCAGCGATCAGAAGCAGTCCTGGGAACTGGCAGGTTATCTGTTTCTGGGGTTTGGAAAATGATTCTAGCTTGAGCCATTCACTGGTCCTGAGATTGCAGTCCCTTTTACTCATGGATTCAACGATCTCCATTTTAAGATCTCTTACTCCCCCTAGTTTCAGTGATGTGTACGGGAAATCTGAGTTGCTCAGTACCCACTCTCTCTCACTTTTCACAAAATACCAATGAAAGTAGACTTTGGGAGGTGTGGGCGCGAATAGAGATCGGTAGCAACTGTTGCCTTGAGAAAAACGCCATGGTCACGATAGCTGTGAAGACTGTTACCCATCAACAGCTCGGTCCTGGAACAAGACGAGTACCGCTTCACTGTCGGAATCAGGCTGCAGCCATATCCAGAAGTGGCTGCCTCCACTGTATGCGGGGATGGATAGCATCTCCGTGGTCCCTCAGGAGCCATGTGCCACCCCACTCTGTGTTTACCACATCCACGGTAGTAGGCTGAGGGGAGGGATTGGAATTGGGCATCAGGAGATCCAGTGTAGGCCGAGGGGAGGGTTCAGAGTTGGGCGTCGGGAGCTTCGGTGTAGGCCAAGGAGAGGGTTCAGAGTCAGGCAACAGGAGCTCTGGTGACCAGAGCTCTTGACACCAAACTCCAAACGCTCCCCTGTTCCCTGTTAGAGTCAGGGCTGAGGAGGGTGCTCTGAAGGATGAGTTTGAGCAAGTGTCTTCTTGCTTCTCTTCCACGGGGATGGTGACAGCCACTCGACACCTTTAACTTTGGCTACTCCAGCTCTGGCCTGGGGAAAGCTGCTTGCTGATTTCATTCAGCAAATATTGGCCTTTGAAGTAGGCAGAGGGTTTTATTTTTAAATGGAAATGACTGTCGTGATTTTTTAAAGGTGTATATTACTTTCCAATCTCAATATATCCATCACAACATTGGATATGATCATTTTAGGGTTCTATAATGGTGAGACAGTAGGGAAAGTGAAGTGGATGGCATGGCAGCAGCAGCGAGGGATAGATGTGGATTTGCAGGGTGAAGGGTTGAAGTAAGTTTAATGGGGGGGGGGGGATTCAATTTCAATGCTTGCCATAGATCCAATTTTCTCTAGATATGCCACTGCAGTGGGGGGGGGGGTGGGGGAGGAAACAGGATGGGACTTACTAAAGCTCAGCCTTGGGCTTGGGTGGTTGTCAATCTGCCACTGGGTGCATCACAGTGTGGGACGGGAACAGCCGACACACTGAAAGTCCCATCATATCTCTGGCACATTCTCTTCTCCCTCCTCTCGCTGGGAAGAAACTTCATGAATGTGAAAGCTCACACCAACAGGTTTAAAGACAGTTTCTTCCCTGCAGCCATCAGGCTCCTGAATAAACCTCACCAGTGCTCTCATGCTGCTCTTGCTTGGTGCTAATTGGTCTTCGATTTCAATGAGCTCTTTACACGGCTGTATGAATAACCATATAACCATTTATGGAGCAGAAACAGGCCATGTTGGCCTTTCGAGTCCGCACCGGTTCAGTGATTTTGTGCGCCCTCTTCAGGCATTGGTCCCGGTAGATCTTCATTCAATAACGATGTGCGAATTCAATGCAGTTGGAATCAGATAATAGCAAAACTATGAGCAAACAGATTGGCTGTCTGTGTACCAAAAATAGTAAAACTTGACGAAACTGGATTTATTAAGAAAAGACAAACAATGGACAATATCTCTAAGTTCATTAACTTAATCCATGCAGTACAAGGAAAGAAGACTCCAACAGTGGCGGTTGCTTTTGACACAGAGAAAGCCGTTGACAGGGTAGAATGGAATTATTTATTTAAAGTACTTTACTTGCAGAGCTGAAAATATTGCTCAGTCATTGAATGTTGGAGATAACCTGCTAGCCTGTTCGCGGAAGAAAATTCTCACCATACCAAGTATTTTTGTGACAAATAAATTATAACTGAAAACAACCTTTATCACTGCATTTTAATTACGGTGACAATAAAGTGAACCCTCACCCAGGGCCGAGAGGCTCTGTTAGACCATGACATTTTCCATTCATGCAGTATCCATGTTTACATTCGCTTTCTCATAATTCTTTATTCCTCAGGAAAAAATACATTGCTGGAGAAAGGAGGGCAAACTCAGCAGTTTATGTAGCAAAGATAAAGATACATAACCAATGTTTCGGGCTTGAACCCTTCATCAAGGTATGAACAAAATGCAGACAGGCACCCAAACAAGACTTTCATGCTTTTACTTCAACTACTCTGTCTGCGGACGTTCGTGTTATACCAGATATTATAAACTTTATTGTCTTTCTTCGTTGCCTTGTTTGTCCTGTGATGCGACGCTCCGCCAGGAGGGGGTAGCAGAGCTCCACAGACCGACCACATCCGCAGTGGTGAATGAACCACAGACGATTGGATGGGACTGCTCTCCACTCTCTCAGAATGTGAGTCAAGATTGACCTTGTTGACGTTTTCTTACGTTTATAATTTTCGGTTTGCCATTCGCTCCGTCGAATCAATGCTGGCCCGAGAAGAACCCCTTGAATCCCATTTCCCTCATTATAGGAAGGATATGGAGAGGGTGGAGAGGAGATTTATCAGGATATTGCCTGAATTTGAAAACAGGTCTTATGAGGCAAGGTTAGCAGAACCTGAACTTCTCTCTTTGGAGCGTAGAAGGATGAAAGGAGGCTTACTGGAGGTCTATAAGATTATGAGAGACATAGATGAGATGACAGCCAGCGCCTGCCTCCCAGGGCGGGAATAGCAAAACACCAGAGACATCTGTACAAACTGAAGAGAGGAAAGTTTAGGGGAGACATCAGGGGCAAGTTCTTTACAAAGAGTCGTGTGTGCCGAGAATGCCTTGCCAGGGTAGGCGGAGGTCGATACAATAGGGCATTTAAGAAACTCCTAGACGGCACATGGAGGGTTACGGGGTGGAGAGGGTTTAGTATTTTTAGCAGAAATTATATATCGGCCCAACATCGCGAGCCAAAGACCCTGTACTCTATGTTCTATGTAACCAATTTACTCCCATTTTTCCCCTCCCACCCACACCCTTCCTCCCACTGACCTTCATTCCCCCCCACCTACTTTACCCCTCTCACCGACCGTCCCCTCTGGATTCACCGCCTCCGGGACTAGTTGCAGCGGCAAGTGAACGCACCCACGCTGCAGATCCCGCACAATGTGATGGAGACGTCCGCTGGGGATGGGGTGGGTGGGAAACAGGTCCGTGAGGGGACAGGCTGGTGGGGGGGGGGGGGGGGGGGGCGGGCGGGTCTGCAGGAGCCTGGGTCCTGATACGGGAGTTCGTACCGCCAATTGGACAGGGCTGCTCGTTCCCAACACCGAACTGCAGCGATTGCTGTCCCTCCCACCACCGGCTGACGGACGTCCCCTGCCTCCCTCTCCCGCTCGCTGATTCCATCTAACGAATAGTTCCGCAGAACGGAGGTAAGCCCTTCGGCTCGTCGTGTCCGTACTGGCCAAGATCTCCACCTGAAGAGATGCTGGGGTCTCGGCAGAACACAAAACGCTGGCGAGACCAAGGGGTCGGGGCTGCTCTTCCTGAGGTTGGCAACGGTGCGGAGATCCCGTGAACCCTGCAGGGATGCCGGGTGGGACACGGGGTCGCTGGGTGGGAACCGAGGGTGATCCCAGTCGGCGCTATGTCTAGGGACCACCGCCTCTCCCGTCCGGCGTAAACTCACTCACGATTTCAGATCGCACCCAGATTTCCCCTTGGACCACTGCCCTCTCCTCTCATCAGCCCCTCCTGCAGTGTCCTCGCTGAGCCCCCTCTCCCTTGCCCTAGGATGGAACCACGATCCCAACCGCAGTGTCTTGACTCCCGCTGCGAGAGGAATCCCCCCCCCCCTCCCAAGGCGCCGCTACCCCACTTCTCTCCCTTACATTCTTCCCTCTCTCCTCTCTTCCCCCTTCCGTCCCAAGGCGCCGCTCCCTGCCTCTGGGCTGCGGCAGCCATCCCCACTACTCCCTCCCGGAGCCTCGACTTTGCCCTTTGCTTTGTGACTTTGCCCTTTGCTTTGTGACTTTGCCTCTCTCCTTCCTGCCGCCCAACACGCAGTGGATGTCCATTGGGCCGCTGACCCGGGTCGAGCGGGGAAGATTCAGACACAACCCTCAAACTGACGGTGGTGGCCATCAACCATCCCTCACCCCATCCAGGCTGCCTCCCCGTTGGGACAGGTAAGGCCTATGCGCTCTCTCCGCACCCCAGCGTTCCCCCCCCCCCCCCACCCTCCTCGGGCGCCCCGTGTATCGCTACCGTCCTGACCCCATTCAGCAGCGCCATTTTCGGGTGACGTGATTCCCCTGGCTCTCCCCGACCCGCACCACTCCCCAACTGCACCCACTCCCCTTGCCCCGCACACCCCCCTGACCCGCACCCACTTTCCTTGCCCTGCACACATCCCCGAACCGCATCAATTCCCCTCGCTCCGCACGCATTCTCCCTGACCCCCCATTCACTTCCCCGCTCCGCACCCACTTCCCAATCCGCATCCCTCCCGCTCTCCTTCGCCTTGGACACTGGGACCCGGAATCAACCAGAGGGACGGGGTGAGGGGCAGCGGGGAGACGAGGGAGCCTACAAGGTCCCTGCAGGCTGATCCCATGTCCTCACGAATGGGACATCCGATAAACTCTTGGGAAGCGAAGTGGATGGGGCCGCACGAATCCGGCAACAGGCACCCACACCGCACTGAACCCCACGGGTCACCGGCACTGGGACAGAGGCCTGCTGCACATCACAAAAGAATGGGGAAAATCTTGCAGAAGCTACCAACCGTGATGATCATTGCCCGTGGTTAGTGGATGCCCACGCCGGTTCTCGCTGCCCCCGAACTGATGAAGCAGATCAGAGATAGGTGCCGGGAGTCCCGGGAGTTAGATCGAAAGGCGAGGAGTTTCAGTGAAATTCTTGGGCTTCTACAACAAATCGGAATCGGGTTCATTGACATGAATATGTGTCGTGAGATTTGTTGTTTTGTGGCAGTAGATTTGCGCAGAAGATGCAAAAATCACTGTAATTTACAATTCCGTGAAGACAGGTTAAATAATAAATAACTAGTGCAAAAAGAGATTAAATGAGGCAGTGACTGGTTCATTGTCCATCCAGAAATCTGATGGTAGCAGGGAAGAAAATGTCCCTGAGCCGCTGAGTGTTCGCCTTCAGGGTCCGGTACCTTTTCCCTGATGGCAGCAGAGTGAAGAGGGCATCCTTGAGGATAGAGGCTGCTTTTTTAAGACACCATTGCTTGGAGATGTCCTCGATGGGGTGAAGTCTGGTGCCAGTGATTCCACTGGGCGAGTTCACAACCCTCTGCATTCTGTTCCTGTCCTGTGCATACCAGACAGTGATGCAACCAGTCAGAATGAAAAAAAACATACACAAATGCTGGAGAAACTCAGCAGGTCAAACAGTGCCTTTATGTAGCAAAGGTAAAGATACACCACCAACATTTCGGGCTTGAGCCCTTCAACAAGGTGTCACTTAACTCAACAGAATCCTGTGTTTTAGCCCCAACCAGTCAAAATGTTCTTCATACCATGCTCGCACAGTGAAGATGAGATAGTGTTCCTCCAGGACCATGGAGCATATTTACAGAAATAGAAGTTAACAGATTAAAATATTAAGACATATACAGTAAAAGTCCACAGTACCCTATCCACATATGTTCTGGGAATTCAGGAATCTGATGGCTTGGGGGAAAAAACTGTTCCCCAATCTGAACATAATAACCTGAGTGCTATGGTACCTCCTACCAGATGGCAGAAGGGAGAACAATTTACATGAGGAGTGTGTGGAGTCTTTCATAATGTTTATTACCTTTTGCCTGCATCGAGTGTTGTAGATGTCCTTTATGATAGGAAGAGCCCCCAATGATCTTTTCCACTGATTTCACTATCCTTTACAGGATCTTGTGGTCTGAGGAGGTACAGCTTCCAAACCAGACAGTAAAGCAGTTGCACAGGATGCTCTCAATACATCCTCTGTAGAATGTAGTGAGGATGGAGGGTGGGAGATAGACTTTCCTCAGCCTTCACAGGAGGTAGAGGCACTGCCAGGTTTTCTTGGCTATGGAGCTGGTGTTAAAGGACCTGGTGAGATTCTCCACCAAGTGCACTCCAAGGAACTTGATACTCGATGGTGGAGCTGTCAATGGTCAGAGGAGCATGGTTCCCCTGGGTCCTCCTGAAGTCAACAATCATCTCTTTTGTTTTTTTAACTTTCAGATACAGGTTGTTGGCTGTGCACCAGTCCATTAGTGACTGCACTTCATCTCTGTACACTGGCTCTTCATTTTTACTGATCAGGCCCACCATGGTTGTGTCATCATCGAACTTGATAATGTGGTTTCAGTTGTGTTTAGCTGCACAGTCGTGGGTCATCAGAGTGAACAGCAATGGACTAAGCACACAGCCCTGGGGGGCCCCCATGCTCAATGTGATTGTCTTGGAGGTGTTGGTGTTACTGATGTAGACTGCCTGAGGTCTCCCCAAAAGGAAGTCGAGAATCCAATTACAGGGGGAGGTGCTTAGACTCATCAAGCTCTACTTCCTTATCCAGCACTGTGGTATGATTGTGTTGAATGGAGAGCTGATCAATAAACAGCATTCGAACATACCTTGTTTTCCAGGTGGCGATTACATCATCTGTAGAGTAGTGGGGGCCTGTATGCAAACTGCAGGAGGTCTAATGATGGGGGCAGCAGGAGCTTGATGTGCCCCATGATGAGCTGATCTATCACCCTTCTGTATGCTTCCTCCTTGCCGTCTGTAATTCTGCCAATAGCTGTGGTGCCATCAGTAAATTTATAGATAGCATTGGAATTGTGTCTTGCCACAATCATGGTTGTAGAGTGCTTAGAGCATTAGGCTAAGCACACATCCTTGAGGAGATGCTGTTACAGATCTTCATTAACCTCAGAGTCTCTGTGACCATAACATCCAGAGGATTTCATCCCAAAATTTGTTCCTTGTTCTCCCAGTGACTTTCTTGTGAATCTGATCTCCTTGGATGTGTCCCCCTCTCCAGCCCCTCTCATCAACATCCAACTACCACTCAAGCTCCCCACATCCAGTTTTCAGGACCCGCCGCCTTGTCTTTCACCATCGATATTCCCATTCGTCACTAGGAGGACCCAAGGGAGAGGGGTCAGGGTTCTTCATTGAACCTTCAGTCTCCAACCACTCTCCACCACTTGATGGAATTTATTCTCACATTGTGCTACTTCTCCCACCTCCTCCGGACCCAGGGTGATGGTAGAGGGCTGGGGAAGGGGAGCAACCTGACAGGGAAGTGGAGCAACCTGATGGGGAAGAGGGCATGGAGAGCTGGAGGGGTCAGGGAGAATGTCTGTACCCATTACTTTTCAGCATCTCTTCTCTCCCTCCCCATTACTTCTCAGCATCTCTCCTCCCTCTCCCTCCCCTTTCTTCCTTTCCCATCCCCTCCCCATTACTTCACAATGTCTCTCCTCTCCCTTTCTCCACTCTCTCCCTCCCCTTTCTCCCTTTCCCACCCCCTCCCTATTACTTCTCAATGTCTCCCTTTCTCCTCCCTCTCCCTCCCCTTTCTCCCTTTCCCACCCCCTCCCCATTACTTCTCAACGTTTCTCTTCTCCCTTTCCCACCCTCCCCTTTCCCACCCCTCTGCCTTTCCCACCCCTCCCCTCCTCCATTTCCCACCCCCTCTCCCTCTCTCCCTTTCCCTCCCCCTTACCATCCCCTCCCACCTCCCTCTCCCCTTTTCCCTTTCCTCCCCTCGTCTTTTCCTCCTCCTCTTCCCCCTCCTTCCCTTCCCTCCCTCCCTCCCCCT
Organism: Narcine bancroftii; assembly: GCF_036971445.1. Taxonomy (NCBI): domain Eukaryota; kingdom Metazoa; phylum Chordata; class Chondrichthyes; order Torpediniformes; family Narcinidae; genus Narcine; species Narcine bancroftii. The sequence goes on along the minus strand of NC_091478.1, from coordinate 29,584,618 downwards.
TACCATCCCCACCCCCTCTCCCTTTCCCTCCCCCTTACCATCCCCACCACCTCTCTCCCTTTCCCTCCCCTTACCATCCCCACCGCCTCTCTCCCTTTCCCTTCCCTTACCATCCCCACCGCCTCTCTCCCTTTCCCTCCCCATCCCCTCCCCTTTCTCCCCTTCCCTCTCCTTCCCCCTTGTCCTTTCCTCCTCCCCTTGTCTTTTTCTCCTCCCCTTCCCCCTTCTCCCCTTCCCCCTTCTCCCCTTCCCCCTTCTCCCCTTCCCCCTTCCCTCCCCCCTCCCTCCCCTTACAATCCCCTCCCCTTTCTCCCTTTCCCTCTCTCCTTCCCACTTCCTTCTTGTCCTTTCCTCCTCCCCTCGTCTTTTCCTCCTCCCCTTCAACCTCCCCTTCCCTCCCTCCCTCCCCCCTTACCATCCGCACCGCCTCTCTCCCTTTCCCTCCCCCTTACCATCCCCTCCCCTTTCTCCCTTCCCCTTCCTTCTTGTCCTTCCCCTCCTCCCCTTCCCCTCCTCCCCTTCCCCTCCTTCCCCTCCTTCCTCCCCTTCCCCTCCTCCCCTTCCCCTCCTTCCCCTCCTCCCCTTCCCCTCCTCCCCTTGCCCTCCTCCCCTTGCCCCTCCTCCCCTTGCCCCTCCCCCTTACCATCCCCACCCCCTCTCTCCCTTTCCCTCCCCCTTACCATCTCCTCCCCTTTCTCCCTTTCCCTCTCTCCTTCCCCCTTCCTTCTTGTCCTTTCCTCCTCCCCTCGTCTTTTCCTTCTCCCCTTCAACCTCCCCTCCTCTCCCTCCCTCCCCCCCCTTACCATCCCCATCCCCCTCTCCCTTTCCCTCCCCCTTACCATCCCCTCCCCTTTCTCCCTTTCCCTCTCTCCTTCCCCCTTCCTTCTGGTCCTTCCCCCTTCTCCCCACAGTTTATTTTGTTGTTCCCCCCCACAATCCCAGCCAAGAGCCCGAACGTGGACTCCCTCCACACGGACTACATGGCAGGGTGCCGGTCCCTTTAACGGCAGCAGTGGTGACGTTACCGCGGCGCCTGCGCAATCCACGGAAGCACTAGGGGCCCCACAGCTCGGAGCGGTGAGTTGGGGAGTGGGTGTGCGCGAGCTGTGATCGTTAGGGTGACGGGACGCCCCCAGCTCCCTGGCCGGGTCCCCCTGCACCCGCACTCCCCCCACCCCCTATGAACGCCTGACCCCGTCCCCCACCCTCTACCCCTACTCCCTGATCCCACTCGCGCCTCCCGTGTCTCCCTTAAACCCCAACTCTCGAATCCCACTCCCCCTCCCTCTGGTCCCTTCTGACACCCCCCCCCCCTCCTGACCCCCCTGAACCCCTCTCCCCGACAGCCCCTTCTCTGCTCCCCTCTCCCTGAATTCCTCCCAGTTCTTCTTCCCGTGCTCCCCTGACTGCCTTCTCTGTTGTCTCCACTCCCTTCACCCCCCCTCCTCTCCTCCCCGAAACCCTTCCCCTTGTTCATCTGATCCCTCACGCCCTGAATCCCTCTTCATCATTTCCCTCCTTAATCCCTATTGCTGATCCCCATTCCCCTGACACCCCTCTCCTCGAATCCCTCCCCTGATCGTCCCCTCCTGAATCCCCTTCCCTTCCACTCTCCTCAACCCTCCTTCCCTGACACCTCTTACACTGATTCCCCACTCCCTCTAAGCCTCTGACTCCCTCTCTGTACCCTGAATCCCTGTGCCCCCCCTTCCCTGGTTCTCCTGAATCCCTGTGGACCCCCCCCCCCCAGTTCTCCTGAATCCTTGATCTCCCTATGCTGAAAATCCTTCTGCTCCCTGAAACCTGACCCCTCCCCTCCCCATGCTCCCCTGGCACTCCCTCCCTCTGACCTGCCCTCTCCCTTTGAACCCCCTTTCTTCTCCCCATGACACTCTCCCCTGACACCCTGCCCCTAAGCCTGCTTCCCCTGCATCCCCTAAACCCCCCTTTCCTCACTCCGCCGCTCTCTCTCTGAACCTTGTTCCCTCCAGTTCTCTTCCCCTGTACTACACAGCACACTCGCTTCTTGTTCCCCTGAACCTGTCGTTTCCTTGCTTCCCCTCATTCCCTTCTCCCCTGAACCTTCCTGCTCCCTGATCTCCCTACTCTCCATCAATCCCCTGGTCTTCTCAATCTCTCTGTTCCCCCTGCTTTCCTTACTCCCCTCGCCCCAGTTGTAGCTGGTTGAAACATCTGTGGATTAACCATGGGAAGAGATCCTCAGTTAGATTGTGACAATGTTTGAAATATTTGGAATCTCTTCCTGTTTTTGATCTCTGAACCTGGTGACATGACCCCTGTTTCTTTTGTGCAGCTGAAGTTTGAGAGATGTGAAAGCCCCCATTTTATTAACTTCATTCTTGATAATCTCTTGTTTACCATGAGTTGTGTATTGAGGAGCTGTAACATGATCCTGCTTCCGTATTAATTAGATGGTGCAAATTTCAATGTGTGGTTGGTGAGAATCTGAATTGTTTTGAAATGAAAAGCAAAGGCTTGGTTTGTTGGATTGTCACAATATCCTGCGGAAAGAACCTGTATGTCTGTAACCAGATCTGGGATAATACCATCGATCACTCAAGTACATACTCTGTTATTTGTTGTTCTTGAGTGTCAGAACCAGGAATGTTTTGTTTTGAGGATCAGGAATTTTTCCTGCATCTTATCCCATTGTTTTTTTGGCCTTGATTCAAGAGGAATTATTGGGAAAAGTGTTTGAATGGTCTCAAAGTATCTTTGTTCTGTAGAGAAAAATAAAAGCAGCAATGATGGATGGTGTATGCTGCCTGATTTGCTGAGCTCCTACAATTTGTCTACCTTTGTTCTGTGACTTGTAAAAGTTTAAATATAAGAGCTCATTACAGGCATTCCCTGAAAAGAGGTGCATCAGAAGGTAGCCCCACTGAGCTAGTTCCTCATCCTTGAACCACAGTGAAAGATAGATCTGCATTGCAGAGTTTTAGCTGGGCTGTTCAATAAAAGCATGTGTACTTTGGCACAGAGCATCAGGAAGATAGTTCCTACTGCAGCAGTATACTGCTTCATTTGGCCCTACAGTAGAGAGAGAGAGAGAATGAAACCTGTATGAATGGCAGAGCAGTTTACTGACCGTTTTGAATTAACAATGCAATTGCAAATGAAATAGACAGGGAAAATACAAAAATTATAGAGTGCAGAAGATCATAAAGGGTACGATAATGAGGTGGAGATTTGTTGATCTTTATGTGTTAATGTCCTGTTCCCAGCACCACCAGAGAATGGGGGTGGCAGTGGGTCCACGATTCTGTTCCTCAAATGGTATTCACATAACTATACAAAACCATATGGAACACAAGAATTCAGATCTCAGCAAGGGAGAAACTAATTTCATTTTTAAACATCTCAGTAAGATTAACAATGAAGTTGTCACATTGTCAAGTAAAGCACAAAATTCTGCAGGCACTGCAATTGAACTAAAATGCTGGAGAAACTCCGCGGGTCAAACCGAATACTTTATATAGCAAAAATAAAGAATCATAACCAATGTTTTGGGTTTGAGCCCTTCAAGGTATGATAAAGATACATAACCAACATTTCAGCTTGAGCCCATGACATTTTGCTCAGATTTCAAATTTATTTTCACAGTACATACATGACATCACACACAACCATGAGATTCTTTTTTTCTTGAGGGTGAGGCAGAATTTCCACTTGCAGTGCAATAGAAACTACACAATGAACACATGTAAATGGATAAAGAAATGTAAACAAATTGCACAATACAGAGAGAGAATAAAACAAATCAATAAAGTGCACAAGTAAAGTTCCTTAAATGAGTCCCTGATTGAACTAAAGATGCTCGCTTCGGCAACACGTATACTAAAATTGAAATGATACAGGGAAGATTAGCATGGCTCCTGTGCAAAGATGACACACAAATTCGTGAAGCGTTCATATTTTTAATAAAAAAAAGACAAGAACTAAAGGACATGGGTTAAGGGTGAAAGGTGAAATATTTAAGGAGACCATTAGGGGGAACTTCTTCTCACAGGGTGGTGAAGGTGTGGAACAGGCTGCCAGTGGACATGGTGGATATAGGTTCAGTTACAACATTTAAGAGAAGGTTGGATAAGTTAGTGGATGGAAGGTGTATGGAGGGCTGTGGTCTGGGTGCAGGTCGATGGGAGTAGGCAGAATATATAGGGCCTGTGTTCTTTGGTTACGTTGTCCATGTCAACCGAGTTCCTACCTCAGCTTGTCCATTTGCCTATGCTTGGCCCATCTCCCTCTGAACATTTCTTGTCCATGTACCTGTCCAAATGAACAGTGTAATTATCCCCACCTATACCACCTCCTCTGGCAGCTCATTCCATACACCCTCCACCATCTGTGTGGAAAAAAGTAGATTCTTGGATCCCTTTTAAATCTCTCCCTCTCATCTTAAAACTAGAAGGCACACGTCTGGACAACCTTAGCCTGAGAAAAGGCAGTACCCATTTGTGGTATCTATGTCCCTCATGATTTTATGTATTTCCATAAGTCTCCTACACCAGGGGAAAAGGCACAGTCTCTCCTTGTAACAAGCTCATCAGTCCCAATAACATACTCATAAGTCTTTCCGATATGAAAAAAATATACTTAATTGAATTAATCTTTTTTGTAATTGAGCAACTAGATCTGCATAGAGTAGTCCAAGTATGCTCTCATCAAATAACCTTTACAGTTGTAATAAGACATTTCAACTTCTGAATGCAATGCCCTTTATCAATTAGCCAAATAGATTCTTCAACATGCTGTGCCCCACCTGCTCCTTTCCCACTTCCACTACTCCACTCAGGGGTCTCTCCCTGTTTACCATGTCTGTCCTCCACCCTTATTACCAAACCTCATTAGCCATAAGACTTAGAAGCAGAATTGAGCCATTCAGCCCATCGATTCTGCTCCACTTTTACTCTTCCTGGTCTGTTTGCATGTGACTCCATTCCCACATGCATATGGTGACTTTTAATTGTTTCCCTGAAGCCTTTGTTGCTGTGGAGAAGTTCAACTGAACATTGGAACTGGGAGTGCTCTGCCCCTTGTCCATAAACACAGTTAGCAACTGGCCTTGCCTCCTATCGAGAATATTTATGTTTTTTTAAAATTCATTGTCCCTTTTTAATTCAATTAAGTATATTTTTTTTTAATTTTTTTACAAAGTGCCTGTTTGGCTGCAGCAAGTCAGAATTTCGGTGCATATGTACATTGTCTAAAGTGTATGGCAATAAACTCATTATCATTTAGAGAAGTTATCTACTTTTAAATCTAAGTTGTTTTGACATTGGGCACTCACCTAAAACTGGCAAGAGCAAGCAGATGCCTTGTTTGTCATCTCTGCCTATTTTTACCTTCCATGGCAGGAAGGTTTAAGTGGAGGGCTGACTCACGATCTCCTGTTTTATACTATTGCACAATTGGAATGGCCTTGTGGGGAGATTACGGACTGGTCAGTGAATAGTCATTTCGGAGGCTATGGGCAAGAGGTGGCGATGAAACTTTGGTTCTCCCTCCAATCACAAGGGCTTATTTGTTCTCGTCTTCCTTTGTCATTGAGATAGTTACCAATGTCCTTGTGGCCGGACAACTGGAATTTCATGATTCAAATGCATGCCTATGATTGCAGGAATGCCTTTCTTGTTTTATTTTTGAATGTCTATTTTTAGAAAGTGTAAGATGTTGGAAAAAACACTAGAAACTATTTTTGAGCTATGAGTTATTATTGACCTCTTCGCATCCTGAAGGTGACTGGATGATTCTATGCACAGACAGAGATTGATGACGAGCTATTGTAGGATGATTGTAGACAGGTGTGGGGAGCAGTCCACTCCATGCTCATCACAGCTGTAATGATTGGACTGTGCAAACTTAGCATCGTGGAAAGGTTTAGAAACGGTTATCAGGGAAAGAATGAGCAATCAGTTGCAAGTGTAGATTGATTTGAAAAGGGGAGCAGGCATTTGTGAAGGGCAAATTGGATCTCAAGTTGATGGCATTTTTGTTAACACCGTGTTGGTGACAGAAATATCTAACATGCTTTAGTTCTGCCTGTAGTGGCATCCAAACCATGTGCAGTAGTTCACCCAATGAGCACAATACTGTAGTCAGTTCTCAAGCCTGTGGCCTTCATGAAGAATTCCTAACATCCTTAAACCCAACCAGTGGGTTGCACTCCATTTAACTGAAGATTTAAAAGAGGCCAACTAAGTAATGTCATCAAGATCGCAAGCTGTGCAATAGAACCGAGTTTTAGCAGCATGAATAGAAAACTGGCCATGAAGGAAAGGCCTCGTGAATGTAGTAACTCCACCACTCCTCTGGTAGTGACTTCCAGATATTAATCACAGTCTGTGTATAAAGAAAACCTCAAATCCCCTTTGAATTTTCTTCCTTTCACCTTAATCCCAGGCCCTTTTTGTTTGCTAGCCCTGCAATGGGAGAAAGATGTTGACTCTTTTCCCTGTCAAAAACTGCATCATCTTGTGTAATTCTGTATTTGGGACATGGGGCGAGTTGGATTGCTTGTAAAAGATCTTCTGCTATGGAATTGATAGGCTGATTCCGAGCCGTATGCATGTTTGTGTTGATTTGTTCCCAGTCTAGGGCACAAAGTCTATTCTAATCATTTACTGCTATTAAACATATTGACCAAAAAGTGTGGATTTGTCTCAGGAAAAACTCAATTTGTTGAGCTGGTTGTTCTTTTAAACAGAAAAAAAAAAATCGTTTTCCAGTTGTTCTTTGCTCTCTCTGGGTAACTTTAATCCTGTGACCAAACGTGTACGTTTTCAGGAGGTTTCTAGATGAGCTCATTGGGACTGAGAAAGCATAGCTGGCGTTACACAATCCTTCTGTCTTCTGCAATGTGTGGAATCCACGATGTCCCTGCCGACAGAGTTCAATGGAACTAGAACCACCAACTTTGAAGTGTAAGTGCTTGGTGAAAGATTTGTTGGTCAGTGTGGCAAATATTAACGGTTATAATAATAGCTTGCCCAGTTGATTTTGAGTTCTGTGTGTGGCCGTGCTCATTCCAAAGCTACTTCTGATTATCGGGTGCTTTGTTAATGGTTTTCTTTAAATACATTTAGATTTTTACAGGAAGAGTCCACTCTGCCCAGTGGGGTCACATTTTTACAGGAAGAGTTCACTCTGCCCAGTGGGGTCACATTTTTACAGGAAGAGTCCACTCTACCCAGTGGGGTCACATTTTTACAGGAAGAGTCCACTCTACCCAGTGGGGTCACATTTTTACAGGAAGAGTCAACTCTACCCAGTGGGGTCACATTTTTACAGGAAGAGTCAACTCTGCCCAGTGGGTTCACATTTTTACAGGAAGAGTCCACTCTGCCCAGTGGGTCACATTTTTACAGGAAGAGTCCACTCTGCCCAGTGAGGTCACATTTTTACAGGAAGAGTCAACTCTACCCAGTGGGGTCACATTTTTACAGGAAGAGTCCACTCTGCTCAGTGGGGTCACATTTTTACAGGAAGAGTCAACTCTGTCCAGTGGGGTCACATTTGTGTTTATCTTTTACACATTACCTGAAAACAATTGCAGCTTTAAGGTTGAATCTCTTCTGTACTTTCTCCAGCACCACCACATGTGTCTAGTACTATAGTGACCAGAACTGCACACAAAACTTCAAGCATGGTCTAAAACATCTCAGGGTGATTCTAAAGCTGTTAGCAAACACATTTTAACAGATGTCTGTTTAAAAGGGTAATATTGCACCTGCTGACTGAATTCGATCAGAAAGATGAATTTTAATGTGTGCTAAAGAGGGGTAACCAAGACGTGGGGCAGGGAGCTCCAGAGCACAGGCTTCTGCAGCTGAGGGCATGGCAACCAATGATGGAGCGATTACCTTTGGGAAAGAGTGTCGTGGAAGATCCACAGGTCTCTTGGGTTTATTCAGCCTCCATTTAAATGTATTGCTGCTGTTCACTCCAGCCACTTCCCTGTGGGAGCGAGTTCCATATTCTTAACTAAACTTTTTCCTGAAATTCCAAACAAGATTTTTTTTGAGCGACTTTAATATTTATAACCATTAATTTTAGTTCCCTCTCCCCCTTGTAGGCTGCAGTTTCTCTACATATTGCTTATTCAAACCCATCGATAATTATAAAGTTCTATCACCCTTCTCCTTCACTGTTCTTCCAACAGAATGAATAGCACACAAACAAGTCCTTCACCCATTCACATCTGTTTTACCCACGTACAGTAATCCCATTGGTCTGCATTAGATCCGAATCCTCCTCTGCCTTTCCTGTTTTAGTACTGGTTTAAATGTCTCTGAGATGGAGTGATTGTATCAGTTCTACCACTTCCTCTGGCAGTCAGATCCAGATATCAATCACTCTATGTGTGTAAAAAAAAAACAAACACTCCTCAGATCCTCTTTAAAACTCTTTCCTCTCGTCTCAACCCTTACCCTCTTGTTTTTAATATCCCTATCTGGAGGAAAAGATTATGACTGTCTATAATTTTATATACTTCTTTCAGTTCAGATTTGTTCCTGGGAAAACAAGCCCAACCTATTGAATCTTCCTCTCTAACCAAAGTCTTCAAGTCAAAGCAACTCCTGATGAATCTCTTCTGTATTCTCTCTAGCACCACCACACGTGTCTAGTAGTATAGTGACCAGAACTGCACACAATACTTCAAACATGGTCTAATAGTGTTTTTTAAAGCTGCAGCCTAATGTCCCAACTTTTGTGTTCCTCACCCAATCTGTGAAAATGTAATGTGGCCTCACAACCTGACTAATAGTATTCGCCCAATAATCTAGTGGGACTTTAAAAAAGACTAATTGTTTACTTAATGAAATTTGTTGTTAACTTTAGTGTTTAGATTGATGACATTATTTCCAGTCACTGGACAGCGGCAATGGATTTGCTGCTTTACTTTTGTACTCTCCATCCTGGCTGGGCCGCTTGGTTTCTGAAAGCAAACTCTGGTTGATAACATTGTTCTCTCTAGTTCTGAGTGAGCTGATCTTGGGTCACTATAAATTTACATGCACCAGCCATATCTTGAGTGAAGGCTGGATTGTTTGAGCATAGGGGCCATCACAGATCAGACTGATCCCTCCATCTGACGATGGGGTCTCTTGGGTTTTTGGATATTGCAGCAAATGCTGCCACTTACTTTAGCGAATTCTTGGTTTAAGCTCGTACTGAGGAACAGCTGGGAATGTATCAGGCTAGTGCTGCCTGTAAAGACAGTGGAGTATTCTAACACAATCTGCTAGTCCCAGCTCACCCGGTTTGGGTGCCAGTCCTCCCAGGTTCTCACAATGAATTTTCACGTGTGGGCTGATTTGTCTCTGGTGCCCTGACAGGCATGACTTCACAATGCCAACCTACCAAGGTGCAGATTGGCTCCTGCCCTTGGATCAGGCATGGTGAATTCCAGTTGTGAGCACTGGTAAACAACTAACCTGCAGCCTGTAGTCAGCTGCGGCAGAATGTGTGACTATGCTAAATGCACAACATTGAGTGCTTACTGAGTTTCATGGATTGTTGGCTTGGGTTTAAGATTTTTGATGAGGTTTGACTCTGTGTAGCTTCAAATTAAATTAAAATAGAGCAGTCGGTGTGTCATAGCTGTAATATGTGAACATAGGAAATGGAAGAAGAAGTCAGCCATTCGTAGTGCCTGCTCAGTCGTTCAATAAGATCGTGGTTGACCTGTCTGTGGACTCAACTCCACCTACCTGCCTTTTCCCCATAATATTTAATTCTCCTACTATGCAATGATCTATCTGTGTCTTAAGTACATTTAATGAGGCAGCCTCTGCTTCATTAGGCAGAAAATTCTACAGATTCACTACTCTCTGGGAAGTGCAGTTTCTTCTCTTCTCTGTCTTAAATCTATCCCCTGAATCATGAGATTATGCTGAGTTCTAATCTCACCGGCTGTTGAAAACCACTTTCCTGCTTTCATCACAACTTTCCTACTTCTTCATCCATGGTGGCACATCTGCTGTAAATGCAACTCACAGAACTTCAGTTCAGAGTTGATGAAATGGTTACACCGCAGTTTAAAACTTTAGGAATGATAGGGACCAACGGGCAGAACAGTGATAGAAAGGCTGTGCAGGAGTCACTGTTGGTTACCTCCCTCCAGAACAGATAGACTGCTTTGGATAATGTTGGGGGAGATGGTTCACCAGAGAAGGGCGACCGAAGCTTGGATCAATGCACAGTGTGTGTCTCTGTTGCACAGGGCTTCGCCATAGTGGTGAGGGATTGCACAGTAAAGTGGCTGCCAATGGGACTGACGGGTGCAAGGGACAGCTGCAGTGCTTTCTGAAAGGGGAAGTGGAGCCATCAGTTGTTGTGGTGAATGAAGGTACCAACTATACAGGAGAAAAGGAAGATAAGGCCTGACAACTGAATTTGGAGAGCTAGATAAACAAAAATGTTATATTAGAGGCATTTGTGATCATTTACTAGAATTCTCTGAACTCTGGGCACGTCCCACTGGTTTGGAAGACAGTTATTGTTTAAAAAAAAAGGATTTGGCAAAAGGCCAAAACTATAGACCAATTCATTCTGAAAATGCTCAAATCTGTAATTAAAGAAATAATAAGCAAGATTTTCAGGAAGGGAGAGTCATGTTTGTCAAATTTACTGGTGTCCCTTGAGGATATAACGAGCTTAGTGGACAGAGGGAAACATGTGGATGTTGTGTACTTGGATTTCCAGAAGGTATTCGATAAGGTGTTGCATAAGGTAAGGATGCAAGGATTTTGGGTAATGTATTAACATGGAAAGAGGATTGGTTAATCAATAGGAGGCAGAGAGTTCAGAGATAGGGGTGTGTCTCTGGTTGGCATTTGCTGGTGAACAGTGCTGGGCCCACAAATGTTCATGATGTACATTAACAATATGGAAAAGGGAATCTAGTGTGGTGTATCTAAGTTTGCTGATAAGGTAACTAGTGGAAAATCAAATTGTGCAGAGGATATGGAGAGTCTGCACCGAGATAAATAGGCTAAATGAGTGGGTAGCGGCTGGCAGATGAATTACAATGTTGGTAAATCCATTTTGGAGCATAGTGTGGTGCAAAGGGACCTGGGAGTGCTTGTGCATGAATCGCTAAAGCTTGGTTTGCAGGTGCAACAGGTAATCAAGAAGGCAAATGGAATGTTAGCCTTCATTGCTGGAGGGGTTGAATTTAATTTAAGAGCAGGAAGGTACTGCTGGAACTGATACAGGATGCTGGTGAGGTTTAGAGGTGGTGCAGAGGAGGTTCACTTGATTGATTCTGGAGGTGAGAGACAGCCTAGGAGGAGAGATTGAGTCATCCGGGATTATGCTCATTAGAATTTAGAAGAATGAGAGGGTATTTTATAGAAACATATATAATTTTGAAAGGGATAAGATCAAACCAGGAAAGTTGATTCCACTGGAGGGTGAGACTAAAGCTTGGGGACACGGGCTCAATTCAGATGAGTAGATTTAGGATGGGGACAAGGAGGAACTGCATTTCATAAGATGTAGGAGCAGAAGTAGGGTATTCGAATCTGCTCCACTATTCTATCATGAGCTAATCCATTCACCCATTCAGCCCCACCCCATAACCTTTGGTACCCTGACTATTCAGATACTTATCAATCTCTGCCTTAATCTCAATCTCTACTTCTCAGAGAGTGGTGAATCTGGAATTCTCTGCCTAAGGAAGCAGTAGAGGCTGCCTTATAAAATATATTTTAATTTTTTTTTAAAATTAGACATAAAGCATGGTAACAGCCATTTTGGCCTATGTCCATGCCACCAAATTAAATCAAATTGACCTACAACCTTGGTATGTTTTGAATGGTGGGAGGAAACTGGAGCCCCCTGGAGAAAACACACAGACACAGGGAGAACATACAAACTCCTTACAGACAGTGCAGGATTCAAACCCTGGTCCAAATCACTGGCGCTGTAACCGTGTTGCTTTAATCTCTACGCTAACCATGCTACCCAGGACACAGTTCAATAGATTTTTACATAGTTGGGGAATTAAGGGTTATGGGGAAATTGCAGGTAGGTGGAGATGATTCCATGGCCAGATCATCCATGATCTCATTGAATGGCAGAGCAGACTTGGCAAGGCAGATGGCTTACTCCTGCTATTTCTTATGTTTTTCTGAGCCTGATATTGTGCCAGTATGGTGCATCAGGAATGTGGAATGAAAACTGGACATTTTGTTCCAGCTGGCCATTGCACCTCTAATATTAAAAATTATGGAACTGATCAGCCCAGGACACAGTGGTATATGGAGGAAATTTCTATGTCCGACCACTTGGGTTGTAGAACACCCAAGTATGCGGGAGGCATACCACCGGTATGTGTTCGTGTGTGAAGGCCCAATGGGGAGCCTTCGGGGTATATGTGGGGCAGGTGATGAAGCTTTGGGGATTGGAGAGCCCCATCACAAGTCTGGGTTGTGAGGTGTTGCAGTGGTCCTCACCCTGCCAGTGGAAGAAGCCAAGGACGTTCAGGTCGGTGGGGGCATGGGAAGGGGAGATGAGATGTTGTGTATCTAGAAGCTTGGATGGCTATTGTGCACAGATTGTGAAGGGCCGTATAAGTCCCTGGATGGTGGCAAGGGAGGAGGTCTAACTGTAGTTGCAGGGGCAGGTGCCAGGGGTCAGGGTGGGGTGGGTACAGAAGGATGTCCAGAGCAGGAAGTCACAGAGGGAGTGTTCCCTGTAGAACGGGGTGAAGAGGGGAAGATGTGGCTGTTAGTAGGGTCTTGTGCATCTTGCCAAGATAAGGAAGTAAGATGTGCTATTTGCAAAGGCTAGTAGGAAAAAGGGGAATTCAGTTTGATAGAAGGTGGCTGAGAAATGTGAGAGATTCATTGATTTTCTTTTTGTTCTCTCTCTATTGCACAGTTTGTTTACATTTGTTATTTTACATGTTTTACAGTGTGTACATTTTTTTTTGCACTACCATTTAGTGGTAATTCTGCCTTGCCCGCAGGTTGTATGTGATATCATGTATGTACTCTGGCAATAAATTTGAAATATCTCTATCAGTCACTGTGGAAGGCAGATTGCACTTCCTGAAAAAAAGAGAAAATTTCAGATACCCTGGAATGGATGAGAGCAGATGCAATGTCGATGCGGAAACTGAGAGGAAGTGCCAGACAGCTCTAATTGCCTACATCTGACAGGAGGAGCTCCAGCTCCACTCACTGCCATCACTGCCCTTTGGGGAAAATCCCCCAGCTGTCCAGGGCAACAGTAAGTCCTTACCTTACCTTAATGCTGCTTGCCTTCATCTCTGAAGCCCATTGATCACTAAGGCACACTCTTCAAGCACCAGCACCATTTGGACCTCTCAGCAGCCATTCACAAGACAGCTCCAAAGTGTCCACTCTGCTGGAGCCTGCCTGCCTTTTAATCAGCTGCTGGATCGATCTTCCCAAAGCTCACGAGGTGTGAAGATGGTTCAGTCTGAAGTACAGTGACCAGTTTACAATGTCACTCTTAAAGCCACGAGAAGCTGGTGATTATGAGATGTTTGCAACTGAGCCACAGCTTGTACTTCAAATTCATTATCACGAGTATTGAGAATGCAGTGATAGAGGCTAGTTTGCTATGACATCTTGTGTAAAGCACAAGAAGCTCCAAAGTGCAGAGTTCAGTGCCGAGTAAGAAATGTAATTTTACTGCTTTGGGGATCATTCAGGAGTCTGAAGACCTGGAAACTGTCCTTGAATCTGGGTTTGTTAGTGCAGGATGAATCTACAGGATCCCTAGTGATTGCTTCTTCCAATCTGAAAGCTCGGGTCAATAATGCTGGGTGATGTGATTTCTGATGTTCCCTTCTCTCTACAGGATAACATAAGCAAACATGTCCTCGTGGAGTGAGAAGCTCAATGCTGATCTGTCTGGGGCAATGGACGGCAGCACCATGAAGAAATATCGGCGGGAGGCATACCACCGGTATGTGTTCGTGTGTGAAGGCCCAATGGGGAGCCTTCGGGGTATATGTGGGGCAGGTGATGAAGCTTTGGGGATTGGAGAGCCCCATCACAAGTCTGGGTTCAATCCTGATCTCCGCTCATTTTCAACGAGTTTACACGTTCTCCCTGTGACTTCGTGGGTTTCCCCTGGGTGCTCCAGGTTAGTAGCAATTTGAAACAATGTGTAAACTGCCCATAGTGTGTGGTTGAGGGGTAGAATGTGGGGGACGATGGGAATGTGGGGAGAATGAAATGGATTTGTGACACTGGGTAGGTGATGATTGGCATGGCCTCAAGTGGGGATGGGGGAGGCATTTGAAGGGTCTGTTTCTCTGCTGTATGACTCTTTTGGTTCTTTTGAGATCAGTTGTAGACCAAACTTGGGAAACTGTGGGAAACAGGTGAGCTGGCAGTTCTGGAGAGGGTGACCAAAGGGGGAGGGCATTGTGTTGGCACGGCTGTGGTGAGTGGTCCGTTCCAGAGAGGGTGACCATGGTGGGAGGACATCGTGTTGGAATAGCGTGAGGAATGGGCAGTTCTGGAGAGGGTAACCACGGGGAAGACATCGTGTGGGCACGGCTATGGCGACTGGGCAGTTCTGGAGAGGATGACCACAGGGGAGGACATCGTGTTGACACAGCAGTGGTGAGCTGGCAGTTCCAGAGAGGGTGACCACAGGGGGAAGACATTGTATTGGAATAGCATGGGGAATAGGCAGTTCTGGAGAGGGTGACCACAGGGGGAAGACATCGTGTGGGCACGGCTATGGCGACTGGGCAGTTCTGGAGAGGGTGAACACATTGGGAGGATATCGTGTTGACACAGCAGTGGTGAGCTGGCAGTTCCAGAGAGGGTGACCACAGGGGGAGGACATTATGTTGGAATAGCGTGGGGAATGGGCAGTTCTGGAGAGGATGACCGCAGGGGGAAGACATCGTGTGGGCACGGCTATGGCGACTGGGCAGTTCTGGAGAGGGTGAACACATTGGGAGGATATCGTGTTGACACAGCAGTGGTGAGCTGGCAGTTCCAGAGAGGGTGACCACAGGGGGAGGGGATTGTGTTGGCATGACTATGGGTAGTGATCAATTCCAGAGAGGGTGATCTCAGGGGGAGGACATCATGTTGGCACAGCAGTGGTGAGCTGGCAGTTCCAGAGAGGTGACTATAAGGGGGAGGGATGTGGGTCTGCTAGTCTGTGAAAAGTGGGGGAAAATTGGTCTGTGAGAGATTCCCAGGGCAGGAATCTGTCAGTTCTCCTTTACCTGTCTTTCTTCAGGATAAGGGAGAGCCCCTCCTCTTGTAAGCATTTCTGACAGCTGGGATTATCTTCTTCACATACTATCTTGTGTTGTCAGAAATGTATACATAAAGATCAGGACTTTTGTTTACCTCGCCCTCTCCCTCTTCATTTGTTCTTTCCATCTGTTTCTCACTCTCTCATCCCTTCTCACCTGTTTCATTCTTGCCCTTTATTTGCCTGGTTATGATGTTTTGCTTCTTATTTCACAGAGTATTTGTTAACCGCAGTCTGGCAATGGAGAAGATCAAATGCTTTGGATTTGATATGGACTACACTCTGGCAGGTGAGGGTGCAGCGTAGGTGAGGGTGTGGTGATCACGGGCACTGAAAATCCCCCAACTTCCCCCTTGACTTTTCCCCAACTTCCCCCTTGACTCCCCAACCCAGCGTCATTCTAGAACTGCAATGCCAGCCCAAGAAATCACTGCCTCAAGATTGGCACAGATCTAGGGCAGTGACCGTAACAAGCTTCAAAGCCGCAGCCACTGTCCTTCTGTAAGGTTGACAGTTCCCAGCACGAGCTTGACCGATTCCTACCCACTCCATGTGGTGCAATTAGAATCGTAGCAGCTGTCTAGGATATTGTAAGATATTGTAGTATGAAGACCTGCCCAGAAATCTGCGACGACTTAAAGCGGTCAGCTTCCCAAATTCAGAAAGAGCAGGCGGCCTCAACAAAGGGCCAATGCTGACATTGGGGAGGAAACTTTTGCATTCATTTTTAGGGGTGTAGAGTGAGTGGTGTTGGGGTAGAAGTTTTAGGTCCCGGAGCTGATGATGGTTTGAGATGAGGAGGCAGTGGGCAGGTGCCTTTATGGGAAGGAGTGGGGAGGAATATAAAGGCCAATGTGTAAAAGGATCTTGTGTCTAAGTGATGAGGGATTTGGTGGTGGTGGTGAGGAAGTATATGAGTAGGAAATACATGCAGGCTGTTTCCGCTAAGGAAAGGTGAGACAAGAACTAAAGGCCGTGGGTTAAAGATGAAGGTGAAATGTTTAAAGGTAACATTAGGGAAATTTATTCATTCAGAGAGTGGTGAAAGTGTGGAATGAGCTGTCAGCTGAAGTGGTGAATGATTTTGATATTTGAGAAAAATTTGTATAGGTACATGGATGGGAGGGGTATACGCATAGACGTATCAATGTGATGCTGCTGTAGAGTACAGGCATGTGCGCATATATCAGTGTGGCTGTTCTGTAGAGTACAGGCATGTTGGCTTGTACCAGTGTGGCTGCTGTAGAGTACAGGCACGTGCAGCTGTATCAGTATGATGGTGTGATGCAAGGCATGTGGGCTTGTATCAGTGTGACTTCTTTAGAGTACAGACAATTGGGCTTGTATCAGTGTCACTGCTGTAGAGTACAGGCACATGTGCTTGTATCAGTGTGGTGGTGCTGTGGAATAAGGCATGTGGGCTTGAATCAGTGTGGCTGTGCTGTTAGTGTGCATGCACGTGGGGTTTTATCAATGTGACTGTGCTGTCCGTGGGCTTGTATCAGTGTGATGGTACTGTAAAGTATAGGCATGGGCTTGTATCAGTGTGTCTGTTCTGTAGAGTACAGGCATATCGGCTTGCATCAGTGTGATGGTGCTGTGGAGTACAGGAACATGGGTCTGTTTTAAAATTTGCCTGTATTATGCAGTACCACCACTCTGAGCTTGTATAATAGCCTTTTTCAACACTACTGCCACTTTCTCAATTACTTTTTATCAGCATCTGCAGTCTGTTGGACAATCTGTACAATGACGTCAGGGGGAACTTCACACTTGAGTTATTGGAACTGCAGGAATGCTGGGCCTCATTCTTGGCAGTAAGAGAACACAAAGCAGACTGCTGTCTTTTGACGTCTGAACCCTACGAATATTATTTGCATGTGATAACAGGACTTGGGAAATGTGCTGTGGTCAGGCCGAGAATGATAGGAGGTTATGAAACCTCATGGTTTCTTCTCAACAAGATCAGCTCTTGCAGACTTTCCCTGATCGTCGGTGAGTGGAGCCATCTTTAAGTCCTGCTGCTCCCATTCAGGTGAATGCGCTGGGCTGGGAGCCAGCTGGGGTGGCCAGACCTGGTTTTAGGCTGGACAGTCCAGCTCTTGAGCACTCTGTCCTCTGTCCAGCGCCACCTCGAGCAGGACATTAATTTGTCCTCCATTTTGGGGCGTAGGGGCTGAAAGACCAAGGGAGGGGCACTTACCATGTTAAATGCGGCGTCCAGGGGTCCGTAGGCCGTGTCAGCCGTGTTTCTTCTTGCGCACATGCACGTGCCGGCTGGTGCATGCATAATGGATTGGAATACCAGGGCCAGCCGGCGCATGTGCAGTGGGTTAGTTTATTGGGGCCTGTTGGCATGTGCACGGTGGGTTGGCATGTGCATGGTGGGTCTGCGGACGGAGGAATATTTAGCGCAGGCGTGTAGTTCTGGTGCGATCAGCAGCACTGATCAACACTGCAGTTGAGGTGGGCTTTATTTATACTGTATGAATACAAACGAGCCTGCAGCTGACGTGGACTTTTACCCCCTCCATAAATCTTCGTCCGCGAAGCCAAGCCAAAGAAAAAAATGAATACATGTATTATATGTAATATGCAGAATGATAAATCAATGAATAGGAAAAAAGGCTCCAGCAGATAATCACTGATTTATGTTGAATTAGCTAGGTTTTTGTTGGATTTATAAAGGCAAAAAAAAGTGATCACGTTTACATTTATTGTTTTTGCAATATGGTTTAAATTTATAAAAAATTTTTTTTACAGCATGTTCCATAAAACCTATGACCATGTCAACGCCAAGTTGTGGGGGGGGGGGCATTCACGAGCACCCACCTTGCCTCCCCCCACCCCTTCTGAGAGAGTTTTTGAAAATCAATTTGTGTTGCCCCCCTTGCTGGGCTTGATTGATTTTTGACTCACAAGTGAGGTGGGTTTGCTGAATAATTCAGTGAGGGTATTGGCCGCTACCTGTGTCTGCCACTGTTACCTCCAGCTCCTGCTTCCCAGCTGACTGGTGCACACAGACTTGAATCGCTTCATGTTTGAGGAGTTTCAAATTAAACCAAGCATAGAAAACTACAGCACAGAAAACAGGCCATTCAGCCCTTCTAGTGTGTGCTGAAACCTCATTCCACTAGTGCCCCTGCACCCATTCAATAACCCTCCAGACTTCTCCCATACATGTATCTATTCAATTTATTTTTAAAGCTTAAGTGAGTCCACATTTACCATGTCAGCTTGTTCCACACTCCCACCACTCTGAGTGAAGAGGATCTCCCAAATGTTCCCCCTAAACCGTTTCCCTTTCACCCTAAAGCCAAGTCCTCTCGTATTTATCTCTCCCAATCTAACTAGAAAGAGCCTAATCACATTTACTCTGTCTATTCTGCTCGTAATTTTGTAAACCTCTATCCAATCTCCCCTCATTCTTCTACACTCTCAGGAATAAAGTCCCAACCTGTTTAATCTTTTCTTGTAACTCAACTCCTGAAGACCAGGCAACATCCTAATAAATCTTCTCTGCAGTCTTTCAATCTTACTGATATCCTTCCTGTAGTTTGGTGACTAGGACTGCTCATAATACTCCAAATTTGGCTTCACCAATGTCTTGTACAACCTCATCATAACTTCCCAACTCCTGTACTCATTACTTTGATATTTGAAGACCAAGCTGCTAAAAGTTTTCTTTACAATCCTGTCTACCTGTGATGCCACTTTCAGGGAATTATTTATCTGTATTCCCAGATTCCTTTGTTCCTCTGCACTCCTCAGTGCCCTACCATTTACTACGTATGTCCAACCCTTGGTTTGTCCTTCCAAAATGCAACACCTCACATTTGTCTGCATTAAATTCCATCCACCATTTTTGTCCCATTTTTCCAATTGGTCCAGATCCTTCTGCAAACTTTGAAAGCCTTCCTCACTGTCCATAACACCTCCAATCTTAGTGTCATCAGCAAACTTACTGATCCAATTTCCCACATTATTATCCAGATCATTGATATAGACAACAAACAACAATGGTTCTGCACCGATCCTGAGGCACACCATTAATCACAGGTCTCCAGTCTGAGAAGCAATCATCCACTACCACTCTGTCTTCTCCCATTCAGTCAATTTCAAATCCATTTTACAACCTCTCCATGGATACCATGTGTCTGAATCTTCTGAACTAACTTCCCATGTGGGCCTTGTCAAAGGCCTTACTAAAGTCCATATAGACAGCAAACACAGCCTTTCTTTCATTTACTTTCTTGGTAACCTCCTCAAAAAACTTTATAAGATTCATTAAACACAACCTACCATACTCACTGACCTTAATTAGCCCTTGGCTGTTAAAATACTTGTATTTCCTATCTCTCAGAACATTCTCCTATATTACCCACTACTGACATCAGATTCTCTGGCCTGTAATTTTCTGGTTTAGTTTTGGAGTCTTTTTTAAACAACAATCCTTCAGTACCTCACCCATGGCTCAAGCCATTTTAAATATTTCTACCAGGGCCCCTGCAATTTCTGCACTAGACTCCCTCAAGGTCTGAGGGAATATCATGTCAGGCCTGGTGGATTTATATATCTTTATTTGCTGTAAGGCAGCAAGAACCACCTCCGCTCTAATCTCTATATGTTCTATGTATTACTACTTGGTTCCCTTCCTTATACACTATGCCAGTTTCATGAGAAAATGCTGATGCAAAAAAACTGTTTTAGATCTCCCCTATCTCGTTAGACTCCACACATAGGCAACCACTCTGATCTTCTAGGGGACCAATTTTGTACCTTTCTATCCTTTTACTCTTAACATACTTGTAGAAACTCTTCGTGTTTACCTTCACATTATCTGCCAAAGCAGCCTCATGTCTTCTTTTTGCCTTCCTGATTTCTTCTTTGTATTCTACTACCTCATTTGCTCCTTGTTGCCTATACCTGATATACATCTCTATCTTCCTATTTACCAGATTGCTAATAACCCTTGAAATCTAAGATACCCTATGCCTGTTAACTTTGTCTTTAATCCTTACAGGAAGATGCAAACTGTGGACTCCATTTACTGAACCCATCCTTGCCAGAAAACAGCTTATCCCAATCCACACTTCCTAGATCCTTTCTCATTTCCACAAAATTGGCCTTTCTCCAATTTAGAATTTCATCTTGAGGATCAGACCTATCTTTATCTATAATTAACAAAACTAATGACATTATGGTCACTGGATCCATAATGTTCACCTTCACATACTTATGTCACCTGTCCTGTCTGGTTCCCTAACAGGAGATCAAGTATGGCATCCTCTCTCATTGATACCTCTATATTATTGATTTAGAAAACTTACCTGAATACATTTGACAAACTCCAAGCCATCCAGTCCTTTTAAAGAATGGGAGTCCCAGTCAATATGTGGAAAGTTAAAATCTCCGACTATCAAAGTTTCTGTTCCTTAGATCGCTCCTCCAATTCTCTCTGACTATTGGGTGGTCTTTAATACAACTCTATCAGTGTGGTCACACCTTTCCTGTTCCTCAGTTGCATCCCTCTGGGCTATCCTGTCTAAGCACTGTTATGATATTTTCCCTGATTAGCATTGACACTCTTCTCTCCCACTCAGTTAATTCTTGAAGAACTTGTTTAACACATTTATCTGGACTGAGGTTTGGACACTGTATTGAAAATTCATGCAAATGAGTTTAAGACATAAAAGTGCTGGAGAAACTCAGTAGGTCATGCAGAAGTAAAATAGATAACCAATGAAGGCCTGAGCCCTTCGACAAGGTTTGGCATAGGTAGCTGAGATCCCTACGGGGGGGAAACTGGGAGGCAGGAACTGGAGTGGGTAACCACGTGGCATAAGATGGTGGTGGAGGCAAATAGCTAGAAAGGACAAATGGCTGTAGAAATGAGTCTGTGTGAGTTCATGGTTGTAGAGCTTGAGAACAACAGGGAGTGCAGATGGGGAGGAATGTGGGAGACTCACAGAACTTAGTTTGAAGAGGAGAAGTTCTTCAGGGTAGGCATCCCTTGAAGAGACTGCAGTGAAACAGCTGATTGGAGTTGGACAAGAACGTCTGCAGATGCTGTGATTGTGGTTTAACACACAAAAGTACTGGAGAAACTCAGCAGGTCATGCAGAGTTGAATTAAAGGAAGCAAAGATATATGAATAACATTTCAGGCCTGAGCCCTTCATCAAGGTATGATCTAGCTTGACAATAAAAACTGTAGGTAGTTGGAAGGAGGAGGAAAAGAGGGGTTTGAACAGTGAGGGTGTGGCAAGGTGAAGGACAAACATAATATTTTTGTTTACCTATTATCACATGTATTGAGATACCTAGGAAACTTTGAGTGTTATCCAGTTGTCAAGCTACACTTGTAGAACAGATAGAGCACAAGTGCAGATGTAGTAATTCAGAGAAAATATTCAGTTAAAACGGTGCAAGGGCCACGGTGAGGTTGGGTTTATGGGATCAGCGGGAGATCATCTTTCACTAATAAGGGATCCATTCAAGACTCTGACAACAGAAGGAAAGAAACTGTCCTTGAATCTGGTGGTGTGTGTTTTCAAATGTGTGTATCTTTGCCTTACAGCAGAATAATGTGTATAAATGTGATGGGGAATAGCAAGGCAGAGTAGGAGAGAGACTGAAGAATGTGGGTGTTTGGAGGAACCTGCTATTTAATCTGGAGGCAAGGTAAATAATGGGAGGTGGTAGGATGGCTTTAACTGGAAGGAGAGTGTGGGGTAAATCTAAGCACAGGGCTCTGCTGTTGTCACACCTTGGGTACTGTGTGCTGCTTCCTTCCCAAAGGAAAAATAGAATAGATGTCAAGGTGGTTATGGCTCTGGAGTTTGTATAAATGAGGAAAGGATTGTAAAATGCTGTCTGGAGCAGGTCGATGAAGGATGATCTCATTGAAGCTGTACCCTCGGACCTGGAGAGTATAGAACTGGAGCACAGTCTCTTGACAGGGGCTGAGCCATTGTTGAAGGCAGAACTGCAGTCTGATTGTGGAGTCCTTGTTGTCCAGCTGTTCCAGGCTTGTTTGCTCTCTGCTTTGATGAGATGTTAAGCTGAATATATTGTCATTTGTTATGTGCTATTTGGCTATAACATTACCCATATTGTAATGGTGACCACAATTTACAGGCAGCGATTGGCATCTGGTTATTTGTGACTTGCTGAGGGCATGCAATGACACTGTCCTTTGGCAGGCAGCAGACAAGTGGCTATAGGAGGTTCGTACTAGAGGAGATGGCTTTGCCAACCTTTGGTGGATGTGCAAATGGCAGAGCCCGACTCGTTGGTAACAGTTTATGGCAGAGCATGTCAACAGGAAAGTACACCTTGTGTACCCACCTGGTTGCCCCGGCTCTACAACATAGCCCAGGAAACTCTGCAGTCGTGTGTGGCATCTATCTCTTCATAGACTCTTACAACCGAGTGACGTAGTACTGCAGCCTGTTATCTCTTTTCAACTGTACTAAAGGAATACTTGGATTCTTGTTTACCAAGGAGAAGGACATGGATGTTGAAAGGGAACATAACATAGAGAATGCTCATGTGAAGGGGAATATTGAGATCAAGAAAAATGTGCTGTTGGGTCTTTTGAGTAACATCAATTGGGCAAGTTTCCTGGGCCTGATGAGATGTATCCCAGATCATGAAAGAGGCAGTGAGGAGATTGCTGGGGGGGCCTTGACAATTTTTTTTTACATCCTCACCAGCTACAGGAGAGGGTCCAGAGGACTGGAGAGTGGTTGATATTGTACCTTTGTTCAAGAAGTTAAAAAGGATAATTCAGGAAATTACAGGCCAGTGAACCTCATATTGGTGGTCGGGAAACTGTTGGAGAGGATACCTAGGGAGAGGATTGATGCACATTTGGAAAGTTAAGGCAGACAAGATGGGTTTGTGACAGGCAGGATATGTCTTCCCAATTTTGAGTAAGTGACAAAGGTGGCTGATAAAGGTGGAGCAGTGGATGTTGACTACATGGACTTCATTAAGTTGTTGAAAAGGTCATGGTTGGCTGATTCAGAAGGTGAATGATGTAGAAGAGCTCATCATGGGTGCAGGAGGCAGTACCAATGTAGTTGTCGATGTAGTGGAGGAAGAGCCTTGTCTAAGTAGGCTTGCAGCATGGATAGTTCCACAAATGCTGTTTGTTCATTGTTTCTGTGTTATTTGGAAGCAGTGCCTTGTTTCTAAAGACAATCCCAAATCTAGCTCTTTCTCCACTGGAGAGGGAATGACCAGAGATTTCCTGGAATCAGTGGGAATGATGCTTTTATTCAGGAAGGATTTGAGCACATCCTTGAATTTTTTCTCTGTCTCCCATAATCCTGGTTTGAGAGAGGCCAGATTACTCTTTCCTCATTTTGAGGATCTATCTTGCAGAGACAATTTTGGTGGAATATTTCTGGTGTCTTGAGATGCCTGCTGTAGGTAGCCCGGAGTGTCGGGGGCAGGGATCACTGCTTCTTGCAGAACATGAGTTTTGTGTCAGGTTTGAGGCTTTGATCTTCAACTGCTTTTTCATCTATGACCAAAGCCTATGCTGGGGAACTGAGGTGGTGGTGAATTCTTTTGTCAATGTCTGCCCTCACTGAGGGGTGACTGTGATATGGGAAGTGGTCCTTGTTTTCCAGGGCCTTGTTGATAGTAGACTGTCTAAATTACAGGATGTTGGGATTATTGGCAAGGCCAGCATTGCTCTTAAAATGGTGTGTGGTGAGCCTCCTTGAACTGCTGTTAGGGTGATGAACATGCCTCACCGAGCTGTTAGCAGATTTCTAGTAACCATGGAAAGATGACATTGGTGCGCTGTGTGACTTGGAGGGAAGCTTGGTGTCCAGATCATTTCCTCTGGGAGGTGCCATCAAGAGGTTTTGGTGTGATGTGACAGTGCTCATTGAAGCCATATTGTGGGCTAAGAAAGCAAAAGTTTAGGCTGTTGGGGACAATGCGCTCAAGTGGACAGTTCTGTCCCATATATTGTTCGAGCTGTATTCACCTGAATACATAGAGACCAGTTATCTTTTGATTTTTGGTTTATAGATGGTTGAAAGGGTTTAAGGATTTAGAACAGAAATGAGGAAAAATATCTTCATCCAGAGGAGGGTGAATCTGTGAAATATGTTGCCACATTTGCTGTCGACGCTAGGTCATTGAGTACATTTAAAGAAGTTGATTGTGGGGCTATGGAATGTTATGGAAAGAGGGCAGAGTGGAGTTCAGAGGAAAAATGGATCAGCCATGATTCAAATGGTGGGGCAGGCTAGATGGGATGAATAGCCTAAATCTGCTTACTGATGATGGGGAATTCAATATTCACCCATTGAATGTTCATGATGTTATTATGGCATTTGTTGGAGATTCCTGGCAGTTGTGTGTTGTGCATGTTACATCCCATATTTCATGTGTACTTTAATGTTGCCTTGTGCTACCTTATTACCGGAGTATAAAATTGAATGTTATGATATCAGAGACTGATTCACTCTCATAGAATGAGGTCCCTATGAAGGAGCTGAAGGTGCTTCAAGCCTGGCCACTGCCCTACTGAACTCTTGCAGTGGTGTGCTGATGTGGGGGGTGTATCACTTCTTGTTGTCTTCCCTTACTTGGGATATGATTCCAACAGTGGAGGCCTTTTTACTTCATTTTACCAGCATCTTCTACATGTACCCAGTCAAAACATGCTTTGGTGTCTGTGGGCCAAGTCTATGTCGAGATCTTGTGCTAAGATGTCCTACTGAACCCAATTGACCAATTGAAGCGGGCTCAATTTTGACATTCGAAAAAATATTTGGATAAGTATATGGATGGGAGGGGTATTGATTGAGTGCAGGCCCATGGGACTGGGCAGAATAAAGGATCAGAATAATAGCCGGGCTGAAGGGCCTGTTTCTGCACTGTAGTGTTCTGTGCTGTAGTGTTGCTTGTTACAACATCTTCCATCACTTTGTAGACTGATTGGTGGTTAATGGCAAGATTATATTTGTTTTGTATTCTATGGTTAGGCAACACAAACGATAAAGAAAGTGTATGATGTGCTTGCCCTCATTTGGCATGGCATTGACTGAAAAGGCAGGAAGTTGTGTTGCACCTGTGTCAAACTTTAGTTAGGCCTCATTGCAGTACTGTGTGTAGTTCTGGTCACTGCCTCGCAGGAAGGATGTGGGAGCTTTGCAGAGACTCATGAGGATGTTGCCTGGATTAGAAGAGGTTGGACAAACTTGGATTGTTTTCTCTGGAACATCAATGGCTGAGAGGCAACCTGTTAGAAGTTTATGAAATGATGAGAGGCATAGATAGTGGTTTTTCAGTGTGGAAATGTGAAATATTACAGGGCACAGATTTAAGGTGGAGCGGGGTGGGGGGGGGTTTAAAGGAGATGTGTGAACTTGGGTTTTTTTTAATTATAGAGAGTGGTAGGTACGTGGAATGGGCTGCTAGTTATAGTGAAAGAAGATAACAAAGTTTAACAGGCATCTAGACAAACACATGAACAGGCAGGAGCCAGAGAGATATGGACCATGTGCAGGCAGGTGGGAGGTTTAAATTAGTATTTATATCGGGTCAGAAATGGTGGGCTGGGTTGCCTGTTTCTGTGCAGTTCTATGACTTATCTGGCCAATTTTCTGTGTTGTCAGACAGATACCATTGTAGTAGAACATGATTACAGGGAGGAGTTGTTCCAGAGTATAAACACTGCATTTTGAATGTTGTCTGCCATGTTTTCTGCAAGGCATGATTGTATGACTGATTCTGGTCTCTGGCAGTCAGGTTGTTACTTGACCTGTATGTTAGGGTGTTTCTCCATTGTGATATAGCAGTATGTCAGTAGTTAGATCTGAACCTCACTTTCACTCTCACGTAGTCTATCCAGTTTAATCTGAATTTGGCTTGCTTGGCGTATTGGAGTGGTAGTAGAGTCAAGAACATTCCTGTGAGTCTGGATCATAGCAGCAGGTGTAGACTACCGCCTCGCTCAAGGCTGCTCTGTCATTCTGTATCATCTCTGCTCCTCTGTGCTGTTAACTCTTTCTGTGCCATTTTCCCATAACCCTCAGCTCCTTAGTCTATCTTTCAAATATTTAACTGTCTCCACCACCTGTGGGGGCAGAGAAATCCAGAGAACCATCACTGGAGGGAAGACATTTCTATACAGCTGTTTTTATGACTGGTCCCTTCGTCTGGAGTCACAGCAGATAAGGATGGAGATTTCCTTCTGCAAAGCCCATTGTTAAGATGATGGATTGCTCTACAATGAGCTAATTTGTTGTCAGCAGTCAATTTTCTCACCTTTTGCACCAGCCTCCACATCCAACATGCCATCCTCTGCCATCTTTACAACTCCAGTGCCATTTAAAGCACCCCCATTGACACGTTCTCCTCTCCTCCTTCCTTTCTGTTTTCTACAGGAACCACTCATTCACTCTCTCCCTAGTCCTCTCTTCTCTCCCTGTCCTCCAAGACTTACTTCTGCAACTAAAGGAGGTCTAATGTTTGTCCTTTCCCTTCTTTTTCAACACCATCCAGGGACCTAACAGCCCTCCCATATGAGGAAGAGGTTCACCTGGACCTCTTACAAAATTTTCTTTCCTCCACAGATGCTGCTTGACCTGCTGAGTGCTTCCAGTGTTCTATTTTAACCTACATTCCAGCATCTGCAGCCAGTTTTTCATTATGAGTTCATTTGATAATAGTTTTCTGTTAAGATTCCAAGTTATTTGGTTAACCAAAGTTCTTCAGTCAACACAGTGGAATTTGAGCTTGTGTCTCTGGATCGTTAGTCCAGGTCTCATAGCTGGTTTGGCAGTATAACCACAAGATGTTAAAATTATTGTTGGAAGGAATTGTTGAAACTGTGGCTATTTTTTTCTAGAAAAGATGGGACAAGAAGGCAGAGTGTGAGAAATCTCGAAAGTCATACAAACTGACAGCGCAAATGCAAAGAAGTTTATGTTTGGGATGAGGTCACAAGCCAGCAATACGTAAAAATTGACTCTAGTGCATCCATCAGCAAGTTCGGGGGGACCTCGCTGTAGTGACAGTGTAAAACCTGCTCCCATGGGTAGGGGCTTGCACTGGGGGATAGAGATGTTGCAGAGGAAAGGAATGGGGTGGATCTGGTGGTGGGATGTGGGGGCTGGGAAAAGACGTGTGGAGTAGAAAGGCTCAGTAGTGCTGCTAGTAGAGTTTATGCTTCAGTGGCAGAGACCTAAGTTCAATGCTGATCTTGAAGGCTGCCTGGTGGAGTTTGCTCCTGATCCCTGTGACTGTGTGGCTTTCCGCTGGATGTTCTGGTTTCCTCTCACATCCCATAGGCACGGGTTGGTAGGTAAATTGGCCACTCCAAATTGCTCATAACCTACAGGTAGAATCTCTGGGGAGATGATGAGAATGTGGGGCAAATAATGCATGTGGTAGTTGATGGTCAGCACAGATTTGATGGGATGAAGGGCCTGACTCCAGGCTGCATGTGCTGAGAAACACAGGAGTATGTCCCTCTCTATTCACCCTCTCAAGCTTCTTTGATGTGCTCCCTTTCCCACTCCCTTACTACTCCCACCCCATCCTTCAGTCCTTGGGTAGATAGAGAAGACCCGACTATACTCTGTGGCCTTCCTCACAAAGGTGTCATGGCCTGCACTCTGGAATGGAGAACAGTGGGGGAATGGGAGTGAGAGTTTCCTCCAGAACCCTGTCTAGTTATAGCAGGACAAAAAGGCAGTAGATGGAAGAGGAGTGAGGCCATCTGTTGCAGTACAGGAACATGCCCGATGTCCAGGCCCAACATCCAGGCTAGTCCCCAGCACATGGAAAGTGAGTCAAAGCTTTTGCTGATTGACAAGGTGTGGTGAATTGCTCCAAGTTTCACAATTTCCTCCAGATAAAATCAATTATTGCTGTTTTCCCTGACCTGCCTCATCCCCCACCGATTTCTCACTCATCCTTTCCCTCATTCTTCCACTTCCACCTTTCTGTAAAAGCTCGCTCGAATGGTTCAGGTAAAGGATTTCACAATTTTTCCTAACAGGTTACTGACTGTGGCAAACGGTGTGATCCCACTTCTATATTCCTCTAGCACCCACCTGTTATGGTGTGAATATACTTTCCCCACGTGGTGTGGGGGAAAATCAGAGCTGAGGGATCATGAGGCCTAGCCACACTGAGTAATGTGGGAGTGGATTGGGGCTGAGGGATCATAGAAGCCTGGCTAGAGTCATAATGTGGCAGCACTGCTCCAGCAAGAGCAGAGCCTTCTTCCTACATTCCTCCCTCTACCATCATCCCCAAAAGACACCTTATCTTCACCAATCAGGCCCTTTGGCCATTAATATCTCCATGCTAAAGGTTAATGTGCAGGTGGAGACTGTAGAAATTAAGAAAGTGCAATATTAATATTCATTTTGAAAAGACTAGAATATAAAGGCAAACATCAGAATCAGAATTTATTGTCATGAACATGAGTCATAAAGTTCGTTATGTAATGTAATGGTGAGGCTTTACAATGCATTGGTGAGATCACATCGGGAGTATTGTAGGCATTTTGGGGCCCTATCTAAGGAAGGATATGCTGGCATTGGAGAGGGTTCAGAGGAGGTTAATGAGAATGTTCTTGGGGATGGAAGGGTTGATGTATGAGCAACTTTTGTTGGAATTGGGGAGGGGGGATATCTCATTGAAACATTCAAAATATTGAAAGGGCTGATAGAGTGGATGTGGAGATGTTTCCAGCAGTGGGAGAGATGAGCAGAAATGTCTTCAGCCAAAGGTTGGCAAGTCTGTGGGATTTGTTGCCACAAATGACTGTGGTGGCCATCATTGGGTATTTTTAAAGCAGGTTTTTTATTACTAGGGTGTTAAAGTTTATGGAGAGAAGACAGGAGAATGGGGTTGAGAGGGAGGCATCAGCCATAGCAGAGCAGATTGATGGGCTGAATGGCCTACATCTCATGGTCATACTAATCCCATTTAAATGCTTTCATAGTGTACCTCTGCGATGTGTGAGAGTCTCAGTCTCCAGGCCCCTTGTGTGGAAAGATTCTTCCTCAGCTTCCCTGCCCTTGCCGTGGGGGGAATTTTTTTTCACTCTCTCTCCTATTTATGCCTGTCATAACTTTGAATACCTTGATTGTGTCTCTTCTCGGGCTCCTCTACCCTCTCAAAGCAAACTCAGCCTCTGGATTTTCTCCTCAACACTGAAATGCTCCTTTCCAGGCAATACCTCTGCACCCTCTCCAAAGCTATTACATCCGTTCTGTAGTGGTGACTGAACTCTACAAGTACTCCATCTGAGTTACATATCCTCTTTAGGTCTTGTATACTGTGCAGAGGCTCATTAAGACTAGCATGCCTTCTTATCCACCTTGTCTACCTGTGTAGCCACCTTCAGTGCTTGTACATTGAGGCCACTCTGTTTTCACTGCAGAGAATAGTGCAAGGTTTAGGGGTGAGCCATTCTCATCACTTCAGGGTGATGTGTGGTCCCTGCCAGCAAAGCACAGAAGCTAAGAAGGAATGATAGACTATTTTTCAAGTAGCACATTAAATTGGAAATGGGTCTTCATGCTGCATCAGTTCCAGAAATTAGGTTTCTAACTTGGTTTATTTACACTGGCCCACTGTGAATGTCAAAAGAAAGATAGATGAGTGCAGTGATCAGCCTGAACAGTGAGAGTGACCAGTGAATTCAGGAAGGACAAGTTGACCAAAGCAGTGGTGACCAACTATCTCAGGAAGGTTGAGTTGACCAGGACAGTGGTGACCAGCTATCTCAGGAAGGACCTGTTGACCAGGGCAGAGGTTACCTGACAGTGAGACTGTGACCAGCCAACTCAGTCAGCATCACTGTGTCATTTTTTTGTTTGAAAAATCTAAATGAAAAGCTATCAGGACTTTGGCAGAGATGAAATGAGAGAGGGTGTTGACAAATGAAGTGTTACATTTGAAGATTCTGTACTTTGTCAGAGAAAGTGACCCCATAGTTCAGAGGTTTGAGTGAAGATAGGGGCTGGTGATGCAAGTCCTGGTTTCAGCATAGAGAGGACAGAGGGGATGCAGTGCAGCTCATGGGCAGCAGGTCATAAATGAGGGGAGCAGTGATCACAGCAGGCCCAATATAAACACAGGCTGCAATAGGTGATGGGTTTACATACGTTGAGGATGATTAGTGTTAGGTCTCTGGATAAGTTTATCACAGTTTATCATCAAGGAGAAAAAACATTTTTAGGAATCTCAGGAATGGGGATATGAGATTGTTTGAATTCAGAACACACTTAGCATATTCTTGGGTAGAGAGGACAAAGGGTTGATGCAACAGAGATGGAATTTTGGAGAAGCACTAGTGCTATTGTAATATGAATATTGGTGCTGTGTTTCAAGAGTTGGAGTGAATCAGGAATTTCAGCAATTGTATTATAGCTATCTGCGAACTTCTGGATAGAAGACTTCAAACGATCAGAGAAAAACTGGGGAGCACATGTGACAGGCGACTGGTATGGAGGTAGCACGTGAGGAGGAGCAGGCCGGAAGCAGGGACTGAGCCTCAGCCAGGTGAGTCTCAGCAACAACTCTGAAACCAGAGGATGAGTGAAAACAGCCAAGTGAAATTGATGCAGGCTTCACACCACTGTGGTTAAGGCTTGGTGGAAGGGGACCAACACTTTATCTCTTTCAACCCACAGCTAACGTACTTCCTGTTGGCTGAGAAAGGAGAGTTGCTGTCGCACTTGAGGAGGAGTTTGCGGCCTCTTGTCCCCCTCCCAGCTGGAGGAGGTAAGATGGAGGGGAACTGCTGTAAGTGGGAGAAGCAAGAGCAATTCTTATGGGAAGCAGGAACTGAGGAGTGGGTTCAGCAGCAGGAGATTTGCCCTGTCTCCAGGCAGGTTTGAGCGTAGGCTG
The DNA here is from genome assembly GCF_036971445.1 of Narcine bancroftii. Lineage (NCBI taxonomy): Eukaryota > Metazoa > Chordata > Chondrichthyes > Torpediniformes > Narcinidae > Narcine > Narcine bancroftii. The sequence continues at coordinate 29,553,434 of NC_091478.1, read as the reverse complement.
TGCCTGGCTCAGGGAGACCAGAGTTGACCACTCTCAACTGCTCAGTTAGAAAATGATCAGTCACGCAGACCAAGGGTACATGCAAAAGCTGGTCTGCTTGATGGCCTTCTATTTGAGAGGAGCCCAATGTGGAAACTATTGAGAACTCTGTCTCCGAGGAGCTCGCTGTGTGATGTGAGCCATCAAGGAGGTTGGGTAGTCAACATTGAATGGGATTTGCAGTGCTACTACACTGTGACCTCTATCCACTCTTCTGTTCCACCTGTTGTTCTGGACAGAAGCCTGCCCTCTGCTGAGGCCACTGGCTGCAGAAGGTGCCTGCCCTTTGTGCTGGTGGAGGCTGTGTGATGGGGATGAAGGTACACATAGAGCAGGGCCTGATGCGAGAACTTCAGCAAGCCTTGCTGTTTGGACCTCTGTTGGAGAGTGGTTTCAATATCAGGTAAAGCTGTGTGGTTTTGCAGCTTCACTTCCAGAAGGAATAAAATTAGCACCACAGCGAGGGGAACGGTATAGCCACTTTATTGAATAGCTGAGAACTCCAGGCTTGTGTGGATGCTCTGACGGCTAATGTTTATGTGTTTGCTGTCATTTTGTCATGGCTGGCAGTGAGGGTGACACATGCAGACGTGCACGCACATGCACACCAAACCCACGTGTGCATGCACACATGCACGCACGCACACGGGCACACACAGATGCACGCACACAGACACACACAGTCAGACGCACGCAGTCACACAGATGCACTCACACAGACACAGACACACACTCTTCTGAGCCTGGTGTGAACCCTGGCTGTTTTCACCTGTTCAATTACGAATATGTTGATGCTTGAGTTTAATCTTCCAGCTGAGATGACATACATGTGTTTCAGTAAAACTACAGCAGTGCAATGAGCTGATTGTTGGTTATCTGCTGAATACTGTTTCACAGAACATCCCAGACCAGATCTTGTTGGCAAACCCCAGCCTGTCCTACATAACACAAACACCAGGAAGGGTTTTGGTCATTCCAGGTGAGCAGTGCTGAGGACTGGCATGTCACAGCAAGATGTCTGCACGGGAAAATGAGCTCACTACCTCAAAATGGGGAAGGTGTGCTGAGAGAGGGCAGTTAAACTGATGAAAGATAAGTGAGGAGGGCAATTAAGCCCCTGGATGGGTGAGGGGGGACAATTAAACCCCTGGATGGGTGAGTGGGGGCAATTAAATCCCTAGATGGGTGAGGGGGGCAATTAAACCCCTAGATGGGTGAGGGGGGCAATTAAACCCCTGGATGGGTGAGGGGGGACAATTAAACCCCTGGATGGGTGAGTGGGGGCATTTAAACCCCTGGATCAGTGAGGGGGGCAATTAAACCCCTAGATGGGTGAGGGGGGCAATTAAACCCCTGGATGGGTGAAGGGGTGCAGAAACCCCTGGATGGGTGAGGGGGGGGGAAATTAAACCCCTGGGTAGGTGTGGGGGTGCAATTAAACCCCTGGGTGGGTGAGGGGAACAATTAAACCCCTGATTGGGTGAGGGGTATTTTTTGAGGCAGTGAAGAGAATCGTGGACTAACAGCTGCCATAAGAAGCCTGATCTCAGAGAAGGTGAGGTCCTGGGTCTGGAGGAGGTGGGATTGTGGTATGTGGTATGTGGAGAAGGCACGGAGTTGGGCAGCTGTTCCAGTGTTCAGAATCCCAGCATTTTCAGCAGACAAGATAAATGAACGAGTCACACAAAGGATGTGAACTATTGCAGGAAATGATGGTGCAGTTTAGGAGCTGATACTTAAGGAGTGGAAATGAGGTCTAGATCATTATAGTGGTGCACCATATTCTCCCCTACCGCCAATGTGCTGAGCCGTTAGACCACAGGATGATGCTAAGCTGTGGTGTACTGCTATGAGCCAGGAAGTACTGTGAGTGAGCTTTCTGCAAGAAGCCTGTGGTTCAATATCTTCTGCCATTGAGCAGCCATGCATATCTGTAGAACCAACACTGGGTTGTTAACCACCCACTCACCTGCTCCTGAAGTCCCAGCTGGTCAGTGGGGCAGAAATTGTCATCCTACGCCATGAGGTCTGGTGATGAGCAGAGGATAGAGGAAACTCCTGTGCTCTGCTCTTCTGTTCTCAGCTCACATCAGGATTGGGCCTACTCTGGATGGTGGGCTTTTGTCGGGAGATCTATTGGTGAGGCACGGCGGGAAGCTCTTCACCGAGCCTCTTCAGTGGCAACAATAAAACTAGAATGTGGAGATGGTGGAAGATTTGAGTCCTTCAGCCTATCATGAACTGCTAACCTTCCAGTACCCAACAGCACCAATCCCATTTTCTGCACTTTGTCCAAAGCCTTCTTTATCTTGGTGATTCAAGGACTCACATTTTCAGTGTCATGAGAGCCTCTCCTGCCCTCTTAACCTCCAGCCACCCTCGGGGGAGGAAATATTTTTCCTCTCGTCTCCTGCAGCGCTCCTACTTAAAGCGTATGCCTCTAGTTTTTGATGTTTCTTTGATCGGGAAAACTTTCTCCTATCCATCCTTTTTGTATCTCTATCAGGACTGCCCAGAGCTGTCTCAACATCAGGGAAAATGAACCCAGCCTCTCCAGTCTGTCCTGTAACTGAGACGTACAACCCAGGCAACATGCTGGGGAACCTTTGCCCCTCTCCAGCGTGATTGTAGCCTTCAGAAAGCGGGAGACCAAAACTAGACACAAGAGTCCAGCTATAGACAGAGCAGGGTTTTTTGAAAGCTGTACTGTGACCTCCCTGCTCTCTTAGACATTGCACCTGGGAATAAGATCGTAAAACTAAAGAGTGGATAGTGAAGGTCACTACCCTGTATTCCTTTTCAATGAGTCAACCTGGGCACACGAAAGATCTCTTCCTTAAACTTTCAAACACATGGCCTATGTCTTACCCTTACTAAACCTCCCAAATACATCCTCACTCATCAGGAATAAATTCCACCTGCCATTCATCTGCCCAACTCACCAACTGATTGATGTCATTCTGTAACTTAAGATTATCCTCATCACCATAAACAACACTTCTAATTCTTGTGCCATTTGCAAACTTACTAATTATACCTCCTATGTACATCTCAAAATCATTAATGTAGATGACAAACAGTGATGGTTTTGGTGCCAATCCCTGTGTTACACCACAACTCACAGGCTTCCAATCACAAAAACAACCCTCCACCAATATGTCCAATGTACTGCACCTATGTCCAGTACATAGGTATAGTAGAGCACAGTACAGGCCCTTCAGCCCACAATGTTGTGCCAACATTTATAAACCTACTCCACAACAATCTAACCCTGTCCTTTCTCACAGCTCATAACTCTTCCATTTTTCTTACATCCATATGCCTGTCTAAGACTCTTTTAGATGTCCCTATTGTACCAGCCATGCCCACTACCCTTGGTCATGAATTCCAGGCACCCACCACTCTCTGTTTAAAATAAAACACCTCCGTCATCTCTTCTTAGCTTCCCTCCACTCTCCTTAAACAGATTTCCTCTGGTATTTGCTATTGTTGTCCCAATAAAAAGGTGCTGGCTGTCCACCCTATCTAAGCCCCTTATTTTATATACCTCTTTTAAATCACCTCTCATCCTCCGTTGCTCCAAAGAGAAAAGGCCTGGCTCTCTCAGTCTTTCCTTATCAGACATGTTCTTTTATCCAGGCAGCATTCTGGTAAATCTCCTCTGCACCCTCTATAATAAGGTGACCAGAGCAGAACACAATACTCCTGGTTCAACCAGAGTCTTATAGAGCTGCAATATTGTCTTGCAGCTCTTGATCTCAGTCCTCCGATGAATGAAGGTCAGCATACTATAAGCCTTTTTAACTACACTATCTACCTGCGCAGCAACTTTGAGGGATGATTGGACCTGGACCCCAAGATCCCTCTGTTCCTCTACACTGCTAAGAATCCTGCCAAGTGAACTTTGGATCCAATGTGCCAACTTGTCTTCAGTCTCATGGGTTCTAACCTTACGGACCAGCCTCTCATAAGCCACCTGGTCAAAGACTTGACTGATGTCCAAGCAAGGTAACATCAGCCCCACTGTGCTCATTGGTTTATTATTTTTTTCAAAATACTTCATCAAATTAGTCTCTGGCAACAGAGCCACGCTAACTGGCCTTGATCAATCTCTGTGCTGTTGTGATTTGGCTGTGATATTCCAGTAGTTATACCTTTTCTTCCTGGGGATGAGTTGGGCAGAAATGTGCAATCAAAGAGGTTGCACAAAGTTAATGACAGGCCTGTGTTTTAAAATTTAAAAAAATCTTAAATTTAAATAAAAAATTTTGACATACAGCATAGTAACAGGTCCTTTTGGCCCATGAGCCCGTGCCACACAATTTACACCCAATTAATCTACAACTCCCGGGACATTTCAAATGATGGGAGGAAACCGGAGACTCCGGGGAAAACCCACACAGACACAGGGAGAACGTACAAACTCCTCACAGGCAGCATGGGATTCAACCCCTTTTCCCGATCACTGGTGCTGTAAACGGCTTTGTGCTAACCGCTACGCTAACTGTGTTGACCCAAACAGTGTTTGTACCTGGCCTTCCTTGCTTGAGATAGTGAGAGTTAATTGTCACATTGTCAAAGATTAGAGGTGTGGTGGACAGTGAGGAAGGCTTTCAAAGCATGCAGAGGGATCTGGACCAGCTGGATAAATAGGCAGAAAAATGGCAGATAGAATTTAATGTAGACAAGTGTGAGGTGTTGCATTTTGGAAGGACAAACCAAGGTAGGACATAGTAAATGGTAGGGAACCAAGGAGTGCGGTAGAACAGGGAGATCTGGGAATATAGATGCGTAATTTCCTGAAAGTGGCATCACAGGTACAAAGAATATATCAGTGGTTCTCAATCTTTTTCTTTCAACTCACATACCACTTTAAGTATTCCCTATACCATAGGGGTGGTCAGGGGGAAGTGCAGTAATTTTCTGGCCAGACTCAGGGTGGCAGTAGTGAGCAAAATAATTGGCGACAAGTCATTCTTGTGAGAGCTGGTCTTGGTGACTGCCATGTGGTACTGGCATCACTATCACCCCTCCCTCTCAGCGCGGCCACCAGACCCCTCTCAGCGTGGACACCAGCCCCCCTGTCAGCGCAGCCATCAACCCCCCTCTCAGCATGGCCACCAACCCCCCCCACGCCGCTCAGCGCCATTGTAAGGGTGGGGGTGCTTGGGATGAGGCCTTGAGGCAAAGGGGGTGGCAGACCGAAAAAGTTTAGGAACCATTTGTGTAGCATTACAATGAAAAGGAAAATCAATTAGAAGTGTGAGGGCACTGTGGTGGGGTTCACTCAGGAGCCTGAGTGGCGAAGACAAAGCCTCAAGGAGCTCCATGTTCTGATTGTGAAAGGAGTGAGAACTTGTTTAAATTCACACCAACGTGACAGCTTGATTTGGGACTGGTAGCTCCTCAGGAGTGGTCAGTATTGGTATGGACCCTATCCCTCCTGTTAGGTCTGCTTTGTTCATGAATGAGTGAGACAAACACCAGGCTGAGTCGAAATCAGGGTTCTTTGTTCTTTATTACCGGATTGTAACACTTGCGACTAACCATGTTAGTCGGAGAATGCATTCTGCCGTTATCAGCAAAATGGTGATTTTTTATACCCTTGGATATGTGCTTAGAACATCATCATATCATTACTTGTCCAATGACTAAAACTGTTGCTATCCTTTCCCTGCTAGCTTCCTGCCTCTCAATCCATCAATGTCTCTCTTATCTTGTAAGTACAAGGATGCATTCACATCTTGTTACAGCCCTGCACATTCCCATCTCATGATGTTTTACCTAACAGGAGTACAAGGACACCTCCCCTTCTTGTTACAGCCCTGCACAGGGTAACTCCTTACACATTCCCATCTCATGATGTTTTACCTTACACTCCCCAGAACCAAGTATGCCAGTAGATGCACGACACTCCCATTCCCAATACCATGTGTGTCTCCATTTGCACGTTTCCCTCGTCACCAAATGTGCTGTGATATGCACAATACCCTCTCAAAGTGATGAATGTGCCAACATTTACACGTTACTATCAGTGCTGAGTGTGCCAGGGTTTACATGGTTCCCTACTGCTGAGTTTGCCGGGGTTTACAAGGTTCCCTCACTGTTGAGTGTGCCATGATTTATGTAGTTCCTTCACGACTGAATGTGCTGGGATTTACACAGTTCCCTCACTGCTGCTATTTACACTGTTCTTTCGACACCGTGTCATGGTTTACACTGTTCTCTTGGCTATGTAAAGGGTTTTAGACGATTTCCTCAACACCAAGTGTGCCGAGATCTGTGCAGCTCTGCTACTAGATGTGCTGGTGTTTTGAAGCCTCTGAGCTTGCTGTGAATACTTTGGATTCTGTGGCTTGTCTGCAGCTATCGTCTACACTGCACAGGAACAATCTCCTCTGCCCACCATCGTACAGCAAGCAAACGGACCCTTCTACCCATCGTTCTGCTGCTGACCATGTATATCCATTCTCATCCCACTTGACCGCATTCATTCTATAATCCCTCTCTGCCCTGCTTAATCAATGGCATCAAGAAGTCTGTAGATGATGGGCGTTCGTACAGTACACAGTAGTGCTGGAGAAACTTAGCAGGATATGCAACATCACGAACAAATAAAAGGCAGTTGACTTTTCGGGCCTTGGCCCTTCTATGACCTTCTGAGTTTTTCCAGCACCTTTGTGTACCTTATTCAAGTCTCTGAAGCATTTCCACCACCACCACCTCTTACAGTTCATTCCAGATGCCAACCACTCTGTGTGATCTCCTCTAAACATTCCCTCCTCTCACCTTAGATCTCTGCCCTCCAGCTTTAGACAGCTCCTATCCTGCAAAACAAACTCAAGCTATTGGCTCTATCTATCTAAAGCATGCTCTCCAATCCAGACAGCATCCTTGTAAATCTCTGCAACCTCTCTAGAGCATCCACATCTTTTCTGTAATGAGTTGACCAGAACTGAACACATTATTCCAAGTGGGGTCTAATCAAGATCTTGTATAACTTGCCATACGGTTCTTGAACTTGATTCCTTTTGTTAATAAAGGCCCACACACCATACACCTTCTTAACAACATTGTCAACCTGTGCAGCAGCTTTGAGTGGCCTATGGCTTTCTCAGTTCATCCACACTGCTCAGTCCTCCTGTTAATATTGTATTCTGCCTTCACATTTTACCTACTGAAATGAACTACCTCACACTTTTCTAGGTTAAACTCCATCTGTCACTTCTCATCCCAGCTCTACATTGTATCTTTCTCCCTATCACAGAGGAGGGTTCCCAGAACAGAATCCTGCATTTCATCCCAGTAATTACCTGCCAAGTTAGGTAGTATCAGAGCCAATGCGTTTTGCATTGGCTCCTGTCTAAAAGGCTTACCTGCCTTCCCAGGACCCCAATGCTGCAGGTCCCGCCTCTTTTTGCTTCAGGATGCTGGGTCCCTATGTAAAAGGTTGCACTGACCCAGCTTTTCTTGATTCAGTGTGAACGACCCAAGCTGACTTTAAACACAGGTCATTCACACACCAGTTAAGTAGGATCTCTGTAAAAGGGATATGTAACATCTGCAAACCCACCCACCTTGGTCTTGATCTCCAAATGCACATTAGACTTTTCTTCACTATCCTCCACATTCTTATCCTTGGTGAATACAATATAAAGTAGTCACTGAATACCTTGCCCATTATTGGCACAGCATCATGGACTGAAGGACCTGTCCTGTTGTGTTCTATGTACTTCAAGTATAAATTGCCTTGTAACATGACAACCCAGTACCTGTATCCGTCCCCTGACCAACAAAAGCTAAATGCCATCTGTACCTGCCTCGCCACTTTCATGAAATGATGTACCTTGTGCCCTGAAGCTTCTCTGTTCTACAACACTCTCCAGGGCCTTTTTAAGTCCTACTCTGGTTTAACCTCCCAAGGTGCAAGACCTCACAAATGTCCGAGTTAAATTCCATCTGCCATTCCTTGTCCTACTTTCCAAGTTTATCAAGACCCTCCTGTAAACACAAATAACCACCTTCTTTGTCCACTGCACTACCAACCTTGATGACATCTGTAGACTTACTAACCTTGATAACTACATTGTCATTTAAGTCATTCATACAGATGACAAACAGTGGACCCAGCACCGATCCCTGTGGCACAACACTGGTCACCGGCCTCCACTCTGAGTAACAACCCCCCCCACTGTCATCCTCTGCCTCCTTCTATCAAGCCAACTCTATCTCCATTTGGCTAACTCCCTCTGAATCTCATGTGATCTGACCTTTGAGACCAGCCTTCAAAAAAAACCTGATACAACACAGGATCTATCAGCATTTTGAAAGGCAAAGATGATCTTCTCCAGTAACATCTCCATGACTGACAGTAAGCTCCCTGGCCTCTTGTTCCCTGTTCTGTCTTTTTAGCATTTGTAAATAATGTACAACAGTCCCTTGCCTGTGCATAACAAGGATACAGAAAATTACTCAAGGCCCTTGCAATTTCTTTTATAGTTTCCAACAATGTCCAAGGAAATACAGTCGGGCCCTGGGGATTAATCTATCCGAATGCATTTTAAGACCTTAAGCAATATGAACTCTGCAATATGAACTCCCCTCAAGACATCCCTGAATTCCCTATCCTCCACATCTTTCTCTGCTGCATTTGAGGGACCTGTATGATATCAGGATATCAGGATATCAGATGCACCTTAACCATTTCCTCTTTCTGTTGACGCAGTGTACAAGTCTCCTGAATACGAGTCTCTGGGCTTCGACCTGACAGTTGAACGCTTGATCTCCATTGGATATCCGCAGGAGTTGGGCAGCTTTGTCTATGATCCTACATTTCCAACCAGGTAGGAGCACATAGAGGAGAGGAGGTAAGATCCAGGGGGAAGTGCTGGCTGTCAGGAGCAGGTTTGTCAGTGAATGGTGATGCTCAGGTTGTGGGACATGCTTGTGAAGCCAAGGATTAGTGGTCAGCATGCTGCTGTCATCTAATCTCAACACTTGATACTAATGATGAGTTTATTGTCAAACACATTGTACAATGTACACATGCACCAACATTCTTCCTTGCTGCAGCCACAGGTACTTTGTATTTAAAAAAAACATAATAGCTAACATACATTCAATTCAAAACATAGAAAATAAGTACTCAGTTACTGATGTGCAAGAAAAATGGTGTTATAGTAGTGCAGACCATCCTTCTGTGGTGTTGGAGCAGTCTGTGATTGGGACAACGAAGGGAAGTTCAAGAGCCTGATAGCTGTTGGAAAGGAACTGACCTTAAACCTAGAGGTACTGGTCTTCACACTTCTGTACCTTCTGCTCGAAGAGAGCAGTGAGAAGAGGCTGTGACCAGGGTAATGGAGTTCTTTATGATGTGGGTGCCTTCTTGAGGCAGTGCCTTGTGTAGATAACTGCAGTGGATGAGAGGTGAGAGCCTGGTTGTAAATCCAAGTGAATACATATTTGAACAGCAGCCAATAGTGTTGCTCTCTTCACAGCCATGGATCACAGTAGATTATACTCTCTTGCTATGTGCCTCAGTTCCTTTACTCTGGTTGTTTCTTTGGATGCCCCCCCCCCTCCCCCCGACTTGCCCACGTGTTTGGGTGACTGGGCCAGGACAAAAGGTAGAATGGTTTATTTTTAACCAGAATATCAACAAAATCAACTCGTGTGCTGGTTCTAATCCAGCAATGGAGTTACGAGCTGTTGGGCTGTACCTCGGAGAGAGGAGGCATTGCCCTTCACTGAGCAGACACCTGGTTAATGGTGCATTTTGTGGCCGATGCAGGATTATGGAGTCTGAATCCACTGGAAAGGAAATCTGTTCTGGTTGCTCTCACCCTGCTGTCAGAAGGAATGAGCTGTGTACAAATGACTGTCAACATTTATATGTTCTGTTCTTACCCGACTGTCGGAAGGAACAAGGAACGTGCTGTGTACTAGAGATTATCCCCATTTTCTTCTCAAGGCAAAGCCTTCCCTGTTGCCATTGGGATATCCTGACAGAGATGTGAGAGGTCGAGTTGTACCTCCATGTGCGCTTATCAAGCTCACGGAGTCAGAGTTATTCAAACTACTGTTAGGTCTGCTTTGTTCATGAATGAGTGAGACAAACACCAGACTGAGTCGAAATCAGGGTTCTTTGTTCTTTATTACCGGATTGTAACACTTGCGACTAACGATGTTAGCCGGAGAATGCATTCTGCCGTTATCAGCAAAATGGTGATTTTTTATACCCTTGGATATGTGCTTAGAACATCATCATATCATTACTTGTCCAATGACTAAAACTGTTGCTATCCTTTCCCTGCTAGCTTCCTGCCTCTCAATCCATCAATGTCTTTCTTATCTTGTAAATACAAGGATGCATTCACATCTTGTTACTGCCCCGTATATTCCCATCTCATGATGTTTTACCTAACAGGAGTACAAGGACACCTCCCCTTCTTGTTACTGCCCTGTACAGGGTAACTCCCTACACATTCCCATCTCATGATGTTTTACCTTACAATCCCTCCTTTGTCCTCTTTAGAGGACAATCTCGCCCTGACTATGCTACCACCGCGTTACATTAGTTCGCCTATTATTGCCAAGCTCTATACGGGTTCTGTTCACAGGGTAGTTCGGCTGGTGGGCGAGGGCTCCCCCAACCCTCCTTTGCGTACACCCCCCATCCGTCACCCCGATCCCATTGCCCGTTTACAAGTTTCATCCCATTTGCCCCCAAGCAAAAAACTAGCTAACCCCCCGTACATTAGTAAATTCCCAAGTTAACATATGGTCTACAATCTAATTCATAATACTTGTTCTACAATCTGATTAATAATGTTTGTGTTACAATCAATGTTATAATATTTGTTCTACAATCAAGGTTATAATATTTAGGTTACAAGCAAGGTTAAAATTATATGTGTAACAATCTAATTCACAATCCCTCCTTCCCATCACATTCCCCTTCAGACTCCAGATCGATCTCAGCAACTTTCTCCGCCTCCTGTAATGTGAGATAGTCTTGCTCCACAGCCTGCACAGCTTGATATTTCGGAGGCAGTTCATCACGGTCAGCAAAGGCTGTCTCTATGGTCCTCGTGACCAGCGTTCGAATGCATGGAATACAACAACAGCCACAAGTGATAAAAATTGATACAGAAATGAACAAACCCAGCAAAAGTTGTCCTAACAATGTGCTCCATCTCCCAAACACTCCCTGTAACCAGGATAAAACAGGATTGGAGACTCCAGACTGGGCTTTTAATTCTTTCGCCAATGCCCTAAGTTTCGTTAACCCCTTAGTGAGTGATCCATCTGGCCCTGTGTTATTAGAGATAGAAGTGCAGCATAGATCTCCAAACATAGCACACACTCCACCTTTCTCTGCCAGGACCATATCAATCGCTATCCTATTCTGAAGTGTCATAAGGGAAGTTTCTGACAGTTGTTGATGTATTGCCTCAACAACGTCCCTGGTCAAATTTGCAAGGCGCTGGACATTATAGTGAATAAGGTTGATCCTATTAACATTCTTATTTACAGTGATGGGAAAAATTGCACTAAAAACAGGAAAACTTTCAAACCCAGCTGCAATCTCATCGGCTAATTTAAATTCGTTCGGAATATTCCGGGCTTGGCCAATGGCATCAATCCATACCCCATCAGGGTTCCTTCCTCCCGGCCCCAAGAGTCCAACACTCCTCCTTTTTCTCCACAGCCAACTCTCTGTGTGGCGCAATTCTAGGGAATCCTCGTCTCCCTCCTGCCTTTTGACAATCAGCACTGGCGCATTAAGGGTTACTAGAGCACACCGACCATCCCAGTTAGCGGGGAGCCAGTTGTACAGCACTCTTCCTCCACAAAACTCATCTGTGTAGTCATTCAATCTGCTACAAGTCTCCTTAGTTTCAGATTCATTTTTTTTGTTATGGGACCTCAAAATCATCCCCTGTATATGTTCATGATAACCAGTAACCTGTTTGGCTGCCCTGTCAGGCACCCATGTGGCGTTTTCCCTGCTAATAGTAGGTCGTCTACATACTGAATCAGTGTAACATCTTCCGGGAGCTTTAATTTCATTAGGATTTCGCTAAGGGCCTGATTGAACAGTCCTGGACTGTCCTTATAACCCTGAGGTAATCTAGTGTATGTGTACCGATGTGCTTGGTAAGTGAAAGTGAACCAGTCTTGGCATTCCTCAGCTAATTTCAAGCAGAAGAATGCGTTTGCCAGATCAATGACAGTATAGTATTCGTGCTCCGGACTCAGAGCCCTAAGTGCTACATATGGGTCTGGGACTGGTCTCCCGATGGTCTTGGTAGCCAAGTTAATCTCCCGGAGGTCGTGTACCATCCTCCAGTCTTTTCTACCCTGTTTGGGAACAGGCATGATGGGCGTGTTCCACATACTGTCAGGTGCCGCCCTTAAAACCCCTGACTCCATTAACCCTTCTATCGTTCCTTTAATACCCTCCTCCTGACTGGGCGACAAGCGGTATTGTTTTCTCCATATTGGTTTCTGCCCGGGGTTGGCCAATTCTAGAAATACCTCTCCTTTTATTACTCCCACATCATAGGGCCCCGTTGTCCATATATGTGGACTCAGATTAGAAAGATATTTGTCTGAGTCTCTGTGATCAATATTTTCTCCTTCTATGGCTCGGTCTCTTTCTACTTTCTCATTCACAACCTGGTCCCATGCTTCAATATTCAGTCTGACAAATTTTCCTCCCTCCGAGGTGGAATATCCCGGGATTTCTGTCTGCCTGTATTCACACCCTATCGCTTCCTTTACCATCGGACCCAGCTGTCGAGCGTGATGATCTTTGTCAATACCCAAGGTCACATGAGGCACACTTTCTACTCCTAAGCAGAACCACTCCATTTGTTCTTCTGTCATGACAACCATAGCAGCTATTCCCTCCTTACCTACAAAGATAAATGGACAATGTATCGTTTCTGTCTTCCCTTCTTTTAGAGAGTCCCACCTCTCCTCATATTCCTGGTCCGGGTGGATGGTGTAGTTTAATGTAACATGCATAGGATCTAGTGGATAATGGTAATCCCCATACCGAGGAATACTGGCCCTCCACTCAAAAAAACTGTTTAATCAGCCCTGGGCCTGGTTCATCATACAGTAGCCGACTCCAGAAAATACTAACCTCCACAGAGTCTTCTGAAGCGTTAGATGGGGTCATTACTATAAACTGTCCTCCCCTTCTTATTGTATCCCCTGGGTATGTTAACCGAAGGCCCTTCTCAGAACATTGTATGGTTATTCCTAGTTTGGTAAGAATGTCCCTTGCTAATAAATTAATGGGGCAACTTGGCACAACCAGGACAGGCGTTTTAACCCTTTGTCGTCCAAATGTCATGTCGATGTTATCTGTATAGGGCTGTGTTTCCCTTATCCCGGAGAATCCTATTGTAGATAATGTTTTGCCCGAAAATGTGCTCCCTGGGGGTTTTTTAATCACTGTCGTAACTGCTGCCCCTGTGTCAACCATAAATTCAATTTTTTCTCCATTTACCGTCCCCCAAACTTTTGGTGGCTCCCAGGGAGGCGTGATTTTTGATTCTCCTGGGCACCTTCAATAATCAAATTCAGCACCTTCCTCAATATAGTCATTACACTGAGGTGCCTGGACTTGTTGATCACTCTGCCACCCCCCGATTCTCTGGGGCCCATCAATGTGTCCACCCCTACCCCTTGCTTGTCCTCTTAAGTTTCCTCCTCTTCCCCGATAGCCTCTAATAGAGGGTAATCTTTTTCCCTTTGCTCTCCCAGCCTCCGGACAGTTCCGCTGGTAGTGTCCAGGATTTTGGCAGTACCAGCATACTGCATGTTCCCCTCTATACATTGTACCTAGCTGTCTTTCCCAACCATTTCTTACTTGGGGTCCCGGATTTATCACTGGCCCCATGACCTGTGGGACTATCTGTTGGGCCGCTAATTTAACCCCTATATGTTCTATAGCTCTCACCAATTTATCGGTTGTTTTGTCCACCTCCTTCTGGGACGCACTTTCTGACTTAGCATGCTCTGATTGACGATGTCGTTTGATTGCATGTGTCAGGTGTCTTTTCCACAAATCCTCTGACATTGTCTCTACTCCCACAATGTCCCTTAATTTTGCTTGAACCGTAGCAGGTAGTCCGTTTATTATCCCATTACGAAAGTGAGCCCTTCCTAAGGGGCTGTGGTCGGGTCTTTCTCCAGTCCCTGTTTCCCATAAGTCCCATGCTCGAGTGAAATACTCGTGTGCAGTCTCTCCTTCCTTTAGTTGAAGGGTTACCAAGGCATCCAAACTATAGGGTGTAGGAAATGTTTCCCTAAGTGCTTCCCAAAATTTATTCCGAAGTGGGTTAAATTCTATTTCATCCCCCAATTTACTGCTTCTTACAATTTTCTCTATTTGCTTCAGGGCCCCTTCTGCCTTTAATTTTATCATGATAGTTCTGACATCTGCGAGTGCTAATTGTTCTTGGCAGGTTTCTCGCTCAAAACAAGAAATCCATGGACTAGCCCCATTACTCAACGGAGGTAGTTTTTTCATTAAACTCTCTAAGTCCATTCGTGACCAGGGTACATATTTTTGAGTTCCCCGTCCCGTGATCAGTAATGGGCATTGATATCTCAATTTTGGGGATTTCTGCTCCTTCTTTACTCTTGGCATGCATTTATTTATCCCACCTTGTTCTGACTCTTCTTCGTCACTGTCACTGTCCCTATCAGCTTCCAATGTCTCAGGGTCAAAGGTATATTGATCACGTTCATCTCTAAGATAATCTTTTCGGCCATAGTTTAGTTGTTTCACATCTTTCTCTTTTGTCCTAACTATGTCCAGGTAGGCATGTCTATTTTTCTCCCTCCCGAGTCTTTTCCTTCTACTTTCCTCCCATGGTGGATCGTATCTCGTTTCCTCTTCTGTACTACACTTTTCGTCCTTTACTCCTATTACCATTCCTTCAGCTTTAATTTCTCCTGACAGTGTTGTAGTTATCTTTTCCACTTCCTTCAATACACCTACCATTAATTCTTTTTGATCCTCACTGATCTGCCCCAGCACATTAATATCTCTGTTTAATTTTTTAATGTTATCCTGAACCTTTTTCATGTTCCATTTCTGTATCTCTAACTCCTTTTCTATTTTCTTGGACTCCAGAGGGGTCTCCACATCTATTACTCCCCCTTCTATTTTTATTAAAGGGGTCTGTACCTCGTCTGATGTGTCCCTATTCCCGTGGTTCTTGTCACACCCCAGTGTCTCAATATCTGGATATAAGGGACGTGACTCCAGTGTCCCATCTGGGGTGCCAGAGAGAGAGAGAGAGAGAGAGAGAGAGAGAGAGAGCATAGCGAGAGAAAGAGATAGAGAGGCAGATACACAGAGCACAAGAGATAGAGAGAGAAAATGCCTTGCACTGGCCCCACTGGGAGAAAAGTCTTCAGATTAACACTTTCGTTTCAAAGGTTTTAAAAGGTTCTCATCCTGTGATCACTGGTCTGGATCAGATTGGGTCTCCCACCACTGGGAACTATCACTCCTTCCTTCCCTCCCACCTCAAGTGAGCTACACGTCAGCCCACAATGTCTGCCCTGATCCCGCAATGGTGGGGGTGCGGGAAAAAGGGAGGGAGAGAGGATAAAACAGGATCCCATTTGATGCGGAGCTGGAATTGTGGGCACAAAATTAAAACCAAATTGTATTTCTCTGCCCTGCCCAACCTGGGGATTTCAGGGCAGCACCGCCACAGATTGGGATTGGGAGGGGGAGTGGGTGAGAGAGGAGGGGGGGGAGAAGAGAGAGAGGGGGAGAGAAGAGAGAGGGGGGAGGGTGAAAGGAGGGAGGGAGAGAGCAAACCCGGACACTTCGTGGCTGGAAACTGGAAACAGGCACTTTTCCTTTCCCTTCTGTGTTTTGTTTCTTCCAGCTTATCTAAGACACTACGTTTTAAATTTTTTTTTTCCTCACCTGTCAGGAACATCTCAGTGCCCCCGGGTAACCAACCCCTCTTCCTCCAGCGGTCTACACATTTTCGGAGCATTTTTTGTTTTTCCAATGCCGCATTACTGGTATTTCGCTCCTCTAATTCCTGATTAATTTCCTTAATAACTTGGTCAAAAGTCTTAGCAGGCAACTGTACAGCCATAGCTGCGGGACCGCTTTCTAATGCCTGTTTTAATTTAGGTTCTTGTCCGTTTAGGGGATCTATGTCAACGAAAATTGCTTTTAAAAATGTCTCCTTGCAAGCTGGATGACTCATATCTTTTAAAAGAACAGTCTCTAAGTCTTGTCCTCCAATTGACTTCAGACTGTCCTGTATACTCTGATTGCTCGTTTTCCACTCTCTGTTTTCCCAAAGGGGTCTGAAAGTTAAATTACAACTAGAAAACCAAATATTTGGGCTATACTTTTGTCCTGTTTCCCTGTACCAATCTATGAATTTACGTAACTTTATCTCCTTGGTGATGTTGGGAATACCCTCATTTAACTTATCAAAAGTATTTCGAATAAACTGGGTGTCTCTTAGGAGTTTGTCAACTTTTTCATTAATATCTCCTACCTGATCCGGACACAGCTGTCGCAGCCTTCTGTCGTCGTTCTTGTTCACCAGGCAGGTGTCCCTGAGTACTTTTTTTGTTGTCTCAAGGTCTCTAGTGTCTGCTGTGGTATTCCACCACGGCGAATTGGGGAAATAAATTCTTAACTTCTCAAGTGTACAGACATTATCATACCTACCGGACATTTATAAGTCAGTCTCTCAGATACAATTGAGGCCAATAAGCCTGAACCTTTGTTTTCTTTCAAAGCCCAACCTTCACGTGGGAGATTTCTCCTCTTAATAACCAGTTTAGGGCAGAAAACTCAGGTCCTCAATTGTTTATAGACCACCTTCTCACTCTATTGGACTTTGCAACGACACAATAAAGACTTTTAAACTCTAGCAGTTTCTTGCGAAGCACTTAATAAATGTCATTCAAACACCTTAAGGACTTTTATCTTGTCTGTAATCACTTACGTGTTACAATCCTGGCATGCGACCTTCAATTGTGGTCGTCTAATTTGTCCGATCTCCAGTTCTTACTGACAATCATAAAGATTTTTAAAAAAAAAAGAGAATTTTGTTAAAACAGGCTTCTCTGGACCTTTTTATCAGCCGGCTGAGATGATTGTCAGAAAAAACAGAAACCGTCGTCCAGTGTTCACTCACCCATCACGTCGGGGTCACCAAATTGTTAGGTCTGCTTTGTTCATGAATGAGTGAGACAAACACCAGACTGAGTCGAAATCAGGGTTCTTTGTTCTTTATTACCGGATTGTAACACTTGCGACTAACGATGTTAGCCGGAGAATGCATTCTGCCGTTATCAGCAAAATGGTGATTTTTTATACCCTTGGATATGTGCTTAGAACATCATCATATCATTACTTGTCCAATGACTAAAACTGTTGCTATCCTTTCCCTGCTAGCTTCCTGCCTCTCAATCCATCAATGTCTTTCTTATCTTGTAAATACAAGGATGCATTCACATCTTGTTACTGCCCCGTATATTCCCATCTCATGATGTTTTACCTAACAGGAGTACAAGGACACCTCCCCTTCTTGTTACTGCCCTGTACAGGGTAACTCCCTACACATTCCCATCTCATGATGTTTTACCTTACACTACTTAGACAATTCTGTGCACATTAACCTAATCCCACCTGCCAGCACAGTTGGAGCTTTCTCTGCTATGCCAACCTGTTTCATCCAGATATTTCTTCAATACTGTGAGCATTACTGCCTCCACCAAACCCCTGAGGCAATACGCTCCAATTTCAGCCACCCTCACAGTGAACATAAAGGTTTCATTAGATCCCCTCTAACTCTTTTGCCTTAAACTGACTCCTGTACTAGGAAACATTTCTAACTACCCCATCTGTGTACCTCATAATTCTGTCCTTCAAACCAGGACCCTGCAAGGCCCCAACCCAGGGAAAACAAACCCAACCTCTTCCATCCCGGTCAATCTCCCCACGGAAACATGTCAATCCCAACAACATCCCTGTCCATCTCCCTACGGAAACACACCAATCCCAACACCATCTTGGTCAATCTTCTCACGGAAACACGTCAATCCCAACAACATCCCGGTCAATCTCCTCACGGAAACGCGTTAATCCCAACAACATCCTGGTCGATCTCCTCACGGAAACATGTCAATCCCAACACCATCCCGGTCAATCTCCTCACAGAAACATGTCAATCCCAACACCAACTCGGTCAATCTCCCCACAGAAACACTTCAATCCTGATCAATCTCCCCATGGAGTCACCAATCCCGACACCACCCTGCAGTCTCTGGATTGTAAGACCATAAGACATTGCAGTAAAAAATAGACCATTCTCTGAAAACCAACAAGAACCTTCCTGAGTGGTAACCATTTACCTTTCAAGCACCAAATCCTAATGAAGATTCATAAATGTTAAATTCTGTGCACAGTATAAGAACTGCCTGATACCGGTGAACTTGGAGGAGTGAGAAGTTAGATTGGACTGTGAATCCAAGAACGTTTCTGAACTTATACACACATTACATACACATGCACTTAAAATTAGAAGGGGGTTAAGTTAATAGTAATAAAGTTTGATCTTGTTTTTATGTTTAAAGAAAATTTAACCATTTGTCGGTGAATTTCTATTGCTGCTGGGTTTTGGGGTCCTCTGGGCCCGTCACAGAATCATCTGCAAACTTGGCCATAAAGCCATTCATTCCATAATACAAATCAATAATATACAACATAAAAAGAAGTGACCCCAGCACTGACCGTTATGGAACTCTACTAGGCAACTGGCAGCCAACCAGAATATGATCTAGAGTGGTGACCAGCCCACCAGCTATGGTCGAACCAAATCTGCTTTGTGTTGAAACATGAAATCTACAGACGCTCTGATTGTACTAAAAACACACAGAAATGGAGGAACGCAATGGGTCTCACAGCGTCCAGAGGAGATGAAGATACATTGCTCGGCTCAATCCTGAAACGGTGGCAATATATCTTTTACCTCCTATGGACTCTGCAAGACCAGCTGAGTCTTTTGTTTTTGTGGCAGGTGACAGTTTTTTTCCCAGAAAAGTAGGAAGAGAGATTTCTGTTCACTGCATAGCTGCGGTGTGTGGTATTGTTGGTTGATTTCCGTGAATACCGAGAAAAGTCTTTCTGTTTTTGAGTAGAGGCCTGATTTTTGACACATTACATGGGAACCTGCTGAAGGTCGATGCCTATGGGAATATCCTTGTCTGTGTCCATGGCTTCAACTTCATGAGGGGGTGAGTGAAATCTGCTGGTTTCTCTTGCATTAAACACCTGCAATATGTGGCACCGACATGGGATTATTAACTGCATTGATGATGGATTTTGCCTGTAGACACAGCTTTGTCTGGTCCCTGCTGGCCCTTCCACATGCTTTTTGACCTGTCGATCATTCCTGTGTGAATGCCCCTCTCCATTAAAGAGACTCCTGTTAGAGATAGTCAGACCACTGCCCAGAGGTGGTTATATTCTGGGCTTGTATCTTTAACATGGGTCTGTCACCAGTGAGGGAAACCTCTTTACTCACAAGCTCAGCAGTTTTGAGACAAATGGTGTTAATCCTCCCTCACACCAGTGGTGAAGACCTCATCATCCCTCGCCAGGAAATGGCAGATGCTGCTCTCTCTGCAGCCCATATCTTTATTGTATCTGAGCCCTCAATGACCAGCTGTTGTCTGTGCTGCTGGGCTGGGAGTGTTGATGCCAGCAAGGTTTTGTGTTTGTGTGCGTGAGGGTATCTGTATTTGAGAATGTGTGTGAGGAAGAAATCTGAAGGTGTGTGTATATAAATGTCCCCATGCGTGTGTGTACGCTTGTGTTCATACCTGTGCATGTGTGTCTATCTTATGTGCAAGTATGTGTATTGTGTGTATGTTTGTATGCATCCATGTGTGTATGTGTGTCATGCGCGCATGTGCAGATGTATGTATGTGAGCATGTGGGCATTGTATGTGTTTGTGTGCATATGTGAGGGGTGGAGTGTGCTGATGCAGTGGTTGTGGGGGGGGGGGGGGGGAGGTTGCTTATGGTGTTGCAGTGTTGTTGAAGGTGAGGCTGCTTTGGGCAGGATGGTGTAATGACACGTTGTGCTTCATGCAGGCCAGAGATACGAGAGCAGTACCCAAACAAGTTCATTCAGCGAGATGACACAGAGCGGTTCTACATCCTCAACACCCTCTTCAATCTCCCAGGTAAGTGGCTTGGTTTTGACACATGGATCAGCAGTGCTGAACCAAATCTGTGCTGACAGGGGCAGTGGTTGAGGACTGGAATCGTGGAATGTGATACTTCAAACATACAATGTTCCTCAGCCTTGTGTATGGACTTGGATTTACTGAGGTCACTGTACACCGGCTCACATCCCGGAGGTCTTGAGTGTATCATGGGATCCATCCTGACTTCTGAATCGTCTGTGTCACTGACATGGCTGTTTGATGTTTCTGTCAGGGTTCCCTGGGCAGAGGGCCAGTCTGCAGATGCCGATCTTTCCTTGCCGTGCACACTGGCATTGACACTTTGGGGCTTACCCTGTAGATTGCAATAGAATGGAGTTCTGTTAACTATGCTCAGTCAAGCCTCTGATCTGAGCAGCTTTCTCAGCACTCCCATTCTATTGGAACAGTCCATGAAATCCCTCAGACACAGCCCTATCTCTGCGTTTACATCGTGCCTCTTACTGCATCGTCAGTGCTTAGGGTGAATGATTAGTCAATTTCTCACTGCGTTTCTGTCATCCTTCCCTTCACAGAGACCTACCTGTTCGCTTGCCTGATTGATTTTTTCACCAATTGCCCCCGATACACAAGGTAAGTGATGAGTTGCTTGGGACAAGATGTCGAGCTGCGTAATGCTGGGAGCTCAGCTCATCTCCCTGCATTCTCGCATCTCCTGATCATTCACGCTGGTTATAGCTCAGTGGAAGCTGACTGGCCGACTGTACCAAAGCATATACACGGACCCTGCATGGACCAGCCCGCTGCAAGGATATGTGAGTCAAGCCCTGGAATACTCCTCCACGGGTGTCGCTGCCTGACCATGCCCGGCCTCCAGCATGTTTCTTGGGTCCTTCTGTTCAAGGCAGATGTTTATCCACCTTCTCTTTGAAGGAGTGACCTTCACCTTCGCATCTCCAGGAGTAACAGTCCTCACAACTATGGACATGATTAATTGCAGTGAACTTGAGCTCAAGGAATTGTCGTGCATGTGTCTGCGGTGGACCTAGTTTGTGGCCCACTCCTAGTTTCCTGCCAACCTGGAATCATGCTCCATAGTCTGACCACACTCTCACCATCTTCAAGCATTTCCTTGGCCCTCCAGGGAGAATGAGGGAGAGTCTGAGTGGCTCCTTGTTAAAGTAAATTTGTGGCTCCTCTCCCTGAATTCTGGCATCATTTCCGTGACATTGTGAGGCCGGTGTACATAGTGGATAGATTGTGGAATCTGTGAGAGCACCTGTCTGTGACCTAGTGTGGATTGTGGATGAGCCTGATGTTCTGGCATCAGTAAGACTCCTTTGGACTGAACTCGTATTCGGTGATAAGATGTCTCTCTGGGTCCTCTTGGAGATCCTGAGGAACCATGCTGGAATTTGCAGTGAATCAGTGATTGCTTGACATTTTGTCAATGGTTTTATCTATTGCTTTTTTCAAACAGTTGCGAGACAGGATTTAAAGATGGGGATCTCTTCATGTCCTTCAAGAGTATGTTTCAGGATGTGCGGGATGCTGTTGACTGGGTCCATTACAAGGTAACTACTCAAGGGCGGTTCAGCATCCACAAATCAACTTGCAGCTGATCTGTTCCGTGAACATAATTTAAATCGGGAATATTAGAAAAAAGCAATTCTGTTTTACTCGTGCCCTTCCCGGTGCTTCCCAATGGTCAGTCAGAGAACCTGAGCCATAGAGAGATTGACATTCGGCCCAACTTGTCCTACCCAAACATTGTCCACCTGAGCAAGCCCCATTGGCCCATTATCCCTCTGAACCTTTCCTAACCATATTAAACAGTCACCACCTCTCCAACGTTCTCTGGCAACTCACTCCAAACACATCACCCTCTGTGTGAAGGTGACCCTCAAGTCCTTCAAAAATCTTTCTAGAATCGTAGAACACTACAGCCCAGAAACTGGCCCCTTTAGCCTTTCTAGTCTGTGCTAAACCTTTTTTTTTGCCTAGTCTTGCTGTCCTGCACATGTCTATAGCTCTCCATACCTCTCCCATCCATGTACCTGTCCATATTCTTATTAAAATGATAAAATTGAGCCAACATTCACCACTTCAGCTGGGAGCTCATTCCACACTCCCACCTCACTCTGTGTGGAAAAAGTTCCCCCTCATACTCCCCCCCAAAACCTTTCCCCTTTCACCCTTAACCCATGACCTCTGGTTTGTTTCTCTCCTACCCTCAGTGGAAAAAGCCTTCCTACATTTACTCTGTCTATCCCCCTCATAATTTTAAATACCGCTATTAAATCTCCCCTCATTCTTCTACACTCCAGGGAATAAAGTCCTAACCTGTTTAATCTGTAACATTGTTCCTGAAGTCCGGACAACATCCTAGTAAATCTCTGAACTCTTTCTATCTTTCCTGTAGTTAGGTGTGTAAAACTGCACACAATACTCCAAATTTGACCTCATCAATGTCTTATACAACTTTACCATAACATCCCAACTCCTGTACTTGGATTTACAAAGGCCAAAATGCCAAAAGCTCTTTTTACAACCCTAGTGACACCACTTTCAAGGAATTATGTATCTGCCCTCCCAGATCCCTCTGTTCTACCACATGCCTCAGTGCCCTACCATTCATCGAGTATGTTTTACCTTGGTTTGTCCTTCCAAATTGCAACATCTTACATTTGTCTGCATTAAATTTAATTTGCCATTTTTAAGCCCATTTTTACAGCTGGTCCAGATCCCTCTGCAAACTTTGAAAACCTTCTTCACAATGCCTCCCATCTTAGTGTCATCTGCAAACTTGCTGATCTAGTTCACAATGTAATTCCTTCCCAAAGTGCCACACCTCACACCAGTCAGGGTTAAATTCCATTGTGGTCACGAGTGAATATATACATGGCAGTGGGTGTGTTCATGACCAGGTTGTGTTTCAGTGGACTTTTCGTCAGGGCACTTTGTATAATCAGGTGAATCTACATTGCAGTCCCTTCCGTCATTCACTGGGATCCATGTGCTTTCCTGCTCACTCTTTTTGCAATCCTAAAGGTCTGCCTCTATCCTGGTTCTGTTATGAAAGCCACTGCCATGTTCTTTGTTTACATATCTTTTGCTCACATGTTTGCTTACACGTTTATTGTCAGCACGTGCATAAATGTGAGCAGGGGTCTGTCAGTGATGCTCCGAGGTATCAGTTCTTGTAGACCGGTCAGGGCAAGAATGAACCCAGCTGTGATTTTATTCTCCAGGGCTGATTCTCACCTGCATTAATGATCTGGACTCAGAATCCACTCACTCTCTTCTTTCACAGGGATCTCTGAAAGAAAAAACTTTAGAAAACCTGGAGACCTACGTTGTTAAAGAGGTAACTGTGGGCTGTTCTCACTGCATCCTGAGGAAGGGAAGAGGGGAAGAATTTGGGTGGTGGAGGAGGGATTTGGGTGGGGAGGGGAGGAGTTGAAGGACAGGAGAGGTGGGGTGGGAAAGAGGGTAGGAATGAGTGAGGAGTTTATGTGGGGTAGGAAAGAGGGTAGGAGTGAGTGTGGAGGGGTGGTGTTTGGGTGGGGGGGTGGTCTACAGCTCCCTGCAGTGAGGAGGGGTTTGGGTGGGTGGTCTACAACTCCCTGCATTGGAGACAGAGCCTGAGCCTGAGCTGTTCACTTTCAGCCCAAACTGCCTCTGCTGCTCAGCCGGATGAATGAGGTGGGGAAGGTGTTCCTCGTCACCAACAGCGACTACACTTACACTAATGTGAGCACGTTTTGGGGGAGGTGGGGGTTGTGGGGTGGGGAAGGGTTCCTGCATGGAGGGTGGAGAGGGGAGTGTGGGACTGGACAGGGCTCAGGCACGGTGTGGGGGTGGGGGTGGGTGAATGGGGGTTACAAACACGGGATGGACAGATGAGAAGGAGGGGCTATAATGGGTTATCAGGGGGACCGATGGGGTGGGGGATTTGGACGGGGGTGTGGAGGGGGAAAGGATGTAGATGGTGGGTACAGAGATTGACTCTATTTATTTTACAGAAGATCATGACCTATATGTTTGACTTTGGACACGGCCCCATGGTAGGTAAAGGGTGACTGGGGGGAGGGTGGGGGAATGCGAGGGTGGGTTGTAAACAACCAGGGGTCCTGGAGAAGCTGGACACTGGGGCCGGGGGGGGTAAACTGATTGGGGGCTGGCAGTGCAGCCCAATCTCCTAGGGGTGATAATCATCAAAATGTGGAGAAAACTGACACCCCCCCACCCCCAGCAGCGCCCATACCCCATGCCCACACACCCTTCCCGCAGATCCATGTGCCCTTCCTACCCACAGCCTATATACCCCTTGCCTGGTTCCCTCCTCCCCAGACATTTCCTCCTCCCCCACCCCCTCCTCCCATCAACCTTCCCCACCCTCTTCCTTCCGTCAACCACTCCCCTTGACCACCCCTCCCTCCTCTCCTCGACCCCCTACCGCCCTTGACACCCCACCCTTGACCCCCTACTCCCCTCATTCCCCATAACCCCCCACCCCTTATCTCCTCGCCCTCTCCCCACCCCCCCCCTCCTCAACAGTCCCCATCTGTGGACTTCAATCCCACCCCAACACCTCCTTTCTCCCAACTGTCCCTGCCCCATCACACAGGGGCCCATTGCCTACATTTGCGAGTGTGGACTGAGTATGGGCATCTGTCATTACGTTTGTTTTGTAGCCTGGAACTGCTCACCGACCCTGGCAGACATACTTTGACCTGGTTGTGGTGGATGCCCGGAAGCCACTGTTTTTCAGTGAGGGAACGGTTCTGCGACAAGTGGACAAGGTTTGAGATCAGAACTCGGCTCCTGACAGTAGCTGTGGGGGGAGTCACCAGGTTGGGCACACAAGGACTGGTCATAGAGAGGCAAGTGAGGAACAGGGGAAAACTGTGGACTGTATTTTGCGTGAGACAAGCTGGGTCTCTCGGGTGGTGTGGTCCATCTTCACCACCTAAGTTGATTTATCCCAACACCACAGAGACTGATGAGCTGGCCACCAGCACTTATGGAGCTGCTCTCACCTCCAGAATAACTGTGACTGACAGGAGAGGATTCCCAAAGATTTTAAAAAGTCAGTTTTAATTCCAAACTGTGTTGAATTCTAGACCATTGGAGTCAGATCTTGATTGGCTTAACTGAATTTTGGCTAAAAGTTTAGTTTATCCAATCTTAATGATAGGGAAGAACGTTTATTGCTGTCACATCTGGCTGTGGTCAAGATATTGCAATTAGAAATAACTTTTATTGGTGCTAAAAGAACATGTAAGGATGTAAACAGGAAAGTGCGTCAGATGCTGTAATTGTAGTGAGTACCTAAATGTGCTAGAGAAACTCAGGTCACGCAGCATCTATGTGA
Organism: Narcine bancroftii; assembly: GCF_036971445.1. Classification (NCBI taxonomy): domain Eukaryota; kingdom Metazoa; phylum Chordata; class Chondrichthyes; order Torpediniformes; family Narcinidae; genus Narcine; species Narcine bancroftii. The sequence goes on along the minus strand of NC_091478.1, from coordinate 29,527,774 downwards.
AGGGTTACCCTCGTTAGGGGCCTGAGCCCTTCATCAGCATACGAGCCAAAAGCTGACAGGCGCCTTTCGCTGCTGTGCGGCCTGCTGAGTTTGTGTACTGCATTTACATATGATGGAGTTTTTGTTGATTTTGCCAAAGCAAGTGAATTGATAGGACGGAGCTTCGAGTTTTCGTATTCGTGGGGATTTTATGATTTGTTTACATAAATCTCTCATTGGTTACTGAGAGGAAGAAAGACTACTCTTATCCCCATTAAGACGGTTTGGAAGGACAGGCAGGACACCCACTCTCTCTGTTAAACACACTGGGAGGGTTCACTTTGGGGATTTTAACACCTGGTGTTCAGCATTTGCCTTTGGTGACTGTGGTTGGGGAGGCCCAAGGCTGTGGAAGGTCCATCTGCTTCCTCCTGTAACCTCTCCAAGGCCCTGTCATTCTTACTGCTGACTTCCACCCTGATTAACGATTATTCAGCTTTACCACAACTCCCTACTCAAAACCTCAAAAGCCAAGGATTTGTGTGCCTTCCCCAAGTCTGGCGTCTGCTAACACGGTCCTGCAGCCCTGCTTACGTTACATCACTCCTCATTCTGACAAAATCAGCATTAAATGGCATTTGCTGCATCTTCCCATTGCACTGGTTATTCTGGGATTCCTTTCCGTGAGTTACAGCAACTGCTGTTTGATGCGATGGCCTTTGCTCCCCAGAACGCCTCAGTTGTGGTGAACGCTCCTCACCTGCCTTAGCAGAGGATATTCACTAAGGCCAATGAGGCTCCTACTCTCGAGGGGCAGTGTGAGATTGCGAAGCTGCCGTTGAGGGCCATAGGTGGGGAAGAGTGGTGGTTGGGAATGGATGTTGGGGTTTGGGGGAACTGGTGGTCTGGAGTTGAGGAAGGAGTTGGTGGCCTGGGAGGGATGTTGAAGGGATCACCCACTGATGGGAAGTCTCCACTTTACTCTTCCTGACAGACAACTGGGCACTTGAAGATTGGGACACACACAGGGCCTCTCCAGCATGGAATTGTGTACTCAGGAGGTGAGTACCAGCAGGGCTTGGGGAGGAGAGGGCTGAGACTGCCTGTGGTATGAAGGTGGCTCGCTGTCCAGCCTGACTTGTGGGGCTGTGATCATCCCTCAGTACCTGGGTGCAGCACGCTCACTGAATCCTGTTCTTCCCAGACAGGTAAAAGGGAAGCAAACGATAATGATTCTCATTGTGTGGAGATATCTTGCAGGTTCTTCAGACATTATGGGCGACTTGCTGGAGGCGAAAGGCAAAGACATTTTGTACATTGGCGATCACATCTTTGGTGACATCCTGAAATCAAAGAAGCGGCAAGGGTGGAGAACATTCCTAGTCATCCCAGAACTGGCGCAGGAGCTACATGTCTGGACCGACAAGAGCAGTAAGTTCCCGGTGATACGGCTACTGCTGAATAAATCGATCTGCCTCTCTTCCTGCTTCATTTTGCCATGGCAGATGATGTGGGAGGCCAGGTGATGCAGGGAAAGGGCTCAGCAGAAAAGCCAAGGGGAGGTGGCGTGGTGTGCACAGGATTCCTCCGCACTGAGCTTTTAGAAAACTGAAGAAATTTGGAATGATTGGGGCCAGTGTGGCTGTTAGGAAAATGCAAACAAGCTGGCCCGGGGGGGAATTCAGTCGAGAGAAGTAAGTGTGAGTGGGAGCAGACATGCACAGACCCCTGACACTGGGAACAGCAAAGAGCAGGCAGACAGACCTTGGTTTGGTGGTGGCACAGAGAATGTCTAACACACTGGGTAGAAGGCATATTGGCCTTCATAAGTCGATGTACTGAGTACAGTACAGGGGGTGACAGTGTCAGCACCATTTTAAGGTTTGATGAGGAAAGACAGATGAGGTTTAGAAGGGATCTGCTGGAATATGTGTGAATAATGAACAGCTGGAGGGATTCAATAGGCCTCTGTGGAGAGAAGTGGAGAATCAGTGCCTTTGGTCAGAACCTTTAATCAAGAATCTCAGTCACCCAGCTTGGGAACAGGCCTTTTGGCCCAAGCCAATCAAAATATACTACCCACAAGAGTCCCACCTGCCTGTGTTTGTTTTGACAATATCCCTTTTAGCCCATGTATCTAATTTTTTCTTAAATGCCTCAACCACCTCTGCTGGCAGCCTACTCCATGTACCACCACCCTCTGTATAAAAATAAATTATCCTACAGCTTCCTGTTAAATCTCTTCTCAATTTAAACATGTCCTGGTTACTGATGGCACTAGACTTGGCAAAGTACTCTGCTGGCAGGTGGGATATGTAGGTGAGACCCTGTGGTTGGCTTGGGTAGGTTTGGTCAAAGGGCCTGTCCCTCCCTGGGTGACTCAATAAAGGATCCTGACCAGAAACATTGACTCTCTACAATGGCTGCCTGGCCCACTGAATCTCTCCTGCTTCTTGTTATTCTCACATATTCCCCTCAGACTCTTGAACAAAACCAAATTGCTCCAGCCTCATCTGAATTTCCTCAACTGGTCTAATCCTCTCTGAGATCACCCCTCATCCACTTATGCTCAAAGGAATAAAGCCCCAGTCTGTTCAACCTCTCCATTTAGCTCAGGTCCCAAAGTTCTGGGAACATCCTTGTAAGTGTTCTCTGCAGATAACACAAAGATTGAAAGTGTAATGGCCAGTGACGAAGCCTTTCAAAACTTGCAGCAGAATCTGGAAAAATGGGCTGCAAATTGGCAGATGGATTTTAACGTGGACGTGTGGTGTATTTTCAGAGAACTAATGTCCGAGTAGGACATACTCGGTAAATGGTAGGGACCTGGGAATACAGGTACATAACTCCATGAAAGTGGCATCAAAGGTAGATAGCATCATAAAGAGAGCTTTAGGCATATTGGCCTTCATAAGTCGATGTACTGAGTATAGGATTTCATCAAGGTATGCTGAGTTTCTCCAGCATTCATTTTACTTCAACCACAGTGTCTGCAGAAATTTTGTGTTCTCCTTTGAGTATAGGAGTTGGAATGTTGTGGTGAAGTTGTACAAGACACTGATGAGGCCAAATTTGGAGTATTGCGTTCAGTTTTGATCACCTAACTGTAGGAAAGTTATCAGTAAGATAAGTGCAGAGATTTACTAGGATGTTGCCCGGACTTCAGGAACTGAGTTACAGGGAAAGAGTAAACAGGTGAGGACTTTATTCCCTGAAGCATAGAAGTATGAGGGGAGATTTGATTAGAGTTATTTAAAATTATGAAGAGTAAATGTAGATAGGGTTTTCCCACTGAGGGGAGGTGAGATACAAACCAGAGGTCATGGGTTAAGGGTGAAAGGAGAAAAATTTAGGGGGAACTTCTTCACACAGAGAGTGGTGGGAGTGTGGAATGAGCTTCCAGTTGAAGTGGTGAATGCAGGCTTAATTTTAACATTTAATAAAAATTTGTATAGTTACCTGAATGGGAGGGGTATGGTTTGGGTGTAGGTCAATGGGACAGGGCAGAATAATAGTTTGGCATAAACTAGTTGGGCTACAGGGCCTGTTTCTATGGAGTAATGTTCTATGGTTCTTCAGCTGGACATCTTTCATATAGCAGTGACCAAAACTGGACACAATACTCCAAATGGGGCCCCGCCATCTTCTACATCTACAACATGACCTAACTTGTGTACTCAATTGACTGATAGCCAATATGCTGAAAGCTTTTTGACCATCTACCTGAGATGCTACTTTCAAGGTATACTATGCTTCCTGTATTCAAAAATCCCTTTGCTCTACAACTCCCAGGTCCCTACCATTTACTGTGAGGGTCCTACCTATGTTAGACATCCCAAAATGCAACCTTTTCACATTTCACTGTATTAAATTCCATTGACCTCCTGCCCACTGAACAAGATCCTGCTGCAATCTTGAACAGCCATCTTCACTACCTACATTACCAAACATTTTAGTGTCATTCACAAACTTGCTGATCATGCCATGCTGCCTTCCTTGAATGGAGGCACAATATTTGCCATCTTACCTGTACATTATTTCAACTCAGAAATCCCAGTCAGGGCACCTTCAACTTCCTCTCCAGCTTTCAGTGTCTACAGATGCATCTTATCAGGTCCAGATTTGTCTACCTTCATTGACATGAGGACCTTTAGCGCTTCCTCAAATGAACATGATATTGCAGAAGACAGTGTGAGGTCTGATCCAGGTGAGTAAAAAGACTTTCTCCATGGGTGTGAGATCAATAACTAGGGGAATGCTTTGGGTTAATTGGTGGAAGAGTCAGGGAGTCTATCCATGGCAAGGAAAGGGAAGAACCTGACCTCCATTGTTGGCAGGTGTGACTGTACTGTCTGGTGTACCATGAATTACTGATTTTTGCTGTTGGCTCATGTCTGTCCTCCTTGCCTCTGTACTTGGTGTAATGGTAGTAACTCTCCTTTATCTTCCAGCACTGTTTGAAGAGTTGCAGAGTCTGGATGTGTTTCTAGCAGAACTCTACAAGTGAGTATGGTCAGAATCATTGCAAGAGTGGACAATTTGCAACCATCTCTGTGCTCGCTCATTTCCTGCTGTTCATCAGCCAGTGTTAGAATTTGAAATGCTGACCACCTGTGTTCTTCCCACAGACATCTGGATAGCAGCAGCAATGAGCGGCCTGATATTAGTGCGATTCAGAGACGCATCAAGGTGAGATGAGGGCTGCCTCAGTCTCTCTGCCAGGTTGGGGTATCGAGATGTTTAGTATTAGCTTTCTCCAGGACCCTCATGATCTTGTTAGAGGATCAGACACTAGCCAGGGCTTGGGTTATCAATCCCTCTCGTCACCTCTACCCACTACTCCTTGTTTCTCTGCATTCCTCTGCGTCATCCTTCCATCGTTTGCTCATTCCTCTGTGTTGAACTGTAATTGCTGCCCTCAATCTTTCCCAGTTTAATGGATCACAATTTCAGGATCACTTTTTTAATATAATGTTAAAATAGATTACAATTTCAATAGGGGTTACAGAGCTGCTAACACAATGGGGCTTCTCCACCACCCAAGGAGTGATTCTACTGTCTGGGTACAATTAGTCACTGCCCACCCGCTCATCACCAGTATTTGGGTAACATCTCCTAGGTGGCTGGATGACTGCTGCACCTTGTCTTATTGCCAATACTGAGAGATTAGAATGAAACGTTTTCACTTCTGCCTTCTCTCTCCATGTAGAAAGTCACTCACGACATGGACATGTGCTATGGGATGATGGGCAGCCTGTTCCGCAGCGGCTCTCGCCAGACACTCTTTGCCAGCCAGGTCATGCGTTATGCGGATCTCTATGCAGCCTCTTTCATCAACCTACTATACTACCCCTTCAGTTACCTCTTTCGTGCTGCCCACGTCTTGGTGAGTATGTTGTCTGTGTATTGTCCCAACACATGCTGTGAAACCCTCTCTGTGACAGAGGCGTTGCCCAGCACTGTGCTGAACGAGTTCAACTGACTGGATGTGCTCTCACTCCCATGGTTCTCAACTCTCATTCCATTTTCATCCTGTGCTGCTCTGTCCTTTAGATGCCCCACGAGTCGACTGTGGAGCACAGCCACATAGGTATTTATGATGTTGAGTCTCCGATGGCAACACGCAACCGTTCAACCAGCTCCATGGATATTAAAGATACTGGGTTCAAAAGACACCAACTGACTAGATCAATCAGCGAAATCAAACCGGCCAACCTTTTCCCACAAACTCCACAAGAAATTACACACTGCCACGATGAAGATGATGATGAGGAGGAGGAGGAGGAGGAGGAAGAGTAGCAACAATGAAACGTAATCCTGGTCCCACCCCACGGAACGGAACTGAGCCACAGTGTGATATCAGCATGAAGGGAGATCTGGTTCTCCTGAAGGGATCATTGTGAGACAAGAATGGTTCTAATCATAACTGAGTGACTATTCCATTTTTCTAAGTAATTTGAGAATATACAATTGTTTTAATAACAGGTCAGGAATTTGCATTGAATGTGTGATGGGTCATCTTACCAGTGACCCAGGTGGGTGGATGTGATTGTGGGAGTTGACGTGTACTCCTTGTACACCAGAAACTGTGGACCTGGAATCATGAGCCAGCAATGAGAAGGTGGAAGGAGTTCGTGGGTCAGGCAGCATCGATTGGGAGCTGACTATTTCTCTCCATGGATATTGCCTGACCCAGATATCTTGGGACTTCTCATTGTTTGCACCCTAGCCCTGGGTCCTTGATTTAAATCAACCCATGGTGCTGTGAAAATGCTTGTAGCAACTTGTGAAACTTGCTTCAGTAACAAAATTCATGGAGGGTCTTGCTTAAGGGCATGCCCCCCCTTGCCAGGCCTTCTCCCCAATCCCCCCCCCCCCCCCCCCCCCAAGAGACTTTAATTATCAATTTTAATCAGACCACAAACTCAGTAATTTATTCTGGGGCAATAACTACAGACTGGATCAACCAGAGGTGCGAGAGCCCCTCCTTTGTGCTTTGAAGCAGGTGTAAAATCCTCTAAGAGGCTATTTGCTTCATTAGCTGATTTAGTTGCATGCTCCCTTCAGTTCCTGCTTCATCTGAGCCTCTGCTCTGGGATTGGGTTGGAAACTGACCAGTAATACCAGGCTGTACGTTCCCCTGAAAAATCAGTCCACGGACTTACAGTTTGATTTGGATTATAATTTTTTTTAAATTGACAACTTCATTAACTTTAAGCTCTGGATAAAATTTAAACATTTAGAGTCGAAGTAGCTTCACTCTAACCCAACTTCTGAGACTGTGATGGGACAGTGTAGAGCAGTGGTTCTCAACCTTTTTCTTTTCACTCACACACCACTTTAAATAATCCCTATGCCATAGGTGCTCTGTGATTACTTAAGGTGGTGTGTGAGTGGAAATAAAATGTTTGAAAACCAGTTTTAATCCTACCTAATTGATTCATTATGTGCACGAGTTCATAACTCCAAAGGAAATGGGCCAATGACAATTTTTCTCAAGCAAAATATTTCAGTAACAATTGGGTCCAGAGCAGTGACTCCCAACCTTCCCCTCCCACTCACATCCCACCTTATGCAATCCCTTACTAATCACAGAGCAGCTATACATAGGGATTATTTAAGGTGGTTGGTGAGTGAAAAGAAAAGGTTTGAAAACCATTGGTGTAACTGTAAAAGGAGCTTCACTCCGTGTCTGACCTCAGGAGCGCGTGATGGGACAGTGTAGAGGGAGCTTGAATCTTATAATAATTCCAGTAACAAGGACCAGAGGTGAGACGAGTGGGGGTGCACATGACCAGCTACCTGCCGTTGGCAGGAATGCATCACAACTTCCTGACTGATACCAGACTGGGGGAAGAAGCCCTGCTGTGCATTTCCCTGGGATAACCACCTCATAACACTGCTCAGAGCTGCCTCCAGCCCAGGCTTGAACCCTGTTTTCTGCAAGACCAGCACAGAAAATGTATCTGATTGGCTTTGTAAAATTCAGGGGTCAGACACAGTGAGCAAAATGAGATCCACCAACATCAACCACTTCCCAAATTGATGTTCCTCTGAGCACTGAACAACCACACAATCAAAGATGTATAACTCATGTTGGAATTTTTCAGCTCAGCTATTAATGGACTGTCTGTATAATACAAAAATATAACAAACAAAACATTTATATTATCCAAAACATAAATACATACTTGTTAAAATTCTGAAGGCACTGGTTACTCACAGTACATAAGAATTCACATTACCTCTAGGCCCATTCACACAATCCTGGATTGGAAATGAACTGGTCACAGGTTATGGGCTAAGTCTGTGGACAGAGTATACAGCCCAGAAGAACAGGGTCATACATCCAGACATTGCACAAACAATTTTTAAAAAGCCCATCGTGCCTCAGCCAAGGAATGAAAAGCCAGCGTCTTTTCTCCCCAAGATTGCCATGTAGGGAGGTGACTAACACTACATCCTCCTCCCGAACACCAACAGTAACGATCACATTCATAGGTCTAAAATGACATTAGCACAGAATGCTTACAAAACAAAACAAAAGCTTGGTCTTGGACCTGATTAATGAGATAAACATCTGTCTGGCATCTTCAGAAATGATTAAGTAAGAATTAGGTGTTTGATTCATTCCACAATTATCCCTTGATTTTTCCCTAAAACTCATTGCCTGCACTTTCTCATCCACCCTGAACTCACCTGCTGATTCAAATGATTAATGTTCTCAGCTGCATGCAGGCAGCCCTCAGCCCCACCACAGGCAGATGGGGAAAAATGTGGCAGGATCATCATATTAATGACATCACTGGTCCATTGGGGCAGTGTCTGTCCCTACTGAGCTTATGTCAACCTCTGACCTGCACACCACGAGCTGGAACCCTGCAACTTGGGACGAGGGGACAAGCCTTCATTCTCTTCCCAATACTACCAGACAACTTCCTCCCCCTCCCCCATGCTGCAACCCTCCTTTTGACAAGTCTTACCTGGAGGTTTTAGGTTCCGTCGTTTCAGTGCATTGAGGACTGATGGCCAATTATTGTAGCCTGAAAACCAGCAGGTTCACTTTCAGTCTCTCACCCACCGTTCAACCATTTGCCTTTGCCACATGCATGCCTCACCCAAGTCCTGTCCTGTTCATCCATGTCCCCAGCATTTAACCAGCATAGTCCCTTGACATTTCTCAAGCCAGTTTCACCCCAGACCATTTTCCACAGGGAATCAACATTATCAAAGTTTTTGTAAACACCCAACATTCAGGGTCCTTTTAGTGGTTGTTGTGATGCTCCAAACAAGTCTCCACCTCTTCAAGTCAATGCAACTCTGAGGCTAAATGGCCAACTCCTGTGTGACCACCATTCGATTCCCTCTGTGCAGTTCCTGGTGTGGAGAGAGAAATATGCATCAGTGAGGGCCAGGTAAGGTCAGTGCTCTCACATTCTCCCAATAGGGTTACTCATGCAATGCGGAAGAGTTGATTACTGACCAGAGGATATTTCCCATCTCTGACAGGAGCAGCGAAACAAGGCCCAGCTCTTTTTCCTCCCATCCCTGATCTGTGACTACAATGAAAAATGACCAGTTTAAACTGATACCACAGCCCTCCAAGGGCAAAATAATAAGTTGGGTACAACAGTTGGGAACTTCATTGAAGGCGAGATAGTGGGTTGGCAATAATGGCTCATGCCTGAATTACTACAATTAGAACACTACAGCACAGTACAGGCCCTTGATGTCCTACCAAAAAAAACTAAACCATCCACCTCATAACTGTGTTTCATGTTCACCCATGTGCTTGTCTAAGTTTCTTAAATGCACCTATTGTACCGGCCTCCACCATCACTCATGGCGATGCACTCTCAACTTTGTAAAAAAAAACACCCCCAATCTCCCCCCCCCCCCCCCCCCCCATTCACTTTGTACAGGTGTCCTCCGGTGTTTGCTACTCCCACCATGGGAAAAAGGTGCTGGCTGTTCACTTTATCTTGTGGACTTCAAGTCAATTTTCATCCTTTATGCTCCAAAAAGAAAAGCTGTAGCTCTGCTAACCTTGCCTCATAAGGGAAAATCATGCTCGACTAACCTTCTGGATTGTTTCAAAGATGTGACAAAGAGGCTGGACTTGGGAGAGCCAGTGGATATGGTGGACTTCCAGAAAGCCTTTGATAAGGTCCCGCACAGGAGGCTAGTAGGCAAAATCAAGGAGCATGGTATTGGGGGTAGGGTGCTGACGTGGATAGAAATTGGTTAAGAAATAGGAAACAAAGGTTTGGGATAAACGGGTCATTTTCAGGATGGCAGGATGTGACAAGTGGGGTACCACAGGGATCGGTGTTGGGTCCTCAGTTGTTTATCATTTATGTAAATGATTTGGATGAAGGGATTATTAACAACATGAGCAAATTTGCAGATGATACTAAACTGGGTGGCAGTGTAAAGTGTGAGGAGGATGTCAGGAAAATGCAGAGGGACTTCGACAGGTTGGGGGAGTGGGTGGAGAAATGGAAGATGAAGTCCAATGCGAGGTTGTCCATTTTGGAGGCAGAAACAAAAGAGCAGAGCATTATTTAAATGGAGTCAAGCTGGGGAGTGGGGTAATGCAAAGGGATCTGGGTGGACTCGTACACCAGTCTCTAAAAGCTAGCATGCAGGTTCAGCAAACTGTGAAGAGGGCAAATGGCATGTTGACTTTCACAAAGAGGGGATTGGAGTATAGGACCAGAGATGCCCTCCTGCAGTTGTACAGGGCCCTGGTGAGATCTCACCTGGAATATTGCGTCCAGTTCTGATCCTCAAATTTGAGGAAGGACATACTCGCTATAGAGTGAGTACAGCGCAGATTTACAAGGTTAGTTCCCGGATCGCAGGATTGACATATGCTGAAAGGTTAGAAAGAAGGATGAGGGGAGACATGATTGAGGTATATAAGATTATCAAGGGGCTAGACAAGGTGAATTCAGATTATACATTCCCAATGTTGGGAGAGACTAGGTCTAGAGGGCATAGTTTAAGAATACAGGGAAGGCCCTTTAGGACGGAGATGAGGAGAAATTTTTTTACCCAGAAGTGTGGATCTGTGGAATGCCTTGCCGCAGAGGGTGGAAGGGGCAGATTCGCTGGATATGTTTAAAAGGGAGTTAGATAAGGCAGGGAATGGATACTGACAGAGAATGATCAGCCAATATCTGAAAAATGGCCATGCTGGCTCGACGGGCCAATTGGCCTACTCCAGCACCTACTGTCTATTGTCTTATTTTCAATTCAATCATCCTGGTAAATCTCCTCTGCAACCATTCCATAGCTTCCATATCCTTTGTATAATGAGGTGATCAGAACTGAACACAATATTCTTAATGTGGTCTCAGCAGAGATATGTAGAGTTGCAACATCACCTCTCAACTCCTGAACTCAAACCCCCGACTAATGAAGCCCAACATTTTCAAGGTCTTCCATAACTATCCTATCAACCTGCGTGGCAACTTGAGAAATGCATGGATTTGAACCCCAAAGTCCCTCTGTTCTTCCACACTGTTAGTATCTGACTATCAACCCTGTACTCAGGCTTCTGGTTTGACCTTCCAAGGTTCCTTTTATTGTCATGTAGTAATACATTAAAAGTGTACTAACTTCTACCTGCCGCAAGACAAACAAAGAGTCGCCATTAATATTGCCCGGTCCCCTTAAAGTACAAAAGAAAGAGAAGCAAAAGAGAGTTCCATCAGAGAAACAGTGTTGGATTCACCCACCAGCCGCACAGACTCCTGCTCGATTATCAGCAACCTGAGCTCCAGATTCAAACTGTTCATATAATCAGAAAGCTTCAAGTGCCTGAGGCCCTTCAGAAGCCATTTCGAATCACAGCTCCAATACCTGGTTCCCATGAGGCAGTCTCCAGCAGCCCACGCGGGTCCCCCAACTGTAAATCACCTGCAGTCTGTGTGGGTCCTTCAGCTGCCAAGCCCCTCACTGGTCTGCCATCTTGGTCCTGTCCCATTTCCTCTACTTCCCAATGGTGCAAGGGAGGATGTTCTCCCCGTTTCTGGTGCCCTATGCTGGTCCGCTGCTCCCCCGAAGTGTGCAACCCCTCGTGGTCACTGCCAAGCACAGGCATTGCCATCATGATTGCCAAAGATGTCCTTGCAGATTCCAGTACTCTCTTAACAGGCTTGTTTCACCTCCCTCTTCCCTTTATAGTTGGGTTAAACCCAGAATTGAGAGCTTTGAGCAATGGAGCATCCACATTCACTGCAGCTCCTTCAACACTGGAAAGAGCCAGTTTGAGGTAGACACATGCAGGGTGTGGATCTCCTACAGGCAGTAGTGTCCAGCACAGAGGCAGTGGGCCAATGGGTCTAATCCTGTGCTGTACAGTTTTGTGCTCTTGTCAGATATTTGCATTGAGTCTTTGAGATGATCACCCTCAGTATCTTACCACTTCCTCACACATCTGTCCAAAACATGCAACACCTTGTTTAACAGTCCCCCTTCTGGATATTCTAGCCAGAGACTACCATCTTGCAAAATCTGTCAAACTAAATCCTGACAAAATCCTATACGTTTCCATTGGATCACCTCTCACTTCTCAACAAGTACAGACCGATCCCTCCCATTGCGACATGAATGATGACCGACTGTGGCAACACCTTGTTCCCCCAAGCTCGATGGTGGACGAGGCAAGCTATGGTTGGAAAATTCAGCTGCACTTTCAGCTGAACCTTTATTCAGGCCAGGAATGCAAGGTTTTAGAGCAAGAACTCAGAATCACATCACCTTCCTCTCACTCAGAATCTCATCAGTCGACTTTGATCACATGCGACTGAAGTTCAGAGACAGCAATGCCACAGATTTCTGAAACCAGAATGAGAGTGAAGGGGGAACTCGGAACTCAAAGCCTTTGCCATGTGCTGCAGCAGGGAATGACAGCCCCTGGTGCAATATCACCACTTAAGCAACACAGTTCCAGCCCTCCAAGTCCCAGGATATGCCAAGCCCCACCCCTACTCACCCTTTCTCTCTCTAGCCCCTAGCTCAACTCTCCCCCCTCCCCAATCACCCCACTGCCACACATAGCTTAGAGTGGACCACTCTTTGTTCTGTGCTCAGCTTCTCTCTTCCAACACCCTTCCCGAGTGAAAGCATTTCTAACTAACAACCCTCACCTGGTCCAGCCTCTTCCCTTGCTTGCTTGGATGTTCACAGCTCTGAGTTTCTGCATCAGGTGTCAGGATTCTGCTCTTCCTTTCTGTGATATAGTGGCCACCTAAAACTTTACGCTGCGAGAAATAAAAAGCCTTAGTGGGTTTAGAACATTGCTTGAGTTTCTCCAGAACTTTCAGCAAGTACACACTGAACTGGGGATGTCATGGCCTTGGACAATTCCTCAGGGCCAAATCAAGCACATCCTTGGGCTTGTGACAAGACCTTGCAGAGGAGATGTTTACAATCATCTTTAGCCTCAGGTGAAGTGCCAGGAGGGTGAGTAATGTTGTTTTTTACTGCAGGCCAGTGAGTCTGAAATCAGTGGAGGGAAAACTGCTGGAGGTGATTTCCCAAGAGGAGCTGTGAAAGTGGGACTTTGAACCAGAGGCACTGGGTTAATTTCCTCCATTCAGGCAGTGAGGTGCACTCCTGTGGCTATTCCCCTCAAATAATGGATACTATTGGTGAGTGGAGAGTGGATGACCTTCTAGGAATAAGCCATGACAATGAGATGTCTAGCACAGAGTCTGGCCCTGGGACTAAGGGGAGGGAGGAGATGAGCTGTAGGATTTGATATGGGACAGACAAGAGGCTCCATTGAAGAAAGAGTATCCCAGATGGTATGTTGTCTCCCAGATGCCAAGGTCTGTGATGCCTCAGATACAGTTCTCTATAAGGATGGTGAACAGCCAATATCATTGTCCATGTAGAGGGTAGGAAGGGTGAGGAGGTCCTGCAGGGAAAGTTCAGGGGTTAGATGCTAAGTTGAAAGACAGGACCTCCAGGATTGCTACCAATGCCATGTGCTAGTGAGGTTAGAAAGAGAAGGAAGATGCAGCTTAACATGTGGCTAAAGACATGGTGCAGGAGGGAGGGCTTTAGGTTTCTGGATCATTGGGCTCTCTTCTAGGAAATGTGGAACCTGTTCTGACGGGATAGTTTGCAACTGAACTGGAGAGGGTCTAATATTCTTGTGGAAAAATTTGCTAAGACTGCTCCAGCTGGTTTAAATTAGATTTGCAGGGGTATTGGAACCAGAGCGCCAGAGCAGATAGTAGAGCGAAAGTAGAAAAAAATTACAAGGATAGAAATCAAAGGGTTGTGCATGGTGGTAATAATGTTCTGAGGTGCATCTATTTCAATGCAAGGAATATTGTAGGAAAGCCAGACGAGCTTAGAATGTAGATTGGCACATGGAATTATGACATTGTGGCCATTAGTGAATCTTGGTTGCAGGACTAGCACCTCAATGTTCCGAGCTTCTGTTGCTTTAGATGCTATAGAACGAGGTGGGGGGTAAATGAAAGGGGGAAGAATGGCATTGACAGGACAAAGAGGATTCATCTACTGAGCCTATAAGGGTGGAGCTGAGGAACGGGAAAGGTATGACCACATTAATGGGGCTACATTATAGACCACCTATTAGTCAATGAGAATTGGAGGAACAAATCTGCAGAGAGATAGCAGACAGCTTGCAGGAAACAAAGTTGTGATAGTAGACAATTTTAACTTTCCACATATTGACTGGGACTCCCAGACTGTAAAAAGGGCTGGAAAGCTTGGAGTTTGTCAAAATCAATATGTAGAGGTACCAATTAGAGAGAGAGCAATACTGGATATATTAGGGAATGAGACAGGACAGGTGACTGAAATATGTGTAGGAAAACACTTTGGGTCCAGTGATCATAATATCATTAGTTTCCAGATAGTTATGGATAAGCATAGGCCTGGTCCTCAGGTTGAGATTCTAAATTGGAGAAAGGATCTAGAAAGTGTGGATTGGGACAGAGTTTCTGGCAATGATGTGCTTGATGAGGAAGGCCTTTAAAGGTGAAATTCTGAGAGCACAGAGTTTTATGTCAGGATTAAAGGCAAAGTTAACAGGCATAGGGAACCTTATGGATATTGTGGATCTGGTTAAGAAATGAGGTGTATAGCGGATATAGGCAACAAGGAGCAAATGAGATATTATTAAAAATGTAAGAAAAAATGTTTTAAAAAATCAGGAGGGCTAAAAGACACAAAATATAGGAGCAGAAGCAGGCCATTTGGCCTGTCAAATCCACTCTGCCATTCCATCATGAGCTGATCCATTCTCCCACTTGGCCCCACTCCTCTGCCTTCTCCCCATAACCTTTGATACCCTGCCTACTTCATTTCCCATATCTTATGGTCTAAATAAGAGTGGATAAATCCCCAGGGCCTGACAAGGCATTCCCTTTGATCTTGAGGGAGGCTCATGTAGAAATTACAGGGGCCCTGGCAGATGTATTAACTCGACCTTAGCCTCAGGTGAGATGTAGAAGGATTGAAGGGTAGCTCATGTTGTTCATTTATTTAAAAAAGGCTCTAAAAATAATCTTGGAAATTAAATGCCTGTTAGCCTGATGTCAGTCATGGGCAAGTCAGTGAAAGGTGATCCAAGAGATCAGATATACAAGTATTTGGATAGACAGGGACTGATAAGGGATAGTCAACATGGCTGTGTGTGGTAGTCTGTGTTTAACCAATCTTAGAAATTTTTGAGGTTACCAGAAAAGTTGAAGGACAGGCCACAGATATTGTCTACATGGACTTTAAGAAGGCCTTCGACAAGGTGGGACATTAGGAAAATTCATAGTGAGATAGTAAATTGGATTTGACATTGGCTTTACAGGAGAAGCCAGACAGTGGCTATGGATGATTGCCTCTCTCACTGGAGGCCTGTGACTAGTGGTGTGCCTCAAGGATCGGTGCTGGGCCCACTGCTGTTTGTCATCTACATCAATGATCTGGATGATAATGTGGTAAATTGGATCAGAAAGCTTGCAGATAACACAAAAATTGGAGGTGGAGTGGACAATGAGGAAAGCTTTAAAAGCTCGTAGAAGGATCTGAGCGCGAGGCTGTGTTTAGCTGGATTTCATCTTTAGTAGACGTAACCCAACAACCTTGTTAAGGAGGCCATGTCACAGCTGAAGCCCCACCTTGACCAGACATTATTCACATAGCCAGCACACACCAGGCACAATCAACCTTTGCTCATTTTCACACTAAGCCTTATTCTGAGGGGGGGGGGGGTTTGTGGTTTAACATGCAGTTACCAGTATACATTGTGCTTCTCTTACCTTAATGAGGCCCCCAAATGAT
The DNA here is from genome assembly GCF_036971445.1 of Narcine bancroftii. Classification (NCBI taxonomy): domain Eukaryota; kingdom Metazoa; phylum Chordata; class Chondrichthyes; order Torpediniformes; family Narcinidae; genus Narcine; species Narcine bancroftii. The sequence goes on along the minus strand of NC_091478.1, from coordinate 29,511,970 downwards.
CGGGAACGCACATGTTTCTTGGTTCTGGGTGAAACAAATCCTTCAGGAGTTCCAACAACTGAGCTTTTATTAAACTGCAAGAGGTAGGAAACACTAGTGTGAACAGAGACATTAAATGAAGCAAATGAACACAACAGTGAGCAGCACGACATGTTCATCAGCCACTAAGAGAGATAATGTTCAGAAACAGGCTCCAGCCCTCCACATCCAGTCTGACCTTTGTCTCTGTCTATACGCATTCCATTTGTCCACATTAGGTCTGCATCCTTCATTACCCTTGCCTGTTTGAGTGTCCAAATATTGGAGAGGTCGACATGACAGCCTGTCATATTCACACACCATCCTATCATCCCATGTTGCCACTTTCAGGGAACAATAGATTTGAACAAGTGCTCATCAACATTCCTTAGCACCCTACCATTTACTGTACATGTCCCAATCTCATTTCCCAAACACATCACCTTGTAAATGACACAATAAAAGTGCATCTGCCAACCCTCTGTCCAGCCTTGGACAATCTTCCTTGCTGCTCATAACTCCAACTTTCATGCCATTCACAATCTGCTTTGTGCAGTGTCCTGGGATCAGTAGACCTTGCATTCCAAAACCTGATGGCTCTGTGTCACTATTTCAACTCTTTCTTGCTGCACAAGCCCACATTTGCTCAAATACTCAACCTAAAAGCAGTCCCCAAACCATCCTAACAATCAACGCAGAACTAAATTCAGAAACCCTGGCTGTATCTTTACACCGGAGGTAAAGAAAAAGTCTGCAGATGCTGGGGGGCTAGTACAATGTGTGTTTTTGAAGAACAAGACAACGAGAGTTTGAGATAAAGGGGGAACGGGCCTGGAAGCAGAGGTGGTAGGGAAGTCCTAAATGAATACTTTTCTTCAGTGATCACTAATGAGATGGACCTTGGTGAATATGAGCTGGATTTTGTCAAACATTTGGATAGATAAGTCCCCGATATATCTCAGATTACTACAGCAAGCAGGGGAGAGATCGCTGGGATGTTGCAATGATATTTGTGTCCTCCCTGGCCATGGCAGAGGTACTAGAAGATGCAAATATAGCTCCCTTATTTCAGAAATGTAATAGGGAGAATACTGGGAATTACAGACCAATGAGTCTTGCATCAGTGGTGGGAAAATTATTGGAGAGGATTCTTGGTGAAAGAATTTACCAGCATTCAGGGAAGCAGTCTTCTCAGGGATCATCAATGTGGTTTTGTGAGTGGCAGGTCATGCCTCAAGAGTTTAACTGAGTTTTTCCAAGGAGGTTACAAAAGAAAATGATGAAAGTAGGGCAATGGATGTAGTGTATATGTATCTTAGTAAGGTGTTTCCCTAGGGTAGTGTCATTCAGAAAGTTATTAAGCATGGGATCCATAGAAACTTGGCTGCTTGCATTCAGAATGGGTTTGCCCACATAAGGCAACATGTGGTCGTAGATGGAGTATATTCTGCCTGGGGGTCGGGGTTCTGGAAGGATCTATTTTGGGATCCCTGCTCTGTGATTTTTATAAATTACTTAGATAAAGTGGAGGGATGGGTCTGCGAATTTGCAGATGACACAAAGGTTGGAGGTGTTGTGGAAAGTCTAGAAGGTTTCTGCAGGTTATAGCAGGATTATAGACAGGATGCAGAGTTGGGCAGAGAAGTGGTGGATAAGTGTGAAGTGATGCACTTTGGAAAGTCATACGTAGTTATGGCGGGATTCTTAAATGTGTAAATCTTTGGGTCCAAGTCCATAGATCCCTCAAGCTTGCCTCAGACTACAAGCTGATAGGGTAGTTAAGAAGGTGTATGTCAGGGCTTGGAGTTCAACAATTGTGAGATAGTGTGGCAGTTCTATAAAACTCTGGTTAGACATGCTTAGTATTATGCTCTGTTCTGGTTGCCACATTACCGGAAAGATGTGCAAGATTTAGAGGGTGCAGAGGGTTGCCTGGATTGGAGAATGTGTATAATGAAGCAAGTTGACCAAGCTTTGGCTTTTCTCCTTGAAGCAATGGAGGATGAGAGGTGGCTTAATAGAGATGTATAAGATTGAGGCATAGATAGGATGGACAGCCAGCACCTATTCCCCAGGGCAGCAATTTGTTTAAGGTGAGTGAGGGAAAGTTTAGGGAGATATCAGAGATTGGTTCACCCCCCACCCCCCCCGAGATAGTGGTGGGTACCTGGAATGGATTGCTGGGGTGGTGGTGAAGGCTGATACCTTGGAAACATTCAAAAGACTTACATTGGCACATGTGTAAGAATTTTATGGATTGTGAGTAAGGGAATGGATAGATGGCTAATGGTTTTATGTAGATCAGTAATAACATTGCAGCAATATTCTACATTCGAATACGCACCAAGTGCTGAAGGAACTCGCAAATCATGCAACATTCATGGAAAGTAAAAGACAATTAACCTTTTGGGCTGATATTTTTTTCCAATTTTAGTAATTCTCTACTGTGTCCCTCTCTCCTGATCTACCTCCAGTCATCTCTTTGTTGCCCACTTTCCCCACACACCTTGCTCTTCCAGTTCCATGTACTACCCACACACTACACCTCTAGAGTTCTTCCCACACCTGCCCTTCACTTTTCCCTTAGTCTCATTTTTCTTAGTCACTGTCACATGGCATAGTTTTTATTTTAAGAATTTTTTTATTTTTCACACTGTGAACCATATAAATCAAAATACATACAAACATTTCCCTCTTAAATATACACAGTGACATTTTCTCCCCTTTCCCCCCCACCCACCTTTCCTTCCCCCTTCCCACCCCCCTCCAAAACCAATAAACATTTAACATATCCAATAAAACCCTTAAACAATGTCATTACACAATGAAAAATAAACAAGAAAAATGTCACCTACTGTTACACACTGGGTCAGTTCATTTCATCTTCTTCTCATTCTATCATTTTAGGGGGTGGAGGACTGAGGCAAACCCTCTGTTATGTTCCATGTACGGTTTCCAAATTTGTCAACTAATGTGACTTTATTTTTTAAATTATATGTTATTTTTTCCAATGGAATACATTTATTCATTTCCATGTAACATTGCTGTACTCTCAGGCTCTCTTCTGATTTCCAAGTTAACATTATACACTTTTATGCTAATCGTTTTGCACTTCATCCTGTTTGAGGCCTAATTCTTTACTTCTAGAAGTAAGATCGCTGAATTTTTTTTTATGTTGTTTTTTGTGATTTTATTTAATACCTGGTTTAGATCTTCCCAAAACTTTTTCACTTTCTCACATGCCCAAATTGCATGTACTGTTGTTCCCATTTCCTTCTTACAGTGAAAACATCTATCTGATAATGTTGGATCCCATTTTTTTAAACTTTTGGGGCGAGATATATAACCTGTGTAACCAATTATATTGTATCATGCGCAACCTTGTGTTTATTATATTCTTCATAGTTCCAGAACATAACGTTTCCCATGTTTCATTTTTTATCTTTATGTTTAGATCTTGTTCCCACTTTTGTTTGGGTTTATAGCTTATTTCAACATTTTCCTTCTCTTGCAGCTTGATGTACATGTTTGTTATAAATCTTTTAATTATCATTGTGTCTGTAATCACATATTCAAAGCTGCTTCCTTCTGGTAATCTCAGTCTGTTTCCCAATTTATCCTTTAAGTAGGCTTTCAGTTGATGGTATGCAAACATTGTACCATGAGTTATTCCATATTTGTACTTCAATTGTTCAAATGTTAATAAATTGTTTCCCAAAAAAACAGTTTTTTATTCTTTTAATTCCTTTTCTCTCCCATTCTCTAAAGGAAAGGTTATCTATTGTAAAAGGGATTAGCTGATTTTGCGTCAATAATAATTTTGGTATTTGGTAATTTGTTTTTTTCCTTTCTAAGTGAATCTTCTTCCATATATTGAGTACATGATGCAATACTGGTGAGCTTTTATATCGTACCAGCTTTTCATCCCACTTATAAAGTATATGTTCTGGTACCTTCTACCCTATTTTATCTAGCTCTATCTTAGTCCAATCTGGTTCTTTCCTTGTCTGATAAAAATCTGATAAATACCTTAATTGTGCTGCTCTATAATTTTTAAAGTTTGGTAACTGCAAACCATCTTGGTTATGCCTCTCTGTTAATTTATCTAACACTATCCACGATTTCTCCCCTTTCCATAAAAATGTCCTTATTATTCTCTTTAGTTCATTAAAGAATTTCTCTGTTAAGGAAATTGGTAATTGAAATAAGTATTGTATCCTTGGAAAGACATTCATTTTAATGCAATTTACCCTCCCTATCAATGTTAACGGTAATTCTTTCCAATGTTCTAAGTTATCCTACAATTTCTTTATTAGTGGCTGATAATTTAATTTGTACAAGTGGGTTAAATTATTATCTAACCTAATGCCTAGGTATCGGATTGCTTGTTTGCCATTTAAATGGTGATTCTTTTTTAAATTCTGTATAATCCGCACGACTCATTGGCATCACGTCACTTTATTTGCGCTGATCTTGTACCCCGATATTTTTCCATACTCCTTCAATTTCTTATGTAATTCTTTTATTGATATTTCTGGTTCTGTTAAGTATACTATGATGTCATCTGCAAATAAACTGATTTTATACTCCTTCTCCTTTATTTTTATCCCTTTTATTTTATTTTCTGTTCTTATCAGTTCTGCCAATGGTTCTATTGCTAAAGCGAACAATGAGAGGGATAATGGACATCCCTGCCTAGTTGACCTACTTAATTTAAATTGGTTTGATACATATCCATTTACTGTTACTTTCGCCAATGGTCCATTATACAATGCTTTAATCCAATTAATATATTTTTCTGGTAGATTGAACCTCTGTAATACTTTAAATAAATAATTCCATTCTACACCGTCAAAGGTTTTTTCTGCGTCTAAAGCAACAGCCACTGTTGGCTTCTTATTTCCTTGAACTGCATGAATTAGATTAACAAGTTTACAGACATTATCCGCTGTTCGTCTTTTCTTAATAAATCCAGTTTGATCTTATTTTACTATTTTTGGTACACAGTTAGCCAATCTGTTTGCTAATAATTTTGCTATTATCTTATAATCTGAATTAAGTAGAGATATTGGTCTATATGATGCTGATGTTAATGGATCCTTCCCCATCTTTGGTATTACGGTAATTATTGCTGTCTTACATGAATCTGGCAAGTTTTGTTTCTTCTATCTGGTTCAATACTTCCAGGAGAGGAGGAATTAATAACTCTTTAAATGTTTTATAGAATTCTATTGGGAATCCATCCTCTCCAGGCATTTTATTGTTCAGCAGCTTTTTTAATATATCCTGTACTTCCTCTATTTCAATGGTTTCAGCAGTAAGTTTTGTTCCTCTTCTTGCAATTTTGGCAGTTCAATTTTAGCTAAAAACTCTTCTATTTTATCATCTTTCCCCTCATTCTTAGTTTGATACAATCGTTCGTAAAATTCCTTAAAGTTTTCATTAATCTCCATTGGATTATATGTAATTTGTTTGTCCTTTTTCCTTGATGCCAATACAGTTCTTTTAGCTTGTTCTGTTTTAAGTTGCCAGGCTAATATTTTGTGGGTTTTTTCTCCTAGTTCATAATACTTTCGCTTTGTTTTCATTATGTTTTTCTCCACCTTATACGTTTGTAATGTTGCATATTTTATTTTTTGTCTGCCAATTCTCTTCTTTTTGTTATATCATCCCTTGTTGCTAGTTCCTTTTCTGTACTTACTATCTCCCTTTCCAACTGTTCTATTTCCCGATTGTAGTCCTTTTCCATCTTAGTTACATAACTTATTATCTGCCCTCTAATGAAGGCTTTCATTGCACCCATAATATAAATTTGTCTTTCACTGATTTTGTACTTATTTCAAAGTACATTTTAATTTGGCGTTCAATAAACTCTCTAAATTCATGCCTTTTAAGTAGCATGGAGTTTAACCTCCATCTATATGTTCTCGGTGGGATGTCCTCCAGTTCTATTGCTAATAACAGGGGTGAATGATCAGATAGCAATCTAACTTTATATTCATTTTTCCTAACTCTCCCTTGAATATGGGCCGACAACAAAAACATATCAAGCCTTGAGTATGTTTTATGCCTACTCGAATAATATGAGTATTCCTTCTCTCTTGGGTGCTGCCTCCTCCATATATCCATGTTTCATTGCCTGCATTGATTTAAACATAAATTTAGCCACTTTATTCTTTTTGCTAGTCTTTTGTCCAGTTTTATCCAACATTGGATCCAAATTAAGGTTAAAATCCCCTCCTATCAATATATTCCCTTGTGTATCTACAATCTTCAAAAAAATATCTTGCATAAACTTTTGATCCTCTTCATTAGGTGCATATATATTGAGTAAATTCCAAAATTTTGAATATATCTGACACTTTATCATTACATACCTCCCTGCTGGATCTATTATTTCCTCCTCTATTTTGATTGGTACATTTTTATTGATTAATATAGCTACACCTCTGGCTTTTGAATTATATGATGCTGCCATTACATGCCCAACCCAGTCTCTCTTTAATTTGTTATGTTCCACTTCAGTTAGATGCGTTTCCTGCACAAATGCTATGTCTATTTTTTCTATTTTCAGTAAATTTAATAGCCTCTTCTGTTTAATTTGGTTATGTATTCCATTAATATTTATAGTCATATAATTCAACGTGGCCATCTCATATCCTGTTTACACCTCATTTCCGCTTCCTCAACACCACCATCCCCCTTTTCCCCATTTTCATCTGTTTTCCCTTTTTAAACTCAATGTATGACAACACATGTAAAACATAAAATACTTCAACAATTCCCACATCCAATATTCCCTTAGCCCCAAATGTCCCCCCACCTCTGAGTTGCCCCTTATCCCTTGCCGGGCAACCACAACTCCCCTCTCCATTTGGATTGTGAACCCGCTCGCAAACGTCAACTGATTTCACAGTGACGGTTATTCTCTCCCACCAAACCCCCCTCCCGAAAATACTTTTTATTTTACATATGTAACAAAGTTCACCCTCTTTTTTTCCCCCTTCCTTTCTTCCCTTCTCTAGTTCTTATATATACATTACTTTTACATCTTTATATATATTTTATCGCCGTTCTTCATTCTTGTTACATCTCTTTATCTCTCCTTATGTCCTGCAGGCGTTCTGCAAATTCTCGTGCTTCCTCCGGATCCAAAAACAATCTGTTTTGCTCCCCAAGGATAAATATTTTAAGCACAGCTGGATGTCTTAACATAAATTTATAACCTTTTTTTCCCATAGGATCGATTTTGCTCTATTAAACTCCTTCCTCTTCTTTAAGAGTTCAAAACTTATGTCTGGGTAAAAAAATATTTTTTGACTCTTGTATTCCAATGGTTTATTATCTTCTCTAATTTTATTCCTTGCCCGCTCCAGTATATTTTCTCTTGTTGTATATCTCAAAAATTTTACTAAAACGGATCTTGGTTTTTGATGTGTCTGTGGTTTCGGAGCTAGTATTTTGTGTGCCCTTTCTATTTCCATTCCTTCCTGCATTTCTGTCATTCCCAGGACCTTCAGGATCCATTCTTTTATAAATTCCTTCATGTCTGTGCCTTCTTCATCATCCTTCAGGCCCACTATTTTTATGTTGTTTCGCCTACTATAATTTTCCAACATATCAATTTTCTGAACTAACAACTCCTGTGACTCTAACTTTATCATTTTCTTCCAATTTTCTTCTTAAGTCATTCACTTCCATTTCTACAGCCGTTTCTCATTCTTCCACATTTTCTACTTTTTTCCCTATTTCTGTCATGACTAAACTTTGCATTTTATCTTCTGTTCTTTTCATTTTTCTTTTAATTTCACTAAATTCTAATGTTCACCATTCTTTTAATGCTCTCATTTGTTCTTGAAAAAAAAACTTTATCTATATTCTGTCCATCTATTTTACCTTCTATTTCGCTGTGCAGATCTTGGTCTTCTCATTCCTTTTCTTCTCTTCCTTGTATCTGTGTCTCTTCTGACTTTCCTGATGAGTTGCTTGTCTCACTTTGCTGGGCTTCTTCTTGATTTGCTTCTTGCTGTTGGTCCTCTTCTTCTGGGCTACTCATCTGTTGGGCCTCCTGCTGCTGCTCTCCTTTCTTGTCGCTTTCCTCTTCTTCCAGCTGAGAGCCCTGGTGTTGGGCATCCCTCAGCTGGTCGCGTTGTGTTTGCCCGCTCCTCAGCTGAGCCCCCCCGCCTGTCAGTGTTCTCCTTCTCCTTAGTATAAGCATTTTTGTTTGGCTCAGAGAGCCATTTTTGCAGTCCAGCGGTCAGGGGGTCGCGACTCTGCGGGGTGATCACCAACCTCGGAGAATGGGCTCTCTTCTCCATGACGGCTCCGTTTCTTCATGCAGGTAAGGCCTTCTCCTTTCTCTTCCGGCGTCGTTTCTTCTTTTTACCCGTTGTTTTTACTTTTTTCTTCTTGGGTGCTATTTTCTTTCTTTTCTCTACAACTTTCTTTTATTTGTTATGTTTTGTATTTCTTGAACTTTGTATTTTCTTCACTTTATTTCTTCTTTTCTGGAGAGGGCTGGTATTCCCCTACCGGCCTCTACTCCATCACGTGACTCCTCCCCTCACATGGCATAGTTAACGCCACACTGTGATAGTGCAAGTGACTGGGTTTGCATCCAGCGCTGTCTGTATGGAATTTGTACATTCTTCGCATGCCTGCATAGGTTTCCTCCCACCGTTCAAAACATATTGAAGCTTTAGGTCAAATGAGTGTAATTGGGTGGCACGGGCTTGAGCTGGAAAGGCCTGATACCGTGCTGCATGTCTGTATGTGCATCAGTCATAGAGCACAGAACAGGCCCTCTGGTCTAAATCCCCATGTAAGTTTGCATTCTGGACTGATCTCATTAGCCTCCCTATAGTCCAAATCACTCTAAACTCTTCTATAGATCAATTTAAATGCCTATTGAAGGTTGAAGACATACCTACTTCTACAGCTTCCACTGGCAGCACATTCCAGATGCCAACCACATTATCCTTCAGCTCCCTCTTCAATCCCTCCCTTCCCACCTACGCAGGGCAGCAGCATTTTATCCGTGCCCTCATGATTTTATCAACTGCTGTACTCCTCATACCCCAGCACCGGGAGCCCCCATGTTTCTGTTCATCACTCTCTAGCACCCATCTCCTCTCCCTATCCTGGTTCCCTCGACTGCTTCCACCTGGCTCTCTCCCAGCTCCAGCCTTTCCATAACTGGGGCCTGTCCATCATCCATCAGCCCACCGATCACCTACCAGCCAATGTCTCACCTCTCCCCTTTATGTGGGGTATCTTCCCACTCCACTGAATTTTGATGTAGGGTCTCGAAAATCGCCTTCCCCCAATGATGGTGCTCAACTCACAGAGTTCTTTTAGTAACTGACGCCTCTCTCTCTCTCTCTCCCCTACCTGTCTCACAAGTTTCTTCTTCTTGGCGGAGTCAGGCATATTGCTGACATGCTTGAAGAGTTCCTTCAGTGCCTCCTCCGTCCGTTGCTGCGTTTCCTCATGTTGCAAAACTGACTGTAGTCGGCTCCGCTTCGTGCCCTTCACAAAGAGTAAATCTGGACAGTCTGGAACTGGTAACAAATCCAGGTCATCCTGAACAGGGAGAGCAGAGCACAAACACAACAGATCATTCAGGAGAGGGACCAAGTCAAGTTTATTGTCATCTGATTGTACAAGTTCAACCCAATGAGACAGTGTTTTCCAGTCCTTGGTGCTAAAATATGCAGACACAGAACTAGACATAACACACATACAACAAACAATACATATGTAGGACAAGTATTATATCTGTACAAATAAATAACTAGTTTTGTGCAAATGAGAGTCTTCGATGGTTTGTGTTGGTCATTTAGCATTCTCACTGTGTGAAGAAGCAGTTGGGTGCTGGCTCTGATACTCCTGTATCTCTTCCCCAATAGGAACAGTGCATGCCCTCTTCAGACGATCCCGGTAGATCATGTCGATTGGTGGTGCGGTGGGGGTGGGTATGGTCCTGTGGATTGACCTCTGATCCATTTCTCTGCACCAACTGTACCACACTGTGATGCAGCCAGTCAGGATGCTCTCGATAGAGCTTCTGTAGAAGGTTGACATAATGGTGCCCACTTCAGTCTTCTCAGGAAGTGGAGATGTTGAGTGACATGACAGCTCACTAGTTAAGTGAACTCAAAGGAACTTGGTGCTCTCCCTTCTCTCTACTTCAGTTGTTGACATGTAGTGGAGGTTGGCGATTCCTGGTCCTCCTGAAGTCCACGATCATCTCTGTCATCTTGTCCACATTGACACTCAAATTGTTACTCTTGTATCATTTCATGAGTTTTTCCATCTCTTCTCTGTAGTTGTTGTTGCTAAAGAGGCCAATAACTGTTATATCATCTGCAAACTTAATAACACTGTTGGAGCTGGAACTGTCAATACATTTGTGGGTCAGTAGTGTGAACAGGAGTGGGCTGAGCACACAGCCCTGAAGTGCCCCAGTGTTTGGCGTGATGGTGCTCGATGTTCTGCAACGACCCGGACAGACTGTGGTCTTTCCATTAGGAAGTCCAGGATCCAGTTACAGAGGGGTGTTGAGTCCCTGCGAGGACAGCTTCTGGAGAAATTATCATATTAAACGCCAAGTTGAAGTCAACAAACAGCAGCCTGGCATATGATGTGCCGTTCCCCAGGTAAGCCAGAATGGAGTGAAGCGACAACGCAAGAATGTGGACGGCCCAGCTTATCCCTTCCTGACTGACCCAAAGGTGCTTCCTAATAGTGAAATCCGTGGAACGTACTGACTTCGGACAACAGAGGAAGGTTGCAAATGCTCGGTAGAGGGCACAGAGACTTGCATGGTTGATGCCTGGGATGGAGCTTTTTGGTTACAAGGAGAGACTGCGAGTTCTAGCACAGAGGGGGCAATGATAGAGGTATATTGAATTATTAAGGAAATAAATTTATGAAACACTATTTCCTGAGTTCTTCAAGGCAAATGTTATCTTTACTTGGAAAGCCGCTGGTTTCTTCAACAGCTCTGAGCGATCTTTCATCAGAGGGACAGCAGTGCTTCAACAGGGAAAGTCATCATTAATGCTCACATTCCACAAATAAAATCAATCCTGATCCCAACAGCTCAGGCAGCAACTACTGAAACAAACACATCTCATTTTATAGCTTCATTTGCATGATCTACTGAGAATTTCCACCATTTAGAAAGTTTCCTTGAGTTGCAGTATCCATACTAGGCAACTTTGTAAAGTCACAAATCCCACTCGGAATATCCTAACTACAGCAAAGGAGCTATTAACCACTGTCTAGTTTGACCTCAGACCAATAGGTGAAGTCACAACAGATGTTACATGGCCAGCTCCTGGTTTGCTGATGAGAATGTTAATGATGTGTTTATTGTTATACACACAAGTACAATGTACACACCCACAAAATTCTTGTTTCATACAGCTACACAGATATGTAAAACACAACAAACAACAAGTATGAATTAACAATATGCGACAAGAAAAATAAAGATAAAAAATATAAAGGTCATAAAAATTCAGTTACAGTAGCGCAGACAGATCTTTGGTGGACCTGGAGTAATTTATGGTCAGGGTAGGTAGCACAGAGGTTCAAGAACCTGATAGCTGTTGGAAAAAACTGTACTTTCAGGCTTCTGAACTCTCTGCCTGAATCTTGATTTGGGATTAATGTGATCTCTGTTCCTTTTGCACAGTAAAAGAATGATAATTTTACCTTGGAAACTGCAATTTTTGATCCTGTGAACTGCATTCTGGCAAGTTCTCGAATGTATGCTGGTGCCTGCAAAGACAGTCAGGAACGTTTGCAATGTTTACATTCCTTTGCACATAGTAGAGTTACGAGCCCAGGGGACCCCAAAACCCAGCAGCAATAGATATTCACCAAGACAAGTGGTTACTTAAAAAAAGTTGCTTTTAATTATCTTTAAACATGAAAACAGGATCAAACTTTAACTTATTACTATTAACTTAACTAATCTAACTCCCTTCTAATTCTAAGCGCAGAAAAGTTCTTTGATTCACAGTCCAACCTCACTTCTCATTCCTCCAAATTTACTAGTTGCAGGCAATTCTTATACTGTGCACAGAATTTAACATTTATGAAGTTCACCAGGCTTTGGTGCTTGAAAGGTAAATGGTTACCATTCAGGAAGGTTCTTGTTGGATTTCAGAGAGAGATTTGTTGTTCGCTGGACACTCACAACTGATTTCTTGTAACCAGCCACTTAAGTGTCTTGCCGAAGAAACTTTCCTCCTCAGGGTTCTCCAGATGATAACCTCTTTCATGTCACCACAGAGTTCCTTTTTGTTTCTTTTATTTCAAGTGAAACATTAGGCAGCCAGTCCTATCCTCTTGCATGAACCATAAGGGCTTTGACCAGGCTGAACTATGCAGTCACAACCTTTCTTCCAAATGGGGTTTTCCACAAGCTTGCCAGTTTGTCCTGTTCCAGTCCCAGCTGCTGCTGCTGACTGTAAAACTGCAGAACTGAATTCCCCCCCCCCCCTCACACAGAGAGAAAGCTTGTTTTACTCTCTCTGCTTGCAAAACCACATGACCCTCTTAGAACAGTAAGTTTACACTTCAGACAGCCTGCTGCTCCAAGAGTTCTTTCATCTGTTGCCTTTTTGTAAATAACAATCCTTTATTGAAGTCTCTTGGGTGCTCTCCAAAGTTTATACAAAGGCCCCCAGGAGCCACCCTGTCTGGCTTGAGCTGAGCTCCAGTATTTTAAATAAGATCTGTTTTAAAGTGTTTGTATGTGATCTACACTATCTCTCAAAACATATCTATATACAATTCAAACACAACATAATCTGTCACAGGAGTATTTAAACGAAAAATTCCTTTGGAAAGCAAATACCATTATTTGGCTATGTTTTAGCATTTCCTGATAAGAACCCATCCTTGTCATCCAGACCCTCTAGTGAAGTTTTATTGCTTCTTGGCATCCTACTACTCCAAAAGAGTTAAACAAAAAAAGTATGCAGACTCTGGATAATGCAATATGCAAAGATTCTGGAGAAACTGAACAGTATATGCATTATCTATTGGAAGTAAAGGGTAATCAATTTTTCAGGCCTGAGCTCTTCGTCAAGGCTGAATACTGAAAGGCCTGGATAAAGTGGATGTGGAGAGGATGTTTCCTGTGTGGGGGTGCTTGGGTCTGGTACCAGAGGGTACAGCCTTTGAATAATAAAAATCTCTTTAGAACAGATGAGTAGGAATTTCTTCACCCGGGGATGGTGAATCTATGGATATCGTTGTTGTGGACAACTATGGAGGCTAAGTCATTCGAGATATTTTAGGTGGGGGTAGATACGTTCTCATTAAGGTAGGGAATCAAGGAATACAGGGAGAAGGAAGGAAATGGAGGTTGAAGAATTGGGTTGGAGGATTGTAAATCAGCCATGATGGAATGGTGGGCAGATTTGATGGGACAGAAGGCCTGCTTCCATTTGGATGTCTTATGGTCTAAGGCAGCCATTCTCAACTGATTTTGGCCATGACCCCCTTAGGACTCTGCTCAAAGTTTATGGGCTCCCTTCCTTGTGAAGCAGTCAAGTTTAGTTGGTTTCCTTTTACTTCTCTCCTACGGACTACGTAATAAATATTTAAGATATTAGTCCTTGGCCCCCTGGGGGGTGGGGGGGTGGTGGAATGTGTATGGGCCCTGATGAGAATGGCTGGTCTAAGGAATGAGCTAAAGATAGGCAGCCACCTGAATCAAAAGGTGGAGGGAGGAGGGGAGGATAGGAGAGAAGGGAGGAGCATAGGCTTAACGTATGACTTCTTACTTGTTAGCCTGAGCTTCTCTCCCTTCCTCCATCCTCTCCTTTTTACCCCCTCCCCCACCTTATTATTCAGGCACCTCCCATAGTTTGCTCATATCTTGACCAAGGGTCCAGGCCTGAAATGTTGGTTACCTTTCAGTTCCTATCAATATTGAGTATTGAGTACAAGATTTGTGACATCATGGCATTACTGTACAAGACATTGGTAAGGCCACATTTGGAATACTGTGTGCAGTTCTGGTCACCCAGCTAAAGCAAAGATGTCATAAAGTTGGAAATGTGCTGAACAGTTTCATGAGGATGTCGCTGGGACAGGAGGGCTTGTGTATAAGGAGAAGCTGTGACTTTTTTCCCTTGAGGCATATGGGGTGACATTATAAAAGCATGATGGACTTCTAAAAGATGAATGGTGATAATCTTTTTCCAGGATAGGGGTCCAGAACTCTAGGACAAAGGTTTATGAGAGGGTAAAGACTGAATAGAGACCAGAGGGGAACCTTCACAGAGGATGATGAGTATATTGTCCAATCTGTTAGAGGAAATGGTGGAGGCAGGCACAATTACAGCATGCAAGTCAGTACATAGAGACGAAAGGGATAGAGGAATACAGGTCAAACATTGGGAAACAGGATGAGCTCACAATGGCAACGTGGTGGGGATGGGCTAGTTGGGCCGAAGGGCCATCTGTGCTATACATCTGTGCTATACATCTGTGAGACTGCTTCTTTTAATTCCCTCATTGGCCCCTGTCTGAATTACTGCTGCAGCCATGCCTCCCCACTGGGAACCCCACCTGCTTTCACCCCTCACAGGATCTGTCACTGGGCCCGTTTTGCCTAGTCCTGGTGTGAAGCAGCACCTGCTTCAGGAACCTTCAGCTTTGGAAGGAACTGCAGGTTTATTAAGCTGACAGACCCAGCTGAAGCATCATTTCAATGCCACGGTAAACTAAAGTTCGTGAAGTTTGTGCAACAAACTGCAAGTGCTTACCCGAAACAGCTTCTGTGAATGTTTGATCAAAAATGCCACTCCATGATTTAGCTTGGTGATGTTCTCTTGGAGGTCTGCAGCAACCATCTATTAGGGTCAGAGAAAGGTCAAGAGAATCAAGCGGAAAGGAGAAATAAAACTGAAGATCAGAATCAACAAATAAAATAAAAACCATTGTGGGGGGCCAAACCTTCAACTGCACGAAATACATCAGTCAGCTGAATGTTTGAGAATGTCACCAAACCAGAACGAAAGTTGAACATGAAAATCTGCAGACGTATGATTGTAGTCTGCACAAAAAAATGCTGGAGAAAAATCAGCAAACCATGTAGCGTTCTTGCAAAGATAGATGTTTAAAGCCTGAGCCCTTCATTAAGTTATGAGCACACAAAGCAAGTCGGTGCCTGAATAAAAAGGTGGGGGCAGGGGCTGGGAGAGGAGCACAGATTTACAGGCAAAAGGTATTGGTGGGAGGGCACAAGAGAAAAAATACTGAGAAGTGATGGGGAGAGGAAGGGGGTGGAGAGCTGGAGGAAGGAAGGAAGACAGAGGGGCCTAAGAGAAACCAGAAAGACGATGTTAATGCCATCCAGTTGGAGAGTGCTCAGAATATCAGGTATTATTCCTCCAATTTGCAGGTGCCATCGATTTGGCAGTGCACAAGGCCATGGACATACAAGTTGGTGTGGGAGTGGGGTGCAGAATTGAAGTGGTTGGCCACTGGGAGATCCGCTCTCTTGTAGCAGACGGAACAAAGATGTTCAATAAAGCGCTCTCCCAGTCTGTGTCCAGTCTCTCTGATGTTGAGGAGACCACAACGGGAGCATGATCCCTGTAGATTCACAAATGAAGTGTTGCTTCAATTGGAAGAACTGCTTGGCGCCCCGAATGTAGAGAGGGAGGAGGTGTGGGCGCGAGTGTAGCATTTCCTGGAGTCACAGGGGTAGGTAGGAGGTGATTAGTGGAAAGGTAGGAGTAGATGGAACGGCCCCTAGGGAAGCCAGATGTAGGTTATGTATCTTTTACCTTGCTACGTAAGGAACGCTGTGTGATATGCTGAATTTCTCCAGAGGTTTTGTGAAAAGCACAAAAAGAACACCTCTTTGGGAGAAGCAGCAGTTTTGGAATCAAACCTTAGAGGTTACCTGAAAACTTTTTGATGTGTCATCAAGAAACGTGGGTGGGGGGAAATGTCAGGCGTTCTGCGTAGGGAGGTGCATATAACGAAGAACGAAACACGAGCACGTCGCCACCACTTACATTCCTTGGCCAGAGAATATGTGGGGTAAACATCAGTGCCAAGTTCAAGGCGGACATCTTGTTCTTGTCCTGCTGCTTGGCAGTATGGTACAGCAGGTCCAAGAGCAACTTCAACAAGTTCCGGCTGACCGAGGGCAGCAAGAGGAAGAGCAGTTGGAGGGCTTCAATCTGACGCTCCTTGTCAGGGACAGCCTTTTTCACCCTTGAATCAAATACCATCAGACCTATGGAGAGGAGAACCAGAGACCCCAGTAACTGGATGGTAGAAACAAATCAACTAACTCCAGTCTCAAAGCAAGAGCCTGTAACCAGAGCCTCACTGCCAGGATACAGCCTGAGAGCCACCTGTAACCAGAGTCTCCACTGCCAGGATACAGCCCAGAGATGCCTGTAACCTGAGTTGCCAGCAGGATATAGATCTGCACTGCCTGTAAATAGAGCATCTGCCAGGAAACAGCCCAACATCGCCTGTAACTGGAACTACTTCCAGCAGACAGCTCTGCACTGCCTGTAACTGCATGAACATCAATTTAGATAAAAACTGTTCATTTCTCATTTTATAAACTTCCTCATTCGGACCCTGACTGGAGATGGTCTGTTGTGTTTGAATGCTCAGTCACTTCCTGCTAAATACTGGGCCTGTTATTACAGAATCCTGTACCATCAGCTTGCCCCTCCATTCCCCCACTATTTATCTACAGCCCTGGTATTCAATTCACAAGGGTACAAGTTTGATTAAATGCGACCTCCCAGTAACCACTCCACACACATCCTGTCCGTGGAACTGTACCTCCCAGTACCCACTCCACACACACCCTCTTCCTGGGACTGTAGCTCCCAGTAACCACTCCACACACACTCTCTCCCTGGGAGTGTAACCACTCCACACACGTCCCTGGGAATGTACCTCCCATTAACCACTCCACACACACCCGGTCCCTGGGTCTGTACCCCCATGTAACCACTCCTCACACACCCTGTCCTTGGGACTGTGCCCCATAGCACCCACTCCACACACATTGTATATGTACCCCCCCCCCAGTTAACCACTTTACACACAATGTCCCTGTATCCCCTCCCCCAGTAACCACTTCACACGCATCCTGCCACTGGGACTGTACCTGCTATTTTAAGATGAGCATTATAATGCCTATGGCTGAGAAGTGGTTCTGGAAGTTCCCCAAGAAACATTTTCAGCAGAGTGGCTGCGTCATTTGGATGAAATTCTCCAGAATCCAGATCTAGGTCCATGCCACCATTTAAAGCTTCCCTCAGGGACTGTTGTCGTATCATGTTTCCTGGTACACGGAACAGGCCCTCGACATGGAGATCTGTGGACAGAAAAGGGAAATATCAATGGAACAAAAGGTCATGGTTGAAAGGAAGAATTTACTTCCAATGCTATAAGAATCACAGGTGACTTCATTGTTAAGGGAAACCTTAGAGATGACAGCACAGGAACAGGCCCTTTAGTCCTTGTGTCTGTGCTGAACATGTGTTCAAATTTAACAAAAACTGCTGCTTTGGAGTGTTGTTACTCCTCAACACCAGGACAGAGAAAAATTGTTACTCCTCAATACCGGGACAGTAGAATATTGTTACTCCATGACACCAGGACAGTGCAATATTGTTATTGCACAACTTCAGGACAGTGCAATATTGTTACTCCTCAATGCCAGGACAGTTCAATATTGTTACTCCCTAACACCTGGACAGTGCAATATCATTACTCCACAACACCAGGTCAGTGCAATATTGTTACTCCCCAATACCAGCATAGTGCAATATTGTTACTCCTCGACACCAGGATAGTGCAACATTGTTACAACACAACACCAGGACAGTGCAATATTGTTACTCCCCAATACCAGCATAGTGCAATATTGTTACTCCTCGACACCAGGACAGTGCAATATCATTACTCCACATCACTAGGACAGTGCAATATTGTTAGTCCACAACACCAGGGCAGTGCAATATTGTTACTTGTCAACAACAGGACAGTGTATTATTTGTACTCCACAATACCAGGGCAGTGCAATATTGTCACTCCTGAACACCAGGAAAGTGCAATATTGTTACTCCTCAATACCAGGACATTGCATTATCATTACTCTAAAGGGCAAAGGCAGTACAATATTGTTACTCCACAACTCCATGAAATTGCAGTATTGTTACTCTTAAACACCAGGACAGTGCAATATTGTTATTCCTCAACTCCAGGACATTGCAATATAATTACTCCACAACATCAGCACAGTGCAATAGTATTACTCAACACAAGGACAGTGCTATATTGTTACTCCACAACACCAAGACAGTGCAATATTGTTACTCCTCAACACCAGGGCAGTGCAATATTGTTACTCCACAATGCCTGGACATTCCCCTTCATATTTGCTGAAGATACCCACATGAGGCACTGCTTCAAGAAGGCAGTCTGCATCCTAAAAGACCCCCATCACCCTGGTCACAACCTCTTCTCATTGCTACCTTCGGGCAGAAGGTACAGAAGCCTGAAAAACTGGCATCTCCAGGTTCAAGAACTGATTTTTAAAAATGTTCTTTTTTAAAAATATTTTATTTAAAATTTTTGTCTATACATGGAGTCAATTACAAAATAGTAAAGATACAAATAGAAAAAATATAAATATAAATCTTCCTTCAAACCCCTCCCACTGTAGAAATCCCAAAAAGAAAAAAAGAAATAAAAGATGAGAACAGAAAAGAAAGAAAAGCAAGGAAAGCAGAAAGGATTGCCAAGAAAGTGCCACTTACCACATGGATCTCCAATATATATTTTATTTAATTTTTGGAGAAGGTTAACTAAGTCTCTAGGATTAGAAAAACATCTACAAATTTATTCCTGAAATTTGTAAAGACGGGCCCTAAATTTGCAAAATATATCACATTTATTTCTTGTAATCTTCTCAAGGGGAACTCAACTATGCATCTTGGCATTCCACCATGCCATACCTAAAGGTGAATGAGATTTCCAACTAACTGATATACATTTATGCTATTTTGAAAAATTCTAATTGGTGTTTAGATCATTTCAATTTAGTCTTGTCCTTACGATATTCCCCAATAAAAATAATTCTGGATTTTGTGGAAACCTAATTCCTGTAACTGATTCTAAAAAAAATCCCTAAATCTATCCAAAAAAAGTCTCATCTTGGGATATGACCAGGCTGAATGTTAAAAATAATCCCACCTCTTCACTACATCTAAAACATTGATCTGATAAATCTGACTTCAACCTATTTAATTTCTGCAGCGTGAGATACAATTAATGTAAAAAAAAATGTATTGAAGCAACCTGTACCTTACACTTATTATGTTTGTCATACATCCTCACAAAGATCAGACCAGTTTTGTTCATCAATTCTAACATTTAAATCTGATTCCCATCTCTGTCTAGACTTATGAACCTCCAACTTCAAAGATTCCATTTGGAATAGAAAATACATGGCAGAAGTAAATTTCTTTATATTTTACTTTTGGATCAAAGTCTCCACATCACTACCCTTTGGTAATAACATTGTTGGGCCTAGTTTATCTCTTAAGTGAAAATAGCAGAAGAGTATATTATTAAGTATTCCATACTTATTTTTAATCGATCAATTGACATCAAATATTCTCCTTCATAACCATCTTCAATATGTCGAATCCCCTTACAAGACCACAGATATCTAAAAATTGATGACCCTATGTAAAAGGGATGTCTATTTTGAATCAAAGGCATTTTAGGTGATAACCCCCTCCCCAACCCATTCTAATATCAACACTGATCTTATTCCAAATATTAATCATGCATTTTAACAAGAGGATCTTCTTTCTCAATGGATATTAATTTCACTTCCCATTTATAAATGAGGTCCTCTGCTATTCTCTCTCCTATATTCACTAATCCTATTCTTACCCATGCAGATTTCTCTCCTTCAAAAAAAGGAAGCAAGAAATAGCATTTGTGCCACTTGATAATTTTTTTAAAATTGTTAAGTTGTAATCCTGCTAATTCATATTTCCATGTTAATTTTTCTATGGAGACCCTACACATCTTTCCCTTCCAAAGAAATTATCTTACATATTTATTTAATTCTTGAAATAATTTCTGAGGTATTGATATAAGTAATGTTTGAAAAAGATATTGTACTATTGGGAATATATTCATCTTAACACAATTAACTCTACACACTAATGTTAATGGCAAAGCTATCCACCAATTCAAATCTTCTTCAATTTTAAATTTTCAACAGCTAACTTGAACCTCTCTGAAATACTCTAACCATAAACTACTTTGAGACCTCAAAAACACCCGTCTGCACTATCAAATGATTTATTGTACCCTTTTTAAATGATCAAACTTTGCGAACCCCTCACAAAGCCATGTTGCCTGTCCCTAATCTGACCATAACTTTCCAATGTGCATCAATTTTCTCCCCAAGTATCCTTTCCAACAGTTTCCCTTCCACTGATTTGAGGTACACTATCATTCTTACCCTTTTGAACAAAGGTTCAACATCAATCACTCACCAGTATTTGGGCTCCTCCTGTCACTAGTGAGGATGCAAAGATCGTTGTCAAGGCCCCAGCATTCTCTTCACTTGGCTCTTTCAATAACCTGGGATTTATCCCATCAGGTCCAGGGGTCCCATCCACCTCAGTGCTCTTCAAAAGCACCTCTTTCTTGAACTCAGAATGCCCCAAACAAGCATTTTCCACATGACGCTCCCTATCACTACCCACGTCCTTCTCCTTGGGAAACACAGATGCAATGTACTCAATGAGTACCTCATCTACTTCCTCCAACTCCAACTATAAATTTCCTATGTTGTCCTTTAGTGGGCCCATCCTCTTTTTATTCAAGTATAAAATGCCTGTGATTTTCTTTAAACCTCCTCACCAATGATACATCATGGAATGTATTCATGTTTGATGGTGACCTTCCTAAAGCCCTGCATGAGCTCTTTCCTCCAAGCTTTATACATCTCCAAGGACCTGTCTGACAGTAGCATCTGGATCCTTACATATGCCTCCTTTTACTTCCTTAACAAAGTTCATGACCTATCATCCCAGCTTTTCTCACATTGCCATCCCAATCCTTTGCATTGGAACATGTCACTCTTGGATTAAAATTGGTCCTTAAACAACTACTACACATCTGTGTGGGCTTGCCCAATAACAGCTGCTCCCAATTAACTCCCCCTAGCTCCTGCTTAATCAGCATTTTCCCTGCCCCAATTTAGCATGAGTCTGCAAGGCCCAAGCTCATTCTTGTCTACAGTGATCTCGAAAATTAAGGAAGGGTGATAACTGTTCCCAAATTGCTTCCCCTATGAAATGCTTGGTTATTGACAGCTGACAGATTTGGGCAAGAAGGACCAGGAGGAAACTTTTTACAATTACAATAAAAGAACCATCTTCAGGAAAGCCAAATGAATGCAAATAGAAAAGTAGAAAAGTCTGCAGACACTGAGGTTGAAGTCTAAACATAATGCTGGAGAAACTCAGCAGGAAAAACAGCATACTTTATATAGCACAGATAAAGATACAGAGCTAACGTTTCAGCCCTTCATCAAGGGATGATAAAAATGGCAGCAAGCGTTGGGACAAAATGGTAGGTGGAAGGGACAGGGGGAGGAGCACAGTTCCACAGGCAGGAGGTAATAGGTGGATAAGGGAGGGAGAGCATACCAGCAAGCAGGGGAGGAGGGGTGACTCTGTGAATGGAGAGGGAAGGGATGGAAAGCTGGAGAAAGACAAAGAGAAAAGGGAGGGAGGGAGAATGGAGAATAGGCTAGCAGAAATTGTTAGTGCCATCCGGTTAGAGAGTGCCCAAATGGAAAATTAAGTGTTGTTCCTCCACTTTACAGCTGATCTTGGTGGGATAATACATGAGGCCATGGACAGACATGTGAGCATGGGAGTGGGATGTGGAATTGAAGTAGTTGGTCACTTATGTGGCCAGAGCAAAGGTGCTCAGCGAAGCAATTTCCCAGTCTGCACTTGGTCTCTCCAATGTAGAAAAGGCCACAAAGGGAGCACTGGATGCAGTAGAAGACTCCTGCAGATACACAAGTGAAGTTTGCTTCATTGGAAAGGTCTGTTTGGGGAGAAGATACACTTTGATGTTGTGTTGTCAAATGAGCAAAGCTGTCAGTTTGATTAAAGGCAGCTGGAGAAGTGGGTGAGAGCTGGGGAATAGACAGGAGCAGAATAGGACAAACATCACCACAGGAAGATGCCAAGAAATAGAGCTCAGCACCAGACAACCACAAGTCAAAGAGAAAGTTAATGCTGAGGCAGAAGTGGAAAGTGGACAAGAGAAATAGTGAGCAAAGGACAGGGGCAGACATTTTAATTACTGTGAACCATTGTGATTACACTTACTTTTGTAAAGATATTCAATGAGCTGATAAATCTGGGCAATTCCTTCTTCGGTCAGTGGTGCTCCAAATATAACGCCCCTTTCTGAAAATTGAAATTCAGTTTACTGAAGCACTGTGTGGTAATCAAACACGGGCAGCACCAACCCCAACAAGTCTTGTTCTACCTGTCCCTCATTCATCACCCCCAAACGCTGAACTCTGCTTGGTGAGACAAGAGTAAAACACAAGTCTGCAGACACCATGATTGAAGTAAAAACATAATGCAGGAGAAACTCAGCAGGTCAAACAGTGAACTTTATATTGCAAAGATAAGGATAAATAACCAACATTTCAGGCTTGAGCAAAATGTCGGCAGGCGCCTGAATAGTACAGGGGGGGGAGCACAGGCCTATAGGCAGGAGGTAATAGGTGGATACCAGAAACCGGAGAAGTCAATATTAATGTCATCTGGCTGGAGAACCATGGAATGTATTCACATTTGATGCTGACCTTTCATTTGAGCCTACTTGGAAAAAAATGTCTCCCAAATGTTATAATGAGTATCCTGATGTACAAGGAATCAGTGAGGAGACAATCATGCAGACAGACAGTTTGGGGTCAGGTTCATTGGATCTGATGAACTTATTTCAACGGTAATTGGCTAATAATTAAACCACAGCCTTGCTTTCTAGTAATGAGGAATAAAACACGAAAGCCTGCAGACATCCCTCCTCCCCGTTTGCTGCTGTGCACTCCTTTATCCACCTATTACCTCCTGCCTGTGGGACTGTGGTCCTCTTCCTGGCTCTCTCCCCTACCATTTTGCTCATCTGATAGAATGCACAAGCCTGAAACATTGGTTATATATCTTTACATATCTTGTTGAAGGGCTCAAGACCGAAACATTGGTTATGTATCTTTATCTTTGCTATATGAAGTACACTGTTCAATCTTCTAAGTTTTTCCAGCATTGTGCTTTTACTTGGTGAGACAGTACCTAGGTTTGGAACCAGAGGTATAACATGTGGTCCACAGCTTGCGGCAGAGGTTGCAGACAGCATCACAACCAGTATACAAATGCACCTGGCCTTGGCCGCACTCCCTGCTTACAGTGTGGGCAGACACCACTGCCGGACACTGTCTGTCTAAATGTTTTACAAGGATCCGCAAGGTCAGCATTTATTGTCTAACCCCGAGGTGGTGGGGAAAAACCGCTGCAACACCACCGAGGGACCCAATAATGATGGAACAGGAATACTTTTGCAACTTGCACTGATGCAGGGAGGTAGCTTGGTGACAAAAGAAGAGTGATTCATTTCTCCGGTTCCTTCTTAAATACTTTGTGTCACTCCTGCTGCCCCCACCTTCCTGGTCATAAGGAGGGGTGATTACTATTCCCAAATTGCTCCATCTCCGAAATGCTTAGTTATTTGATAGCTGAGTAAAGACAGATCTGGGGCAAGGACCAAGCCTAGCCATATCCATCTCATCCCTCTAACATTTGAGGTTGATTCTGCTTTTCTCACTCACTAACTACAGACTCAAAGTTTTTGCCCCATTGTACCATTTTTGCTTTGCTTACTGCAGATAACTGCTGAGAGTAAAAATACTGGGGACACTCAGAAGGTCAAGCAGCAAGTCTTTTCACAGATGGTTTGGGGGGGGGGAGGGGGAAGAAAAGTGTTTAGTGATGGAATCCTGTTTAAGATAGAAGAAACTACACTGAAAATGCAGGGTGGTGTGTGGAAAGCAAGGATCGGGGAAACTATCATTGATGGGGGTGCAGTAAACCAGTATCGTGCTTGGAGGTTCTGTCAACAGTGGTGGAGAGAACGGCAGTTTTACCAAAATATGTCAGACATCAATCTGGAAAGTGTGGTGAATTAGATAGATGCAACAGACACTGGGAGAGTTTTAAAGACAGGATGGGAGTGGGAGTAGTTGAGACTGTGTGAAAGTCTGTGGGCTTGTACAGGATGTCTGTGGTAACCCAACCCCTGACTTGGAAACAGAGACCCTTATAAAGGAGTGAGAGGTGGGCCACATGAAAGCGCACACAGTCTTGTCCTCACCCAGTCTCAGCTGCACTGGATCAGGCCAATATGCTGCAGAGTACTGCCATTCAGTCTGCTTCTTGTTTAGGCAAAAACTAATTCCCTTCAATCAATTCCCTCTACACAGACAGCCCTATTAGGGCAAGTTTCTCACCCTCCACCCACTGCTCCTCATAACTTTGTACATCTCAATCAGATCGCTCCTCAGCCATTTCCACTCCATCCCAGGCAATATCCTCTCTGCATTCTCTCCGATTCAATCACATCCTTCTTGAGGTGTGCATCCAGAATTGTAAAATCTACTCCACTTGTGGCCTAACCAAACTTTAAGTTCCATTACCTCTCTGTTTTCATAATCTAAGCTGTAGCTGAAGAAAACAAGTACCTTGTAACAGTACACCAAAGTACTGGGGAAACTCTGCAAGTCACGTAGCAGTCACAGATAGTGAAAGGCAGTCACCCGTCCAGGCCTAAGACCTTCTTCACCTTGTACGCTTTCATGACCATAGGCGAATCATGCATCAAGGGTCGGCAATGAGTGGTGTTAATGCAATTTGTAAAACTGAAAATGCAAAGGAACAGACCCTTTGGCCCATCATATCTGTGCCAACCATAATGCCAATTTAACCAAGGTTAATATCCTTTCAAAAACAAAACTCATTGTCAAAATGCAGACTGCAGGTGGGATTTAGCCTTTGATGCAAGTGCTGAGCGAACAACGAACAATCTGTTAGACGTTCAATCAAAGAGGTGTTACTGACCTTTCCTCCTCAAGAAGTTGAAGGAACGGAAGAAACTGGTATTGCTCGGTAACTTGGGCTCCTCATCACCGATAAGCTGTGCAAACTCTGTGCCAGGCAGGTCAATGAGACGGGTCAGGTTGCTTACAATTAGCTCAAGGAAGACATCCGGCTTCTCAAAACGAAGTTTTTCCACAAAGAAGTCTGGGTCAAAGATGATGGGCTTACTGTGAGGTGATGGCTCTGTGCTGATCACAATATTACAGGTGGTGTTGCTGCCACAAAGATGTGAATTGATTTTATTTCTGCAGACACGGTGATTAAAATAAACCAAGCAAAAACCAAACTAGCAACCTCAGCAGAAGTGAGAGCTACGTTCGTTTGCAGCTGAGGGGTGAGTAGTGTTGTTGGGAGAATGTGACAAGGCTCCCAGGCTTGGGCTACTACTCACCCCAAACCCATCCCAGGCCAGCCCCTATATCACCCCACCTTGCCCATCCCCCTCTCCATCTCCTCCCTCATCTGCTCCCCTCAGTCCAACCTTCCTATGCCCACCCATTTCTCTCCTCATATCACCCCTAACCTGTTGAGCCCTTCTCCAGCTCAGATTCACTCCACCTATCATCTGTCCCTCACATTTTCTCCTCCCCTACCCACAGTACTTAACCCTTCCCCACCCTCTCCCCAACCCATTCCCACTGCCCCCTCCATCCCTCACCCCACTCCCCTCCTTCCTACTGTCCCGACTATCCCTATCTTCCCACCCAACTCCTGCTCCCTCACCTCCCCACTTCCCGGAATCTATTTCAGAGGTACTGGGTGGATGTGGAGCAAGGCCTGGGGCAATCCTGGCTGCCGTATCGGGTCGCCACCCATGCCTTCCCTTCCCCAGCCCATCTCTCACCCTGCGCCCTCCATCTTCCACCCGCCGAGCTGCCGTTGAGCTCTCTGCACTTCCATTGGTGCATTTGAATTCCGCACCGTGACGTAGTGAAAATATTGTGTATGCGCACGCAACCACCACCGCTGCGCGTCGGACAGTCTGCGCATGCGTGCAGCAGGAATGGCTGGGAGTTCTGTTGTGGCGTGCTGCACAACCCGCCCTTAAACCCATTTCCACACCCCATTTGTCTGCATTAGTCCTCTATCTGGTTAATTCAGGTGCACGTCTAGAAGCCCCTTAAACGTGCTATGATGCATGTATCCCCACTTTCTGGCAGTGAATTCCAGATCTTCACCACCCTGTCACTAGTCACCCCTCTCCCCTGATATCTATGTTCCATCTCAAATCCTTAAAATGGGAAAACAATTTGGATTTATCCATTTAGGCTATAGCTTTTATAATCTTGCATGTTTCTACCGGTCACTCCCTCAACTCTTCTGCACTCCAGGGAAAACATGCCCTGTACGTCCGATCTCCCCCACTAACCAATGCCCTCCAATCCAGCCAATGTCCTGGTAAATCTCCTCTACTTCAGCACCACCATCATAACCTCCCTATATGGGAAGGATACAAACTACACATGGAACAAGAAACTTGGTCTAATCAGCATTGTGTACCTCAACTCTGCCATAGTCTATGAAGGGAGAGTGTGGTGGAGGTTCAGCTGTAGAAATAAATCCACGAAGGGAATCAGTCATTTGCAAGAATTGTTTTATTTACATTTGTAAGTACTTCCACACAAAGTGTCATCATCACCTTATGCAGAACATCATATCCACATAAATAAGTTTTCTTCATGTTTAACAAAGGAAGCCCCTAGATATTAAAACATTTTCATATATATCAAGCTGTAGCAAAGCCTTCATGTGTTTATAGTTACAATCAGAAATGTAGACACTAGTTGACAGTATAAGTACCATCCTGAAACTTCAAGAGGCGCAATATGTGATTGACCAATTATCTTACTGTATGGTTTTGTTGGAGAGTTAATTGATGATAAATTTTAATTCAGTTATGTACTGCAGGATCAAGAGTGACATAGATCCTGAACAGCCAGGAGTCTAGAAGCAATTCATAATTCTGTATCAATATTTCACTGGTGACCTTGAGATTATTTTGTGACAAAACACCCATTTTAACTTGTAAACGGTAAATGCGGTGTTCAGATTTGAGCTAATTTAAAACATTACAAAAACACACTCCCATCCCACTTTTGTTAGGACAATAAAATCCATTCCATATTTGCAGAATTCTATTCAGCATTGGCCAAAAATGTTACACAGTATTTGGCATTAATCATTGGGGAAAACTTCATACTTCCACAGAAAAAGACAGCTGTAATTTTTTAATTTCTTGCATTTGGGAGGATGGGGTGCAGAAGGTAAACACTTCAAATACACCCAGCAAGAAACACATATATTAGGGAGAGATAGAAAGGTCCTCTGGGTTGTACTATTAAACAGGACAAGGAGAGAAAACATATATTGGATAAACCTTAAAGCAGCCTGGATCAGAAGTGAAAGCTTTAAAAGCCTATTGTGAAATAGGTTCTGTTGTGCCCAGGCAAGATGTCCTCTGCCACCAACAGATGGCTTATGTGATCACCTGTACAATACTGATACACACCAAATGAACATGTCCCAATGGAGATCTAATCTTATCAGTTTCACACTCCCACTTAGCAGGAGGCCACATCACTCCAGGAGAAGGGGGGGGGGGGGGGAGGAGGAGGGGAGAGTACAGCTCTAGCCCCGAACCACATGGATAAATACTTACTGTAGAATAAAATTTAATTGATTAAAGTAACCTTGGATATATAGTGTGTGACAGAAAATGGGCAACACCTGTAGTGAATTCCTCGAACATTGTGTTCTTCCACAGACTGAGGTGTGAAGGGTCTGGGGTGAAATGCACAGTGAGGTGAAGGTCATTTGGAAACCATAGGACTGGGTGAAGAGGGAATTGTCAGTCATATTAAAGCATATCAACTCCATGGGAAATTAATATGAGGGTGTGTCAGACTCAGTTAGCTGCTGAAGCTCAGCCTCCTCTGTGCTGCAAACAGGGAAAACCTGTAAACATTTCCTGAGCACATCGTAACCAGACCAGAACATTAGACTGGCAGTTCAGAAATGAAGGTTCTGCATTGATACAGCAATTTATCAGATCATCTCAGTCATCTTTCAAAGCATGTCAGATTTATTCATTCACTATGCTGTTATGGTTATATCGCTGGCATCAAACAGATTGATGGCTTAATGTAGCAATGGTTATTCAGCTGAATGAAAGGACAGTGTAGTAATGTAATGATGATTGGCACCTTATCCAACACCGTAATCCTCCCCTCCCCACTCCCACCATAATCATCCACTCTCTCACCACCAGCACATTGCCTCTGTAGTGTGCACCATGCATCCCCACTCACCCCAACCGCAGTGCATTTCCTTCCTCACCACCTGCAATTGCCTCTGTAGTGTACACCATGCATCCCCACTCACCCCAACCGCAGTGCATTTCCTTCCTCACCACCAGCGCATTGCCTCTGTAGTGTGCACCATGCATCCTCACTCACCCCAACCGCAGTGCATTTCCTTCCTCACCACCAGCAATTGCCTCTGTAGTGTACATCATGCATCCCCACTCACCCCAACCGCAGTGCATTTCCTTCTTCACCACGAGCACATTGCCTCTGTAGTGTACACCATGCATCCTCACTCACCCCAACTGCAGTGCATTTCCTTCCTCACCACCAGTGCATTGCCTCTGTAGTGTGCACCGTGCATCCCCTCACTCACCCCAACTGCAGTGCATTTCCTTCCTCAACACCAGCACATTGCCTCTGTAGTGTACACCATGCATCCCCTCACTCACCCCAACCGCAGTGCATTTCCTTCCTCAACACCAGTGCAGTGCCTCTGTAGTGCGCATTGTGCATCCCCTCCCTCACCACCAGTGCAGTGCCTCCATAGTGTGGATTGTGCATCCCCTCACTCACATCAGTGTAGTGTGCCTGTAGTATGCACCATGCATTCCCTCACTCACCACCAGCACTTCAACCACGTCTCAAAGCCAAGACTTCCACACGAAAAGAACCAAGGCAGCAGGTGCAGGGAACACTGTTACTGGAGCTTCTTCAATGTTTTATCTGAAGGCTAAACCTCCCTTCTCAAAGGCAGTGGATACTTCATCACCAGGAGTTGAAGGACAATGAAAGCCACCCTGGCCAGCCATGTCTAGATCCCATGAATTCATTAATTAATTAAAATCTCCAGTTTAATGGAGGGTTGGTGATTTAGTTAGTTGCAGAGATGGTTTCATAATGAAATGTAGGTAATTTAAATACATGCAGTAGAGCTGGAACCCTGACCTTGCTTCAAGAGCACTGTCGGGAGGTCACAGTCACATTTGATTGATGTGGCAAAGTTGCTTCCCATGGTTGGTGAGTCTAGGATAAAGGAGTACACCTTCAAGATTGAAGGGCGCCCATTAAAACAGGGGTGTGGAGGAATTTCTTCAGCTAGATAGTGGTGAACCTCTGGAATTTGCTACCACAGGCGTCTTTGGAGGACAAGTCGTCATGTGTATTAAAGGAAGAGATTGACAGCTATCTGAATAGTCAGGGTATCAAAGGTTATGGGGAGATGGCAGGGGAATGAGGCTGAGTGGGAGAATGGATCAGCTCATGATGGAATAGAGGGGCAGACTCAATGGGCTGATCAGCCTACTTCACAATCACATGACTCCTGGAACAACTTCCCCAACGACAAGCACCCTACCTTATGCCCGATGCCAGGCATCTCAACACCTTGTTCCAATCTATCCTGTGCTCCTTGCCAAGGATCCCTCTGGGTGCCCCACCCTACTCTGTGCCCTATGCCATGGGCCTCACACCTTGCCCTCACCCTGCCCCATGCCAGGGACCCCACACCTTGTCCCAATCTATCCCATGCCGTGTCAAGGATCTTACTCTGTACCCCACCCTTCCGCATGCCAGGGACCCCACACTTTTCCCCCACCCAATCCCCTGCTCTGTGCTCCATACTCTGACTCCTTGCCTATTGCCTCCCAGGAAGCCCAACATAATAAAATTTTAAATTTAGAAGTACACCACAGTAACAGGCCCTTTTGGCTCATGAAGCCATGCCACCCAATTTATACCCAATTAATTACCACCCCCAGTAAGAGTGGGAGGAAACCAGAGCCTCCAGAGAAAACCCATGTGGACATGGGGAGAACATATAAACTCCTTACAGACAGCATGGGATTTGAACCCTGGACTCGTGCAGTGTAACAGCATTGCACTAACCACTACACTAACTGTGCCGAGCTTCACGGAGTGAGCTCTGTTTGGACAGTAAGTGGTATGGTCTGAGGGTGGGCAGATTATGTGTGTCAGGGAGCAGGAATGTCATCAGGAACCACATCCTGTTTCACAAAGAGACAGGAATGCATCAGAGAGCAAGTAGCAGATAAAGCCAGTGACAGTGCTGAAGTGCCCCCAAATGGAACCACTACCCACCCACACACACCCACACACCCACCCACCCACACACGCAACCTGTAAGCACTCACATACCAGCCTGGAGAACCCACCCATAGCAGGAAGTAAGGATCTCCCAGCACATTGGAGTCACAGGTAGGGGTCCGGACAAGGGTCCTCATCACTGCGAATTAAACTTTGTGAGGAAATGACTGTAGTAAATATAATCACGAACAAGGAACTTGGAATGGCCTCAGTTCAGTGACTTTACTGAGAATGATGTTGAAGTTTTGCACACTAACTGAATCCCAACACTGATCATGAATAGAAGCTCCAGACATGTCCTGGAAACCCTGCAAGATCCCCTCCTGGTTTCCCATGGAAGGAAAATCATACCATGGGCCCCTCTGTCCCCTTTCTGCAGCATGGCTGTGGAGATCCAGTGCAGGGAGAAGACCCCTCCCTGTGGGCCTCCCCCCCAACCCCCATTGATGCTCCGTGCAGGCCAGCTGCCCACTCCATGTGGTTACAGAAGATTGCGATGGTGTCAGCAGTGTGATACAGCCACACCATCCCCAGGCTTGTTGATCGTCACATAATTCATCAAAAACCCTCCCAACACGAGCAGTCCCATACGGTTAGAAAGATTTCAATTCAGTCACATGCTGATTGTCTTCAGACTCAAGGGTGGGGATGAGGAGGCCAAAGTCCTCACTGTAGGTTACTGAATCAGTATGACTACACCTATCTGTTACACCGGAAGAGAATGATTACCGGCAAACTCCGGGCTTAGGATCCCGTGGAGTGCAGGCTCGGGACGGGATAGAACTTGGAAATTCGGCTCTGTGCTGAGGGGTTGAGGCACTCTGACTCTCCACTCATCCGGAAAAAGACTTCTTGCTCCTGCAGCTTGCGAGCAAATTCTTCCTCTAGAGCCTGAAATACATTTGTGAGAAAAGATTAGCAGTGAAGGAGGCCTGATATAGCCCAGGAGCTTTCAGATCATTCACCCCTTCCCTTCCAAAGCTACCTGCTAGTAGGGGTGACATTCCCACCACATTCATTCTTAACAGAATCAATGTCACGAGGATCACCCTCCCTCTGAAAGATTCAAGCATGATACCTTCTTTCTGGGCCGGAGTTTGTCCCTCCATTCTTTCAGCTCCTGACAGTGCTCCTCGTCCACCTCCTTCAGCTTGTGGGTCTCATGTTCAATGAGCAGGTGACACTTCTCATTCTGCAAGGGATCAAACACAAAGGGGTAAGGAGGAGAGGTCACGAGGGTAGATGGGTCATGGAAGAAGGAGGGATCACGGGGGTGAGGTGAGGAGGGTGGAGTCACGGGGAGTGGGAGGAGTGACTGGGACAGGGTCACGGGGAAGGAGGGTCGGTGTCATGGTGAGTGGAACAGGGAGGTGTCACAGGGACTGGGTTACCTGCAGTTGTTGCAGCTCGCGAATGTTGGCGTCACATTGCAGCTGCAGGTCTCTCATCTGGTGTTCGTGCTTCTGGTGTTGTTGCAGCCGCTCGTTCTTCTGCCTCTTCTCCTCCTGGCTAGCAAACTGTCACAGAGATTGTCAGTCCCAGCTCTGACCGAGCCCCCCATCCCCCCATCCCCATCCAGACCCTGTCTCCGTGTCCCTGTCCCCAAGTTTGTCCAAGCCGTGACTGACCCATCTGCCGTTTTCAGTCTATGTCCACTCCACCCCAACCTCACCCTACCCTATCCTCATCCACCCCACCCCAACCTGAGCTGAGAAGTGGCAAATGGAGTTTAACCCAGATAAGTGTGGTAGTTCATTCCGGTATTTGAAGGCAGACTACAATGTTAATGGGATGACTCTGAGCAGTGTGGACAAACAGAAATCTCAGGGACTGTTATCTGTAGGGGGACTCAAAGCTGCTGCACAGGTGGATAGTGTTCTTATGAAGGTGTATGGTGTGTTGGCCTTCGTTAACTGTGGGATCATTCAAAATTCGCAAGGTAATGTTATGGCTATACAAGACCTTCATTAGATCCCATTTGGAATAATGGGTTCCGTTCTGGTGACCTTATTACTGGAAAGATGTGGATGCTATAGAGAGGGTGCAGAGGAGATGTACAACGATGTGGCCTGGATTGGAGAGCATGCATTTTAAGGATAGGGTGAATGAACTCAGACTTTTCTCCTTGGAACAACGAAGGATGAGAGTTTACCTGATAGACATGTATAAGATTATGAGAGGCATTGATTGTATGGATGGCCAGAGGCTTTTTCCCCCAAGGCTGAAATGGCTAACATGAGGGGGCATAGTTTTAAAGGTGCTTGGGAGTAAGCTCAGGGGAATGTAAGAGGTAAGTTTTTCCACACAGCAAATGGTGGGTACA
Source organism: Narcine bancroftii (assembly GCF_036971445.1). Lineage (NCBI taxonomy): Eukaryota > Metazoa > Chordata > Chondrichthyes > Torpediniformes > Narcinidae > Narcine > Narcine bancroftii. The sequence continues at coordinate 29,478,944 of NC_091478.1, read as the reverse complement.
TGGAATGCCCTGCTGGCAATAGTGGTAGAAGCAAGTACAATGGGATCTTTTAAGAGACTATTAGATAGGAACATGGAATTGAGAAAAATAGAGGGCTATGCAGTGGGGAAATACTAGGCAGTTACTATTGTAAGTTATTGGGTATGCACAACAAATATGGGCCAAAGGACCTGTATTGTGCTGTAGATTTCCATGTTCTATTTTCAGACATCTGGGTGATTCTCCTCTCCAGTACAACCACAGCATTCCTATTGTGTGGTGACCAGAATCGCACACAATATTCCAAGAGTTTCTGAACCAGTGTTTTGTACAGTTGCCACATTATGCCCCTACTTTTATATTCCATGACTCAACCCATGAAAGAAAGCATGCAATAAGCTTCTTTCCCTCCTTATTATACCTGTGTCAGCAGATTCAGAGAACTCTGGACTTGGAGCTAAAGGTTGCCCTGTTCACAACCATGACTTAGTGTCCCACCGTGCACTGTAAACATTCTACCACTGTTTGACTTTCCAAAAATCCCCACCAGAAACTTGTATGGATTAAACTATGTCTATCAAAACTCCAACCATCTGATCCACCTCCCACATAACCTTGTGTCATCTGCAGACTTACTAATTACTCCTGCGACAACAAGCTCCTGAATATATATCACATATAACAATCCCCAAGATACACCTGACATTCTGTTCTCTCCAGTATTTTCCTTTTTAAAAGCAGGAAGCATTATGTTTTGCAATGATAAGGTTTTTAATTATTTTGGGGTTTTATTCTTTTTAGTCAGTAGTTTATAATTTTCTAACATTTAAAAATATTAATTTCTATTTAATAGCTCCTAACTGCTTCTGAGTGTCAGTGACATTAAAAACCCAGTAATATGTGAAGGGTCCCATACGGGAAAGGGTGATGCCTTGGGAAAGGGTGATGCCTTGGGAAATTGTTCCTGGATGAGTCTTTGGAGATCAGCAACCATCATCCTACTAGGCTTAAGATAGTTATGGAGAGAGAGAGAAATGATGGGACCACAAGTTAAAATGCGGAACCAGAGCAAGACTGACTTTGAAGGTGGTATGATAAGAAGTAGCTCATTGATTGGTACCAAAAACCCGCTCTTCAGCCTAACTTGCCCACACTGAACAAAATGTCCCACCCTCACCAGTCCCACCTGCCTCTGTTATATTCCCCAAAACATATCCTATTTCTGCATCTATCCAATTATTTCTTCAACACTGCAACTACTTGACTCGACTTCCTCCTCCGGCAGTCCATTCCATACACCCACCATCCCTCAGGTTAGTTAATTCTGTCCTGCTCACCTTAAACCTATGTCTTAACCATATAACCATATAACCATTTACGGAGCAGAAACAGGCCATGTCGGCCTTTCGAGTCCGCACCGGTTCACTAGAACAACTCCACTAGCTCAAACCTCTCGCTCACCGCCAATAATCCTCCAACCCCCTCACCTCCATGTACACATCCAACCTTCTCTTAAATGACAGAAGGGACCCTGACGCAACTATCTCATTTGGAAGTTCATTCCATTCTGCCACTACTTTCTGAGTGAAAAAGCCACCTCTAATATTTCACCTAAAGTGTTGCCCCCTTACCCTTAACTCATCCCTTACCCTTAACTCATCCCTTACCCTTAACTCATCCCTTACCCTTAACTCATCCCTTACCCTTAACTCATCCCTTACCCTTAACTCATCCCTTACCCTTAACTCATCCCTTACCCTTAACTCATCCCTTACCCTTAACTCATCCCTTACCCTTAACTCATCCCTTACCCTTAACTCATCCCTTACCCTTAACTCATCCCTTACCCTTAACTCATCCCTTACCCTTAACTCATCCCTTACCCTTAACTCATCCCTTACCCTTAACTCATCCCTTACCCTTAACTCATCCCTTACCCTTAACTCATCCCTTACCCTTAACTCATCCCTTACCCTTAACTCATCCCTTACCCTTAACTCATCCCTTACCCTTAACTCATCCCTTACCCTTAACTCATCCCTTACCCTTAACTCATCCCTTACCCTTAACTCATCCCTTACCCTTAACTCATCCCTTACCCTTAACTCATCCCTTACCCTTAACTCATCCCTTACCCTTAACTCATCCCTTACCCTTAACTCATCCCTTACCCTTAACTCATCCCTTACCCTTAACTCATCCCTTACCCTTAACTCATCCCTTACCCTTAACTCATCCCTTACCCTTAACTCATCCCTTACCCTTAACTCATCCCTTACCCTTAACTCATCCCTTACCCTTAACTCATCCCTTACCCTTAACTCATCCCTTACCCTTAACTCATCCCTTACCCTTAACTCATCCCTTACCCTTAACTCATCCCTTACCCTTAACTCATCCCTTACCCTTAACTCATCCCTTACCCTTAACTCATCCCTTACCCTTAACTCATCCCTTACCCTTAACTCATCCCTTACCCTTAACTCATCCCTTACCCTTAACTCATCCCTTACCCTTAACTCATCCCTTACCCTTAACTCATCCCTTACCCTTAACTCATCCCTTACCCTTAACTCATCCCTTACCCTTAACTCATCCCTTACCCTTAACTCATCCCTTACCCTTAACTCATCCCTTACCCTTAACTCATCCCTTACCCTTAACTCATCCCTTACCCTTAACTCATCCCTTACCCTTAACTCATCCCTTACCCTTAACTCATCCCTTACCCTTAACTCATCCCTTACCCTTAACTCATCCCTTACCCTTAACTCATCCCTTACCCTTAACTCATCCCTTACCCTTAACTCATCCCTTACCCTTAACTCATCCCTTACCCTTAACTCATCCCTTACCCTTAACTCATCCCTTACCCTTAACTCATCCCTTACCCTTAACTCATCCCTTACCCTTAACTCATCCCTTACCCTTAACTCATCCCTTACCCTTAACTCATCCCTTACCCTTAACTCATCCCTTACCCTTAACTCATCCCTTACCCTTAACTCATCCCTTACCCTTAACTCATCCCTTACCCTTAACTCATCCCTTACCCTTAACTCATCCCTTACCCTTAACTCATCCCTTACCCTTAACTCATCCCTTACCCTTAACTCATCCCTTACCCTTAACTCATCCCTTACCCTTAACTCATCCCTTACCCTTAACTCATCCCTTACCCTTAACTCATCCCTTACCCTTAACTCATCCCTTACCCTTAACTCATCCCTTACCCTTAACTCATCCCTTACCCTTAACTCATCCCTTACCCTTAACTCATCCCTTACCCTTAACTCATCCCTTACCCTTAACTCATCCCTTACCCTTAACTCATCCCTTACCCTTAACTCATCCCTTACCCTTAACTCATCCCTTACCCTTAACTCATCCCTTACCCTTAACTCATCCCTTACCCTTAACTCATCCCTTACCCTTAACTCATCCCTTACCCTTAACTCATCCCTTACCCTTAACTCATCCCTTACCCTTAACTCATCCCTTACCCTTAACTCATCCCTTACCCTTAACTCATCCCTTACCCTTAACTCATCCCTTACCCTTAACTCATCCCTTACCCTTAACTCATCCCTTACCCTTAACTCATCCCTTACCCTTAACTCATCCCTTACCCTTAACTCATCCCTTACCCTTAACTCATCCCTTACCCTTAACTCATCCCTTACCCTTAACTCATCCCTTACCCTTAACTCATCCCTTACCCTTAACTCATCCCTTACCCTTAACTCATCCCTTACCCTTAACTCATCCCTTACCCTTAACTCATCCCTTACCCTTAACTCATCCCTTACCCTTAACTCATCCCTTACCCTTAACTCATCCCTTACCCTTAACTCATCCCTTACCCTTAACTCATCCCTTACCCTTAACTCATCCCTTACCCTTAACTCATCCCTTACCCTTAACTCATCCCTTACCCTTAACTCATCCCTTACCCTTAACTCATCCCTTACCCTTAACTCATCCCTTACCCTTAACTCATCCCTTACCCTTAACTCATCCCTTACCCTTAACTCATCCCTTACCCTTAACTCATCCCTTACCCTTAACTCCGTGTGTGAAATTTAAAGTATAATAAATTGACAATATTCCCTGGCCACTAATTCCCTTGTTAGCGCCACAATCCTTCAGGGTGAGTTGTTGTTGGAGAGGCGGATATTCTCTCATAAAGGATTACTTTATTTCAGATGTTATACAGGAAAATCTGCAGATGCTAGGGGTCCAGTGCAATGCACAAAAGAGCTAGAGACACTCAACAGGTCACACTGCATCCAAAGGAAATAAAAGGCAGTCAACATTTCGGGCCTGAGCCGTTCCTTGGGAATGTGGAAAAAAAATGAGTAGATGCCTGACTAAAAAGGTGGGTGGAGGGGGAAGGAAGGAAGGAAAGGGAAGGGGGAGGAACAAAGACTAACAGGTATGAGGGAATAGGTAGATACAAGTGGGAGGATAGAAAAGAAAGAAGCTGAGAAGTGATGGGGAAGATAGCAGAGGGCTAAGAAGTGTAGCTCTCTAATGGGAGAAGGAAGGGAAAAGGAGTAGAAAGCTGAAAGACAGGAGGCAAGAGTGGTAGGGAAAGGGAGAGATCAGGAGAGGGGTGATTAATGGAAATTAGAGCTCGATGTTTACATTTTAATGTAGACATACAGCTCCCTTCAAAACACAAGCCTGTGCTGCGCAATTACATCCAATTGACCTACAACCCCCCAGTATGTTTTTAAGGTTGGGAGGAAACCCACACAGACAAGGAGAGAATGTACAAACTCTTTACGGAAAACGCCAGATTCGAACCCGGGTAGCTGGAGGTGTAACAGCGCTGCACTACAGGCTACGTTAACCGTGCCAGCCACGTTAATGCCGTCTGGTTGGAGGCTGCTGAGACAGAATACAAGGTGTTTCTCCAATTTGCAGGTAACTTTGATTTGGCAGTATACAAGGCAATGGGCAGACATGTCAATGTGGCAACGGTGTGAGGAATTAAACTGGATGACCACTACTTTTACCTTTCTCAATGCTGAGTGAATCAATAGCCCTGTAACCGGCGTTAATGATTCCAAACTTGGCACCTCTGATTAACAATTTCCTTACTCTGGGCAAAAGACTGTGTTCACCCGATCTATTCCTCTCATGATTTTGTACACCTCTGAGATCACTGCACATCCTCCTGCACTCCAAGGAATAAAGCCCTCACCTCCTTTGAGCTATACAGGCCCTCGAGATTTGGCAATATCTTCTCAGTAGAATGAAACATGAAAGTCTCCAGATGCTGTAATTGTATTAAAAGCACACAGAAATGTTGGAGGAACTCAACTCAGGCCATACCTTGAAGAAGGGCTCAGGCTCTTAACTTTCTATGGACGCTGCAAGACCAGCCGAGTTTCTCAGTGCTCTCTCCTACTTGACAACAACTTTCCTGCAGCACAGTGACCAAACTAAAACCTATTCTGCAGCATGCCTATCCAATAGCTCTGTGGCATTGTATATCTCTCTCCAAATCCCCTCACACCATGTCTTCCCCACCAGAAACCCTCTTGTTCTTTTCCTGACCCTGATCTGGGTCAAAGGCCTGGATATTCCTGAAGTTTTGCATCACTGCCCCACCTGGTGGTAATCACAAGAACTGCCAGTCAGAGTGCCTCAGATCAGAGAACAGTTGGAGGCTCACCTGTTTAATCTTCTCCCGATCTTGTTCTGGTGAACTCGAGGAGCCAATTCGCAGGCTCTTTTTGAACATGGCCATGCGAGTCTTAGCATCACCGCGTTGGATTTTGGGCAATCTGCCTCTCTCCTGGGTTTGCCGGTTCTTCAGCTCCTCAATAAGACGTTGGTTATATCTCTGCATCTGCTCCATTTCCTGTTAACAAAGGAGGTGGGGAAGTGTCACCATGAAGAAGTTGCAATCCTGTGTGAAACAGGTAACAAGAGGGTGAAGGGAAAGGCTGTGCTCCATAGTTTAGACCAAGTGTAGAGCTGTTGGGGAAGGAGAGCAGTGTAGATTTAGCTGGATCTAATGGTTACATCTTTAACTGCGATGATATAAACTTGGATTGTATTTCCTTTACTCTCAAAGACTAATGGGTGATTGGCTGAAGTTCTGAAGATTTGTTACAGTAGCATTGAATAGCAGAGGAATTTGGAAAGATTGTATTTTCAATCTCTCCTCTACAAAATAATTTTATTTTAGACCACCACGAATATTGTATTTAGACGGATAGATTTTAGTTAACCTGTGTTTTCTCTGCCAGGTGATATGGTTAGATCATACATCAGCCATGACCTCCGTGAACATTGGTGCTGACTAAGGGCAAAGGAGACTCCAACCATTCCTGGGGATGGACACAGAGGTCAGAAGGAAAATGAAAAGGGGAAAAGTGTGCGGCAGTCACTTGGGACCAGACAGGAATGGTCTGCTAAAGGTCACATTGAGGGGTGGAATTCGCACATATCACTAAAGAAATCCATATAGAAGAGAAGCTGATGCCGTGCTGAATACAGTCTTGTCAGCAGATGTGAATGGTCCCTGCAAACTTCACCAAGAGGAAAGGAATGAGTGGGCAACTGGAGCAGGAGGCGCAGGCTGACCTTCTCATGCCGTTTTAACAGCTGGTGTCTCTGCATGAAGTATTGGTCTTTCAGCTGCTGCTTTAGAAGCTGGTGCTTCTCCTGGAGATGCCGTTCCTCCACTTCCCATATGGCCGCCTCCTTAGCTGAACAGCAACAGGCAAAAACATTATTCATATCCTTGCATCCCAACCTGCAAACCCCACTATGTGACACCAATGTCCAAACCAGCCCAAGTGTACCACTGGACTAATCCTTGAGTGTCCCTCCAAAGCCCATTTACTTGTCAAAACCAGTGCTGTCTGTGTCCCCCTCGGTTACAGAAAACAACAGAGAAGTAATGGCCCAGTTCAGTTAAACTCCCTCCAAGCTGGTCTCCCCCATGCCAGGACTGTACCTGGATTTGGTCTCATCTCCCAGCACGATGTTTGATCTCACCTCGCATCATCTGCTGTTTGTTGTTCAAACACTCCCGCTCAATGGTAGCAAGCTCCAGTTTGTGTTGGTGGATAATTTTCTTCAGGGCTCCATCCAACTCCTGTTGCTGTTTCTGTAGGAACTCCTGCTCCTGAGGAGCCATGGTGAGATGCACAGGGAGGGAAGGACATACAAAAGTCACACACCAACATGCACAGGCACAAGACAGCAAAATAATGGTCTGGGTCAGACACAGTGACCAGTTGATGCCATCCTGGTTCAAAGAAACTAAATATGGCAGTAAGCTGATATCTGCAGTGATGCCATATCAGGGACATTAGTGGGCTTGCTAAGTAGACTTTGTTAAGGCAAACAACCCCACATGGCTGAACGTTGCTGGAAACGCTTTGCTCGTGACGGTTAATCATCTCAGATTGTTCCCTGTCACAATGGCACCTGGATCTATGTATAATTTCTTTTCCACCAGTGTATTCCACTTGACTCTGGTCAAAGTAACGATGACTGGCATGATCATACCTAGCCCTCCAATATCCAAAAAGCAGTTCTCACATCTCCATGCAGATAGAAGCTTCAGGGCAGAGTTGCCTCACTCCTACAGCATTAATGATAGTCAGCAAGACCTTGTGGGCAAACTGATGGATGCCATGGTGCACAGCAAACACTGGGTGAAGGACAGCAACTGTGCAGGGTCTGCAGTTCAGGTGCCAATGGCTGAGGACAGCGTCACCATTGTGTGGCAGAGCTTGGAGTGACAGGACGTAGCGACACACACTGGTCTGCAGACAATTAATCACCTGCCAAATTATTCATTGGTCTCCAGCTATTCCCATTACATAATAACCATCATAGCAAAACACAAACTAGCTTCAAATTTCCTCCCAGCTGCATCTAACAAAAACAAGGAATAGTGAAGAACAATGTTACATTTTCCACTCCAGCTAATTGACAGTGCCTGTCTACCATACAATCCAGGACGTAGTGTCTTGTTACTACCAACCCTCACTCACACTCAATCCGCAGTTCCACTTGATTAACCTCCACATACAATGGTTCAAAAATAACAAAGGTTTATGGGCCAAACACATTCAAATTGACCACATGAGGAATACTACAAGCCCTGTAATACCAGGATGATTGCTAGGAGGTCAGGGTGGTGAGGCACGGCAGGGAGAGGATGTGACTGCAGAGCAGGTGAAAGAGGAATGGGTCGGATGGAGGCGAAGGACCAACTACCTTCACACCAGGCTGCACAGCTTCAAACCTTCACTGATTCAAGATGACTAACTTTATTGTGGAAGCTGTAACCATTCGGAACATGATGGATCTCAGTGAATCAGACCTCAAAGACTCTATTGGGAAGGAATCTGTTCATTGGATGGAGAACCCTAAACAAGAGTACACTCCTCAGAATGAGGACCCATGCATATCCCGGTTATGGATGAACAGAAGTACACAAACATGCTGGAGAAATTCAGCAGGACACATAGCATCCATAGAAAGTAAAGGGTAACCAATGTTTTGGGCCTGGGCCCTTTGTTGGATATGGTTAGACAGCCTGCTTCTGGATCACATCTTCCTGCTGCTCCCTGGAGATGAGTGAAAAGGCAAAAGGAGGAGATCAAACTATTCCTCTGGCCCATAAACAGAAGAATCTGCTCACGTTTAATCACTAGGATATGTTTGTCCTCTCATATTATTCCACTCTGTGGCCCAGGACGACCCAGTAACTAATGCTGCGGTCTGTGCTTTGGAACGATGATGCCAATATTCATTCCACATGTATGCACACGCATTCTAAACATTTCATTTTGCTGCACTGCAGAGAGCAGAGACAATAGCTTTAGAATTTATTAAGCAAAGAAAGTCTAAGTTTATCAATGCATAAATTCTTCATATGAAGGATGTGTATGGTTTTTCTAAACCTGTTTCTGAAGCAAGTTCAACCTGTCAGTAATCTAGACCAGGATCTTCCTGCTGCAACTTGACATGCCACTCATCACTTCCCTAGTGTATTTGTGCTGTAGCAACAGCAGAGACTCAGAGTGGTTTAAAACCAATGTTCACCTTTAGTTCAAAATAGACATTCCATTTTCTATGGAAAATAATTTTTTTTAAATTTAACAAAATTGTGGTATTAAGAAAATTAAAGATTGTTTTGAAGAAGGGAAATTTATTACTTTTAGAAGGAAAAGTTTAAGATATTTAAAAATACAAAATTTTGTTGTAATCAAATTAAGAGATATTTTTGTGAAAATTTTGGTCAAGATTTGGTATTACCAGTGGAGACAGAAGTAGAATTATTATTATGCACTAGGGATATAAGAAAATTATTTTAGAGATGTATAAATTATTACAAAAGAAGGCTCGAAAAGGAGTTCATAAATCAAGATATAAATGGGAGGTAGATTTAAATAAGCAAATAGATGAACGTAGATGGATTCAAATATGTAGCGAGAGTATGAAAAGTATAATGTGAGATATTAGTTAGTTCAATATAATTTTATTCATCAGTTATATTTAACACCACAAAAGTTACATAATAAGAACTATATTTATTTAGATTTATGTTTTAGATGTGGACAAGAAGTTGGTACTTTTTTTTGCATTCTACTTGGCTGTGTTCAACAATTAAAACTTTTTTGCTTGAAATGTGTAATTTATTAGAACAAATAATTGGAATAAGATTCCCACAGGATCCAATTTTAATTTTATTGGGAGATATTAGAGGGATTAAACCTAAATTAAAACTGAATTGATGGCAATTTGTTCAAATTGGCTTGGCAATAGCTAGAAAATGTATTGCCATAACTTGGAAGTCAGATATTGATTTGGAAATGGATAGATGGCATGCAGAAGTTCGGAGTTGTATTCCACTTGAGAAAATTACTTATAATTTAACAGCTACATACATTTTTTTAAAAAAATATGGAGCTCATATTTACAAACTGTTGATATTAAAATTTAAATGAATCTCGAACATTCCCTTTCTCTTATAAGTCTCTATAAATATTTGTATATTTAAAAGAATCGGAAAGTGAAGTACTCCTGTTGTGGTTTTCTTGCCCATCTTTTTCTTTTTTTAAGTTTATATAGGGTTGGGGTGATTCATAGAAGGTTTTTCTTTATTTTGTATTTCTTTACTCTTTTTTCTTTTTAAAAAAAATACCATATGTATTTGGATTAAGTTTAAAATATTGTAACATGTTTGCTAAGTGGTTTTATTTTAAATGAAGTATTTAAAAAAAAACTGATGTTGTGAAGCCTCCTGCCAACTTGAGGAAAATAGCAATCACTTGTTTTTGCTTAACTCAAAACTGAAAGGAAAAAAACTGCAGAAATCAGGAAATATTCCCATGCTACACCTGCACACTGAGGCATGGGACTAGTAGTGTGCCTCAGGGATTCATGTTGGGGTCATTGTTGTTTGATGTCTATATCAATAATCTGGATGATGTGGTAAATTGGATCAGAAAGTTTGCTGATGACACAAAGATAAGAGGTGTTGTGGACAGCACAATGTGTTGCAGAGAGATCTGGATCAACTGAGTAAATGGGCCAAAAATTGGCAGATGGAGTTTAATGCAGAAAAGTATGATGTGATGCATTTTGGAAGGACAAACCAAGGTAGGACATAAATGGTAGAGCACTGAGGAGTGCAGAGGAGCAAAGAGATCTGGGAATACAGATACATTGTTCCCTGAAGGTGGCGTCACAGGTGGACAAGGTTGTAGTGAAATAGTTTAGCATCTTAGCCTTCATAAATCAAAATATTGAGCATAGGAGTTGGGAGGTTATGTTGAATTTGTTTAAGACATTGGTGAGGCCAAATTTGGAATATTGTGTGCAGTTCTGGTCGCCTAACTACAGGAAAGATATCAATAAGATTGAAAGAATGCAGAAAAGATTTACCAAGATGTTTCCAGGTCTTCAGGAATTGAGTTACATGAGAAGATTAAACAGGTTAGGACTTTATTCCTTGAAGGGGAGATTTGATAGAGGTTTACAAGATTATGATAGGTATAGACAGAGTGGATGAAAGTAGACTTTTGCCACTTAGATTGGGGGGGGGGATAAATACAAGAGGTCATAGTTTTAATGATGAAAGGGGAAAGTTTGAGGGGGAACATTAGGGGAAAGTTCTTCACTCAGAGTGGTGGGAGTGTGGAATGGGTTGCCATATGATGTGGTGATTGCAGGCTTGATCTTGAGTTTTAAGAATAGAGTGGACAGGTACATGGATGGGAGAGGTCTCGGGGTTATGGAATCGGAGCAGGTTAATGGGACTAGCAGACTAATGGTTGGCACAGACTAAAAGGGCCAAATGGCCCATCTTCTGTGCTGTAATGTTCTACGATTCTATAGGTCAGGACTAGATCATTTGGCCTAGTGTCTGCACTAACCCTAAATCCCATCTGCCTGAAAATGGTCCGCATCTCTCCACCCCGGCCTATCTGTTGAACATTGCTCTGGCCATATCTTCAACTGATCTGTATTCTTTGACAACCTTCCTCACGATCTACAACACCAATTTTACTTCTTGCCAGGTTGTGCAAACTTTATAATCAGTCCAACGACATGTTCATCCAAATAATTTTGATAAATGGCCAACAGAAGTGTCAGCACTGATACTTGTGGAACACCACTGGTCATGGTGGGATGAGCATCTCTCCAGCACTACCGCTGGTGGGAACGGCCAAGCCCTTTTCACCTGCACCCTTGGAATCTGTACTCCATTCATTACAGACCAAGCCCAATGGCAACCTGACCTCTTGTATGCAGTGGCTAAATGCCACCTCCTCGTGCCTCTCTCTGCCCCAGCACCTTCTCCTAATACCTGGAGACCTCCTCCTCTGAGTCCAGTTTCTGTCTCAAACCAGCCCAGTGTACTACTACCATGTGCTGGCAGGCCAATTGCATCTTCTCTTTCCCCTACTGTTGTCTCTTCACACCTGCTACAGCTTAGAGCCCTCAAAGGAAAGGAGTAGGGGTAGAGATGAAAAGAAATGTTATTGCCCAAGGTGATGAATCTTTGGAATTCTCCAGCTAGAGTGAGGGAAAGCCAGTCATGGATACAAGACAGAGATTTCCCTCTGGAGCTTACTCACTGAATTTGGGGCATGAGTTTGTGTATTGTTGTGCGATTGGTCACTTCACTAGAGGTAGTCACTCCCCTTGTGGGGAATAGGTCAAAATAAGCCGGGGAGGGGGCGGTGGGGGGGGAACACTCAGCTTCACAGCTTCTTGTTGGACTCTGACATTATGGAGAAGATTCACAGCCCACACAGCACCAACAGAAAGCAAATGGAAACTCCATGCCTGGATCACAACTGCAGCTCCAGGGTCTCCAACACTAACCCCCAGGGTCTGGGACACTCACCCTCAGGGTCTGGGACACATGCCCTGGGACAGTAACCGTGCCTCACCCCTAGGGTCCAGGTCCCTCACCCCCTGGGTCCGCTTCCCTCACCCCAGGGGCTGGGTCGAAAGCACGACAATCAATGTGAGAGCAGCGTCTCCTTTGCAGTTATCTGATCCCACACTTCCCTCTTCCTTCAACAGGGTAACCTAGAACAAAAACCTGTACAATTTTAAGCTCAGCTTTCTGAAAGGCGTGTCTAAGGGGTAGTCCGCGGGATTCATAATGAGTGAGCGAGGCTGGAGAGGCAATGCATGCAGCACACAGTGCACACAGCACACACAGGCCCACAGAGATGCACAGCACACTTTCCATGTACAAAGGGCAACTTACATCCTGAAGCTGTGCGTTGGACAGGGTGCATGAGGACAACTGAAAGGACTGTATCATGGCCTGAGCGATGCCCTGTGGATTGAAATATAATGGAGCCCCCCCCATCAGCAAAAGGACAAGGCAGTGCACACATCCAGAGACCACAACATCAGGCAGCATGCAAAAAGAAAGGCAGAAAGCAGGCCTGGCAGAAAGGGGACTTTATAACATAGAACAACACAGGAACTGTGTCTATGTCTGTGCCGACTAGGATGCCAATCTAACTCACTCATCTGCCATTACGCAATCCATAATCACTCTGCTCCCTGCCTATTTGTGTGTCTTTTTCCTCTTTAGGTGTGAAGACATGCAGCCTGACCTGACAGGTACACCTTCCTACTCTGCATTTCACAACTCCCATATCTCTCACTGTCAAACCTCTCCCATTTAGATCGCTTTCTTTACAGCTTAGCCCCATGACCACCTTGGTTTTACCCAATCATGGATAGTCCTCACTACCCTGCCAGCAGTTTGTTTATCCTCCCTCGCAGTTCTGATAGAGCGCCATGTCCCCTCTCACAGGTACAGCCTGACCTACCTTGATTTCCATGCAAGGACCACTGTTCACAGTTCATGCAGACACTTTGCTATGGTTGGTAATGTTGACAAGACTGGATATTGTCCCTCTTTGACCCAACAATTCATTGGGCAATATTTAATGAACAAAGCCTTAAGAAAGTCAGTAAATTCTGAGGCCATGGTCTTGCGGATGAGGGAAGATTCCAGAAGGGGAGTAGGCTGGCAACATAAGGTTGACTGATGTTGAGGTTGGGATAAAGATGGCACTGGTAGTTAACTGTAGTTGGAGTATGCCAGAGGACCATCCTACTTAGTGCAGGAGGGGAGGAAGAGTTGGGAGAGATCAGCGGATAAGGACATGTCAGTTGGGAGGATAGAGCATGGATCAAAAGCATAGAATAGGGTTTGATTCTGGGAGTGGTCTGTACGAACCCACAGAATGGCAGGTCTGTATCAATAGGCCATCAGGGATTCTCCATATATTCACATCCCAAATGGAAGGCATAGAAGGCCCAGACAACCGGTATAGGCTTGCAACAACTCAAAGGTAATGAGGCCTAATTCCCCAGCAACCATCAAAAGACTGAGGCGGAAGTAGATGATGGAACATTATCCATACCGCTGCATGTGGGCATCCCACATGCAGGGTTGACACGCAGCAACACATCAGAGATTTCCTCTCACACTAGGACTCTTGTCAGGAAACAGCGCAGTTGATGAGTAATGCCACTTGCTGTTTACCTGAGCATGCAAGGACTGCGAGAGCTCTTCTCGGATTCGTTTCATTTGCTCTTTTCTCTGTTCTCTGGGAAGTTTATCCACTTCATTTTTAACCTACAAGCATGCAGAGGGTTGGGGGAAGTACATTCCTTTTACACAAGAACATTCAGCAGGAGAGCTCATAGGCCGGGCTGGTTAGCACAAGGTTAGGGGTTAGTACTTCCAGAGTTCCAGGCCAGCAGCTTTTAGTGATTAGAATTAAAAAGGCTTTTTGAAGACTTTTAATATGCGAGTTTCTGGAAAGCATTGACATATGTGCTTTAACCTGGAAATAATTTAAAACATAATTTGTGATATTTCTGAAGGAATTCTCCAAACTTTTCACATAGTGCCTGTAACCATGAGCCGTTCTGCACATTAACAGCCCGCAAAAATCAATGAAATGTATTGCCATGGAAGTTGTGCTGTTCATTGAGGGCCAGAATATCCAGTGAATGTACAGCAATGATGACTGGCCTCTTCCAGCATAGAGCCTTAGAACAGAACATTCCAGATCCTTCAGTGCTGACCTATATAAACCTACTCATCAATAAAAACCTTCCCTCCATCACACCAATATCCCTCTATTTTTCTTGTATGCATGTGCCTGTCAGACTGCCCCTAATGTTTCAGCCTCCTCCACCACATTCCAGGCACCCACAACTCTCTGTATATAAAAAAAACTTACTCCTGACATCCCCCTAAACTTTCCTCCTCTCACCTTGTATACATGTCCTCTGGTATTTGCTACTGTCACCCTGGGAAAAAGGTGCTCTCATAATCTTATAGACCTCTATTACTCACTTCTCATCCTTAAGTGTTCAGAGAAAAGCATTGCCCCATAAGACATGTTCTCTAATCCAGGCAACACCCTGGTAAATTTCCTCTGCACCTACTCCAAAGCTTCTACATCCTTTCTGTAATGAGGCACATTAGTACCTCAATTAGACCAAGGTCATTTTCTCTGGTGAATACAAAGTATTAATTTAGGACCTCCCCAACCTCCTCTGCCTCCAGGCACATTGCTTCCCTTATTTGTAAGTGCCCCTACCAACACTCTTGTCACCTTCTGTTCTTCATGTAAGCATAGAACACTTGAGGGATTTCCTTAACTCTACTTGCCTGGGCCTTCTCGTGGCCCATTCTAGCTCTCCCAAGTTCTTCCTTAAGTTCCTTCCTAGCTACCATACAATTTACACAAGCCCTTCCTGACTTTTGCTACTAAACTTTATGGTTCCTTCTTCCCCTTAACTATTTGTCTCATCTCTTTTGTTAACTACAGTTTCCTTAAACTACCATCTTTTCCCTATATCAGTGGGTCAAATGTATCCAGAACCCTGTGCAAGTAGTCCCTAAACATCCTCCTCTTCTGTGCTTTTGCCCGAGAAAATCTGTTCCCAACTTGCTCTCCCCAGTTCCTGCCTCATCCCATCGTATTTAGCCCTTCCCTAATTAAATATTTAACCATTTTTGTCCACTATCTTTGTCCATAGTTCTGGTCATTATCACTGTAATGCTCCCCCACCAAGAGGTCTGCCACCTAACCAGGTTCATTACCCTGTACTAGATCCAGTCTGGCTCTCCTCTAATCAGCTGGTCCACACATTGCATTAGGAATCCTTCTTGGACACACCTGACAAATTCTGCCCCATCTATCCCTCTTGGGGCCTGTAGACTACTCCCAATACAGTCATCGCTCCCTTCCTCTTTCTGACTTTCACTCAGTAGGCAACGTCCTTCCTTTCTGCAGCTGTAATTAGGAATGCTAATCCCTCCATCCTGTTTTACCCCCCTTCCTATCCCTTTGTAACATCTAAATTCTGGTACTGGCATCAGCTAATCCTGTTTTTCTGTAAGCCAATTCTCTGTCATGGCCACAACTACATCATAATTTCACATACTAATCCATGCTCTGTTTATCTCTCTTATTCATAATATTTCTTGCATTGAAATAAACACATTTCAAACCCTCCACTGCCCATCCTTCTTCACAATCTCATTACATATTGGATCAACCATTCTGCTCGATTGTCTGCTATCACATTGTAGTTCCTGTTCCTGCCAAAATTGTTTAAACCTTTCCCAGCAGGAGACTGGTCTCCTTCCAGCTCAGATGTAACCTACCATTTTGTACAGATCGTACATTCCCCTGAAGAGAACCCAATGATCCAGAAACTTGAAACCCTGTCCCCTGCACCACTTAGCTCCTAGATAGTCTTGGTTTAACAGTATTCTTTCTGAGGCAGTGGAATTGTGTGCATCTGTAAAGTGAGGGATAAACCCTCAGCTTGATGATTCAAGAGATCCTTCCAAGTTCAAAGCCTTACATTGGAAATATTACAACACAGGCAGGTAATCACCAAATCCATTCTAATTTTTGAAGTCAATAAGCAATAATACATTCTCAGAATTCGCATATTGAAAGGATGTTTTCTACTGTGAAGTTGAGGGGAACTGCATGCTGTTCTCTGCAGCAAGGTGTGACCTAGTCAGGCAAAGTGAATGCAACATTTAAACCCTCCCGACTGACAGAGCTTGGAGAATTCATCAGCCAGTGCCAGTACTGCAGAGTACAACAAGCTTCACAAATATTGTCCCACTATTCAATTGGCCACCAAGCAAAGGTCTACCCAATGTAAGAAGCAGTCTCCCATTTCCCTTCCTGTACCTGGGACTCTGCCCACCACAGACCCAGCTCTTGCCTCAACAAGTTCAACTTGGGGCAAAAGGGAAGAAAATGGGAGCAATGACACAAATTGGGTTAAAATTACAAGTACAAATGTCCAAAATAAGGAGTCAGCAGATCCTTCCTCCTGCAGCTGGAGTGTCTGATGGGAGTCTTCCTTCAGTCACTGACAGGTAGGCAGGTATATACACCACATTAGTATGAGAGATGACAGCCAGTGATAAAGTTAGAAAAGAGGACTGAGGCAGGATGATTGGAGTTGTTCATACCGGGCCATGCCTGAGGCAGAGAACACAGCTGCTTGGTGTCTTGGGTCATACTCAAGGGAGAATGAGATTTCTGTCGGCATGGTGACAAACCAGCATGGGTGCTACAGCTCTCATTACCTGTGGCAGAGACTTGCTGTGCCTACACTCAGCCCTGGCTGTGAGTTTCACCCTGCTCCCTCTTCAGTGGAGAAGTTAGCAGAGATTGGGTTCTCGTTAACTACATGTGGGTCAGGCCCACTGGAGGCACAGGGGATTTCTGGTTCTGCTAGTCTCTGCCACACACCTCCACACCAGGAGGCAGCATACTGCTGCTGGAGTACAGCATCAGCTGCCTGTCCCAGCCTGATGGACTGGAACACACAGGAAATGCAAGAATTTGAAATGGACCCCAATATCAGAAAGACCATCCAAGTGAGCAACGGCCTTCTCCCCCTCCCCCTTCTCCTTTATAATTCAGTCCTGCTCAACAGTGGGCTTCTCTGATGCTAACCGCCTATCATAAGCACACCAAGCAACTGCTGCCTTGGTCATGGGAGAACAGGCTGCCCAAGGAGAATTGGAACCACCACCACCACCACATCACACCAGGAGATTTCCACTGACATATCAGAGTGCTCAAATCAAAAACACAGACACGTGAAATCCACAGAAATCAAAACAACAATGAGAATCAATAAAACATCAACAGTGACAAAAAAAAACAGTGGTGGCCTGGTACCAGAACACATCCCATAGACTTCAGACCAATCACCATACTGATAACCCACCCCACTCTCACTGCACCCAATAACACCAGGAAGTGTGCAATGGTACCAGCCCTTCAGTGAACATGGCAATGCACAGGAAAGCACAGAAACAGGCTCTTTGTCCCACCACGTATGTGCTGACCCTGATGCCAAATTAATCGAATCCCATTTGCCTCCACGTGGCCTGGATCCCCCCCCCCGCCTCATCTGTGCCTGTTTCTATGTCTGCCTGAATGCCTTTCAAATACTCCTATTGTATCTGCTTCTCCCACTATTCAGGCAGCCAGTTCCAGGCACCTGTCACTCTCTATGTAAACAACTTCCCCACACTCCCTGCAAAAACTTACTTCAGTGGGCAGCCCATACAAGACTTACCTGTGCAGTGGGCGACAGGAGAATTATTCTTTCAAAAATTCTACGATGGAAAGGGAGGCTGTGGGATGCAACCCACCCCTTCCCAACTGCTCTGAATATCCACAGCCTGCAGGTGTTGAGATCATTGTAGTTCCTTTTACACCATCCATCAAACACCACCGGGACAGGTACAGTGTGTGTCAAGCAGATAGAGATACTGTCCATAAACATTCCTGGGATTGGTACAGAGAATATCAGGAACAGACGGACAGCGTCCATCAAACACTGCTGGGACTGGTACAGCGCGTCATAAGGCAGAGGCAGATATCATCCATCAAACACTCCCAGGACTGGTACTAATTGAGATTAAACATCGAGTAAGTACCACCCAATGCAGCTGATCTGTCAGCTTGAAGCATGGCTGAATTAACTTAAAGCCAATAGAAACTTACACACAGCGAGAATGGATGATGGGAAGTTCAGGGGAAAGGCAATGTGGTGAGAGGGGGAAATTGAATCAGTTAATAGGCAGCTGGCATGGAGGCAGAATTTGCTTCTGGAGATAAATATGCTTCCCTCAGAAGGGAGCTGGTTCAGTACCTCAAGAACAGGCAGCTGGGGAATGTCAACACTGGTTAAAAGGGGGTCAGGAGTGAAGAGCCAGAGAGACAATGACCCGAGTGGTGGGAGTGACAGAGCAGGAGACAATGACCTGTGTGGTGGGAGTGACAGAGCAGGAGACAATGACCCGACTGTGGACAGTGATCCTGGGAGTAGAGATGTTGAGGGAATGAAGCTCAGCTCCCAGACTGGATGGGGTCAGTGCCCAGACCTGGGTTGGGGAAGGGTCCGGCACTCAGACCAGGTTGGGGAGAGGCTCAGTGCCCAGTCAGTATAGAGGGCAGGTAACCAAAGAGGCAACTATATCCAGACAGGAAATTATGTAGAGTAGTCTGAAATTGCATCACTGCAGTACATCCAAAGTTCAGCCTGCAAAACTCCTGGGTCCTCAAAAGCCAGAATAGGTTCCTGCTCCACACTCAGGCTGTTGATCACAGTGAATGTTTGGGAATCCTGTACCTTGCATTGTAACAAAGGCTTGCGCCTGCTTCTAAAAACCAATGGCACACAGGATGGTGAAGATGCAGATGGTGCCCTAAGCCGACACGGTGCTCTTTACTTTCCATGAAAATCTGAATCAGGTTGGGCAATTTTGTCAAACTCTGACTGGCCCAGATTGGATAGAGTTGTCACCATTGCTGGCATCTCTTTCTTGTTTGGCAAGGGTCTCTATCCTGGGCTGTGTGGTGCCAGAATGGGATCCCTGCTTGGACCATACCTGACTGGCTCAGCCACTCCTGGACAGACTCAGCTCTGTTCCCTGCCCACCATCTCCCCTTGCGTGAACCCTTACCTCCTTTTTGCGGTTTTTTAACATGTTCTGGAACTTGGAGAGCTCTTTCTCCTGGTCAGACTTGATTCGCTTTGCCTCATCGCGTAGCCGGGTGGTGTGATCCTGTTCAAGATGCTCAATGGTCTGCTTCTGCTGCCGCTCTAGGTTTTCAATCTCCTGGTCATACTGACGCTTCTTACTCTGTGGTGTCAAGTTCAGATTGTGAAATTGGATCATCGCAAAATTATTTCTAATGGTATGCAATAAAAATCAATCCCAACTCCCACTTTACAGAGGCCACAATCTCCAGTTCACAAGGAGAAGAATTCCAATATGGAATGCTGAGCTACAAGCTGCTGGAAAAGATGAAGGTGGCATGGGAGCAGATTGAGAATGGGGGAAGCACAATGAACGGTGTTAGAGAACGGAGTGAAGGCAAGTTAGGAGAAAGTAACTGCAGATGTTGGAATCTTCAACAATGAGAAGGTAGAAGGACTCAGCCGGTCAGACAGCATCCATGGAGAGAAAGAGTTAGTCAATAGTTTGCATTGGGACCCTTCATTAAGACCAAACGAGTGGGTTGGAGATCAGGGGCTGAAAGGAGGATCATGGGCGTGGCAGTTGTGGGGGGGTTTGGGGAAGAAAATTTGTGACTGGAGGATGAGAGCATGGTTGTCCCATGTGAGAGGGAAGGGAGAAAGCAGTGCCTGAGGGATGGGAGGTCCAATATTATCTGGTGTTTGGGGCGGGGTAGAGGGGGGTAGGGAGGTTCAGTGATGTGTCAAAGGGGGAAACGTATGGCTGGTTTTGCAGGGAAGGGAAAGTTTGCAGCATTGGGTATTGTCCACTGTTAGGAAAGGAAGGTATTGGCAGAGTCGGCACATAGTTACTCAAATGAGTGGTGGTACATGCTGGGGTTTGCCATAGAGAGCCACTGAAGAGAAACACCCTAACAATTCAGGAGTTGATAAAAATAGCATGCCTTAAGTCTCCAGGAAAATGCTGATGAGCACAGCTGACAGACTTTAAAAAGTTGAAGATTCTCTGTTCCCAGAGGGTGGATGCAGCAGTGGTATATGGGTGACAACATAGGCAGCAATTAAAAGGAAGAGTTATAAACTGGCAGAAAATACTTCACTTTAACAATCCAACAGGGGGGAAGTCACGTGATGAAGTAGTGGCCAGTAGGGTAAAACCAGCCCTCTCCAGAAAAAAAAGTCAAGAAAAGACAAAGCTTAACAAATATAAAGTATAAGAAATAG
Source organism: Narcine bancroftii (assembly GCF_036971445.1). NCBI lineage: Eukaryota > Metazoa > Chordata > Chondrichthyes > Torpediniformes > Narcinidae > Narcine > Narcine bancroftii. The sequence goes on along the minus strand of NC_091478.1, from coordinate 29,458,172 downwards.
AAGATAAAGTTGCAGAGAAGAGAAAGAAGTTGGCACCCAGGAAGGAAAAAGTAAAACAACAAGGAAAAAAGAAAAGTCACCGGAAAAGCACAAAGGAACAGGGAGCCATGGTGGCGAAGAGCGCCCGATCTTCAAAGTTGGTGCCAGCCCCGCAGAGTTGCATCCCCCCGACCAGTGGACTGCAAAAATGGCTCTCTGAGCCAAACAAAAGTGCGCAATACGCAATCAAAGGTAAAAGGAAACACTGATGGGAGGGGGGCTCAGCCGAGGAGCAGGCAACCACGACACAACCAGCTGAGGGACGCCCAATACCAGGGCTCTCAGCTGGAAGATGAGGAAGGCGGCAGAAGAGGGAGTGAGGAACCAGGCGAGGAAGAAAGTAGACGGGGTGAACAGCAAGAGGAGCAGCAGCAGGATGCCCGACAGATGAGCAGCCCAGGAGGGGAGGATCAACAACAAGAGGCCCAGCAAGAAGAGGCCCGACAAAGTGATACAAGCAACTCATCAGGAGAATCAGAAGAGACACAGATACAAAGAAGAGAAGAAGACACAAACACAGGTACAGACACAGAAGAAGAAGACCAAGATCTTCAGAGAAATAGAAGGTAAAACAGATGGACAGAATATAGATAAAGCCTTTTTTGAAGAACAAATGAGAGCATTAAAAGAATGGTTGTCATTAGAATTTAGTGCAATTAAAAGAAAAATGAAAAGAACAGAAGATAAAATGTAAAGTTTAGAATAGGTCATGACAGAAATAGGGAAAAGAATGAGAAACGGCTGTAGAAATGGAAGTAAATGACTTAAGAGGAAAATTGGAAGAAAGTGACAAAAAAAATTAAAGAGACACAAGAGTTGTTATCTCAGAAAATTGTTATGTTGTAAAATTATAGTGGGCCTGAAGGAAGGTGAAGGCGGCACAGACATGAAGGAATTTATAAAAGATTGGATCCCAAAGGACCTGGGAACGACAGAAATGCAGGAAGAAATGGAAATAGAAAGGGCACACAGAGGACTAGCTCCGAAACCGCAGACACATCAAAAACCATGATCTATCTTAGTAAAATTTTTGAGATATACGACAAGAGAAAATATATTGGAGTGGGCAGGAATAAAGTTAGAGAAGATAATAAACCATTGGAATATTTTTTTACCCAGACATAAGTTTTGAACTCTTAAAGAGGAGGAAAGAGCGTAATACAGCAAAATCGATTCTATGGAAAAAAGGTTATAAATTCATGTTAAGACATCCAGCCGTGCTTAAAATATTTATACCCGGGGAGCAAAACAGACTGTTCTCGGATCTGGAGGAAGCACAAGAATTCGCAGAGCGTTTGCAGGATAGAAGGAGAGATGAAGAGATATAATAAGAATGAAGAAAGGTGATAAAGTATATATAAAGATGTAAAAAACAATGTATATGTAAAGATCTAAAGAGGGAAAAGAGAGGGGAAGGAAGGAAGGGGGAAAAAAGAGAGAGCTTTGTTATATGTGTATTGAAAAAAAGTGTTTTCTGGGGGGGTTTGGAGAGAATAACAGTCACTGCGAAATCAGTTGACGTTTGCGAGCAAGATCGCAACCCAAATGGAAAGGGAAGTTGTGGTGGCCCAGCAAGGGATAAGGGGCAACTCAGGGGGGATGGGGGGGGATTTGGGGTTAAGGTAATATTGGGTGTGGGAATTGTTGGAGTATTTTATGTTTTAAATGTGTTGTCATACATTGAGTTTAAAAAGGGAAAACTGAGAGATGAAAATGAGGAAAGGGGAGTGGAGGTGGTGAGGAAGCGGAAAAAAGGTGTAAACAAGATATAAGATGGCCACTTTGAACTATATGACTATAAGCATTAATGGAATACATAACCAAATTAAAAGGAAGAGGCTATTAAATTTACTGAAAAAAGAAAAAAATAGATATAGCATTTGTGCAGGAAACACATCTAACTGAAGTGGAACAAAAAATAAAAGAGAGACTGGGTAGGACACGTAGCAGCAGCATCATATAATTCAAAAGCTAGAGGTGTAGCCATATTAATTAACAATAAACACAAGGTTACGCATGATACAGTATAATTGGTTACACAGGTTATATATCACGCCTCAAAAATTAAAAGAATGGGATCCAACATTATCAGATAGATGATTTTGCTGTAAGAAGGAAATGGGAACAACAATACATGCAATTTGGGCATGTACGAAAGTGAATACGTTTTGGGAAGATCCAAGTCAGATATTAAAAAAAAAATCACAAAAAATAACATACCAAAAAATCCAGAGATCTTTCTTTTAAGTAACATAAGAAGTAATGAATTAGGCCTCAAATTGGATAAAGCGCAAAACAAATTCATTATGATAGCTTTAGCAGTAGCAAAAAAGTGTATAATGTTAACTTGGAAAATGGAAGAGAGCCTGAGAATACAGCAATGGTACATGGAAATGAATTTTTTCCATTGGAAAAAATAACATATAATTTAAAAAATAAAGTCACATTACTTGAACAAATTTGGGAACCATACATGGAACATAAAAGAGAGAGCTTGCCTTGGACCTCCACCCCTTAAAATGATAAGAAGACAAAACGATTTGATTCAGTGTGTAAAAACAGATGACGCATTTTTCTTGTTTATTTTTCATTGTGTGAAGACATTGTTTTATGGTTATTGTATTGCATATGTTGAATATTTATTGGTTTTGGAGGGGGCTGGGAAGGGGGGAGGGAGGGTAGGGGGGAAAAAAGGGGAGAAAATGCCACTGTGTATATTTAATGAGAAACATTTATATATATTTTGGTTGATATGGTTCACAGTGTGAAAAATAAATTATATAAAAAACTGCAACAGGGAAAGATATGACAGTCAGAGGTCATTCACTTTAAGGTGGAACAGAACAAGGAGTAAATGCAAACAGGCTTTTCCACTGAGGGTTGGTGAAACAAAAATGAACGAATGTAGGGAAAGGGGAATTGTTTAAATGCAACATTAGGGGGAACATCCCCATGCAGAGAGTGGTGAGAGCTTGGAACAAGCTGCCAGCAGTGGTATTGAATGCGGGCTCGATTTTAACTTTTAATAGAAGATTGGATAGCTACATAGATGGGAAAAAGTTTAAAAACCACTGTTTCAATTGTACCTAATTGACTAGTTCTGTGCATGGTTTCATAACTCCAAAGGAAATGGGCCACAGACAATTTTTCTCAAGCAAAATATTTCAATAACAATTGGGTCTAGAGCAGTGATTCTCAACCTTCCCTTCCTACTCACATATCACCTTAAGCACCACTTACTGGAAGGAGTCACGTGATGGAGTAGTGGCCGGACGGTGAACTCCAGCCCTCTCCAGAAAAGTCGGGAAAAACAAGAGAAAATACAAAGGCACAGAAATACAAGTTAAAGAAAAGTGAATATAAAGGTGGAAAGAAGATGGAGACAAAAGGAGAAAAATCAAAATCAACGGAAAGAAGAGAGGAAGAGAAGACAACGGAGGAAAAAGGTGAAGGCCTTACCTGTCCGAAGAGGCCCGCTGTGGAGAGAAGACCCCACTACCTCAGGTCGGTAGAAAGAGAACTACAACAATGGCTCACAGAGCCGAGTAAAAGTGCGCAACCGCGCATGCGCGACTCCTCGCGCATGCGCGATGCGCATACAAAAAAACACACCGACGGGAGGGGGGACCAGCTGGGGAGTCGATCTCCACAGCCGGCAACGACAGCTGCAGAACACCTGCAGCAAGAAGAGACCACAGAAGACAATAGAAACAAGAAAGAAGAGGAGGAAAGGGCAGCAAAGAAACAACAGATTGTCAACCTAGAGGAAGAAGAAGAGGAAGAGGAAGAGTACAGGGAAATAGAAGAAGAAAAGATAGGCAAGGTAAAGGAGGTACTTGCTCTTGTTAGAGGATACATGGAGTCATTTAAAGAATGGCAAACACAGGAATTCAATGATTTAAGAAGAAGAATAAACAACACAGAAAAGAAAATAAATAAAATGGATATGACCTTAACAGAAATGGGGAAAAAAATGGACAAGATGGAAGAACGGGCAATAGCAGCAGAAATGGAGGTAGAAGACTTAAAAAAGAAATTGGAGGAATCTAATAAAAAAACTAAAGAGACACAAGAATTACTAGCCCAAAAAATAGATATAATGGAAAATTATAACAGAAGAAATAACATAAAGATAGTGGGCCTTAAGGAAGATGTAGAAGGCAAGAATATGAGGGAGTTTATAAAAGAATGGATCCCTAAGGCCCTAGGATGTCCAGAACTACAGCAAGAAATGGAAATAGAAAGGGCACATAGAGCATTGGCCCCTAAACCACAACCACAACAAAAACCAAGATCTATTGTAGTAAAATTCCTAAGATATACTACAAGAGAAAAGGTACTGGAGAAGACAATGGAAAAAGTAAGAGAGGGCAACAAACCACTGGAGTATAAAGGGCAAAAAATCTTCATTTATCCAGATATAAGCTTTGAACTCCTAAAGAAGAGAAAAGAGTTCAATGCAGCAAAAGCGATTTTATGGAAGAAAGGATATAAATTTACACTGAAGCATCCTGCGGTATTGAAAATATTTATTCCAGGACAACAAAACAGACTATTCTCGGATCCAGAAGAAGCACGAAAATTTGCAGAACAATTACAAAAATAGACTGAGGGATGAAGACGGGTAATGAGAGCAAAAATTATCACGATTGATATGTATGTGGGTAAAGACAAAAATAGACTGAGGGATGAAGACGGGTAAGGAGGGTAAAAATGACCACGATTGATATGTATGCGGGTAAAGAGGTATAAGAGTGAATAGAGACAATGGGCATATGTGAAAGTATCTGTAATTAGAGGAAAACATAGAAAGTATAGACAAGAATTAATAAGGGAAGGTAATGGAATAGAGAGAATAAGGAGGGAACTAAAAGAGTGACCTTTGTGACATATAAAAAACGAAATCTTTTCTGGGGGGGGCTGGGTGGGGGGAAAAGAGCGGTCACTGCAAAATCAGTTGACGCTTGCGAGTGGATTCGCAAATCCAAATGGAGAGGGGAGATGTGGTTGTCCGACAAGGGATAAAGGGCAACTCAGGAGGGGAAGGGGAGATTGGGGATAAAGAAGATAGAAATAGGAGAATAAGGAAAATGTTGGATGTTGTAGGAATGTTGTCTGGTAAAGAGTTGAAAATAAGAAAACAGAAATGGAAAAGGAGGAAAGGTAATGATGGAAAAACGGAAAGAGAAGATAAACAAAATATAAAATGGCTACGCTGAACTATATGACTCTAAATATTAATGGAATACATAACCAAATTAAAAGGAAGAAACTACTAAATTTACTGAAAAAGGAAAAAATAGATATAGCATTTGTCCAAGAAACACATTTAACTGAATTGGAGCACAAGAAATTAAAGAGAGATTGGGTAGGACATGTAACAGCAGCATCGTATAATTCAAAAGCAAGAGGAGTGGCTATATTAATTAGCAAAAATGTGCCATTTAAAATAGAAGAGGAAATAATAGATCCAGCAGGGAGATATGTTATGATAAAATGTCAGATATATTCAGAGCTTTGGAATCTACTTAATATATATTCACCTAACGAAGAAGATCAAAAGTTTATGCAAGATATCTTTTTGAAGGTAGCTAATACGCAAGGGAACATACTAATAGGAGGGGATTTCAATCTGAATTTGGATCCAAATATGGATAAAACGGGGAAAAAAATTAACAGGAAGAACAAAGTAACCAAATTTATAATTAAATCAATGCAAGAAATGAAACTTGTGGACATATGGAGGAAACAAAACCCAAAAGAAAAGGAATACTCATACTACTCGACTAGACATAAAACATACTCAAGGATAGACCTATTCCTGTTATCAGCCCACATACAAGGGAGAGTTAGGAAAACGGAATATAAAGCTAGACTATTATCGGACCACTCACCCCTGTTATTGGCAATAGAACTAGAAGACATCCCTCCAAGAATGTATAGATGGAGATTAAACCCCATGCTACTTAAAAGACAGGATTTTAGAGAATTTATTGAAAAACAATTAAAAATGTACTTTGAAGTAAATACGGAATCAGTGGAAGATAAGTTTATACTATGGGACGCAATGAAAGCATTCATTAGAGGGCAAATAATAAGTTATGCAACCAAGATGAAGAAGGACTATAATCAGGAAACAGAGCAGTTGGAAAGGGAAATAATAAACATAGAAAAAAAATTAGCAATAAAGGAAGATACAACCAAAAGAAGAGAATTGGCGGATAAAAAAATAAAATATGAAACATTACAAACATATAAGGTGGAGAAGAATATAATGAAGACAAAACAGAAATATTATGAACTAGGGGAAAAAACACACAAAATCCTAGCATGGCAGCTTAAGACAGAGCAAACTAAGAAAATGGTATTGGCAACAAGGAAAAAAGACAAACAAATTACATATAATCCAAAAGAAATTAAGGAAAACTTCAGAGAATTCTATGAACAATTATACCGAACCGAAAACGAAGGGAAAGAAGGGAAAATAGATGAATTTTTGACTAAAATTGAACTACCAAAACTACAAATAGAGGAACAAAATAAATTAACAGAACCATTTGGAACAGTAGAAATACAAGAGATAATAAAAAATTTACCAAATAATAAGACACCAGGAGAGGATGGACTCCCAATAGAATTCTACAAAACATTTAAAGACCTAATAATACCGCCCCTCCTGGATGTAATCAACCAGATTGATGAGACACAAAACTTACCAGATTCATGTAAAACAGCAATAATTACAGTGATACTAAAACAAGGGAAAGATCCACTCTCACCAGCGTCATATAGACCAATATCTTTGCTAAACACAGATTATAAGATAATAGCTAAACTATTAGCGAACAGATTAGCAGAACAGGTACCGAAAATGGTAAATTTAGACCAAACTGGATTTATCAAAAAAAGACGCACAACAGACAATATTTGTAAATTTATTAGCTTAATTCATGCAGTAGAAGGAAATAAAGCACCGGCAGTAGCAGTTGCTTTAGACGCAGAGAAGGCCTTCGACAGAGTAGAATGGAATTACTTGTTCAAAGTATTGCAAAAATTCAGTTTACCGGAGAAGTATATTAATTGGATTAAAGCATTATATAAGGGACCGTTAGCGAAAGTGACAGTAAATGGACATGTATCAAAGCAATTTAACTTAAGCAGGTCAACGCGGCAGGGATGCCCACTATCACCATTATTGTTTGCGCTAGCTATAGAACCACTAGCAGAATCGATAAGAAGAGATAATAATATAAAAGGAATAAAAATAAAAGACAGGGAATATAAAATCAGTCTGTTTGCGGATGATGTGATAGTGTACTTAACAGAACCAGAACTATCAATAAAAGAACTATATAAGAAATTGAAGGAATATGGAGAAGTGTCGGGATACAAGATAAACGTAAATAAAAGTGAAGCAATGCCTATGAATAACGCGGATTTCTCAAAATTTAAGGAGGAATCCCCATTCAGATGGCAAACGCAGGCAATAAGATACCTAGGTGTGCAAATAAACAAAAATCTAGGCCAATTATATAAACTCAATTACAATCCACTAATGAAAAAATTACAGGACGATTTAGAGCATTGGAAAGAGCTACCACTAACACTGATAGGAAGGATAAACTGTATTAAAATGAACATTTTTCCAAGGATACTATACTTATTTCAGGCATTGCCAATACAACTGACAGAAAAATTCTTCAAAGAGTTAAAGAAAATAATAAGGAGATTTTTATGGAGAGGGGGGAAACCGAGGATAGCACTAGACAAATTAACAGAATGGTATAAACAAGGAGGCTTACAATTGCCAAACTTCAAAAATTATTATAGAGCCGCACAATTAAGGTACCTATCAGATTTTTATCAAACAAGGGAAAAACCAGACTGGACGAGACTAGAATTAGATAAAATAGGGGAAAAGATACCTGAACACATATTATATAAATGGGACGAAAAATTGGTACAACATAGAACTTCTCCAGTATTACACCATCTCCTCAATATATGGAAGAAGATTCATGTAGAAAGAAATAAAATAAATTACCAAATACCAAAACTAATATTGACGCAAAATAAGCTACTCCCTTTTACAATAGACAACCTTGCCTTTAGAAAATGGGAAAAAAAAGGGATTAAAAGAATAGAAAATTGTTTTTCAGGAAGTAGATTCTTATCCTTTGAACAAATGAGAGATAAGTACAATATAACGGGAGATACAGCGCTGGCATATTACCAACTGAGATCCTACTTGAAAGATAAATTAGGAAGCAACTTGAGTTTACCAGAGGGAAGTAACCTTGAATATGTGATTACAGATACAATGTTAATCAAAAGATTTATAAAAAATATGTATATTAAACTGCAAGAAAAGGAAAATGAGGAAACAAATGGTAAAACTAAACAAAAATGGGAACAAGATTTAAATATAAAGATAAAAAAGGAAACATGGGAGAAGTTATGCTCTGGAACGATGAGAAATACAATAAATACGAGGCTGCGTATGATACAATATAATTGGTTACACAGACTATACATTACACCGCAAAAGTTAAATAAATGGGACCCAACAGTATCTGATAGATGTTTTCGATGTAAAAAAGAAAGGGGAACAACAATTCATGCAATCTGGACATGTGAGAGAGTAGAAAAATTTTGGGATGATCTCAATCAGATATTAAATAAAATAACAGAAAACAATATACCAAAGAATCCAGAGATCTTTCTCCTAAGTAACATAAAAAATAAAGAATTTGGAATTGACTTGGAGGATGCACAAAAAAGATTTGTTAAGATAGCCCTAGCTGTAGCAAAAAAATGTATTATGTCAACCTGGAAATTGGAAGATAATTTGAAAATACAACAATGGTATATAGAAATGAATAAATGTATTCCATTAGAAAAAATAACATATAGTTTAAGAAATAATATTGAAATATTCGAACAAGTATGGGAGCCTTACATTAAATACAATAGCGAAAACCTACCGGGAACAAACATTACCTAAGTTGATGGAAGGAGAAGAAAAGAAAAGAATGGACTCAGTAGAATTTCTGGTGTATTTTTGTTGAATGACAACATTGTCTAACTGAATTAATGCAACCTAGATTGTATAACTAAAATGGATGAGAGGGGGGGGGATGGGGGGGTGGCTTGGGAGGAGGGAGGGGGGAGGGAGAAAAAGTCACTGTAAATGTGTGGAAAAGAAAAAGTGTATATCATGGCTATTGTGATTTATGGTGTGAAAAATAAAAAATTTTAAAAAAAAAAAAAAAGCACCACTTACTAATCACAGGGCACTGATGGCATAGGGATTACTTAAAGTGGTGTGCAAGTGGAAAGTAAAAGATTGAGCACCACTGGACTAGATGGACTGAAGGGCCTGTTTCTATGGTGTCATGCTTCATGGTTCTATGGATAGTACAGTGGGAATCTGCCATAGGGATAGAGAGGTGGCCAATGGGGACACAGTCAAAATAGGTAGGCAACCAAACTGAAAGAAATCCTCAATAGAACTGAATAGAAACCAACTCAGCAAGAACAGGCCCTGATATAGTAGAGAAAACGGCTGTGGAGAAAGTTAACAGGCAGACAACAGGATGCATACATGACTGACAAATGGTATCTCATCAACCTGTAGATTCCAACACCAGGACCACTGTTGTTCACATACAGAGCTAATCTGGACCTAGTTACAAAGGTGGGGGGGTATCAATGTTTTTTCTTTGAAATCAAGTGACACCCTGAAGGCAAAAGCAGAACAGAATAATATTCAACATCTGGTAGTTGTAGTAGTTTGCTCACTGAACCAACAGCAGAGTCTTGGACCAGCAATTGTTGAGATGAGCAGCTGAGGAATTTAAACCCAAGGGAATAAATATAGAAATTTAAAAATGTCTTGTCCCAAACAAACAGACCGGGTTAAAGATTCCTCTGGATCATGAATGTGGTTTGAAGAAGGAAATCTGCACTTTTGACTTGGTCTTGCCTACATGCGACCACACTCCCTCCCTGAAGTACATCAGTGACCTAGAGCAGTTTGTGACACCAGAAAAGTGAGCAATTCTTTATCACATATCCTCCGACATGTGTCAGAAAAATCTATGGAACGAGAGTCCTTCTTGCTCTCTGCCCCTTCAGAGACTGGATACCTGGCTCCCACAAACCAGTTTCCAGCAGCCCACAGCCTGAGTAGGTCCCTCCGTCTCCAGCAGCCAGTGGAGGTCCTTCAATCTTGAACCCCCTGCTGGACCACTGCCATTGTCTCCTTCCTGATTATCTCCCAGTCTTCTCCTTGATCAGTGAGGTGTGAGGGGCGGGGGTTGATCTCCCATTTTGTAGCCCAGTATTGGTCAATATCCCTGGAGCCCATGCTCTGTTAGCAAGCATGGGCACCATCATCTTGGTAATGGACCTCTATGGTTTTCAAGATCTTAAAAAAAAAACCCACACCATTGGCCAGTTCAACAGACTGCTTAAGGCCTGTATGGGGCTATTGGAGTAATAACCAGGAAGTGGGGCCCTGTGGAGGAGCTGTGTCTCTCCCCTCTCCTACAGTTTCAGCAGCACTGCTGCCATTTTTGCCTTTGCTCCATACCAATTGATCCATTTCTGTAACTTTGTGCTTTGTATGTACATTGTACTCTGTATGAGATGTCTACTGATCTGCTCGTAAAACAACCTGCACTGTGGTAGATGTGACAATAAACATGAAAATATGCCAATGGTGGCTCGTGGCAGTGATTTAGAAATGTGCATTGGAGAAGCAACGTTCAACATTGCCCTAATGAGGGGTGAAATGTGGATCGATCAGTGGGAAGGTGCCGAATGAACAAACCGACCCATGAAACTGGCAATGATTTGGGCTGAGACGGAACATCCAAAAGGTTCAAACTAGCTCAGGTAACAAGGTGATCCCATTACTCCTTGCCCATGTACAGCTGACTAACATATCTGGTCAGCTACACTGACCTGACATCGTAGGAGCCACACAGAAAGAGCCAATCCCGACTGCCACACTGACAGCTCCCTGATCTCATGATTGCCGATGAAACACTCACCGCCATCTCCTGTTCAAAGCGGCGGAAGATTTGCTCGCGCTGCTGTTGCAGCTTGTTGCTGAGCTGCTGTTGGGTACGTTGCTCTTCCTTTTGAAGCAGCCGCAGCTCACGTAATTCCTGGCGCCTGCACAGAGAGGGCAGTGAGACATCAATGGGGTTGCAGACACCAACACAAGGAGATCAGGAGACATCATAATTCAGGGGGAGCCGCCACCACTAATGGGGAATGGCTGACAGACACAGGGAGCTGCCACCACTCATGGGGAGTGTGTCACTAACACAGAGAGACTCTGCCATTCAAGGGGAGTGTGTCACAGTCATGGGAGACATCACCATTCATGAGTTCACCTTATGGAAAACCTGGAGATCTCTGTCAACTGAGGATTCTTTATGGGAGAGAATTTCTGGCTGTGGGGCAGATTACTGGAAGATGCAACATCCTTACATTGGTGGAAAAGGCTTGTTTAAGGAGCCTCTGTGAAATCAAACATAACAAAAATCCAAGGAATTTAAATATTGTAACCACTCTAATCTCCTGTTGACTACCACTGGTCCAGGATAAGAAGCAGATCAGAACGTCACTAACATGACCCAACGGCGCAAGGATGCATCACCTACCTGAGGTACCTCATTTCCTCATTGTTTTTGTCATTGTCAGTAACAATTTTTGATGTTGTCACTTTGACCTCCACACCATCCACCATAAATTTTCTTGTTTTCTTCAGTGTCTTTTTTTGCTGTCTCAATTCCTGACGTGTTTACAAAGAGAATAACCAATGAGTGTGTGAAACAGCCTTTAGTACATTTCCAGCATCCATCCTAAGGTGCATACCTTGACTATCAATGGAACCCTGCAAGTAATTGATGTCCATCGATTTGCTTTTAAAACTTTGCTTATCTTTCTGTTTAAAAAAAAAATCAAACCATGGCATGGACACTGGGATCACCCAGTTATTTATCTTTTGTAAACAGAAATGCTAAATTGGAGGAGTACAGAGTTCAATTCTTTCCACAATCATCCAATATCCAGAGAGAAATCCAACGAATACTGGAAGTCTGGAGTACAAGCAGGACGGTGTAGTAACATATGGAGTAGGCAGCGCCATTGAAGACACCGTTAACACTTCACGTCAATGGCTTTCTAGGTTACCATTCAGAAACAGAAGTCAGCCATTTCCATGCTCGTCCATTCTGTATACAGCAGCATTCACCCTGTACAAAGTGCTTAATAAAAGCATGCACACCTTCAACTTTATCATGAAGTTTACCCATCCTGAAGGGACATCAGAAAGGATAGGATGATCATCACTACAAACCCTGACACCTTTGCCTCACGCACTCTGTGCCCCGTTGGCCTGTATAACCCTGGTATAACTGAGATCCCAGAGCCAACTAGCCCATCCGACGTGATGAAGCAAGTGACCTTGGATGAAAGATCATGTATTCAAGATTTGAGGTGAATGGTGTGTGGGAAAGATGCAGCATCTTATCATGGACTCTGAGAGCCTTTGACTGAATGCCTGGAGAGGTAAAAGTGCCATCAGAATCAAAGGGGGAATGTGTAGCAACTATTAACAACATTAAACCAGAGACACCGTTCTTGGTCCGAGACCAGTGCCATCCCAAATGTCATGTAATGGGGCAACAATAGTGCAATGTTGCCACATGAATGGTGCTGACATAGAACAGGACTGGAGCAGGATACCATCTGTGCTGAACATGATGCCAAATTAAACTGATCCCATTGCCTGCACATGATTCATATCCCTCCATTCGCAGCCTATCCACTGTCTGTCGAAATACCCCTTAAATGTTGCTCTTGTATCTGCTCCCACCACCTCCCCATTCCAGACCCCTCCCACTCTCTGTGCACAAAGATTTGCCTCACACTCTCCTTTCAATTTTCCCCTCTCATCCTAAATCGACATCCACTAATACTGGACATCCGTGGGAAAGGGCTGCGACCCCGATCCTTCCCCTTCATGCTTTTATATCCTTCCTTCAGGTCCAAACCTCCAGAAGAAACTAACTTGATTCAACACTCCAATCCAGGCAATGATCAGGTGAACCTCCTGACCGATCTGTGATCCAGACCCCATGTCCCAGACACACTGATTGATTTATGATCCCAGTCCCCATGTTCCAGTCACACTGACCGAGCTGGGATCCCAGTCTCCGTATCCCAGCTAGTTCTGAGCCTGTGATCAATAAAGTAAGACCAGGTATTGGAGAAAAAAGCGTCTCTCAGTTTGCAGGATCAGAAGTGAGTAAAGCAGGAGAAAGGCATCCTAGAGCTTGACCTTGAAGTTTTAGAGGACTCAGAGGTACTTGTACAAATCTCAAGGCCATTGGTTGCATGAGCAGTCTTTGTGGATACCTGTTGAAATGCACATGCACCCTCCATTCTGCACATGGCAATGAATCTGACAAATAGGGCCCCTGCTGCCTGCAATTCCTGAATTAGGGTAATAGTTTACAAGGGAGCCCCCAGCACTGCCTTGAAACTGGCATGAACTAATTTTATTCAAGTATGAGCTTTCTAAAAACATCAGGGAGATTGGTGGGATGTAAATTCTGGAAGATTGATGCAGAATTTCCAAGCATAGCTATTCTGGCATCAAGTTGACCAACAGAGAAGGAATTAGGGGCAATGTATTTTAAAAAAAACCCAGTAACCTTGTTCCCACGCAGGATCTTTACCTGGAGGGAGATGGATCCGGTGTCCTTGTTACGAGACAGGAAGTTGGAGATGGACAGGTTCAGATCAATGCTGCTACTATCTGCCATCGACCCACTGCCAGAGTCTGTATCTCTCTCCTCTTTACTTGCACTCTTGCATGGAGGAGCAGGCTCCAGATTTTCTTTTGTCTCCTCATTGGCATTGCTGATGTCAGGGGTGGTTTCTGGCTTTGTTTCCTCCTGTCTCACATTCTCAGCTTCTTTCACAGCAACCTGTGTCTCACTGCACTCCCCGCCCTCCAATGAGGACAGACTGCTTCCAGGGTGGGTTTTTGCCTCTCTGTCCAGCTCCTCTGCCTTGACAGTCTCTGCTTGTGTACCCCCTCCAACACCCTCTGCTGGGCTGCTGGAGGTGACTCCCGCATCCTCAGACCGCTCCTCCTGCTTTCCTTCTTCGTTTGGAGGAGCAGGAATGCTCACAGCCTGCTCTCGTTCCTTCTCCTGTGTATCACCAGCCCTAGTTTCTGGGCCTGCTGGTGCCACGCTCTCTTTCTCTGTTATGTTGACCTCCTCGGTCACAGCGGGGCCTGCTTTCTTGGCAGCTTTGTCCACTTGCTCCACCAGCTCAGGATGGCTCACCTTATTACTTTCCTCAGCTGTCACCCCATTAACTTCCTCCTTCTCCTCTTCACCATTTCTCTTCTCTCCCTTTTCACTCTCAGGTCCTACAATATCTTCTTCCTTCAGATGTTCTTCAAGGCTACTCCCAGTCCCTGGGTGCTCTGCACTGGGTGCCACAACTGTAGCCTTCTCCTCAGCTGAAGCAGGTACTGATGTGTCAGGGTCTGGGTTCTCGCTGCCTGCTCTCAGCTCTTCGTTACTACTGTCAGTGGCGTGGTTCTCCATCATCCGCTCACTCCCGGGTTTCTCATTCTCACTGGTACCTATCCCCTCATCCGACAGCTTGTCGCTACCCATGTCCATGATCTCCTCCGTCGCCTCAGTTTCCGTTTTCTCAGACACGGATTCAAGGATCGAGGGAGACTGGGAGAGTTTCTCATCCTCAGAACTGGCCGTGCTGATGTCTGAAGGAGCACGTTTATGTCCAGGCAGAGCCTATGGAGAAATAGCATCAGAACTCAGTTGTTGCCTTGTTCCAGTCCACCGTTAACCCAGAACAACATATTACATGCACGATAATGTTTGAAGATACAGGACTAAGACAAGCAACAGTAAGTACCAGGGGAGGTGCTCAATAGTTGTGTGCCGTGAACAATTTGTGGGAGAAAATCCATTGGTGATGGCAACCACTGAGCAACAGTGTTTGAATGGCACAGCAGGGGAATAGGCCCTTCAGCCCAACCCTTCTGTGCTGGCATCCACCAGAGTCTCAGAGCCCAGGAGCAAGCCCTTCACCGAACCCCTCCATGCTGGTATCCACCAGAGTCACAGACCATGGGAGCAGGCCCTTTGGCCCAACACCTCCGTGCTGGCATCTGCCAGAGTCCTAGAGCATGGGAATAGGTTCAGCACTGACCAACAAGCACCCATTTACACTGCTGCCACACTAATTACATTTTAATATTCTCCCACATTGCACCAGATTGCCCCCCTCACCTATACAACAGGGGTATGTTACAGCAGCCATTCACAGGAAGGATGGCATTCAGCTAGAAGGTGCAGGGGAGATTCCCCAGGATGTTGTTGGGACTGAAACACTCGAGTTATGAAGAGAGGCAGGAACATAGGTGGCTGAGGGGGGACCTCAGTGGCTTGTCATTTGTGAGGGGCATTGGTAAGGTAAATAATCACAGCCTTTTTTCCAGGGTAGACAAATCTAAAATTACAGGGCACAGATTTAAGGTGAGACGACAAAGATTTAAAAGGGACCAGAGGGGCACCTTTCTCACAGAGGGAGATAGGTATGTAGAATGAGTTGCTAGAGGTATTGTAAAAGACGGGAATATGGACAGGAACGGACCAGAGGGACAAGGGTCAAAAAAAGCAGGCAATGGGGTTTGTGCAGATAGGCATCTTGGGCAGTATATACGAGTTGGGCCAAAGGACCAGTTTTCCAGCAGTAGAATGACGAATCTCTGACATTTCCCCTTCAGAATGCATGCTTTAACCAGGCTAAGCCAAGAAATGCCTGGGGTCAGATTTCTTCTGGACCACAGATTTGCTTCCCAACCCGCTGCCCCCCAGTTGTATGGCTCGCTCCACATCACCCTCTTGGTACATTCCCTGCTCACATGGGCACATGGCTTTCTGCTATCAGCTGATGTATGCAGCACCTTATTGTGGGAATATCTCAATGCAATGGCTGTCCAGGGAGGTGGATGTGGGCTGACAGAGTGATAGGGTGATGAGAAGAGTTACAGGGGCTGTGCCAGGGAAGGTTGTGAGGAAAGACTGGAAAAGGTGAAGATTGTTCTTATTGAAACAACAGAGGCAGAGAGAAAACCTAACTGCGTAGAGTGAACAAAGAATATACTTCCCTTAGGTCAAAAAACAGCAGGCATTACCTTCATACAATTGATAAAGATATGGAGGAGAAAACAGAGAAAGTTTATCACCCAGAGGGGGCTGTGGGTCTGGAGTTCACTAAGCTGAAGAATGTCTTGACGATGCCCAAGTGTTGTTGATTAGCTGTCTACAGGTCTAGAATGCCGTGATTTGGACAGACAGCTCCTCCTTGACAACAAAGATACAGTAGGTTGAATAGCCTTCTTCTGCGACCTAAACCTAATGCAGCCCAAATCTGAGCGAAGGATGGATAGGTTCAGGAACTGGGGATACACCACATTGCAGCAAAAGGGATTGCATTAACCAACCACCAGTGGTAACTGGATGCCCGATGCTGGCAGGTTTCTGCACTCACCACTGTACTCTCCGAATCCTCCTCCTCTTCATCCTCCTTGCTCTCTTCGATCTCCTCTGTCACCTCTGCCTTTGCCTCCGCGATCAGCTCCCTCACTGGTTTATTGCTGTTAACATTTGCCACAAATGGATGCTGCGAAGAAAGGAGGGCATAGTTACAATCAGACAGAAGCAAGTCCTCCATTGTTGCTGCTGCCCATGACAGGGCATAAGAACTGTACCAGGCAGTGTCTGTAGTACAGCCAGGAACAGCAACACATGGCCCTTTCAAACTGCTGTGTAAAATGGGGTTAACAGGGCAATTTGCCCAGTTAGTGCCCCAGTTACCCAGCAGTTAGAAAGGGTCTGACCCAGTCAACCCCATTGGAACCCAGAGAATCGTGTCCACAGGTGACTTGAAAACAAGAAAGTCCAACTCACTTATTCCGGTGACATCAGTGCTTGTGTGCGTGTGTCACCAGGCAGCCAGCATCTGAACACCCAGCGGTATTTTTGGTGAGTATGAGATGTGTCATTGCGGGAGTGGGATCCCCCTTAAATTTCTGGGTTAGCGATTTACTGGGTTGATCCCCCTGCAATTTAAAAGGTGCTTCCAACACCTTTGCCCCAGTAATCGCACCTGGATCCCAGGAGGGCTACCCAGGTGCTACAGTTTAAAAGAGGCTACTGGCAGAGCATTATGCTGATAAGAGACATGAAGGTTCTGTGGCATTTCCAGAGAAGTGTCCTTGCATCAATTTTACTGTGGCATCAAACACAAGCAGAAAGAAAGCTGGAAATCTGAAGCTCAATCAAAAGTACGCAGGCCAGTATTCAGAAGGAGGAGTTAGATGTCATGGAAAGTGCAAGGTTTAATAAGTATGTCAGTAATATATCTTTACCTCCTATGGATTCTTTGTGACCTTCTGAGTTCCTCCAGCATTTCTGTGTTTTTAACTAAATTATAGTGTCTGCAGGTCCCTTGGATGGAAGGCTGGGGAAGACTACAGAAACATGAGAACAAAGATGACTCTTTTTTGGACAAGCAGCCCAGGCAGATCAGCAAGCACATGGATGCTGAGTGAATGGAAGAACTAAGAATTCCTCTGCACAACATTCTTGCTACCAGGGGTTAGGCTGACAAAGTACATAGTGAAACTGATCCCAGTACAGCTACACACATCATAAGTATGGAACCAACATGCACTCAATGTACTCACAGAGGCAGGGGGTGTTGGCCCAAAACAGCACAGTCCGATAGACATGAAGCTATTATTTTCCTGATTATCTTCAAAGAATAGGACAGACACAACTTGAGGCACCTCCTTCTCCCTTCTCTCAGCTGTTCCTCTCTATTTCTAAATCTGCCCATTCTGACTGGCTGCTCTGATATAGAAACCAGTTGTTGTACAGAATGAGTTGCCCATAAATTCTGACAGGCCAGTCAAGTTCCAGCATGGACCGGGAGCACAGAAATTCCCATGTTTGCCTGTCCAAGGCACTAGAGTTCATTCCTGACTGCCCATCATTCTGAACCCTGGACCACAAGAAGAAACCAGTTCCCATTGCTGTATACATTAGAACAGAATAAATGGGAGCAGGAGTCAGTCAACCAGGCTGTTGTGCCTGCTCCACCATTCTGCCTTCTCCCCATATCTCTTAGTTCCCCTCCTGCCTTTTAAATATGTTTACTGCTTCCTTGGGCAGAGAGTTCCACAGATTCACCATTCTCTGGGAGAAGCAGTTCCTCCTCAGCTCCATCCTAAATCTTCTCCCTGAATCTTGAGGCTACTTGCCCTCATTCTAGTATCATGCATTTTATCAATCCCATTTACAATTTTATATGTTCCCCTCTCATTATTCCAAATACCAGCGAGTACAGTCCCAGGTGACTCAATCTCTCCTCACAGGAATTAATCTGAAATTTTGACACCATGTGCATTCAAGTTCTGATTTATCACTGATCCCTTCAGGTAGTAGGTTCAGAAGCCCAGCACCTCTGGGTTCAAGAACAGTTTCTTTCCAACAGTTGTCAGGCTCTTGAACCTCCCCTTGTTACACTGATCGCAGATTGCTCTGACACCATAAAAGGATTGTCTGCGCTATTGTAATGTCACTTTTTTTAAAAAAACTCTCGCATTGTCCGATGGTAACTGAATATTTTGTATTTATTATCTATTTTTAATTTAATGAATTATCCTCTTGTTTTTGTTTTTAAAAAGTATCTGTGTGGCTGCAGCAAGGAAGAATTTTGCTGCATCGGTACATTGTACTTATGTATATGACAATAAACTCTCACCCTTATTATGTCACCAAGAATATTTGCACAGAGGATATTTTGTAAGAAAAATAAAGGCTTATTGGTGTGAGGTAGGGAGGATTAGATTGTGGTAAAAACACAAGAAATTCTGGAGGTCTCACAGTGCCCATAGGAGATAAAGATATTTAACCAATATTTTGAGCCTGAGCCCTTCTTCAAGGTAGGAGTAAAAAGTAGGCAGGCACCGGGGTTAAAAGGCTGGGAGAAAAGAATGGGCAGGGACAGGAAATGTGAGAATTGAAAGGGGAGGGAGGGAAAGGAGACAGAGAGAAAAGGGAAAAAAGAGACAGAACCAGAGGAAAGGTGACATAGGGAATAGATAGGGGTTGGTGGGGGGGGGGGGGGAAAGAGGAAACTGGAAACCAGAAAAGTCAATGTTAATGCTATCTGGTTGGAGGGTGCCCAGTCAGAATACAAGATGTTGTTCCTCTAGTCTGACAGCGCAGAAGACTATGGGACAGGGAATTAAAATGGTTGGCCACTAGGAGGTCCCCCCTCTTTTGCTGCAGACAGCCATGGTGCTCAATGAAGCAATCTCCCAATCTGCGCCAAGTCTCTCCAATGTAGAGGAGACCACAAAGGGAACACCAGACCCAGTACATGACCCCTGCATATTCACTTGAAATGTTGCTTCACTTGGAACGACTGTTTGGGTCCCTGAATCGTGGTAACAGAGGAGCCGTGGGCATAAGTGCAGCACCTCCTGCAGTCACAGGCGTAGTGCAAAGGAGATGGTTGGTGGGAAGGAAGGAATGGACGAGGGAGTCACTGAGGGAGTGATCCCTGTGGAAAGGGGAGGAAAAGGGAAGATTATCATGACCTGAAGGGCCTGTATGTTCCATGCTCTATAAGATATTGGATCTTTAAAGGTGGGAATGAACCTGCCCACACTTCTCCTCACATTCACACACTTCCATCTGTGTGTCTTTACCACCAATCGTTGTAAAATACGAAAGATATATGGGGTAGCATGGTTAGCACAATCCCGTTATTGTGCCAGTGATCGTGACCAGGCTTTGAATCTGCCATTATCTGTAAGGAGTTTGCACATTCTCCCCTTGTCTGTGTGGGTTTTCTCTGGGGGCTCCAGTTTCCTTCCACCTTTCAAAACATACCGGGGGTTGGAGGTCAATTGGGCAGCATGGGCTCGTGGGCCAAAAGAGCCTGTAACTGTGTCGAATATCTAAATTTAATTCTAAATTTTAATTTAGTGCATCCTGAGTATTTTGCGCTCAGGTGGGATATGAACCCAGAAACTCCCGATTCATTTGCAGAATGGTTGTCAGTGCCTTGAGTGCTGCTTTTCACCCCTGCCCTTCAAATAAACAATAAACAGGGCACATTCGAGCTCCACTCACCAAAGAGCACCTTTATATCACAAAAGGTGGATGGAGTGTGGAGCACATTGCCAGAAAAAAATGGTTGAGATTGGACAATGGTAAGGTTGGCAAAACATTTAGATAGGCCCATGACCTGGAATGTTTAGAGGGAGGAACACATGCAAATAGGACTAGCTTGGGTGTGGACCTTGGTCAGCACAGAGACGTTGGGCCATACTGTAAAGCTCCATGACTCTGTTTGCCTCCAGTCTCGATCCATCCCACGATCACACACTCACCTGAAGCAGCTGCTGGCACGACCATCTGTTCTCCACATTCTTGTCCACTGCCTTCTTCAGGAAGTCACTGAATTCAGGAGACCTGCCACAAGAAGCAGCAAGTGGTCAGGGTTTTGCAGAGCAGTCAGATACATCCTTCAGTGACCCAGTGGGTTGTGGGTCAGGCCAGAGAACTGGACTGGTTCCAGGCACAATTAACATAGTGGTTAGCACAACCCTATTCTTTCTTTGGCTTGGCTTCGCGGACGAAGATTTATGGAGGGGGTAAAAAGTCCACGTCAGCTGCAGGCTCGTTTGTGGCTGACAAGTCCGATGCGGGACAGGCAGACACGATTGCAGCGGTTGCAGGGGAAAATTGGTGGGTTGGGGTTGGGTGTTGGGTTTTTCCTCCTCTGCCTTTTGTCAGTGAGGTAGGCTCTGCGGTCTTCTTCAAAGGAGGTTGCTGCCCGCCAAACTGTGAGGCGCCAAGATGCACGGTTTGAGGCGATATCAGCCCACTGGCGGTGGTCAATGTGGCAGGCACCAAGAGATTTCTTTAGGCAGTCCTTGTACCTTTTCTTTGGTGCACCTCTGTCACGGTGGCCAGTGGAGAGCTCGCCATATAACACGATCTTGGGAAGGCGATGGTCCTCCATTCTGGAGACGTGACCCATCCAGCGCAGCTGGATCTTCAGCAGCGTGGACTCGATGCTGTCGACCTCTGCCATCTCGAGTACTTCGACGTTAGGGATGTAAGCGCTCCAATGGATGTTGAGGATGGAGCGGAGACAACGCTGGTGGAAGCGTTCTAGGAGCCGTAGGTGGTGCCGGTAGAGGACCCATGATTCGGAGCCGAACAGGAGTGTGGGTATGACAACGGCTCTGTATACGCTTATCTTTGTGAGGTTTTTCAGTTGGTTGTTTTTTCCAGACTCTTTTGTGTAGTCTTCCAAAGGCGCTATTTGCCTTGGCGAGTCTGTTGTCTATCTCATTGTCGATCCTTGCATCTGATGCACCATCTCGGCTGCACCATTTCATCACAACCCTATTACTAAGGCACGGTTAGCATAGTGTTTAGTGCAACACTATTACTAAGACACTGTTAACACAACACTATTACTAAGGCACGGTTAACATCGTGGTTAGGACCACACTAAGGCATGGTTAGCGTAACACTAGCACTAAGACACAGTTAGAATAGTGGCTAACACAAGACTATTACAGTGCCATAGACCCAAGCTCAAATCCAACACTATCTGTAAGGAGTTTGTACGTTCTCCCCATGACTGTGTGGGTTTCCTCTGGTTTTCTCCCACCCTTCAAAGACGTACAGGGTTGCAGGTTAATTGGTGTATTTCGGTGCCAGGTATTCATGGCAGAAAGGGCCTGTTACCATGCTGTATGTCCAAATTTACAAAAATATCCTGTGCTTCCACAGTGGCACCTGCAGTCAAAACTTTGTTTAACCATTCCACCACTGTGCTCCTGTACACACACTTACCATCGTGATGGCTGAGCAAGAGTGGGGGGATCTGCTTTAGCAATTTTCAGCAGCACTCTCATAGGGTTGAGCTCATGGTGTGGAGGCTCCATCTGGGCCATCTCAATCAGGGTGACCCCCAGGGACCAGATGTCGGCCTTGTAATCATAGGGTTTGTCCTTCGATGTCTCACACATCACCACCTCAGGGGCCATCCTGGAGAGAAACAGACATGACAAGTCACTGCACATCGCCAATGCCACCCAGAGACCACTGGACAGCACGGGCACATGGCAGAATGGCCTCCTTCTGTGCTGTACTCCTGTGACTCACAACACTGCCAAACAGGCACTGACTGATGGAATGCACAGAGCCACAGTGCAGAAACACAGGCTGGTCCAGTTGTAAGCAGCTTCACAATGCAGAAACACAGGCTGTGCATGGAATGATGTATGGAGCCTACCACTTAAAATAAAGGAGAAAAAAAAGTCAGGACACAGGCTGGTCCAGTTCTACATGCAGCCCCACATGAACAGACACAGCCTGATCTATGCCACAGGTCTACCTAGAGCAGAAGCAGGGGAGTGGAAAGTGCATCTTACCAGTACGGTGTGCCAATGAAGGAGTCCCTTCGCTGCAGTGTCCTGCTGTTCTTTGCAGAGACTCCAAAGTCAGCTGTAACACATGAGAAGGTGCTGAGGCTGATCCAGGGAAGGACAGATGGTCATCAAGCTCTTCCCCAATGGTCACATCCCCACACACCATTTCATTGACCCAGGACCAGCTGTCACACTCCAATCAGTGAGACCGTGACAAGTCCAGGACCAGTCACTCACCTACTGACTCCCTGAGCCCAAGACCACTGACCCCAGGACGTGAGATCAAAACCATGAGCCCATAACCAGTTCATCACCCACACCCTCACCCAGCACTCCATGACCAACCCCCCCCACCGATCCCTCCCACCCACTGAACCCCGACCCACCAAACCCCCCCCAACTCCTACCCCCCCCACCCACCCCACAACCCTCATCATTCCCACTGCACTGCTCCCGCACCCTCACCTCCCCACACCATCTTCACAGTTCAATCCCATCACCTTGCCTCACACCCTGGGGAGGAAGGGGGAGAGGGTCACAGGTGGCTGTTGGTCTCTGGGGAGGTGCTGGGGAAGGGATCTCCGGGGAGATCTCCAGGAGATGGTGTCTCCAGGGTGGGTCTTGGAGGGATCTTGGGCGGGGGGGGGGGTTGGGGAAAAAAAAAAAATCAGGGTTGGGGGTGGAGTTTTGTCTCCTGGAAGGACATGGGATCATGCTGGATGCAGGACGCGCTCCCCTTACGGAACAGAGGCTTCACCTAGCTTCACATCTCCTTCCATGGTGAGTAGGATGTTCCCTGCCTTCAGGTCCCGATGGATCACTTTGTTATCGTGCAGGTAGTTCAGTGCTTCCAGAGTGTGCTTGCAAATTACTCGAATCTGGGGCTCCGTCAGTGCCCGCTCCAATTCTAAATCAGCAAGTAACAAGCAGGTTAAAGCCAACAGATATGTCATCTGAAACATGGACAGTTTCCCTCTGCACAGGCACTGCCTGACCTGCTGGGTATCACCACACTGACCCTTATAGGAGTTGCCCAGGTGATGGTGTGTGTCAAGATCCCAGCCCTAACTCTTGCCACCTTCTTTCCCACTGACTGAGCCTATGCTGGAGCAATACCAGCATGTAGCCACAGGAGTCCGCCAGCAAGCCAGGTTTGTGAGACTTCTGAGCAGCCCATGGGGATAAATCAGTTTTTATAAATTGTCCCAGCAAGAGATGTGGACTGACCTCTCCCCACGGATGCTGCCTGACCTACTGTGTCCCTCCAGCAGCTTATTGTTTGTTATTAATACCAGTGTCTGGAGTTCTTGTGTTTCTCCAAGGCAGGTCCCTATTCAATTCAACTCAGGGTACACCTATTTTCAGAGTTCAAGACACTTTCTACCCTCATAAACAAAGTGTTTTTGGTTTGATGTCTGGCTCTGCAGTCTGTACTATTGGATAGTAAACATGAGCAATGAAACCTTGCCTACCACTGACTCCCAGCATACAGAATGGGCCATCAATTCAAAACTGGGAATCAGCACTGTTTGGGACTAGCCCAGGCTTCTCCCTAATTTATTATGGCAAATACTGCTTTTCTTTGACAGGGTTTTGTGAGTGCCTTTTGCAATGCCCAAAGTGCTGAAGGAACAGCAGGAGAGGCAGTATCTGTGGAAGGTGACAGATGGTCAATACCTGAGGAACAGTGACCACAATGTGATAAGACTAGCTGGAAACTACAAAGGGGAAATGGCTGCACATCAACTCAGTTTTGAGTCACACGATCAGAGATGGACATTTGGCCCATCAGGAGCATACTGTCCCATCTACACAAAGACATATTGGACAGCCACGGAAGGAGGAACAGGCTCAGGGAAGGGCAAGCAGAGGCTCTTAGGATTGAAACTGCAAAGATGTAGAGATACATTCCCATAACACAGTGAAATGACCTGCAGTTTCTAAGTATCAGGATATACAGGAAGATGAAAAAACAAAAATCAAACTCAAGAGGAAGATTGATGAGCAGTAACCAACTGGTGTAATGTGAGAAAACAAGAGGAGATGAAAAGGAGGATGAATATATCTACGAGGAGCAAAGAAAAATACTTCAAATCTTCAAAATGTTTTACTTACAAACTTTTTTTAAAACTGTATTTACAGAATTGCAATTTATAGTCATGTTGCACCTTGTTCCGCACAGTACTGCTGCAAAACAACAAATTTTGCGACATATGTTCGTGACAATAAATCTGATTCTGAAAAACCAATCAGCTGGAGGAACTCAGTGGGTCAAGCAGCATCTGTGGGGGTGGGGGGGGGGGGGGGGGAGTGGGGGAGGGAGTCGTTGATGTTTTGGGCTGTCCTTGCCTCAGGATTGAGACTGGAGAGGGAAAGTGGCCAGTGTAAGTGGTCAGGTGAGGGATATTTCTCTGAAGGAATGTCTCGTTAGGAGGGCTGTAGAAGGAAACTGCAGAGGTCCCATGATGGTAATGTTAGGGTGCTGACAAGTGTGTTAGTTAGCCAGTCAACTGGAGAAAACCCACTGAAATCACCATGTTTTAAAAGGGAAACAGGGCCATTCAGCAAAAGTGTAGACTAGTTAAATGAATGATGATCTTTAATTCAAATAAAATTACTATGTATAGAACATAGAAATCTCTTTGTGCCGACCTAATAACCCATTCTATGCCTAGAATTTCCCCACCGCATAACCCTCCATTTTTCTCAGTTCCACGAACCTATCTAATAGTTTCTTAACCTTTTGGACTACAGCCATTTTTAATCTTTCATAATACTGTAAATACTCTGGACTGAGTATGAACCAGCTGCTGGATGGGTTAAAAGCAGTCCTGGAAAATGGGGACATGGAGTTTACGAGTTTGTTCGTAATCCCTGAAAACAGGGACACAGAGTCCAAAGGGTTAAAAGATCCTATGGTACCTGTCTCCACCATCACTGGTGGCAGCAGATTCATGCATCCACATCTCTAACATCCCCCTATGCTTACTCCCAAGCTCCTTAAAACTATGCCCCCTCATGTTAGCCATTTCAGCCCTGGGGAAAAAGCTTCTGGTCATCCACATGATCAATGTTTCTCATCATCTTATACACCTGTATCAGGTCACCCCCTCATCCTCCATCACTCCAAGAAGAAGAGATTTAGAGTGGAGTCATATCCATGTGAGGAGACATAAATATGATACCAATAGACCCTGCTTCATTAAAATTGGCAAAATATGCAAGCAGGTACAAAAAATATTACATAAATATGATACAGTGAAAGGATGGGTCGGGAGGAGAGGGACAGGATCCTCTGATCCACTGACTGAGATGAAATGGAAAGGAGTTACAGAAGGTAGAGGAACCTCTACACTGAGGGAGCTGAGATTGTAAATTCATGCCTCGGGCTTTTGAACATGAGATTGCTGAGGTGGGTAACTGAAAGGATGAGAGGGAAGACACATCATGGCAAGTGAGATTAAAGAACTTGTCTGCAATTGTGCATAAAAGCTAATTATTGGGTTGAGTTGCTATATTTTCATTTCTCCAGACACTCAGCGACTCTGAAGGGACCCTCTTTTGCTTCTCTTGCTCCTATTGTTAGTGTACCAGGCTCATGGCAACACTTTGTTTGCCTTACACGAAACAAAAGTTAAAGTATATCATGTAGGTTATATTTTTTTTAATGTATCATTACGTGACAATAAAAGGATCCTTGAACCTTGTACCTACCCAACATGACTGCATCCACAGCTCCTCCAGCACAGAACTCAATCAGGATCTGTGGGGACAGGGCAGGGGTTAGAAACTCAGGCCAGGGAGCAAGCGTGTGACCAACAGACACACACAATAAAATACTGCAACGTCACAGGGCCTTGGGGAGATCCATTAAGCCTTGTTGCTGCTTTTGGTCACCTCACCTAGAGTGAGAGGGAGTGTGGAGACTGGCCCCAGGGATGGCAGGTAAACTGGGACTGTATCCTCTCCAGTTGAGAAGAGTATGAGATCTCTCTGAAACTAACAGAAATCTTACTGGGCCGGGCAGGGAGAAAGTTTCCCCCAGCTGGGAAGTCTGAAGCTTATTCCACTTCCCACATCATAATGTGAGAGGTGCTGCCTTGAAATGGAAGGTGCCTCTGTAGCTGACCCAATCACAATACCTGTTGTTCTCTCCCTAATGCCAACCTGGAAGTGCACCTCCCTGTGTTTGTCTACTACACTCCCCAATGAATACAATAGCTTCACATTTGCAGGAGTAGCTGCCCAACCAGCTCCACAAAATGCTCTTGATTGTTATGTCATCGTTTTCCCCATCCATGGAGATCGGCGTTAATGATACACCAAGCACAAGCTGATTCAAGAGGAGTTTACAGAATCATAGAGAACAGGAGCAGGAATAGACAATTCAGCCCTTCAACCTGCTCCACCATTCAATGCTACCATGACTGATTACACGACCTCAGCACCCTGTTCCTGCTTTCCCTGTACATGGTTTGATCCCCTCCAGTGCACCATTTGTGGGAGGTGAGAGCAGCTACAAAGATGGATCAGATCCAGAAGACAGCTTCACCACTTCAATGGGAAACTGACCCACTTAATTTGTGGACTTAGAACATATCTAGTAACTGCAAAGAAGTTTATTCCCAGTTGAATCTGCTACAGAAGTGCTGTGCTGAAAGAGCACTGCATTCTCAAAACATCGTCCTTCATCTGATTCAGCCCCAGAAGTGAAAAATCGGTGTTCAAGCCAGCAACACTGTTATATGAGGGAAGGCGGTCTCTTACCCACAACTTGTTTTCATAGTAAAATGAATCGAGCAGCTTGACAATGTGATGGTGATCACAGGATGCCAAGATGTCAATCTCCACAATGTAATCTTCCAGCTCCTCTTCACTCTTGGTTTCAATCACCTTTGCAGCAGCAAGGACTCCTGTCTGTCTGTTCTGTGCCTGTGTAGAGAAGGAATCATGTGTTAGGGGGTGCAGGAAGGTCCGGTGTCATCAACCTGGAAACTAATGCATGAGAACAGTCACACAACAAAGCACAGTGCAGCACAGCACAAAACAATGTGGTGCCAACCTGTCTCACCCTTTCCTCCCTCACAGCACAAAACCTTCCATTTTTATTATGTTCATGTGACTATCCAAGGGCTTAATTTAGAGATTCAGCAGGATATCAGGCGCCAACGGCCCACGAATTCGAACCTGGGCTGCTGGTGCTATGACAGCGTTGCGCTAACTACTAAGGCAACTGTGCCACCCTAAATTTCTCGAGTGTACCAGGCTCCACCACCACTTTTGACAATGCATTCCAGGCACCCACTACTGTCTAAAAAACTTACCACTGACATCTCCCTTAAACTTCCCTCCACTCACCTTAACCCGATGTCTGTATTTGCTATCGTCACCCCAGGAAAACGCTGTTGACTGTCCACCCTATCTTTGCCTCTCATAATCATAAGCCACTTCTCATTCTCCATTGCTTCAAGGAGAGAAGCCCCAGCTTGCTCACTCTTTCATAAAATACATTTTCTAATCCAGACAGCATCCTGGTAAATCCCCTCTGTACCTTCTCTAAAGCTTCCACATCCTTCCTGTAATGAGGTAACCAGACCGAAACATAGTATTTCAAGTGAGGTCTAAGCAGAGTTTTGTAGAGCTGCAGCATTACCTTACAGCTTCTGAACTCAATATCATTCGCCTTCTTAACTACCCTATCAACCTTGAGGCACCTGGACCCCAAGGACTCTTTGTTCCTCCATACTGTTATGAATCCTGCCATTAATCATGTACTCCATCTTCAAGTTCAATCTTCTAAAGTGCCTCACTTCACACTTTTCTGGATTGAACTCCATCTGCCACTTCTTCACCCAGCTTTGCAACCTTTCGATATCCCATTGTAACCTATGACAACCTTCTACCCGATCCACAACACCTCCAACCTTTGTGCCATCTATAAATCTACTGACCCATCCCTCCACTTCTTCATTCAAGTAATTTTTAAAAATGACAAAGAGCAGGGGATCCCAGAACAGATCCTTATAGAACATGACTGACTTTTGGGCAGAATTTGTTCCATCTACTACCATCCTTTGCCTTCTGTGGATAAGCCAATACACATGCCCAGGTTTCCATAGATCTCATGCTTCATGACTCTCTGAATGAGCCTACCATGGGCCATGCGGACAATCCTGAAGACAACTCTGCTTATCCAAATGCTTGAAAATCCTGACCCTAAGAATCCTTTCCTAGTTTGCCCATCACTGATGTAAGACTCACTAGTCTCCAATTCCCAGAATTTTTTTAATTATGTTTGACAAGCAATGGAACATTTGGCATCTTCTAATCCTCTGCAATATTCCTGTAGCCAGGGAGGATGCAAAGCCCCAGCAATCTCTTCCCTTGCCTCCCATTGTAACCTGGGGTATATCACATCTGGTCCAAGTCAGTTATCTATCTAAATGTTTTCAGAAGCTCCAACACTACCTTTTTCTTAGCCTCCACACACTTGCCTGTTCTGCACTGACCACACATTCATCAAGGTTCCTCTCTCTGGTGAACATTTAAGTGAAGTATTCCTTCAGGACCTCTCCTACCTTCTCTACCAACATGCACCCACACCCTCCCCCATATATCCCAACCTGTCCTACCCTCACATGAATCATCCTTCTGTTCTTCATGTTCAAGGAGAATGCTTTAGAGTTTTCCTTATTCTTGCTTGAAAAGATTTTCTCAGGTTCCCTTCTAGCTCTCTTAAGTCTACTTTAAGTGCCTTCCTGGACACCTAATAAATTCATGAGCCCTGCCTGATTGTTGTTTCTTAAACCTTATTTATGTTTCCTTTTCCCTCCTGAATAAATGTTCCTCCTCTCTTGTTCACCTTTACCCTACCATCCTTTTCCTATCTCAGTGGGACAAACCTATCCAGACCAAACGGAATGCTGGAAAGAAAGGGGAAGGGCAGATGTGTCAACTCAAAACATAGGAGCAGGAGTTGGCATTCAGGGGCTTTGAACTTGCTTTGTTATTCAATAAGATCGTGGCTGATCTGGCCGTGGACTTAGCTCCACCTATCTTCAGAACTCTTCATTTCCCCACTAGGCAAAAATTAATCCGAGACATCAGGATCATCAATGATGCATTCATTTGGAGCCTAGTAGGGTTGTAACAAGAAGAGAAAGTTCTTATTCTTGATCACTCCTCTCCCATCTACTTCCTGTAAGGGTTCCATTCCATTTTCTCATTTTCTCCATCTACTCTGCATCGTCTTGAAAGCACCCATTCCAGTGTTTCCCACAAGTCTTCCCTTCTGATCTGTGGTTTCTCCGATCACAGCTGGAAGAGCTTTAACCACATCTATTCCAAAGAAGAAACAGATTCTGGGATTGTACCAATTGTACAATCAAATCTCATCCTCACTGATTATCAACACAGGCACACCCCAAGGATGCGTGCTTTGCCCACTGCTCTACTCATTATACACCCCTGACTGTGTGGCCAGGCACAATTCCAATGCTATCTACAAATTGTTAATTACACCACAGTTGTCAGCAGAATTACAAACTTCAATGAGGAAGTGTACAGGAGGGAGATAGATCAGTTCTTTGAGTGGTATCACACCAACAACTTTGCTCTCAACGTTAGCAAAACCAAGGTGATGATTGTAGACTTCAGGAAGAAGTCCAAGGAACACAACCCAGTCCTCATCAAGGGCTCAGTAGTGGAGAGCTTCAATTTCCTGGGTATCAACATCTCCGAAGATCTGTCCTGGAGCCTCCATGTTGTTGCAATCACGAATAAGGCTCGCCAGCAGCTATACTTCATGTGGTGTTTGGAGATTCGGTATGTCACCAAAGATTCTCAAAAACTTCTATAGGTGTACCGTAGACAGCATTCTGGCTGGTTGCATCACTGTCTGGTATGGAGGCACCAAATCTCAGGACAAGAAAAAAATTCCAGAGGGTTGTTACTCAACTTGCAACAACAGTCACCAGACTTCACCCCATCAAGGACCCCATTAAAAAAAAGCAGCCTCTATCCTCAAGGACCCCCATCACCCAGGCCATGCCCTCTTCACTCTGCTACCATCGAGAAAAAGGTACAGAGCCTAAAGATGAGCATTCAGTGGCACAAGGACAGCTTCTTCCCCGCTACCAACAGATTCTTGAATGATCAATGAACCAAAGATACTGCCTTACTTTTCATGCAATTTATTTTTCTATATTATTGTTGTAAGAGGAAGCAGAGAGTCTTCAGGATGTCTTGGTGTGAGATGGAACTGAGGGGGATTGGACATCCATGGTAAAAACGATGAGCCCAGAATGCTAACTTGGTCAGCATGGACGAGTGGGGCCAAAGGACCTCCCTGCACTGTATGATTGTATAGAAGGACATGGAAACTGTTGAAGCAGTAGAGGACATCTAAACTGGTGCAGATGTGAAAACAGAGATAAGAACAAAATCAATTGGAAGAAACAAGTTTGGTGGGATAAGATCAGGCAGGATGATGGTCTATCAGCATGGGCCTGTTATGTGGATCTTAGGGAAGTGGTTGGGTGACCAGGATGGCAGAGGGGTGTTGGGAGTGTCTCCTGATTTATTTGACTTCTGCAACCTTGTACAACTTGTTTCCTCTCGGTATCGGAGCTCACTGGGTCACATGTGATGTTGCTGGAGTTTTCCTCTCTCCAGAGCACAGCCTGACTTGCTGTGTATGTCTAGAAGTAGGAGTAGGCCACTAACCTTCATTCAATATGTGCATGGTTGGTCTGCCATGGGCTTCAACTCCTCCCATGTGCCAGTTCCCCACAGCCCTCACCCCTGTTCTTTCAAAAGTGTATTGATCTGCACTTTCTGTATATCTTCACTCTCTGTTAGAAAAACTGTCCTTTGTCAGTGTTTTCACACTAACTGCCCTCATTTCATTCCTTTGTTTATGTTCTCTTTCTCTGAATGTCTGAGTGACCTTATCACTCTTGGACATGCCTGCTGTGTCCCTCAACCTCTCCACACCAACCTCAGTGCCAACTACACATCATCTCTCAGATTACACCATCCTCCCTTCAGGCTCTGCGCACAATAGCTCATACTCTCTTTCATTTCCTTTGCCCTCTGCTCTTCTCTCAACTTGCATCTTGCTCAGTGCACTGGCATGGTCCTGATCTCAAGCAAGGCTCTCTCTCTACTTTTTCACATCTCTTGCTGTTCACACCTGCATTCACTTTCAATCTCAATTGTATTTGCATTGATTCTCTATAAGGACTTCTTAAATCAAAGGCCATCTCCAACGTACTTACAGGCTCCTCAAACTTAACTTTGATTCCATTGCCCCAATAGGACCTTCATCATCTTCCATCGACCTCACCTTCACTCCCTCCAATCCATAAGTAAGCAATCTTAAGAGAGAGTCTTTTCCAATTGACACTTTCCCATCAAGATACAGTGTCTCAAGATCTAGGGTAGTAGATTTAGGACAGAGATGAGGAGGAACTGCTTTTCCCAGAGGGTGGTGAATCTGTGGAATTCACTGCCCATTGGAGGCAACCTCAGTAAATATATTTAAGACAAGGTTTGATAAGGTCCTTCAGGTGGCCTGAACACCACCGAGTAAAACCCCAGAATATCCACCCTTGCAGCTCAATACCCACTCATCTGAATGTACCCAAACTGCTCCGAGGCGCCGACTCCAACCCTCCTCAGGGAGGGATAATGAGCAGAGCACCGCGCTCTGCCAACACACCTGAATTGCAGCCATTATACACGGCTTAAGGGCGGGCTGGTGTCTCCATCAGCCCACAACCCAACTCCCCGCTACCTGACAGCAACCACCCACCTCCACCCCGCTACCTGACAGCCCCCCAGGCTCCACTACCTGACAGCCAAGTCTGGGATGGCCGGCGGGGGTTGTGACAGCCTGGCTGGCCACTCCTGCACCTCACTGGGCGCTTCAGTCTTCAGGGCTACTCTCTGCAGCTCAAAACGCGGCATAGCAATGGCAGTCTTCTCTATCCATAATTCCCCCCACGCAGCTGGATCTGTTGTGGAAAACAGAGCAGTTCCACCTGCGTAGGGGATTATGGGAAGGGAAGACAGCCATTGTTATGCCGCATATTTATGAAGAGTGGTGCTGTTGCATCAGTCGCTCCGCCTCATCAGATCCAGAGGGCCTCTAGATATGAATAAGCCCTTTCAGCTGGACCAGGTAACGCTGCAGCATCCTTTCAGGGCTGCCACCTGAAAGGTGAGTTAGCAGTTTTAAATCCACTCCTGTCACCAGTCTCAAGGCGGAGGGTTCACCTGAAAAGGCTTATAGATTTTGTCATAGACTGGTAGGTGGAGATGAACCTATCGTCAGACTCAAAGGGCTGGATGGCTGACTCCAGTTCCTCTTTCCTATGTTCTCACTGATGACATAGTACTCCTTTAAGTTAACCTCCAGACCCTATAAGAATTTATTGTCATAAACTTTCACCTAACATTCTGAATTTCTTACAGCCAAACAGGTAGAGAAGATACACCAAGAGAATAAATTAAATTACTACCATGTGCCATGAAATAGAAAAGAAATTAAATATGAAATAATAGATAAGTAAATAAATATCTCAGAGTCTGATCGACTAGCTATAGAATGGACATCAATAAATTGTAAGGGGATCAGAGGAGATTCACCAGAACTTTGACGGAACTAGAGGGCTTGGGTTTTGGGGGGGGGAGGTTGGATCAGCTGGGTCTTTATTCCCAAGAACAAAGGAAGATGAGGGGTGACCTTGTAGAGGTCTATAAAACCATGAGAGGGATGGATAAAATGAATGTACAAGGACTATATCCCAGCATGGATGATTCTAGAACTTGCGGGCATAGGTTTAAGGTGAGGGACGAGAGATTTAAGTGGGCCCTACTTAGAGGGAGAAATGAGCTGTAGGGGCAGGTATGATAACAACATTCAAAAGACATTTGGATAGATTTATGGATCTGTATTGTTTAGAAGGATATGGACAAAAGTACAGGCAATTGGGACTAGCTAGAATGCATACATGGTCAACATGGACAATTGGGCTGAAAGGCCTATAACTCTTTCACAACACATTCTCAAGGGAAGATTGCTCTGGTCACTCCTCCCAGAAACAACAGAGAATTCCTGTCCACTCACATTGAGAGTCTGGTTTCTTTTGTGCTGTTGAAGACTGTAATGAGCAAGCTAATTTGAACAGATAGTAGAAAGGTGCAGAGGGCTGGACTTGCTGATTGCCACATTGCTATCAGTCTACTGGTCATTGATAAGCTGCAGTACTTTTACTTGCTTCCCCAGGTTTTAACTCAAATTGCTTTCTAATGCAACGTGACAGCTTCCTTTGTGATCCTGGGACTTTCAGTTTGCAACTGCCAGTTTCACTGTCAGTGGCAGCAAGTTTACAGGCCATATCATGCCGGTAAATACTGTTCTGTAGCAACTGTCAACGTTCACACTCCAATTCCGACCAAATTCTGTGGCATGTGCATAACAGGTTCCAGTCAGCAGTACTAGCTGCACACTTCACCGCTCAAGTTGCTGAGACTTCACAGTTTTTACAGTTCCATTCACTTCAACGGACATACCCCTACTGCAAGGGAGAAAAGAAATAATAAGATAAATTACTAATTTTAATCATCTATCCACAGTCCATTCTGGTCCACCCACACGATCCTACACTCCACCTGTCAGATACGCTTACTAAGTTCAACCTCGCAGATCCAAACCAGGCAAGTGGTTCTTGACTTGACAGTGGCTGCATCCAGAGCCACTTCAAATTCAAGAAACACAAAGCAGACTGCAGAGTACATTGGAATCTAGAGCAACAACCAATCTGCTGGACAAAATCAGTAGGTCTAACATTGTGGGAGAAAAAGAATAGTTAATGCATCAGGATGGAACCCTTCATCCTTACCCTTATACTTAATGCCCAACGAATGGAGCAAGTATACTGCACACCCTGATAGCAATGTAATAAATATCCAGGTGTATCCTTGAACTTTGAGAATTGTGGGGCCATGATAGACATTTTTTACCTCATTGCTGAGGACAGGAGTAGCTTTGGAGGACTAAAGAATGGTCAATGCAGTCCTGATATTTACAAAGGTCTGTAAAGACAATTCAGATAACCACAGACCTGTCAGTCTGATGTAAGAAGGAGGGAAACTGCTGAGAGGATTCTGAGAGGTTCGATCAACATTTGGTCGGCCAGGAAGAAATTAAGGAGAACCAGCAATTAAGGATTTGTGTTGAGAATGTTTGTCTCACAAACTTGATAGAATTTTTTTTTGGAATATTTTGATTTTATCAACAAACAATACAGTACCAAAATTACCATCACAAATAAATAAATTAAATGTGAATTAATCATTGATAAGTTTCCAAATAATCCCTATCCGCCCCTCCTCAAAACAAAACCCTAAATAAGAAAAAAAGAAGAAAGAAGAACAGAAAAAAGGAAAGAAGGACAGAAGAAGAAAAAGGAAAATAAATGAGAAAAGCTGTTAAAGTCTGGTATCCAATTCAACAAAAATGGGCTCAATTATTTTTTTCTAAATCTCAATAAAAGGAAGAAAAATAAATATCTTATTTATTAAGTATTCAACCCTAAACTTTGTAGATAAGGTTTCCATACCTGCAAAAACATGCTGTACTTATTCCTTAAATTGTAAGTAATTTTCTCCAGGGGAACACACCTAAGCATTTCAGTATTCCAACAGGCTATTTCCAAGAGGGTTAGGGTTAGTGAGAGATTTAATCTCCAGCACCAAAATGTCCGTCACCAAAACTTGCGCGACAAAATATCCAGTTCCAAACTGCGGGTGCCAAAATGTCCGATTCTGAACTATAAGGTGATGGCAGTGGGATTTAGAAGGGACGTGAGGGGATAGTTCTTTCATCAAGCTAGCAAGCTGCTAGATAGACCAAATGGTAGAGACAGGTACGCTAGCTTGTTTTAAGAATCATTTGGATAATTCCATGGATGGGAGGGCATTAGAGGGGTGTGGGCTTAATGTGGCCTACAGCAGGAGGGCATGTTGTTGGGCATGGATAAGTGGCCTGTCAACCCATTTCCACGACATTGGAAACCTGATGGGTAACTGAATGGCAACAGGGTGGAAGCTTCAAGGAACAAGTGAAACAGAATTTATTCTGAAAAAACTGCTTTCTAATTTCATTCACAATGAGGTGGCTCTAATGTTGTGTTTTACTGCTATTGATTCCACGGCAGAAGAAACCGTTTCTGTATCTACTCTTCCAAACGACCAACAGTTAAATCACAGCATGACCTCCTCTGTTCATGTGACAAGAAGTCATACTCACACAACCTGCAGGATAATTCCACCCTTCCGCAAGACTAACTGGAAAGCTTTCCTTTTATCATGCAAATCACATCCTCAAAAGATTCAACATTAGTCAAGCATGATCTATACTTCACAAATTCATGCAACTCTTTCAGGAATGGGATCTGGATGGAGGCAAAGTCACTTTATTTGTTTAAATCCATGTTACAAAACAAAACACAGCTGGGTTTTTCTCTTAATATTGGTGATTGGTCTCTAGTTGGATGCAGTGCTTAAGTAACTTAAACAATAGAGTTACACATAACCTCATTTGTAAGTAACCAATACGGAATACTAATAGCCCTCATCTTCCTGGGCTAAAATAATAAAAGAAAATCACGCAAGATACTCAGCAGGCCAAACAGCATCTGCAGAAGAAGAAACTAACACCTCAGGTTAATCTGAACAATTTAATCAACCCGGAACATCAACTTTCTTGCTCTCTCTTCATGGATATTGCCTGACCAACCAAGTATCTCCAGCACTTTCTGTTCTTATTTCAGGTTTCCAGCATCTGCATTTTTTCTGAACAAACGGGATGCTTTCCACATCACCACAGAGGTACTGATTAACATCTGGGCAGAAGGAGTGTGAGAGCATTCTGGCTGGATGCAACAGTGTCTGGTACTGAGGTGCCAATGTTCAGGTTAAGAGAAACCTCCAGAGGGTTGTTAACTCAGCCAGGGCCATCACCGGCATCTACATGAGGCGGTGTCTCTATCCTCAAAGACCCCCACCACCCATGCCATGCCCTCTTCATTCTGCTACCACTGAGAAAAAGGTACAGGAGCCTAAAGACAAGCACTCAGCAGCTCAAGGACAGCTTCTTCCCCTCTGCCATCAGATTCCTGAATGATCAATTTACCAAAGACACTGCCTTAGTTTTAATGCACTTTTTTTGTAAGATGGTTTAAAATATGAACGTTTGCACTAATGATGCTACCACAAAACATGGAATTTTGCGACTTGTTCATGACAATAAATTCTGATTCTGAAGATAAGCACTTGGTGAGTGGCACAAGGACACTTTCTCCCCCCTGCCATCAGATTCGTAAACGAAGAATGAACCACAGGCACTGCCTGACTTTGACTTTTTCTTGCACTATTTTATTTATTTTGTAAGGTGGTTTATAGAAACGTTTGCACTGTGATTATGCCGCAAAACAACAAATCTCATGACATTTTTTTTTTTTTTTTTTTTAATTTTTTTATTTTTCACACCATAAATCACAATAGCCATGATATACACTTTTTCTTTTCCACACATTTACAGTGACTTTTTCTCCCTCCTCCCAAGCCACCCCCCCATCCCCCCCCCTCTCATCCATTTTAGTTATACAATCTAGGTTGCATTAATTCAGTTAGACAATGTTGTCATTCAACAAAAATACACCAGAAATTCTACTGAGTCCATTCTTTTCTTCTCTTCTCCTTCCATCAACTTAGGTAATGTTTGTTCCCGGTAGGTTTTCGCTATTGTATTTAATGTAAGGCTCCCATACTTGTTCGAATATTTCAATATTATTTCTTAAACTATATGTTATTTTTTCTAATGGAATACATTTATTCATTTCTATATACCATTGTTGTATTTTCAAATTATCTTCCAATTTCCAGGTTGACATAATACATTTTTTTGCTACAGCTAGGGCTATCTTAACAAATCTTTTTTGTGCATCCTCCAAGTCAATTCCAAATTCTTTATTTTTTATGTTACTTAGGAGAAAGATCTCTGGATTCTTTGGTATATTGTTTTCTGTTATTTTATTTAATATCTGATTGAGATCATCCCAAAATTTTTCTACTCTCTCACATGTCCAGATTGCATGAATTGTTGTTCCCCTTTCTTTTTTACATCGAAAACATCTATCAGATACTGTTGGGTCCCATTTATTTAACTTTTGCGGTGTAATGTATAGTCTGTGTAACCAATTATATTGTATCATACGCAGCCTCGTATTTATTGTATTTCTCATCGTTCCAGAGCATAACTTCTCCCATGTTTCCTTTTTTATCTTTATATTTAAATCTTGTTCCCATTTTTGTTTAGTTTTACCATTTGTTTCCTCATTTTCCTTTTCTTGCAGTTTAATATACATATTTTTTATAAATCTTTTGATTAACATTGTATCTGTAATCACATATTCAAGGTTACTTCCCTCTGGTAAACTCAAGTTGCTTCCTAATTTATCTTTCAAGTAGGATCTCAGTTGGTAATATGCCAGCGCTGTATCTCCCGTTATATTGTACTTATCTCTCATTTGTTCAAAGGATAAGAATCTACTTCCTGAAAAACAATTTTCTATTCTTTTAATCCCTTTTTTTTCCCATTTTCTAAAGGCAAGGTTGTCTATTGTAAAAGGGAGTAGCTTATTTTGCGTCAATATTAGTTTTGGTATTTGGTAATTTATTTTATTTCTTTCTACATGAATCTTCTTCCATATATTGAGGAGATGGTGTAATACTGGAGAAGTTCTATGTTGTACCAATTTTTCGTCCCATTTATATAATATGTGTTCAGGTATCTTTTCCCCTATTTTATCTAATTCTAGTCTCGTCCAGTCTGGTTTTTCCCTTGTTTGATAAAAATCTGATAGGTACCTTAATTGTGCGGCTCTATAATAATTTTTGAAGTTTGGCAATTGTAAGCCTCCTTGTTTATACCATTCTGTTAATTTGTCTAGTGCTATCCTCGGTTTCCCCCCTCTCCATAAAAATCTCCTTATTATTTTCTTTAACTCTTTGAAGAATTTTTCTGTCAGTTGTATTGGCAATGCCTGAAATAAGTATAGTATCCTTGGAAAAATGTTCATTTTAATACAGTTTATCCTTCCTATCAGTGTTAGTGGTAGCTCTTTCCAATGCTCTAAATCGTCCTGTAATTTTTTCATTAGTGGATTGTAATTGAGTTTATATAATTGGCCTAGATTTTTGTTTATTTGCACACCTAGGTATCTTATTGCCTGCGTTTGCCATCTGAATGGGGATTCCTCCTTAAATTTTGAGAAATCCGCGTTATTCATAGGCATTGCTTCACTTTTATTTACGTTTATCTTGTATCCCGACACTTCTCCATATTCCTTCAATTTCTTATATAGTTCTTTTATTGATAGTTCTGGTTCTGTTAAGTACACTATCACATCATCCGCAAACAGACTGATTTTATATTCCCTGTCTTTTATTTTTATTCCTTTTATATTATTATCTCTTCTTATCGATTCTGCTAGTGGTTCTATAGCTAGCGCAAACAATAATGGTGATAGTGGGCATCCCTGCCGCGTTGACCTGCTTAAGTTAAATTGCTTTGATACATGTCCATTTACTGTCACTTTCGCTAACGGTCCCTTATATAATGCTTTAATCCAATTAATATACTTCTCCGGTAAACTGAATTTTTGCAATACTTTGAACAAGTAATTCCATTCTACTCTGTCGAAGGCCTTCTCTGCGTCTAAAGCAACTGCTACTGCCGGTGCTTTATTTCCTTCTACTGCATGAATTAAGTTAATAAATTTACAAATATTGTCTGTTGTGCGTCTTTTTTTGATAAATCCAGTTTGGTCTAAATTTACCATTTTCGGTACCTGTTCTGCTAATCTGTTCGCTAATAGTTTAGCTATTATCTTATAATCTGTGTTTAGCAAAGATATTGGTCTATATGACGCTGGTGAGAGTGGATCTTTCCCTTGTTTTAGTATCACTGTAATTATTGCTGTTTTACATGAATCTGGTAAGTTTTGTGTCTCATCAATCTGGTTGATTACCTCCAGGAGGGGCGGTATTATTAGGTCTTTAAATGTTTTGTAGAATTCTATTGGGAGTCCATCCTCTCCTGGTGTCTTATTATTTGGTAAATTTTTTATTATCTCTTGTATTTCTACTGTTCCAAATGGTTCTGTTAATTTATTTTGTTCCTCTATTTGTAGTTTTGGTAGTTCAATTTTAGTCAAAAATTCATCTATTTTCCCTTCTTTCCCTTCGTTTTCGGTTCGGTATAATTGTTCATAGAATTCTCTGAAGTTTTCCTTAATTTCTTTTGGATTATATGTAATTTGTTTGTCTTTTTTCCTTGTTGCCAATACCATTTTCTTAGTTTGCTCTGTCTTAAGCTGCCATGCTAGGATTTTGTGTGTTTTTTCCCCTAGTTCATAATATTTCTGTTTTGTCTTCATTATATTCTTCTCCACCTTATATGTTTGTAATGTTTCATATTTTATTTTTTTATCCGCCAATTCTCTTCTTTTGGTTGTATCTTCCTTTATTGCTAATTTTTTTTCTATGTTTATTATTTCCCTTTCCAACTGCTCTGTTTCCTGATTATAGTCCTTCTTCATCTTGGTTGCATAACTTATTATTTGCCCTCTAATGAATGCTTTCATTGCGTACAATAGTATAAACTTATCTTCCACTGATTCCGTATTTACTTCAAAGTACATTTTTAATTGTTTTTCAATAAATTCTCTAAAATCCTGTCTTTTAAGTAGCATGGGGTTTAATCTCCATCTATACATTCTTGGAGGGATGTCTTCTAGCTCTATTGCCAATAACAGGGGTGAGTGGTCCGATAATAGTCTAGCTTTATATTCCGTTTTCCTAACTCTCCCTTGTATGTGGGCTGATAACAGGAATAGGTCTATCCTTGAGTATGTTTTATGTCTAGTCGAGTAGTATGAGTATTCCTTTTCTTTTGGGTTTTGTTTCCTCCATATGTCCACAAGTTTCATTTCTTGCATTGATTTAATTATAAATTTGGTTACTTTGTTCTTCCTGTTAATTTTTTTCCCCGTTTTATCCATATTTGGATCCAAATTCAGATTGAAATCCCCTCCTATTAGTATGTTCCCTTGCGTATTAGCTACCTTCAAAAAGATATCTTGCATAAACTTTTGATCTTCTTCGTTAGGTGAATATATATTAAGTAGATTCCAAAGCTCTGAATATATCTGACATTTTATCATAACATATCTCCCTGCTGGATCTATTATTTCCTCTTCTATTTTAAATGGCACATTTTTGCTAATTAATATAGCCACTCCTCTTGCTTTTGAATTATACGATGCTGCTGTTACATGTCCTACCCAATCTCTCTTTAATTTCTTGTGCTCCAATTCAGTTAAATGTGTTTCTTGGACAAATGTTATATCTATTTTTTCCTTTTTCAGTAAATTTAGTAGTTTCTTCCTTTTAATTTGGTTATGTATTCCATTAATATTTAGAGTCATATAGTTCAGCGTAGCCATTTTATATTTTGTTTATCTTCTCTTTCCGTTTTTCCATCATTACCTTTCCTCCTTTTCCATTTCTGTTTTCTTATTTTCAACTCTTTACCAGACAACATTCCTACAACATCCAACATTTT
Organism: Narcine bancroftii; assembly: GCF_036971445.1. NCBI lineage: Eukaryota > Metazoa > Chordata > Chondrichthyes > Torpediniformes > Narcinidae > Narcine > Narcine bancroftii. The sequence continues at coordinate 29,416,848 of NC_091478.1, read as the reverse complement.
CCTTATTCTCCTATTTCTATCTTCTTTATCCCCAATCTCCCCTTCCCCTCCTGAGTTGCCCTTTATCCCTTGTCGGACAACCACATCTCCCCTCTCCATTTGGATTTGCGAATCCACTCGCAAGCGTCAACTGATTTTGCAGTGACCGCTCTTTTCCCCCCACCCAGCCCCCCCCAGAAAAGATTTTGTTTTTTATATGTAACAAAGGTCACTCTTTTAGTTCCCTCCTTATTCTCTCTATTCCATTACCTTCCCTTATTAATTCTTGTCTATACTTTCTATGTTTTCCTCTAATTACAGATACTTTCACATATGCCCATTGTCTCTATTCACTCTTATACCTCTTTACCCGCATACATATCAATCGTGGTCATTTTTACCCTCCTTACCCGTCTTCATCCCTCAGTCTATTTTTGTCTTTACCCACATACATATCAATCGTGATAATTTTTGCTCTCATTACCCGTCTTCATCCCTCAGTCTATTTTTGTAATTGTTCTGCAAATTTTCGTGCTTCTTCTGGATCCGAGAATAGTCTGTTTTGTTGTCCTGGAATAAATATTTTCAATACCGCAGGATGCTTCAGTGTAAATTTATATCCTTTCTTCCATAAAATCGCTTTTGCTGCATTGAACTCTTTTCTCTTCTTTAGGAGTTCAAAGCTTATATCTGGATAAATGAAGATTTTTTGCCCTTTATACTCCAGTGGTTTGTTGCCCTCTCTTACTTTTTCCATTGTCTTCTCCAGTACCTTTTCTCTTGTAGTATATCTTAGGAATTTTACTACAATAGATCTTGGTTTTTGTTGTGGTTGTGGTTTAGGGGCCAATGCTCTATGTGCCCTTTCTATTTCCATTTCTTGCTGTAGTTCTGGACATCCTAGGGCCTTAGGGATCCATTCTTTTATAAACTCCCTCATATTCTTGCCTTCTACATCTTCCTTAAGGCCCACTATCTTTATGTTATTTCTTCTGTTATAATTTTCCATTATATCTATTTTTTGGGCTAGTAATTCTTGTGTCTCTTTAGTTTTTTTATTAGACTCCTCCAATTTCTTTTTTAAGTCTTCTACCTCCATTTCTGCTGCTATTGCCCGTTCTTCCATCTTGTCCATTTTTTTCCCCATTTCTGTTAAGGTCATATCCATTTTATTTATTTTCTTTTCTGTGTTGTTTATTCTTCTTCTTAAATCATTGAATTCCTGTGTTTGCCATTCTTTAAATGACTCCATGTATCCTCTAACAAGAGCAAGTACCTCCTTTACCTTGCCTATCTTTTCTTCTTCTATTTCCCTGTACTCTTCCTCTTCCTCTTCTTCTTCCTCTAGGTTGACCATCTGTTGTTTCTTTGCTGCCCTTTCCTCCTCTTCTTTCTTGTTTCTATTGTCTTCTGTGGTCTCTTCTTGCTGCAGGTGTTCTGCAGCTGTCGTTGCCGGCTGTGGAGATCGACTCCCCAGCTGGTCCCCCCTCCCGTCGGTGTGTTTTTTTGTATGCGCATCGCGCATGCGCGACTCCTCGCGCATGCGCGGTTGCGCACTTTTACTCGGCTCTGTGAGCCATTGTTGTAGTTCTCTTTCTACCGACCTGAGGTAGTGGGGTCTTCTCTCCACAGCGGGCCTCTTCGGACAGGTAAGGCCTTCACCTTTTTCCTCCGTTGTCTTCTCTTCCTCTCTTCTTTCCGTTGATTTTGATTTTTCTCCTTTTGTCTCCATCTTCTTTCCACCTTTATACTCACTTTTCTTTAACTTGTATTTCTGTGCCTTTGTATTTTCTCTTGTTTTTCCCGACTTTTCTGGAGAGGGCTGGAGTTCACCGTCCGGCCTCTACTCCATCACGTGACTCCTCCCAAATCTCATGACATGTTCATGTCAATAAATTCTGATTCTGATCAGCAGTTTTTCACTGATTCCTTCATAAAAGGTGAGCATTATTGATTAAGCCAGTATTTATTGCCCTGGAATTGGATGGCTTGCTGGGCCATTTGAAAGGCAGTTCAGAGTTGATGGCCCAGAGTACAGAGTGGTTCAGGGTGACTGATGAATTTCCAGCTTCATTTAGTTAAAAATATTTTTACAATCCTCATAGTTAGATTTGAAATCATATTTCTAGATCAAAATTCCAGTAATCATGATTCCCCCTTCCTGTATACCATCAAACCATAGAAACAGGCCCCTCCAGCCCTTTTAGACTGTGCTGAACCATTTTTCTGTCTAGATCCACTGGCCTGCACCCAGTCCATAGCCCTCCATACCTCTCCCATCCATGTACCTGCCCAAATTCTTAAATGTTAAAATTGAGCCCGCATTTACCACCTCAGCTGGCAGCTCATTCCACAATACCACTACACTCCATGTGAAGTTCCAGATCACGTTTCCCCTTAACTTTTCCCCTTTCACCCTTAACTCATGTCCTGTTTGTATCTCACCAATCCTCAGTGGAACATTTACTGTCTATCACCCTCATAATTTTAAATACCTCTACCTAATCTACCCTTCATTCTTCTACACTCCAGAGAATAAAGTCCTAAACTGTTTAACCTTTCCCTGTAACATAAACTGAATGTACATTTCACAGATTATGCTACAATTTGCATCAGAATTTACCGGACTCCCAGTGATGTACACATCCCTTACAGCATACCACACAAGTACACAATGATAATCTCAACAGTAAGTAGCTGGTTCCTACTGTACACAATCCCAGGTTGAATAGGGAAAGCATTCATAATGATAGCTGCAACTTGCAAAAGTAAAAGATTGGAGTAAAGAGAGAGCACGCACAGGGCCTCTGTCCTCTCTTCTGCCTTTTTCTGGAAGAAACACTGACATATAGGATTTGCATTTTGAAAAGGCAGAGAAGATATCTTACCAAGAGAAAATTAGATACAACATTAAAGAGACATGGGGCCATTTATGGACTACTATCATAATTTGAATACATAAGCAGGGGTGCTCTAAGGGTTTCCTGTCCAATGTCCAGGAGCTGAGACTCAATTCTTTACATATAATTCACTGGTAACAGTGTTTAGTTAGAGGGATAGGATTAGAATGTGTGTGGTGGGGGGTTCCTTCTTTTTCAGTTTTCCTTTATAATTAGACAACCAACAATGAAAATGTCATAATATTACAATATGAGGTGAAGTTTCATGAGGGAATTTCCATATTATTTGAGCATTGTGTACAAGACAATTATAATCACTTATAATACAATACAGAATATGAATCATGTTATGTCACTAATATGTCGACAATATTTAACATGTAATATTTCTCTCTATCAAAATCAATAAAAATATTTTAAAAAGAAAGAAAAGCCATCGCCCAAAAACATTACCCTGTGACCTGTCTGACAGGATGACATCATAGGTTGTCAGGAACTTTCCAGAATTCAAACTTATTTTTAGTCATAAAACCACGGTACAGGAAAAGAAAACTCATTAGCTTACATAATATATTCAATGGTGTCTGCAACCAAGGCAGTATAGAAACAAATCATTCAGGAAGAAAGGGAGGAGTCCCTAATACAGGCTGTGTTTGTGTGATCTCAGCTAGAATCAAACATGCCAGGAGGCACTCTGAGATATTCTGTGATGGCTGAGAGGTTGGGAAGGGTTAGATTTACGTGGAAGTAAAACATGAAAGTCTGCAGACATCATGGTTGAAGTAAAAACACAATGCTGGAGAAACTCAGTAGGTCAAAGTGTACTTTATATAGCAAATATGTATAACCAATGTTTCTAGCTTGACCCCCCCTTCATCAAGGTATGGCATTCACAAGGAGTAGGTTTAGATGGGTTGGCACAACATTGTGGGCCATAGTGCTGGACCATTCTATGTTTAAAGCTGTGGTATCAATAAAATGATGGTGAAAAGTTCTTTCTGACCGAGTCTGTACCTTACCTCATACTACCCTGAAAGCCCAACTCCATTTTGTACCTTGCACTAGCTCTTGGATATTGTTTGCGGTCCAGTTACTTCTGACATCACAAAGAGACAAACAGGTTTTGCCATGAATCAAACATTTTAGATTCAGTTTCCATTCCATTGTGTACAGTCCTGACAACTCTGAGACTGCAACGTGACAATTACTGATTCAGCTTGTGTCGAAATCATTTCTCCAATGAGTTGTACTGATACTAGAGGAGTTAACACACTTTGCAAAGGTTTCTTCTGTGATGCAGCGCTTCAGAGACCCATGGTCAATCTTCACCTCCAGTATTAGCTGCAGAGTTTAACATTTTGGGTACCATCCCACATCCCAATGACATGCAGATTTCAGATTAATTGATCATGGTTAGTTGCTGAATGGAGTGGTAGAATCTGCAGGCAGTTGGTGAGAATGTGGGGAGAATAAAAATGGGATTAATGTTGGATTAGTGCAAACAGACAGATGATGCACAAACTTTGGTCTCTGTCCCGCAGTCCCAGCAGAAATAGTTTCAGTCTATCAGCTCTTGAAATTAATCAATAAAATTGCTCTTTACTTTTTAAAGTTGACAGAATACAATCCTACATTTTTCTGACCCTCATAACTTAAACCCTTGAGTTCAAGTATTGTTCTATTAACTCAATCTTGCACTTACACTTAGGGCATCCTTCCTGATACCTGGAACTGCTCACACAGTTAGTCAAAGTGTGGTTAAACCAATGATCTACACTAGCAACCACTCCTTGTCCACCCCTCTGGAAACCCACCAGAACTTGTTCACTCACTGCAGTCATCAATTCAGTTTTCATGATTAATACACAAAAGTGCTGGAGTAACTCAGCAGGTCATGCAGTGTTCATAGGAAGCAAAGATATATCCAACATTTCAGGGCTGAGACCTTTGCCAAGATATGAGCAAAAAACAAGCAGGCACCCTCCTCCCTCACTACTATTCAGGGCCCCAAATAGTTCTTCTAAGTGAAACAACACTTCACTTGTGAATCTGCAGGGGTTATTTACTGTGTTACTGCTGTGGCCTCTTCTACATGGGAGAAACTGGATGCAGACTGGGAAATTGTTTTATTGTACATCTTTGCTCTGTCTGCTGCAGTAGCGGGGACCTCCCAATGGCCACCCATTTGAATTCTGAACCCAATTCCCACACTAACATGTCCATCTATGGCCTCAAGCACTGCTAAATTGAGGACATCCACAAATTGGAGGAACAACACCTAATATTCTGTTTGGGCATTCTCCTTCTGGATGGCATTAACATTGACCTCCAGTTTCCATTAGACCCCTCCCCTGTCGGACTCTCTCATTCCCTTTTCCTCTGCCTCCTTTCCTCCAGCTCCTCACCCCTTCCCTCTTCAGAGAGCCATCCCCTCTCCCTACCAATTTTCAACCTTTTTCCCTTCTGCCCACCTACCCTCCTTCCCAAATTTTTTATTTTGATGCCTGTCTGCTTTTCCCGCATACAGGCCTGAAACATTGGTTATATAGTTTTATTTTCTTACAATGGATGTGTTGTTTCACTTAAAAGAACTATTTGAGGCCCTGAATAATAGTGAGGGAGCAAGCACCTGCTTGCTTTTAGCTCATACCTTGGCAAAGGTCTCAGGCCTAAAACGTTTGTTATATCTTTGCTTCCTATGGACACTGTGTGCCCTGTTGAGTTACTTAGCACTTCTGTGCATTAAATTACAATCACAGCTCCGCAGACTTTCTTGTTTAACTCCGTTATCATGATTTCAAGATTCAATCTTAACATTCAAACAGGATGAAACAAAAGTACTTTTGGACCACTGGGAGGATGAAGAAATAGAACCGGTTGGGGCTCACAGACCCAGTGAAGCTTTAATGGTCTGAAGAGTCACTTTCCTCTCTGTAATCATTCAATGACCCGATGAATCTGTAGTGTTAACTAGCAGAGCAGCATTCATCACCATCCACAGAAAGACTGATGATTCAAAATGCAAGCCCTAATATTGCAATAAGATTCACAGCTACTTGGAACAGAATCGTGGAGTTCACTGAAGAAATAATCTTCCAAACGCACAAGGTTGAAAATTTTACTGTCTTGTCATTGTGAAACAAAGTGAAGTAAGGCAGAGCCAGGACACACTAAATGTGGAAGGCAAACAGAACAAGCAGTCAAGGTTGAATGATTACAGAGCACTCAGTTTACGTTTTAAAAGCTCACCAATTGAAAATGAGATGGAGAGTGCAGTTCCAGGTTAGAGAGCCTAGGAAAAAACAAGTGGGTTATGGGAATGAGCTTTTGAACCCGAGATCATAGAATACTTCATCTCACTTTGGTCATAGAACAAAGGCTGATAACTGATAGATGGCCAATTCTAGAGACCATTGTTTAGGGCAGGAAGGGTCCTGCTGGGACTGAGGTCTGGATACCAAGAACTGCAACAAAGAACACAGTGGAAAATTTATTGAAATTTCTTCAGTTACACTGAAGCCAATTCTCAGAAAGGGAAGCTTTTCACCTCATACTAGTACAGAGCTATCATTGCATAGACATTGCGCCCAGCACTTAGCAGACTATATGGCAGGATTGTCCTTTTGGTCACTCCTCATTTTCAATCTTGAAGGTCTAACCTCGTTGGGCACTAATTCAAGTCCATCCAACTCCATGAAAAACAAGAGGGCATGGGTTTAATGTGATAGGATGGAATTTTAAAGGACATTTGAGGGCATAGTGGTTAGCGCGATGCAATTACAGTGCTAGCGACCCAGGTTCAAATCCAGCACTGTCTACAAGGAGTTTGTATTTTTCCCCGGGTGCTCCAGTCACCTCCCACATTCCAAAATGTATGGGGATTGTAGGTTAATTTGGTGTATTTGGGCATCACCAGTTTAAATGGCCGGAATCAGCTTCTACCATGCTGTAAATAAAAATAAGCCTCATTTAAAAACAGCGATTGATATCTGGAATTCACTGTCAGATGTTGTTGGAACAAGATACAGTCACGACATTTAACAGGCACTCAGACAGACATGAATAGTAAGGCATGGAAAGACACGGCCCTAACGTGGTCAAATAGGATCAGGGCAGATGGACAAGGGCAGATGGTGGGCAAAGTACCATGCTGTACTATGCTATAACGACGCAGATGAAGTTTGCTTGCTGCTTGAGTTTGCTGCAATGGCGCACAGCTGTTTAGTGAGTGTGACGTGAGCACAACACATTGGGAATCCAACATCATTCATGGAAACACAAGCCCCAGTCAGCCTGCAGTTAACAGCATAAGACATTTGGGCGTGCCTTCAATTCCCAGAATCTAAACCAAGATATCTTTAGTTCATGCATCCAATCATGTAAAATGAGCACTCTTGGTTTCTCGCCCCCCACCCACTCCATTCATCAACTAAACAAAGCCAGCTTTGGGAAATCCACTCACTGTCCCATTTTACATATATGGCAGCAAGAGTAGGCCACTCAGCCCTTCCAGTCAGCTGTACTGTTTAAAGTTCCAACTGCTATGCTGGTAACTAACATTGCATTCCCATTTGTCCATGGTAACCTTTCCACCTCTTGGTTGTCATTCATTCCACACCCACCTGTAAAAACCTCAGGATTTTGTGTCTCCCTCTTTGAAACTCGAGCAGATACAAGCTTTGTCTTTCAAACTTTTCTCATAAGACAGTGCACTCATCCCACATATTGATGAAATGAAGTTCTTGGCATGCATTAATTTTCCTCCTCAGATAAGATGACCAATGCCGTACACTGCACGTGATCTCTCTGACAGATGTAACTGAAGCATAACCTCAATACCTTTGAAACAATCTGCTAGCTTTCCCATTTCCTTGCTGTACCTGCATGTTAACCTTTTATGACACTCAGACCCCACTGAATCTCTGAGTTCTGCAATCCTCCAAGATATTTTATTGTCCTATAATAAAGCAGAAAATATGATATTAGGCAGACAAAGATTCACTATCAACAGAAATTACCCAACGGTCTTACAATCAGAGAAAGAAAAGCAAAAGAAACTCCCTCTAAAGTCACCGAGGGTCCATGGATTTGCTTCCACCATTCCTGCAGCCACACAGCCTTCAGTCCAACCACAGCTCCAGATGCAAACCTCTGACAGGATCAGGAAGTCTTCAGCAACCTCGGCACATTCTTGTGTCCAGGTTCCAATGTCCAGTAACCCTTCAGCCAGTCTCCAGCAGTCCACAGCCTAGTGCGAGTCCTTTGACCACAGTCACCAGCAGCCTGCAATCTGCTTGGGTTCCTCCCTCAAGTTGCCAACAGTCTGCTGCCTGTGTGTTCTTCAGCCTCAGAGCCCCTCACTGGTCCTCCACTGTGGTCACCGCCCCATGGGTCATCTCCTCTGCATCTCCCTCTCAAACAGGAGTGATCTCACCATTTTTATGGGGCCATGCGCCAGTTCTCTGTTTCATCGTCATGGCCCCAGACCCTGTGGTTGCATCGTCATGGCCCCAGACCCTGTGGTTGCATTGCAGGATTTTGAAATAAATCACCATTGGGTCCTTTAACAGGCCATTTAAAGCCTGTATGGAGCCAAAAGCAGTCAGACTGGGTGGTTGGACCCCATGGGGGAAAATGCTGTTGATCTGCACCAGCTACAGTATTGCCTTTACAGCAACACCGCCAATTTTTCACCAATTGGATAATTGGCTTTTAAAATTCTTTCTGTCAAAAATATACAATTCCATATTCTGAAATTTTAACTATTTGCCTTTCTTTGCCCACTTAGTGAACCAATCTATACCCCTTTGTGACCTCTCAGTGTATCTCCACAACTTGTTTTCCTGCCCATGAATGTCTCTTCTTATTTCCATGCTGAATAACAGGATTCTTTGGATCAAGATTTCTGGCACTACCATCTGTCACTTACTCAGCAAGGGGAGTGAACCTCTGTGTCACATTCCCATTCTCATTTTGTATTTTGAATCCTCCAGTAAAAACCCTCCTTCATTGGTGACTTTTGGACTCAAGTATGATCCATTCACACCACAGCCCAGCTTGTACTCAATTGTCACACTACTTGGAGAAAAAAAAAGACAAAGAGTAGAGGACAGAGATCTTGCACTCTCAGGTCCACAGAATCCTGAAAGCAGAACACCAGTTCAGTAAGCAACTGAGATATGATGGGATATATACCTCTTTTGGCTCATGTACATGAGCACAGAGTTCATGAAATAACTGCATAAAGCACTAAAGTACTGTGTAAAACTCTGCTCACCACATTACACGAAAGATGTATTTGGGAAGAGAGTATCTTCTAAGATGGAACCTTAGTTGCATCCGTCAAGGTTGCCCCACAATTTGATAGGATAGTTAAGAAGCCCTAGGGCAGGGGTTCCCAACCTGGGGTATATATACCCCCAGTGGTACATTTGCACTTTTCAGGGGGTACACTGGGTCTGAGAGAATAACCACTACTGTACAATACATGGTGTTGTAATCTGCAGTCAGATTGCACAAAGAAGTATTTTTTTTAATCCTTAATTTTTAGGGGTACACGGGAACCTATAAAAATGCCCAAGGGGTACAGAGGAACAAAAAGGTTGGGAACCCCTGCCCTAGGGGATGCTGAGCTTCATTAATAGGGGGATTGAGTTCAAGAGTAGGGAGGTTATGTTGCCACAAATTTCTGGTGAGACCACACTTAACAGTATTGCGTTCAGTTCTGGTCACCTCATTACAGGATTTGGAAGCTTTGGAGCGAGTGCAGAGAAGATTTACCAGGATGTTACTTGGATTGAAAAAAGTCTTATGAGGCAAGGTTAACAGAGCTGGGACTTTTTTCTTTGGAGCATAGAAGAATGAGAGAAGACTTAAGAAGGTCTACAAGATTATGAGAGGCATAGATAGGGTGGACAGCCAACACCTGTTTCCCAGAGCAGGAATAGCAAACACCAGAGGCATGAGTATAAAGTGAAGGAAGGGAAGTTTAGGGGAGACATCAGGGGCAAGTTTTTAAAAAAAAATTAATAGAGAGATGCCAATGGAGGATGAAACACTGGGGGCATTTAAGAGACTCCTAGATAGGCACATGGATGGAAGTAAAATAGAAGGTTACAGGGTAGAGAGAGTTTAGTACTTTTTTCCAAAAAAAAAGGAATATGTGGGTCAGCACAACATGAAGGGTTTATGGGCCTGTACTGTGCTGTAGTTTTCTATATTCTTGGCTGTGCTATTCAGAATTGGCTTGCCTCCAGAAAGGTTAACCTCCAGGATGAGTCAGAAGTGAAGAAATCAAATGCAATGTTGGCATTCATATTTGGAGGAATAGGATACAAGAGCAGGGATGTGATGTGGAGACTTTATAAAGCACTGGTGGGGCCTCACTTGGAGTATAAGGTACAGTTTTGGGCTGCTTATTTAAGGAAGGATTGCATTGGAGAGGGTGCAGTGAAGATTCACAAGAATGATTCCCGGAATGAAGGGATTAGCATATGAGGAATATTTGAAGGCTCTTGGACCATACTTCCTGGAGTTAAGAAGAATGAGGGAGGACTACATTGAAGCATTTTGAATGTTAAAAAGCTTGGACAAAGTATAAGTGGCAAAGTTGTTTGCCATGGTAGGGGAGTCAAGAACAAGAGGATGCAACTTTTGGATTGAAGGACGTCCATTTAAAACTGACATGTGGAGGAATTTCATTCGCCAGAAAGTGATGAACCTGTGGAATTTGCTGCCATGAATAGCTGTGAGGCTGGGTCATTAGGTCTATTTAAGGCAGAGATTAATAGGTGTCTGAATTGTCAGGGCATCAAAGGTTATGGGGAGAAGGCAGGGGAGTGAGGCTGAGTGGGAGAATGGATCAGCTCATGATGGAATGGTGGAACAGATCCGACAGGCCAAATGGTCTACTTCTGCTCCTACATCAGGTTAAAAGATCAGAATTATGGGATTCTTTTGTTTGAAGACGTTATAGGGAGATTTAATTAGAAAATGCAAAATGATCAGAAGATGCAGTGGAATTTCACTTAGCTGAGTGGTCAATTAGCAGAGAAATAAAATTAAGGTAACTGGTTGAAGATCTGTCAGACGTTGAGCTAGATGGTTGGGGTCTGGAACTCAGTTATGGTTTTTAAGACTGCAATGTCGAGAAAATCGAGGAAAAAAATTAACATAATTATTGCCCATGTGGTCTTTCACACTGGGCGCCTTTTCCTGATGGTTGGACGTGCAGTAGCTTGGATGACTGTCAACAAATCTTTTTGGTATGTTTTACACTGCAGGCTTCCTCCAAAAAGTTGTAGGGATCCTGCAGGATAAATCACGGTGCAAGAATGGACTCAAAATTCCTGCACCCTCCTTTTTAGACTGCCCATGTAGTGGCAAAATTCCTTGATTGTGCCGTTACATGCCTGCAGTATAAAAACCATAATTGAGGGAGAACTTACATCAAGTTTCAATGAGCGCCACAACCCGCAAAAGCACAACAGCACAGAATAAAAACTGGGAAGTGGCAGGAAGCTCAAAGGCTCTTTTTTGGCAATGAGGACATGGTGGGCTATGTGGTTTCCTTCTCTACTGCAATTTCATATATTGAATGAAAAAAAGCAGAGGAAGAACAATTGACAGATTGTCAGCATGCTTTACAAGCAGGCTGCACGGGCCTGCTGGGATCTTCCCGGAACATTCACAGGCCCGCACACACTTGGTAACAGTCATATGGCTTGGAAACAGGTTCTGGGGGAAATAGGCAAAGTGACACTGAACTGTTTGCTGCAGGGACATCATCAGCTTTTTTTAAAATTTAGAGGTACAGCATGGTAACAGGCCCTTCCAGCCCACAAGCCGGTGCAACCCAAATACACCCATGTGACCAATTAACCTACTCACCCCATATTGGCATGTGGGAGGAAACTGGAGCACCCAGGAAAACCCACGCAGACAGAGGGAGAACGCACAAACTCCTCACAGGCAGCGCTGGATTCAAACCCAGGTCGCTGGTGCTGTAATAGCGCTGTGCTTACCACGACAAAACAGTGCTGCTAACAATAATAGTAATGGAACATCCAGAAGAAACCAATGTAGATATGGAGAGAATGCACAAACTCCTTACAGACAACATGAGATATACAGTTGGAGCTGTACAGCATTGCTCTAATCACTATGCTAACCGTGCCACCCCTAAATTAAATTTAACTAAAACATGTAGCTATCAATAGTAATCCTTCACCTTTATAATGAACTGCACATTGAAATACTTCAAAAGAAAATCTCACTCTAATAATAAGCTCTTGTGGTAGAATGGAGGACATCGATCATTCAAACGCCTCAAATGGTTTGGTCTTTATTGCTCTCCCGAAAAATTTCCACATGTCCCAGTCTTATTTCCTCAGCCTCCAACCACATTACTGAACTGTGCTGCAAGATCAACATTAATAGAAAGTTTAACAGCAAGTTAAAAGAAACAAGTTTTCAAGTGGAGCCTGACATCAATTGAACACTTGAAATTCCAACTGTTTTTTTTCACTTTTTAAATGCTTTCAGTGCCATTTGTTCACACAGTTTTCTGTCCTTTAAACCAAAGGGAATGCTAGAAATATTCCACAGGGCAGCAGACTTAATATTCAACTAGTATTTAGCCCAGTTTTCCAACACCTGCAGGATTTGCGCTTGTTTTCTCAACAGGTACCAGTTTGAAAGTGCATGCACGTGTTGTCAATTTATTCACAGCTGAATAATGTGCCTTTGGACAGAGAATGCAATAAAAAAAATTGATTGCATGAGCAATAAAGCTCATTGTTAAAGTGTCACATTTGCAGAAGAGAAAAACATTTTTCGAAAGTACAATTTGTACAACTTCATTTAAACTACAGTGCAATCAAGAGGAATCAAATCTTCAGCCACCCCTCCCCCACTGCAAGAGCCACAGGATATTTAAGGTTTGGGGGGAAGGGGGGGCATGGACTGAAATCCTAAATATTTAAATGTTTTTTCTGTAGTCAGTAGAAATACGGAAGAAACCAACTAAACTTTTATGCTTCACGGGGAAGGAATAAACTTTGAGTAGAGTCCCAAGGGGGCCATAGCCAAAAACAAATGGTTGCTCTAGTTTGTTATTGTGTGAAGTTGGTTATGAATAGATCCCTAACATCTCCCCAAATCTGCCACAGGGCACAGTGAAATACAATAGATGCTGCAACTTCTTGTCACTCATTACCTTGTAGAATAAATTAATAGAGGCACAATGACTACTGGGTTGGGCTTGATGGGCCAAATGCCTTTCTGTTCTGTAACAATTCTGTTACAACTGTTAAGTATGCAATGTCAATGCATTCAAGGGAGTGCTGGAACCTTGTTCTCTTGTAATCTCCCAAATACCCGTTTTGCCAAGGAAATTCCTATAACCTTGCTGTGGAATTTTGAATTTTATTTCTGACTTGTCTATATTGAACCAGTGTTGATAATGAGCTGTGTCTGAAGCAAGAATTTCCTATCCAACCCACATTATGGATAATTTATGGATGCTCTAAAATTAAATAGAGGAAATCACATGATTCCCTGTCCCCGAATGACATCTTATAACGCTACAGTACTTCAGGAAGTCGTTGGACACAGTGCCCTTCCTCCCAATGTACAGACTTTCCACAAATGTATCTTCCAGCTACAGTAGTCAGAGCCTTCCCCAAACTTCTGCTGCTGCCTTCAGCAGAAATAATTTCCAGTAATTGGTTTGTATCTTTGATGTATGGTCCTTTCCCTGAGCTTACAATTACTTTGCAGGCTGTAGACACTGGAAGTCAATCTGCTCATGAATGAAAGGAAAAGGCAGTCTGGGCTGCGATGCTGTAAATGCAAAAGAAATCTGAACTAACTTTCAGCAAGATGAAACCATAGAGAAATGTAGAATATGCAATGCCGTACATAGGAAGCGCCTTTGGTGGCTGACATTTTCAGAACCATCAGACGAGGACTTTGATCATAATTCCTTCTTCAAACTTGTTAATTTTTCAGGACACAGCCCTCACTGACATTTATTGCTCATCCCCAATTGCCCTCCACAGCTTATCTGGTGAAGGTGCTCCCAGTACTGTTCAGTAGGGATCTGCAGAATTTTGACTCATTAATAATGTCGTGTGACTTGAAAAGAGAACCTGCAGGAGCTGGTGTTGCCCACATCGATTATCCTCACCCTTCCTGCTGGTTTTCAGCTTTAGGCTACATGTCCGCTGCTTAAAGCAGCCTATCCCTTCCTCTACCTTTATTACATTAGGAGACTGAGCTCTCTGCTTAACTTTTAATATCCAGAGCCATCTCACTGTGCCCCTGGAAACTCCCTCTTCTGCTCTGGAACATTGAAACTTCTTTTTCTCAGCCCACTGTCCAAATAAATGAAAGCTCTCCTCTATTCTTCAGGAAGCAAAAGGCGTTCTCAGTGTCTGGGTTTGAAAACAAAGCTCAGATGTTCATATTAACAGTAGCCATGGAAAATAGGAATACTGCATCATTTTTCAGTCAAAAAGGCTCCACTACTGAAAGAGAATGAAAAACCCCTTTGATGCTATTGGTGTTCCATTTTCAGCACATGATAATATTCATTAAAAACCTTATTAAAACAAATTAAATGGCTGTTTATTCTCAGTAATGTTCACTCATTCCTACTGTGCACAATTTTGATGTTACATCTGCTTCCAGAATAATTAACACTATTAATTAATGAATTGGGAGGCCACCTTTTGGCCAGTATTTGCTGGTGATAAGTATCCATCAAACCTGACCAACCGAGGTTGTTCTGGCAATGAATGTTATTTTATATTTTAGTTGAGGATTTGGAAAGCCTATGTCAAACTTTTCTCCCATGATGAAATGGATGAATTGCACACTGTGGGCACCCCAAAGAAGTGCCAGGTACTCAATGTTCTTCGATACAACCAAAGAGTGCAAAAAATTCATTTCATCTCAGAAGAAAAAGTTTGGCACAGACGTTCCAAATCCTCAATTAAAATGTGAAATAATGATCAGAATATCCATTCATTCTAATCAACAGCAACCTCACACTCAGTCACCAAAACTAAGGAGCTGATTGTTGACTTTAGGAAGGGAAAACCAAAGGTGTACGATCTAGTGATAATTGGGGGAAATCAGAGATGGAGAGGGTGAGCAAATTTACGTTCTTGGATGATGTTTCCTGGACTCAACATACTAATGGCATCGTGACGAGAGCATTTCAGAACCTCTACTTCCTCAGGAGTTTGCGGAGGTATGGGGTACGACATCGGAAACCCTGGCAAATTTCTACAGATGTGTGGTGTAAAGTGTGTTGACTGGCTGCATCACAGTCTGGTACAGGGGCCCCAATATCCCTGAGCATAAAGCCCTGCAAAAGGTAATGGACACAGTCCAGGACATCATGGGCAAAACCCTCCCTACCACTGAGAACATCGACAGAGAACAGTGCCGTCGGATAGCAGCAGCAATCATCAAGGATCCACACCATCCAGCACATGCTCAGTTCTCACTGCTGCCATTGGGGAAAAAGGTATAGGTGGCACAAGACTCATACCACCAGGTCCAGGAAGAGCTGCTACTCCTCCACCATCAGACTCCTCAACAACAAACTCAATCAGGGACTCATTTCAGGACTCTTTTGCACTTCAAGTATTTTATTCTTCTCTGTATTGCACAGTTTGTTTACATTTGTACAGTGTACAGTTTTTTTTGCACTGCCAATAAGTGGTAATTCTGCCTCACCCTCAGGAAAAAGAATCTCAGGGTTGTATGTGATGTCATGTATGTACTGTGACAATAAATCTGAAAAACAAAATCTGAAATCATTCTCAGTATAATCCCAGCTGGTCAGATTTCATGGATACCCAACACCAATAAATACTGGGCAAAAGCATAAAGGTGTCCCAACAAGTGGTGAGTGGGTGAGGTGCCAACAAATAGAAGATATTCCATTCCTAGATCACTCCTTATCCAGTGAGTAGGCATAGTTGCCAGCACAACATTGAATAGAGTGTGAAAAATATCCAAAATGGGCATCACAGTATCTCTTCCATCAGTGACTACATATTACTGATTGGAGGTTGGTTGTTTGCTTTGCACCTAGTTAGCTTGTTTAATAAATATATTCTACAATAATGTTGACAGTGGAAAGATATTTAAGTAAATGAAACCCCAGAGAAGTGAAAACAGACAGTTACTTATATAAAGGCTCTATTATTTCATTGTACTCAGAAGTTTTTTTGCAAAAGAGCTTTGATACAAAAAGGCTCCAAAGTCTGCCAGAAGATCAGACCAAGTCTCAAACACTGACCAGGTTCCAAATAACCGGTGTACTCCAATAGAAATAACTACCACATAATCAAGCTGCCAATCCAAGCTCTAGCATTGACACACAGCTTCAAACACACAGACCCTAGCTAGGTTTTGTAAATTGAACACCAAGGAATCTTGTATGAAAAAAAAATCACATTGAACTAAAATAATGCACAATTGAAATGATTAATCTGCTTCTTTTCACTATATAAAAAAAGAGGGTTTATGGCGCACAATACCTTGCAGCTCAAAATATCAATCAGCACATTCTTGACATTAATTCAAAGAATCCCTAATCCAAAAACAGTGGTGTATTCTACACTACTGCAGAGAATAAGCCAAATGCATTCTACACTACTGCAGACTTTGAGCCAAAATAAGATGAATGCCCTACTTTAAGACAAGAATTGTGAATTCAATGCAGACACTACAGCAATGCTTCTCACGGTGACTGAATCCCATCCCTTCATTGCTCAGTTTAAAGTGAATCCCGGAGGTAAATAACGTCTTCAGATGCTGTGAAACTGAAGCAACACATGAAGTGCAGTTCAGGCAGCATCCGTGGAAAGAACTTTTCATCAGGGATTGGAAGAACTGGGTTGTTGCCTGAATAAAATAGCAGTTGGGGAATGGAGTGGGTAGGAGGTGAAGGAGCACAGGCCAGGAGGTGATAGATGAATACAGGTTGGAGGGGGAGAAAAGAAAGGAGCTAAGAGATAAGGGGGAAAGGAGCAGAGGGCTATGAAAGATTCCCTCCAATAGAAGGGAAGGGGGTAGAGGCTGGAAGAAGGAAAGGGTAGAATAGGGGGAGAGGAAAAAGGAGTAGGAATGGGGTCAAATTAGGGAAAGCGATGGGGAGGGGGGTGTTTACCAGAAATTGGGGCTTGACGTTGATGTTGTGCAGTTGAAGACTGCCCAGGCGGAATACAAGGTGCTGTTCCTCTAATCTACAAGTGGCCTCAATCTGACAGCACACGAGACCACAGACAGATCTCATTGTGGGAATGGGAGGTGGAGATAGAGTGGCTGGCCACTGGCAGATCCTGGCTATTGCAGCAGAAAGAGCTGACGTGCTCAATGAAGCAATCTCCCAAGTGAATCCTACATCATGAGGACAATAGGTAAATTGCTGCAGGAGCGTGAGGAGAGGCTATCAGTAGCCCTGCTGCTGAGCTGAATGGAGAATATCATCGTGCAGTCAGAAGCCTTGTGAAGAATGCAACCAGAGTGCCCATTCTGCCAACAGCATTTGGGGTGACCTGGGTGAAAGGCAGCATAGCACCTCATGCAACTTCCAGCACTGTTAGTAATATAAAGATTAAATTTATTATCACAATAAGTGTCATATTACATGAAATTTCTTTTTGCCTGCTGCAAAGCACACAGATTCACCACCAGCAGGAATTATCTAAGCATCTCTTACAGTCAGACATAGTCAAAGAGAAAGAAGCAAAAAAGAGTCCCCCCAGAGTCATCAAATTTCTGTAGATTCACCTTCAGTGCTTCTGCAGCCCTCCCAGCCAGAGTCCAGTCCAAACCATTGGCAACCCGAGTCCAGATCTGAACCTCCAACATGGTCAGGAACCCTTCAGCACCCTCGGCACCTCCTCGTATCCCGGTTCTGATACCTGGTACCCCTCCAGCCAGTTTGAGTCAGTCTCCAGCAGTCCGCAGCCCGGCGAGAGTCTCTTGACAGCAGTCTCCATCAACCCCCAGCCTCAGTGGATTCCTCGCCTTGAGTTGCCAGCAGCCCACCACATGGTCCCTCAGCCACAGAGCCCTGGCACTGGTCTGCCACCTTGGTCACCGTCCTCGTGGGTCATCTCCTCCGTTTCTCCTTCTCAGATCTTCCCATCTTCTGGTGCCCTGCTCCAGTCCTCCACTTCCTCAGGTCTGCAGTTGCTCATGGCTGCTGCCATGATTTCAAATAAAACCACCATCAGATCCTTCAACAGGCTGTTTAAAGCCTGTGGTATGCCAATGGCAGTCGACTGGGCGGCTGGACCCCACAGCAGCAGCGCTGCCACTACAATGGCACTGGCAGCACCATCATTTTCAACTCCAATAAGTTGAAAATTTATGGGAGAGCATTGAGGAATACAGAAGAGCAGAAAGATTTAGGAGTAACGGTACATCGTTCCCTGTAGGTAGAAACTCACGTGAATAGGGTGGTGAAGAAGGCTTTTAGTATGCTGGCCTTTATCAATCATTGCATGGAATATAGGAGTTGGGAGGTGATGTTGAGATTGTCTAAGACGTTGGTGCGGCCTAATTTGGAGTTCTGTGTGCAGTTCTGGTCGCCTAATTATAGGAAGGATATAAACAGAGTGGAGAGAGTGCAGAGAAGGTTGACCAGAATGTTACCTGGGTTTAAGCATCTAGAGTATAGGGCGAGATTGGACAGATTAGGTCTTTATTCTTTGGAGCGTAGAAGGTTGAGAGGGGATTTGATAGAAGTATTTAAGATTATGAAAGGGATAGACAGAGTGGATGTGGATAGACTATTTCCGTTAAGAGGAGGAAAGATTAAAACGAGAGGACATGAGTTAAGAATTAAGGGGCAGAGGTTTAGAGGTAACATGAGGGGGAACTTCTTTACTCAGAGAGTGGTAGCCGTGTGCAATGAGCTTCCGGGAGAAATAGTGGCGGCGGAGTCAATTGTATTATTTAAGAAAAGGTTGGACGGGTATATGGATGAGAAGAAGATGGAGGGTTATGGGCATTGTGCAGGGAGGTGGGACTAGAGAGGGGTGTTTGGTTCGGTGCAGACTAGAAGGGCCTAATGGCCTGTTTCCATGCTGTAAATTGTTATGTTATAAGTTCAGGTTTATTGTCACAGATGCTGGAGAATCTCAGCAGGTCACACAGCACCCAGAAGAAGTAAAAGGTTGTTGACGTTTCAGGCCTGAGCCTTTCCTCAGCAATGCCGAAAATTAGGCAGACTCCCAAATACAAAGGACTGGGTGAGGGGTGGGAGCACAGGATAAAAGGCAGAAACAGGTGGGAGGGAGAAGAGAAATTAGCTGAGATGTAATGGGGAAGAGGTCTGAGAAAGATGCTCTGTGATAGAAGGAAAGGAAGGGGCTGAGGAGCTGAAGGAAAGGAGACAGAGGGATGAGGGAAAGGGAGAGACTGGGGAGAAGGTTAAAGGGGTTATTGTCACATGTTGGTGCTGCACAATTGTTCAGCAAAAGGAGATGCAAGGTGCTCCTTCCATCCAATAGTTTCAGGTCACCCTTGGGCAAGGTGTAGTACCTGCTTAACCTCCCATTCAGGGTTGCATGAAACCATGGATTGCAGATAGTGAATGGATTCTACAAATTGGAATTTATGGTTGTAAAACTAAAAACGCTGGGCAGATGAATCTGCTGATCAATGGTCAGGGTTACCCATCCAGTATGGACACTGCAACTGAAAAAAACAATGGGAAACCACTTCAGTATTTTTTCCTTGTATAATCATGAACTCAACATCATCTACAGCCTCAGCTCAAAGATGGAGCCTTCACCGAAGGAGAACAGGAAAACAACAACTATATTTCGGAGGGTCAGAGATCATGACGGATGGAGAGACATGATTGCCCATGCTGAACAGCAAGGCACCTGAATAAATGTCACATGTATCAAGGACCCCTCTGGACTCCAAACACCCTCCCTCGTACCGTCCTCCCATATCCAGATGATCTCGTGCCTGTGGGCCTGTGTTTCTCCCCCTGTCATTTTATTCAGGCACCTGCCTATATATTGGTCATTCCATGATGAAAAGGTTCACAACTATAACGTTGATTATGTATCTTTACTAAATAAAGTTCACTTTGTGACCTGCTGAGTTTCCCCGGCTTTGTGTTTTAACTACAGAGTTTCTGCAGACTTTCCTGCTTCACTCTTTTTAGTGAAAATGTTTGCTCTGTGAGCAGTTCAGCTGATCAACTCTTACAACCCATTCAAAAAGATGAACAAGAGACATTCAGAAGAAAACCTAGAATAAATACTTAAAATAGTTCACACAGAGCACTTACAGACCAGATCACCGTGGAATAACCTGCATATTTTCATTGATACACAGCAAACAACTACTTCATTGTTACTGGAATGTTACTCCATTTAGCTTCTGACAGTTTCCCTCTCATCCACATCCATCACAGGGAGGCCCACTGATAAAAGTTGCAGAAATGGGAAGGAACCTCCATCACAGGATTTGAACCCACATTTTTCTGTGCAATAAGGCATGAGAAGTCTCCAATGAAATCAAAGTCTAATATCTGCACATCAGAAATCTCTTTGGAAACTCTAAAATAGCCAAGACTGTTGAGCCACTGCCTAACTGGTTCAGCAAGAGCAGCAACAGCAGGAGCAGCAAAAAAAATTTGTACAGGAGGATGTTTAAAATACTTTGTGAAGACAGCAAACAAAGGTTCCCACACATTATCACAAAACCAAAGGATCACATTACATAAAACAGACTCTCCATCCTACCCAGGAATTAAGTGCTAATCTAACTATTAGTCTACACTCACCACATCTTTTCTTGAGTAGTTTTTTTTGCACCTACAGATAAGTAGAAATTCTGCCTGGACCCCAGGAAAAATAATCTGAGGGTTGTATGTGATGCCATGTGTGTATTCTGACAATAAATCTGAACTTTGATAGCAGGCAAGGTGGTCAACTTCACCCACAGCATTCCAGATATTCAGCATCCTCTGGGTGAAAGAAATTTTTCCTCAAACCTCCCAGCCATACCTTAAACTCATGCCATCTGTTTCATACACCTTTCACACAGTATCAGTTATACAGCACAGTAACAGGTTCTTATGCCCAACTCATTCATGCTGACCTTTCTGTAGCTTTTCTGAGATCATTCCATTTGCCTGGATTTGGCCCATATCCCAAACCATTCCTCTCCATGAACTGGCCCAAATGTCTTTTTAAAACATTGAAATTATACTTGCCTCACCCACTTCCTCCAATAAATTCTTCCAAATGCCTATTATATGTGGAAAAACCTGCACCTCGGGTCCCTACAAATCTTTCCCCTCTCATCTTACATCGGTTTACCTCAGCTTTGTGCTCCCTTACCCTAGGAAAGAGACCTACATTCTATGTTACCTCTGCCCCACACAATTCTGTTTTTGTCAGTCAGTTTTTCTCCCTCAGCTGAACCTCAAAACCCAAGTTCTCCAGTCCGGGCAACATCCTGGTCCATCTCCTCTGAATCTTGTGCAGTCCATAGCCCCATTTCCTGAAGACGTGACCCTTGCTTGATTTTGGTGCCACATGAATCTCCATGGGGCCACTCCTCAGCTGGATCTCAGGTGGAGAACAGCCTTGAGTAGCATTACTGGCAAGCCATTATCCTCACTTTCTTCTTTCACAAACTGTAACTGAGAATATTTAATTACAAGACCATAAGACATTGGAGCAGAAGTAGGCCATTCAGCCCATTGAGTTTACCGTACCATTAAATCATCAACTAATCCATTTTCCCATTTCGCCCCACTGCCCAGCCTTCCCCTTATAACCTTTGAAGCCCTGGCTAATCAAAAACCTATCAATCTCTATCTTAAATACACTCAATGACTTGGCCTCCACAGCCACCAGTGGCAACAAATTTTTTTTTACAGATTCACCATCATCTGGCTGAAAAAATTCCTCCATTTCTGTTCTAAGTGGGACACTCTTCAATCCTATCTCTATATTTATTGTTTTTGATTTGGCACAGTGAGTTTATTGTCATTTACATTGTACATATGCAGCCAATCAGGTACTTCACAAAGAGATAAAACTACAACATTAAACGAAAACAAAAATAGAAAAGTTAGAAAATAAATATTCAGTTATTATGGTTCAAGAAAAAAAGTGGCATTACAATAGTGTAGACAGTTCCTGTTGGGGTGTGGGAGCAGTTGGTGATTAGAGTAACATGGGGAGGGCCAAAGGCCCATTTTGGAAAGAAATTGTTCTTGAACCTAGATATGCTGGAGTTCAAAAGGCAAAAAGAAAGTCACACTAGGGTGTCCAAAAACCCACTTTTTAAAAAAAAAAATCAGTGGTGGGTACCTGGAATGCATTGCCACGGTTGCTAGTAGAGGCTGATACAAAAGGAACATTTAGATGACTCTTTTAAAGGCATATAGATGCAAGAAAAATAGAGGGTTAGGGTGTGAGGTAAGGAAGATTTAATTTGTTGAGTAGGTTTATATAGATCAGCACACATCATTGGTGCTGTTAGGTTCTATGTTTTAAGTACCAAGCAATGATGACATCTAATACAAGAAAGTTTCATGATCAACCTTTACATCCAGTGGCATTGGATTAGGTTTAGATGGGCTGAAGGGCCTCTATTATGGTACTGTTCCACATTCTATTACCATGATTAGTGTAGCGACTAGCTCAATGCTGTTACAGCACCGCTGTCTGGCAAGTTTGTATGTTCTCCCTGTGTCTGCATGGGTTTCCTCCCACCATTCAAAAAGTACCGGGTACAATTGGGATGCATAGGCTTGTGAGCTGGAAAAACCTGGTACCATGCTGCATGTCTAAAAAAAATTACTAAAACCCCAAACTTCAGAAATCCTGATAGAGGTGCAAATAAATTGAGGGACATAGATAGGATAGATAGTAGGAAATGTTCCCTAAAGCAAAGATGCATAAACCTAGAGGGGATGAGTATTAAGTAGGGTGTAATAGGATAATTAGAGATGGTCTAGGGGGGGGGTTTGGAATCATGAACATTGTCCGAGGGGGTGTAGTTTCTTGACAAGCACTGGAATTACCAAGCACTGGAAAAGGGGATTAGTAAAAATGAAAATTTGATGGTTAGCATAGACATCATGAGCTAAAGAGCCTGTTACTATAATGAATGATTCTTAGACCCATTAATACTCAAGCTCAACACCATCCAGAACAATGCAAACTATTTGCCTTAACTATCACCCAAAACATTTATACCCTCCACCACCAGAGCATCTGCTCCATCTCCAAATGCCCTTCAGTTACTCACCCAACTATTTCAATAATATCTCCAAAACCATGCCCCCCACCCTCCATCACTAACACAAGGGCTCAAGGCAACACCACCACTTGCAGATAAACAAAAAAAATCTGTAGATCCTGGGGTCTAGTGCAGTACACAAGAGCATTGGAGAAAATCAATGTCACGCAGCATCCAAAGAAAGTAAAGGCAGTCGACATTTCAGCTCCGAGCCGTTATTCGGGAGTGCCCTTCAGCTTCTAGAGGGCCTCAGGCCCAAAACATAGACTGCTATTTATTTTCTTTAGATGCTGCGCAACCTGCTGAGTTTCTCCAGCACTTCTTTATACACTTCCACTTGCAGTTCCTCTCACAGATCATCCTGATCTGATAATTGATCCTTTAGTTGATGGTTCTAAATCCCCAAACCTTCTACCTGATGACAATGTTGAAATACCTTCACTCAAAGTCTCAGCAGTTCAAGCAGCTATGGGATTGTGCCAATCGAACTGAAATAAGAGGAACTTCAACCATATAATCCCCTCACCCCTTGAGGCAGTATTTGTGAACAGTATATCCAACCATCCAGTTCCATAAGAACCTAGTGTACCCAGCACTCCACATTTAAATGATGAAAATATATTCATAGAGGTACATGGATTTGAAAAACAAAGACAAATTTAAGCATAGTCCAGACATTGTGGGGACTCAGATTTCATTAAAATTCAAGCTGGCCGTCAGAGCAACCAAGGCACCTTCACCTCAAATCATTGCAAGATTAGATTGCTAAGGCCATCACTATTTCTCAGAGTTGCAGAATTTTTGTAATACAAGGGCAACAACTTGCCAATCTTCACAATTTGGATGGACATTCTACGGTGTGATATTCCATTCTCCTCCACCTGTTCCCAGAAGAAGACTTGCTCAGAGCACACTGGAAACAACCCTGACCTTCACACAGTGCAGGTGGCACATCTTTTAATAGCCAGTCTCTCAACACCTCAACATGGTGCATGTGTAAACCCTGCCAACACGATGTCTCAGTGTTAGTTGTTTACGAAAAAATAGATCTTGTTCTCAAGCTGTGGGATATACTGTATATGCCAACATCCAGGACAACTCTTATATAAGATGACACCCAAAATTTCCACTAACAATATAGATTTTGAGGTATACTCACTGCATAAGACTACCCCAAGTCTGGCATTTACCACTGACCAACGGAATGATGCTGGCACAATATTTTAAAAGTAAATTATCCAGTAAAGGCTTACATTTTATTAGCATATTTTAAACAAACCACCATCAACTCTTTTAACGGGCCGTTTAAAGCCTGTACAGAACCAACAGCAGTTGGACTGGGTGGATGGACTCCATGGGGGAGCCCTAAGGCTTTGCTGTCAAGGTTTGTATTGTAAACTTTCTGTGTGGAAGCACTGGAAATGCGCTGTCAGGGTTCATATTTTATACTTGGTGTACAAGATGACACCTGGTTTTTGGGTAACATTTTGTCTCTTTTTTTAAATATACACCAGCATATATGGTACATGCAAATTTCAAAACACAATTCTGCTGTTGTATAGCCCCTTTCACACTTGCAAGTGATGCCAGAGTTGTAATCAGGCAAGTGTGAAATGGGTAATTGCATTGTGGGATTGAAATGACCCTAGTTTTTGCAAGAGTGCAAGAAGATTAAAATAAAGGTATAAACTTTGCCATGGGAAAGTCGCAGTGGGGGAGAGAGAGAGGAAATAAATAGCAAAAACGGACAATTTTTAAAAAGCATGGGAAAATTGGTAGTGCTATAGCGCACAATTTATAAAGAACGTGGGAAAAAAGCAATGGCAGACCTGACTTCCCAGAATGCCGTGTGGCAGAGACACCCCTTTATGAATGCTCCATGCATGCAGCCAGGCATACAGCCCTTTCTCTGCTGCATGGCATTCTGGGAGGGCAGGTCCACCATCGCTTTTTCCTGTGGTATTTATAAATTGTATGCGATAGTGCTACAAACTTTCCCATGCTATATAAATTGTGAGCTAAGTAAAAATTGTCCTCTATTGCTATTTATTGCTTGCACTTTTCCACGGTCCTTTATATAGGTTGGCTCAACAACAAAAGGGGCTGAAAGGCTCATACTGTGCTGAAAATAATGCTCAATTATGTTATAACATGCATGATTAATTTTGTTCAAATATAAGATCATAATACATTGATCAGGATTTAGGGCAGGTTCACCATCACTCAATGTGTCATGATGTTACCAGTAGAAGGTAGAACAGTCCTAACCCCGGGGATGGCTCCTTACAAATGTGAAAGCGTGCAGTGTCCCAGTTAGGAGTGGTCAAGTGTGAAAAGCCTAACCCCATTCCTATCCCAGGACACAGAATGGCTAATTTGGGATGCAAGTGTAAAAGGGGCTTATGAATGCATTTGAATTCTGCAACTGTCATCTTGCAATGACAGTAATCAGCAATGCAGTGCAAGTTAGTGCCACATCTTATGCTCAGTGTGCTCCATTATTGTTTTCAGACTGCAGGCATATATCAGCACAATCAATGAAATTTGCTGTTACATGGACTGTAGGGGGGGAAGCCTCCAGTCTAAATCACACCGCAAAACTCACCTCATGAATTCGATCTCCAGCTGATGACGCAGGCCACATTGCTCCACGTAAAAGTACACAGGAACTTGAGGCTTGCAGTGTAAATGACCACAGGGTGAGTAATTATGTTAATTTAGGTCAAAATTTTCCGAGATTTTTCCAACATTGCTGTCTAAAAGACACTCATGACGGGTTTCACTTTCACTGGTCTTGTACTCCACTTAATAGCTAGACTTTCCTTTTTCTGTCAAGTCAGTATCCACAAAAGGAAGTTATTGACTGTCTTTGTAAAAGAGTACTTAACTTCCAATTCAACTCTGCTTTTATTCTTCTTCAATTGTCTATCTCCTCTCTGGCCATCTGAACTCTTAATACAGATACCAAGTAATTACATTCATCTTGTATTGAAGCAGCAGCACAAATGTTCCTGAGCTACCATAGCAGTGTGATGTTTGGATTTGTTGCTGTTGGGATTATCGATGAACCTGTGGACATTCCATATGTCAACATCATACTGTGGAGCAGATGCTTCCTGTGTATAGTTTTCTCAATGAGGGATAACCCTTGCACACCAGCTACAAGACTGGGGAGCTGGCTGTCACACTTTGATCGGTGTTAATGTTGATCCCACTGGCAGTCATGTACACAAGCAAACATACAGACAGGTCAAGTTACAGGACTGCCCGCTGGAGTCACAGGCAGGCTAGCCTATGCCTGGTCAATATACAAAAAGGTTAACCTACAGCACTGATCAAATTACTTACAGCCTATCCCATTAATAGTGCACACCAGACAGACAATAAGACAGACTAACCTACAGTATGTGTCCAGATCAGCAACCAGTGGATGGGAAAGTGAACTGGGAGGATTCAGAGACAGCCAAAGAACATATACGGGGCAAGAGGTCATCACAAAAGTAATATGTGGAAATGTGAAAAATTATCCATAAATGGAAAGCAACAAATGTGCAATTGGTAATATGTCTATAGCAGGGTATCTTTGTGATCCTGTCCATGATTCACAGAAAGATAGTGTGCAGGTACAGCAGGAAATTTACAATGTAGGTTAACCTTAATCAGAAGATTATTGGAATACCTGAATTAATTGTGTAGCAACCACATAGGGACTTGAACATAAAATGCATGATGACAAAAGAAACAAGAACAGAAGTGGGGCATTTGCTTTAGAGGGGATGCAGAGATTCATCAGGATGATTCCTGGATTGCAAAACATGTCTTTTGAGGCAAGGGTGACAGAGCTTGAGGTTTTCTTGTTGGAGCAACAAAAGATGAGAGGTGACTTAATAGAGGTGCTCACATTATTAGGGACTTAGATAGGGTGGGCAGTTAGTGCCTTTTTTCTGGGCCGACAATAACAAATATTAGAGGACTGTTTAAAGTGAGTGGAGGAGAGTTCAGGGGAGATATCTGGGATAAGTTTTCTTTTACTCAGAGAGTGGTGGGTGCCTGGAATGCATTGCCAAGGATAGTCATGGAGGCTAGTACAATAGGGGCATTTGAAAGACTATTAGATATTTAAATGGATGTAAGAAAAGTAGAGAGTTATGGGTGTGAGGTTGGGAAAAATTAGATTGTGGTGCAGTAGGTTTACATGAGTCAGCAGAACATCATGGGCTGAAGTGCCTGTACTGTGCTGTAATGTTCTATATTCTATTTGGACCTTTGACCCTGCTCTTCTATTCATTAAGATCATGATTAATCTTCCAAAGCCACTTCCCACTCTATTCTGCTATCAATGGATTCCCTCAGATCTATTGGTTCTTAGTTCAGAACTTACTCAATGACTATGCTTCTGGAGCCTGCTATGGTAAAGAATTCCAAAGATTCATCACCTTCTGTGAGAAAAAATGTGTCCTCAAATCAATCCTGTAGCTAACTCCTCACTGTGCGTCTCTGCCCCGGTTCTACAGTCCTTGAGCAGGAAACATCCTCCCTGCAGACATCCTGCCAGGCCCTGTAAGGATTTTTAAGTTTCGATGAGATCGCCTCTTGCTTTAAATTCTAGAGAACAGTAACCAAACTTACTTAGTATTTCCTCACATAGGTGCAGGACTCAATTGAAAAGACAACTTGTCCAATCTGTTTTTGAGACTGTTCACCATTTGATGATATCGGGGCTGACCCCTGACCCCTAACCCCTAACCTGAATTCTGAATACTAACCCTCTGATTAATTGCCATTGCAGAAGAGCTAACTTCAATTAACTAAGTAACCAATCGATAGGCTCCACACTAATTTTTAGACCATGCCCCTGGTTCAAGATCCCCACTGGAAATCGTAGTTTCCCTGCAAAGTGAATGGGGCAAGGGTCTGGCAGATGGAGTACAAAATTGGAAAAGGTGAGGTTATCAATTTTGGAAGAAAAAATATAAAGACTTGTATTTAAATAGTGAAAGTTTGCAGTATGCTATTACTCAGAGGGACTTGGGGGTGCTTGTGCTTTTACAGGTGCAGCAGGTAATCAAGGCAAAATGGGATGTTGGCCTTTATTGCTGGAGGGATTGAATTTAAGTGCAGGGAGGTTCTGCTCCAACTGATGGGGCCACACCTGGAGTACTGCATGCAGTTCTGGTCTCCTTATTTGAGAAAGGATAGATTGGCTTTGGAGGTGGTGTGGAGAAGGATCACCATGTTGTTTCCAGTATCTTATGGAAACGTACAAATTATGAAAGGAATAGAAAGATAGAGGCCAGAAAGTTGTTTCCACAGGGAGATGAGACTAAAACTAGGGACCCCGTCACAAGATTCAAGGGAGCAGATTTACAATGGAGATGAGGATACAGAACATAAAACATAACAGCAAAGTACAGGCCTTTCAGTCAATGTAGTTGGGCCAACCTATAGATACTTACCTCCTCACCCCCTGAAAAACTCTCCCTACCTCATAACCCTTTATTTTTCTTTCATCCATGTGCCTGTATAAGAGTCTCTTAAATGCCCCTATTGTTCCAGCCTTCACCACCAACCCAGGCAATGCATTCCAGGCACCCACAATTCTGTGTTTTAAAAAAAACTTACCCCTGATGTCTCCCCCTTCACTTTGTACAGATGTCCTCTGATGTTTGCTACTTCTGCCCTGGGAAAAGGGTGCCGGCTGTCTATCTTATCTATGCCACTCATAATCTTGCAGTCCTCTATTAAGTCACCTCTCATCCTTCTTTACTCTAAAGAGAAAAGCTAACCTTGCCTCGTGTGACATTTTCCAATCCAGGCAACGTCATGGTAAATCTCCCTATGTTTCTTTTCCATAGCTTCCACATTCTTCCTGTAAGGTGGTGACCAAAACTGAACATAATATTCCAAGTGTGGTCTCACCAGAGATTTATGGTGCTGCAACATTTTCTCACGACTCCTAAACTCAATCCCCTGATTAATGAAGTCCAACTTACTGTAGGCCTTTTTAACTATCCTTTCAACCTGCATGGCAACCTTGAGAGATCTATGGATTGGACCCCAAAGTCCCTCTGCTTTTTCACACTGTTAAGTATCCTACCATTAACCATGTACTCTGCCTTCCAGTTTGACCTTTCAAAATGCATCACCTCACACTTACCTAGATTGAACGCCACCGGCCACTTCTCTGCCCAACTCTGCATCCCGTCTATATCTTTGTGTTACTACCTATGACAACTTTCTACACTATCCACAACTCCATCAACCTTCGTATCATCCACAAACTTACTTACTCATCCTTTTACTTCTTCATCCAGGTCATTTATAAAAATCACAAAGAGCAGGGGTATCAGAACAGATCCCTCCAGAATTCCACTAGTCACTCACCTCCAGGCAAAATATGTTCCATCCACTACTACTGTGTTCTAAAGGCAAGGTTTCATAGATCCCATGCCTCATGATCTTCTGAATGAAGGGGACCTTATCAAATGCCTTAATAAAATCCATATACACCACATCTACTACCCTACCTTCATCAATTTCTTTTGTTACCTCCTCAAAAAACTCAATTAGACGTGATTCACAATCTGCTCTTCACGTAGTCATGCTGACTATTCCTAAGAAGACAATGCTGCTCTAAATACTCATAAATCATGTCTCTAAGAATCATCTTCAATTATCTGCCTATTATTGACTTAAATTAGACATTGGCTTTATGGAAGAAATAGAGAGTGGTAGTAGATTCAGGCCTCTCTGAATAGAGACATGTGACTAGTGGTGTGTGCCTCAGGGTTGGGTGCTGAGTCCAATGATTGCCATCTGTATTAATATTCTGGATGATAATATGATAAATTGGATCAGCAAATTTGAACATGACATTAAGATGGGAGGGGGCCCGCAGGATAGTGGACAGTGAGGAAGGCTTTCAAAGCTTGCAGCGGGATCTAGACCAGCTGAAAAAATGGGCTGCAAAATGGCAAATAGAATTTAATGCTACTAAGTGCAAGGTGTTGCACTTTTGGAGGACTAACAGGCTAAGATTTACACGGTGAACACTAAGGCACTGCAGAATACAGTGGAATAGAGGGATCTGGGAATACAAATACACAATTCACTGAAAGTGGCGTCACAGCTAGATAAGGTTGTAAAGAGAGTTTTTGGCACATTGGCCTTCATAAATCAAAGAATGTAGTACAGGAGTCAGGACATATGTTGAAGTTGAACAGGACATTGATGAGACCAAATTTGGAGTATTGTGTGCAGTTTTGGGAAGATATCAATGATAAGTGCAGAGAAGATTTACAAGGATGTTGCCAGGATGTGAAGAGCCAAGTTACAGGGAAATGTTGAATATGTTAGGACTTTATTCCCTGGAACATTTGAGAATGAGAGAAAATTTGAAAGATGTATACAAAATTATATGGGGTATTGATAGTGTAAATGCAAGCAGGCTTTTTCTACCGAAATTGTGTCCGACTTGAATTAACGGATATGAAGGGTGAAAGGTGAAATGTTTAAGGGGAAAATTTGGGGAAACTTCGCTCAAAGAGTGGTAAGAGAGGGAACAAGCTGCCAGCAGAAGTGGTGGATGTGGATTTGATTTCAATATGTAAGAGAAATTTGGACAGGTACGTGGCTAGGAAGTGTATGGAGGACTATGGTTGAGATGCAGGTCAATGGGACTAGGCAGAATAATAGTTTTACATTGGCTAGAAGGGTTTAAGGGGCTATTTCTGTGTTGTCATGTTCTATGAAGAAGTGGAGGGGGGATTAGTAAGTTTGCAGAGGATACAAAGGTTGGAGACATTGTGGATAGTTTAGAAGGTTATTGTAGGCTACAATAGGATATAGTCAGACTGCAAAGTTTGGCAGAGAAGTGTGAAGTGATGCACTTTGGAAGATTGAACCAGAAAGTGGAATAAATGGTTAATGGTTCTTGGCAGTGTGGAGAAGATGGGGATCTTGGGGTTCAGGTCTATGGGTCTCTCAAAGTGGTTAAGAAGGCATGAGGAGCACTCACCTTCATTAATTGAGTTCAAGAGCCATAAGGCAACGTTGTAGCTCTATAAAACTATGGCTGGATTATGAGAGTATCATGTTCAGTTCTGGTTGCCTCATTATTGCTGTGAGGAGACAGTGAGTCTCCTGGGACTACTCGCAGGAATTCAGAAGAATGAGGGGAATTGGAATGTGGAAGCTTTAGAAAGGGTGGAAAAGAGATTTACCAGGATACTGCCTGGATTAGAGAATACGTTTTATGAAAAAAGGTTGTCAAGCTTGGTTTTTCTCTTTGGAGTGACAGAAAGTGAGCAACAACCAGCACCTTTTTCCCCAGTTCAACAGTGGCCAATACCACAGGATATCTGTTTAAGGTGAGTGTTAAGAAGTTTTGTGGGAGACGTTAGTGGTAGTTTCTCATCACACAGAGAGTAGTGGGTTCCTGAAATCCACCGCTGTGGTGTGGTGGTAGCAGTAGTTGATAAAATTGGAACTTTTAAAAGATTCATAAATGGGCTCATGGATATCAGAAAAATGCAGGGTTATGGGCTGTGAGGAAGGCATGGAGGGTTAGGTTGATCAGAGAGTAGGTTCATATAGGTTGGCACAACATTGAGGGCCAAAGGGCTCCTACTTTACCGTACTGTTCTATGGTTGTGTACTCAGCTTCAGAGGTCCTTAATTATCCTACTCTTCAGAAAGGTATTTGCATCTTAAATTAATGTGGCAACTACACTGCTTCATTGGGCAAAGAATTCCAGATTCATTACTCTCTGTGAGAAATTCTTCCCCATCTACTTCCCTTAATCTCGAGGGTATATCCCCTAATTCTAATCTCTCCTACCAGTGGAAACAACTTTCCTGCTTTTATTCTATCACCTGTTATAATTTTACATTTCTATGAAATAAAATTCCCTCTCATTCTTCCGAATTCCTGCAAGTTTAGTCCCAGGAGACTATATCATCTCTTGAATCAACCCGGTGAATCTCCTCTGCACCATCTCCAAAGCTAGTAGCTCTTTTTTTCTCAAGAAAGGAGACCAGAACTGCACGCAGTGCTCCAGGTGCAGTCTCACCGGTACCCTGTGCAGTTACAGCAGAAATTCCCTGCTCTTAAATTCAATGGCCAAGCATTTGATAGCGATCCCTCCATCATTTTTATATTTGTTGAGGACATCTATGTGAGGCACTACTTCAAGAAAGCAGCCAAAATCATAAAGGGCACCCATCACCCTGGTCACAACCTCTTCTTATGCTCCCTTTGGGCAGAAGATACGGAAGCCTGAAAAACCAGCACCTCCAAGTTCAAGAACAGTTTCTTTTCAATAGCTATCAGATTCAAACTTCCCCGAATGACACAAATGTGGGACTGAGCCAACACCACAAAAGAACTGTCTGCACTAACACCACTTTTTAAAAATCTTGTTCTATGTTTACTGTGAATATTTATTATCTATGCTTTGTATTCTTTATTTTCTATTTAATGTGTCGTTTTTAAATGAAGTTCTAATTGTTTTTTTTTGAGGTCGCAGTCCAGCTGCAGCAAGAATTTCTGTGCAAAACAAGCTCATTAATGCACAGCAATCCTTCAATCAGTTAACAGCTAACTTCATCAAATCTAATGTCACAACTTATCAGACCCATGTCACATTCTTTGCCAGTATAAATTCCAGTCTAATGACAGCCACATAAACTTGTCACACTGTCATTACAACTTCCTGCTTTTGGAGATGTCATCATGCCCACATTTATGATCTCACAGTTGCCCAGCCTGTGTCCAGAAGCACTCCAATTCATCTAAAGCCAGTTTGTGCTTCACAATCTAACTATAAATTATAGGTGGCTATGTTTGAATATGGGCCATCACAAGCAAACGAGACTGGCTTAGTTGGCATGGACTAGGCTGAAGGGTAAAATTCCATAGTTCCAAGTGTTAATTGTTGGCAACAGTACACCCTTGTGCAATTATCTCACATCATAATAACCCCTGCAGTGGCCTTCAGTACCCATCTCACCAAAGATAACACTTGGCTTTCAACATCTCCTCATGCAAGTAACATTTAATGACAGACAGCATTAAATATTCAGCAGAGTTTCCCATTAATCTAGGATACAAAGTAAGCCTTTAACGACAATTTTTATTGTAATTTCCTCACTTTTTCAGACGTGGAAGACTGTTGGGGTGCAAACTTTAAGAGCAATATAACTATAGGGGCTGAAATATGCAAATACTGGTTCATTGTAAACTGCCTGAAAAAGTGCACCAAAGCTGTCTGTGCCCATGTCAAACAATGGCAACTCCTGAGTATAGCAGCAAAACCCACTCAGCCTGATGGACAGGTGCTGTCAGCATGTTGGGACCAGGGATGTTGAGCAGATAGATTAGGAGGAGGAGCCAGGGATATTAGTAAATGGGGTAGAACACATTAACATGCTGTCACTTCCACTGCAACCAGGAATTTTCAGTGGACTGTGGGTAAACATATTGTGTGATACATCGCAGTGGGACCATCTCAACTGCGAAGGGATTGGAGTCTAATGACAATGCAAACCTCCAGCCCCTTTCCCTGCAGTTGACAAGCATGTTGGAAATATCTGACAACGCACAAAGAATAAACCCCAGCCCCTGGAGACTTGCCTGCGCAGGACTCTGCCATGCAATAGGACCAGATGGGCAGATTTTCACGGTCATTCAGCTCAAACACTTCTGCTATCCCTCGTCAGGAAATCTTGAGATCAAGAGGTGGTGGCTCCTTCTGCCTCAGCGTTACCTGTGTAGCTCAACTCATGGCCTCAGTTCTCAACACCATCCCCAATGCTTCCTCTCCACTTTGAATAGTCATGGGCCAGAGATTCCCAGGGATCAGTTGGGAGAAGGGGCTTGCTTATCAGGTTTTCAGTGCTTCCTTGATACCTTCCTTCCATCTGTCTGGGAATCTTTTCCCGCAACAGAGCTCAGATCCGAGTGCCTGCTCCAGGAGTTGGGTGTCAGGCTACCCAAGGTAGCTGTGAATAAAACCAGGGTGGTGGCAGGGAGGAAGGTCAATTGAACAATGTGGCTGTAAAATGTCAACATTGGCTTCCAGCATTTATCAAATATTTGTCCTTTCCCAATCACACATCCTTCCCTCACTAACATTTTCTTTGTAACATTTCAAGTGACCTTGTTTTAAAAGCATG
The DNA here is from genome assembly GCF_036971445.1 of Narcine bancroftii. Classification (NCBI taxonomy): domain Eukaryota; kingdom Metazoa; phylum Chordata; class Chondrichthyes; order Torpediniformes; family Narcinidae; genus Narcine; species Narcine bancroftii. The sequence continues at coordinate 29,382,487 of NC_091478.1, read as the reverse complement.
AATTCTGCCCAAACCACATCACTCTGACCCTCTGTACACAAACATACTTTTCATGATGATTTGAAACCAACACCACAGTCAGCAACTCCCCCAATGAGTAAATCATTTGTTCTTCTCAAAGCCATCGGTTTTCAAACATTCACTGTTCTTATGAAAAAGAGACTCAACTTCCCGGGATTAATCCAGTACTCCCTCCCTCTCATCCACGGGCCTCCTCCTGAAAGCAGCTGAAAACCAAACACAACATTATGACAATTTCCACAGGTCTGACATTACCTCTGCTTTCGGATAACATCCAGTTCTAGGGGGTCAGGAGCTCGGTTGATTTTACAAAGATCTGCATTGCCAAAGTCTCAGGCACTTTCTCTCCTTTTCAAATCCTGTAGATATTGCTTTCTCATTTAGGGATTACTTCTACTCACAATGTTAACACAAGCTTCCCTGTCATTTGATAATCGTTCAGTTCATCACTTCAAAGAAGCAGAGAGATAAAGCACAGAAACAGGCCCTTCAGCCCATCAAGTTCATACTGACCACTTATTTACACCATTTGTCCAATGATCTCATTTTTTAAAATTCTCCCACATTCTTGTTAATTACTCCCAGACTCTACCACTCAATTATAAATGGGGTTAATTTACAGTATCCAATTTACCTACCCAGCCTTTCGCTATGGATTAAAACTAGGCTCTAAAAATCCATTGAACCCTATTCTGTGGGGGAAATCATGTACAATCTTGCTCTCCTAATTCAGAATGGCAACATGGTCATTAGGCCAAAGCCCTTTGCAGATCTGTGTGACTCTGATTTTCGCTTCCTGTCCAATTCTCAAGTGCCTCCTGAAAGTTCATAGTCAAGATTTGCATCATCAATGTACAGTGTTTCTTCTAGGAGCTTTAAATTGAACAATCAGGAAAAAAACTACAAGCTCTCTTCACCGTCACTCATTGATGACATCTACAAGAGCTAGCGTCTTCAGGAGCCTCTATCCTCAATGACCCTCACCACCCAGGCTATGCCCTTTTCACACGGGTACCATCAAGAAGGAGGTACAGGAGCCTGAACACAAACACCCATCAGCACAAGGACAGCTTCTTTCCCTCTGCCATCAGAATTCTGAACAGACAATGAACCACAGAGACTAGCTCAGTTTTTGATTTTCTTGCACTATTTATTTATTTTGAAATGTAACTTATAGAAATATATCCACTGTGACGCTGCCGCAAAACAACAAATTTTGTGACACGCTCATGACAGTATATTCTGATAGACCTATTCTAATCTACACTTTCCCAATCATGGAACACAGAAGAGTACAGAAATAGGAACAGGCCCAACAGTGCACAAAATTCTGCATGATACCAAAGTGCTTTCTAAATGCCTCTGAAACATTGTTGCTGCATCTGCTTCCACCACCTCCCTCTAAGCATCTCCCACACCCTGCATTTTTAAAAAAAAACCTTGCCTCAAATCTTCTTCAAACTCTTATTCGCCCCCCCCCCCCCCAAACCTTAAAGTTATACCGGCAAGTATTTAATATTTCCACCCTGGGAAAAAGACTTTGACTATCATACTTTTATGTACATCTATCATGAACCCTGTTAACTTGGGAAGGGAAGGGTGGACTACTGAAATGAGAAAGGAATGGTGAGCACAGCTCCAACCACCCCTTTGAGACTTTTCTCACTTCTTTGCAAATCAGTCCTTCAATGCACTCTATGTTATAGAGGGAAAATAGTTGTTCCATGTTGTACACAATTTATATCTTTCATATAGAACCACAAATAAGAGAATCTCTTGATTATCTAAAACATGCTTCTTGAGTTATTTCCTCCATACTTACTGACTGAAAGTAACAGACACTGAACTCTGCTCTCCACCCCAAGCACAAACACTGCTGCCCAATAATGGGGATTTCTAGTGACTAATTTGTAATGACTCCTCCTTGCAGTCGTTCAACTTGATGCAAGATTTTTCTGGAAAGAAGGCCAGAGATGGGGCTGGTCATCAGGGAGTACCCCACTCACTTGCCACGGCTGCACCTCACCTTGTACACCTTGCCAAATGCCCCGTCACCGAGCTCTCCGATGATGTCCCAAATCTCCTCGGGGTTCACATCTTTTTTCACATGCTCAAACTGCTTCTTTTTCTTCTCGCCTCCAATCTTAAATATCTTCCGAAAGTTAAAGAAAGACATTGCGGCTTCGCAGGTAGCCCAGCCTTGGGCTTGAGTGCTGAAGTGCGCGCAGGAGGCACTGCTGTCCACTTCCACTCCAGATTACGCCAAGACCCAGCGGCTGGTGCTTCGTTGCACACTTCCCCGAATGTGGACCACAGGCACCCGCTCTACTCCAGATCACTGCCGGTGATCGGTAACGCAGGTCTGCTCCGCTGGGCCCCCTCACTCCTGATCAGCCCTTGGTCACTCCCGCTGGCCCGGTCACTCCGGATAGGCCCCACTCACTCCCGCTGGCCCGGTTACTCCGGATCGGCCCCGGTTACTCCTCGCAACTGCCAGCCTTAAATCCACTCCCATTTGTCGGCGTGATCCGTGCCGAGGCCGGGCTCTGCTGCCAGGTCCGGCTGCTGCCTCCAGCCGAGCGTATCCGTGGGACGTGTCCTCCAGGAACCGCCGCCTCTCCGCTCCGCTCCTCTCAGTGCGCGCGACCTCCTCGCGCGCCGCCTCCCAGGGACATCTGCGTCAACTCATCGGCGCGACTTCCTCGCGCTCCGCCTCGAAGGGACACCCACATCAACCAATCCGCGCGGCTTCCTGGCGCACCGCCACTGAGGACCACCCACATCAACCAATCCGCGCGGTCTACTCGTGCTCCGCCTCTGAGGGACACCTGCATCAACCTATCCGCGCGGCCCCTCGCGCTCCTCCTCTGAGTGACACCCACGTCAACTAATGAGCGGCGGCTGCCGATGAGGAATGCGTCCTCCTCCAGGTTAGAACATCGAGCAGAGGCGGTCGGACGGAGTGGGTGAGGCATAATTACTGCGCCAGTACCGGCCGCCTAGAGGATCAAAGACAGCCCCCTCCACCCGCCACCGCTGCAGCATCTGGCGATGAGGGGGTGACCGAGGGTTTCATGGCGCAGGAGGGCTGCAGGAGGGGTACAGAGGACCCCGTGCCGTCCATGCTGTGGGGGTTGGACCCACTACACGGAGTGTTTGTCAAGCTCTACGTCCGGGATATCCTTGAACTCAAGAAGTCGCAGCAAGTTCCAGGTAATTCACCCAGCCATCTCTCCTCTCGATCACTGCTGTTCCCTCTTCCCCTCCTGCTTTTGCAACCCCTCCACCCCGACCAAACACACTTGTTCAGACGCCTGCTGACATTTTTCCATACCTTGATTTAAGGGTTCAAGCCCAAGTGTCTGTTATGTATTTTTACCTTTGCTCTATAAGGATACTTGATCTACTGAGTTTCTCCAGCTTTGTGTGTGTTTTACTTCAACCACAGTGTCAGCAGATTTTCGAGTTTTTCAGAGGAATGACCCATTCAGGCAGGACGGTGGGAGCAACAGGTCCAGCACCATTTAAAGCCTCCTCTACACTGGCCCAGTCACTGCTGCTACTAACCCAGATGACCCCAAAATCCAGCAGCAATAGATATTCACCAAGACAAATGGTTACTTAAACATAAGTTGCTTTTAATTCTCTTTAAACATGAAAACAGGATCAAACTCTAACTTATTACTATTAACTTAACCTAACTTTACCCCCTTCTAATTCTAAGTGCACACATATGTAATGTGTGTGTAAGTTTAGAAAAGTTCTTTGATTCACAGTCCAATCTCACTTCTCACTCGTCCAAGTTCTTATACTGTGCACAGAATTTAACATTTATGAAATTCACCAGGCTTTGGTGCTTGAAAGATAAATGGTTACTGCTCCGGAAGGTTCTTGTTGGTTTTCAGAGAGAGATTTGTTGTTTGCTGGACACAAACTGATTCCTTTTAATCAGCCATTTTAGTGTCTTGCTGAGGAAACTTGCCCCATCAGGGTTTTCCAGATGATAACCTCTTTCTTGCAGGTGTCCACGGAGTTCCTTTTCTGTTTCCCTTATTTCAAGTGAAACATTAGGCAGCCAGTCCTCTCCTCTTGTATGGACCTCAAGGGCTTTGACCAGGCTGAACTAAGCACTCACATCCCATCTTGAAAAATGTTTTTTTTTTCCACAAGCTTGCTAGCTTGTCCTGTTCCAGTCCGAGCTGCTGCTGAACTGTAAAACTGCAGAACTGAATTCTCTCTCTCCCTCTCGGAGAAAACCTTGATTTACTCTCTCTGCTTGCAAAACCACATGACCCTCCTAGAACAGCAAACTGCGCTCAGACAGCCTACAGCTCTGACGAGTTCTTTCATCTGATGCAGTCTGTTCAGGCAGATCTTTGAAAGACCTTTCCATTTTGTCCACTTCCCTGCTCTTTTCCTGCACATCCACACTTTTTCAAGATTTAAGATTTTGTTTATTGTCATGTACGTGATACACAAAATGAATCAACTTTTGTTTGTCATAAAGGCACAGAAAGAGGTGCCACTAGCCTGGGCCCCAACAATAAGAGAAAGAGAAGCAACAGAGAGTCCCTTTAGAGACACGGAGTATACGTGGATTTGCCTCCAGCTCCGTGGACTCCTATCCGTTCCAGCAGTAAACCCATGCACCTGGTTCCTTCAAATGTTGATTCTATTCTCTTAAAAGTTATCATAGAATCTTCCCCCAGCAATGTAATCAGTACCCTCTCTATGTCACTTTATCTGCCAATCACATTTAATGTGCAGACATGCAGGAGCTGCAGATGCTGGGATCCTGAGCAAACAATAAGAAGCTGGAGGAATTCAGTGGGTCAGGCAGCATCCATGGAGAGAGATGGACAGTCAGTTTTTCAGCTGAGAACTCTTTCTTGAGCCTTGGGTGGGAGGGGACAATACCAGCCCCTCTGCAGCCCACCCTCCCTCCTCCTGGTATCTGACACTACCTCATCGCTGCAGTTCTAAAAGTCATTTTGTCCATAACCTTAAACTGGTGATCTTTACCCTGGTCTGTATCACTTATAAATCCCCAAAGATCACCATTAGTGTACTGTGCATGGCTGGGGGACTTTCACACTACACCCAGCCTGATAAATAATCTTTCCTTGGGCAAGTTGATATCCATGCTTCTCTGCCTCTTTAGTACCATGGCCTGAGTTTTTCTAAAGCTTATGATAAGCCAAGCATCTTTTGAAATGTCACAAATCACATTTACTATCCCCTCCTGATTCCTTCATTCAGAAACAATCATTAAGGGCTGTTGAAGCCTGGCTCATGGATCCGGCAAACACCCCACCAGCTCAGCTGACACCACTATGGCCAGGCTGGCAGACCTATCCCAGCTGGCACCCCAACTGACCGGGACCCACGTCCCAGTCAATGACCCATCACCTGGCCAGCATGCTGAGGCCAGCTGGCACCCCTGCATCCCAGCCAGAAGACCTCACACCACAGCAGTTCACAATGTTGGTTTCCTTTGCACAGGGATATTTTTCTACAAAACCCACCCCATCAGCAAGGTGGATATCCTGGGTACTGTTGTCCAGAAGCAAGAGAAGGAGAGGTTTTACACCATTGGAGGTTGGTGATTCCGAGGACTTCTGTGTTTGTTTCTAGACTCAGCATCTTGGAGTACCGATATTCTTCAGGAGAGGCTGCGGGCTGGCCCTGACTAGAGCTTTGCCTTGTTTACTGGCAGCTGCTGCTTGGAGAAGGGGGCTGAGTGACCAAATTCAATCCTGAAACCATCTTGCTCCCACCCACCCCCCCCCCCACACACTGCTACCTTCACCGCAGACCCCTGTCCCCACTACTCTCTGCCTGAACACCTGTTCTCCCCCCTCTTCTCTGCCCTGTCCTGCTCATTTTTCAGCCTATAAATGTGTCCCCTCTCCCCACTCTGCCTAGACTCTTGTCCCACTCAGGCCAGAGAGGTGACCCCACTTGCCCCTCAACCTGGAACCCTTCCCTCCTTGGCCCAGAGATTTTTAAAAACCTATTTTAGACATACAGGCCCTTCTAGTCCAGGAGTCCATGCTGCCCATTTAACCTACATCACCTGTACATCTTTGAAGGGTGGGAGGAAACTGGAGTGCCCGAAGGAAACCCACACAGACACAGGGAGAATGTACAAACTCCATTCAGACAGTGTGGGATTTGAACCCTGACGCTGTAACAATGTTGCGCTAACTGCCACCCTTTGCTCCTTGGCTAACGTTCCTTCCCCTGCCTGCCCCTAGAGTCCTTCCAGGTACCAGACAAGTTCTGGAACCTGCATTTGAAGAGTTGTCCATGGGCTGGAATACCTTCAGTAAGTTAGGGAAAGTTTGGAACAACTTTATTTTATTTAAAACCACAAAAATTCAGATACACACATATATTCCTGTATTATGAAACTTCTAATGTAAAGAGGCCTTTAGGAGAAAGGGAATATCTGAGTTTCATTTAAATATTCATACCAGCTCTTTGTAAATATGAGCACCATATTTTCCAAAATATGTAGTATCTATTAAGTTGTAAGTAATTTTCTCAAGTGGTATTCAACTCCGAACTTCTGCATGCCAAATCTGTATCTGATTTTCAAGTTATAGCAATATATTTCTTATCTATTGCTAAAGCAATTTGTACAAAATTCACTTGATACATATTCAATTTTAATTTGGGTTTAACTCCTTTATTATCCTCCAATAGAAATAATATTGAATCCTGTGGGAATTTAACCCCTGCTATTTATTCTAACAAATTACCTAGTTCCATCCAAAAAAGGTTGAAACTTAGGACATTGCCAAGTTGAATGTAAAAATGTACTGACCTCCTGTCAAATGTCAAAAACATATATCCAAAAAGGTATGGTTAATTTTTGGTTAATTTTTTGAGGTTTCAAATATAATTGATGGATAAAATTGTATTGTACCAACCTATATTTCACATTTATTGTACTTTTCATACTTTCTACACCACTCAATCCACTATGCTCATCTATTTGCCTGTTCAAATCTATCTTGTCTTGATTTATGAACCCCTACTTTCTGAGCTTTCCTTTTGTAACAAATTAGACATTACCAAAATAAATCTCCATTACATATCAATGCCTCCACCTCTGTCCCTGCTGGCAATAATAAATCCTGACCATAATGATCTCATAAAAAGTTCATAACCTGATAATAACACTAGTAATCTCAGACATCTGAAACTTTTCCTTCATTCTGCTGAAAGACATAAATTTCCCCATTTCAAAGCAATCCTCAATTTTCTTAATACCATGATGTTGCTAAATCCTTAAAAATTGACTCCCCGTAGAAAAGTTGGGAGCAACTCTAAGCCTGGCTTGATGCTGTGAGTGGATGCTGTACTCAGTGTGTCTGTGCAGGGAGTAAAGAAATGTATGTGTCATGATTCAGGTATCAATCTCTGTATTTCATTGTATTGTTGAGTTTGGTTTTACCCACCTTCCTGCCTGGTACATTCCCCTTTTGCCAGCACAGCCCCCACCCTCCCCTGCCCTCCTCATCCCCACCCATGCTCACCCATTTGTGCTTCACAGTGGATGACGGGACTGGAGTTGTAAGATGCATATTTTGGAAGAAACAACAGCTGATGGAAGTCCCGAAACCAGGTACTGCATTTCCTTTTACCTTTTCAGCATGGATTCGCCATCCCTGATCATTGAGCAAGGGGTGGTGAAGTACTGTGGACCACTCCACTGCATGGCAGGAATTAGACCTGGCATTGAGTAGCTTTGATTTGGAATGACCGTGGTGGATCGGATGAAAGTCGTAGGGATGTAGGGAGTGGGAATAACTATTGTTAATTAATGGGTGAGAGAATAGGCAGAATTCTGCTGCTCCTCTCTTGAAAAGGACCCACAATATCTTGTGCAGTGAACAGAAGGACAGGCCATGATGAATCATACTGGGAGGAACTACCCCAGTGTTCTGCTCATGATGTAGGTGCCCCACTACAATTTACTATGTTTGGATCCAAGGAGCAGGCACTACCCAATTCCCCAGGTTCAAAATCTACAAATGATGAGAGGCTTTGATGGAGTGAACAGTCAGAATCTTTGCCTCAGGGTTAAAATATTACAGACAGAGGTGTGGGCAAAAGGTGTTTAATTGAGATGTAAGATGGAAATGTTTTACACCAAGAGTGGTGGGTGCCTGGAATGGGGAAGCAGACACAATAGTGGTGTTTCATAGTCTTTCAGATAGATACAGGGAGCAGAAGGATATGAATTGTTTTCAGACAGCAGAGTTTTTGTTAACGTGAGTATTGTGATCTGCACAGACGTGTGGGCCATAGGGTCTGTCCCTGTGCTGTATTATGTCACTGTGAAGCCTTAGGAACTGATCCCATGCAGCCTACCCTGATGACCCAGCCTTCCCTTCAACTTCTCCATTCCATTCCTCCTGTAGCCTCATCTCCCAGAGGTTTCAACCTCCTGGACCTCCTGAGCCGGATCACCAGACTGGAGCAGGAGAATTCCCGCTTGGAACTTGGTGATGTGGTCCAGGTCCATGGCCAGATCAGAGAGTACAGAGAGCAGAGAGATATCAGAAGCTTCAGTATTGGTGAGTGGATCATTTGAGGAGTGGCTAGGAAATATGGAACTTGGTGCTGGAAGGCTGGGGAGTGTGTGGGGAGTATGATCAGTCATTCCTGCAATGGTTATATTTTACTTCTCTGCAGTTAAAGTGGCCGACCCTATCTTCACAGCACAGATCTCCCGGATGCTGGCACTCCCTCACCTTTACCAAAACTTTTATGATAAAACATTTCAAATTCCAAAGACCAGCGTTGAGTCCAAGTAAGAACGATGGATTTGAGAGAGAGGTTGGGGAAAAGTGGTGGGATGGGGAGTCAATGAGAGGGATGGGGGAACAGGAGAAGGATGTGAGAGAGAGTGGGGTGAAACAGAGATGGGGGAATGGATGCAAATGTGGAGAAGCTGAGGAAGGGGCTGAGTTTCTGAGTTGCTGCTGTCTTCTCTGCCCAGTTTTGTCCCAGACTCTGAGATCTCTCTGTCTGTATCTCTCATTCCCAGTGAAGACCAATCGCACATCCTGTCCCTGCAGAGCAAGATCAAACAATTTCTGGCTCAGAACCAGGTGAAAAACTTCTACCAACGGGAACTGGAGACCATTGACATGTTGTCCTGTGTTGCTCAGCATGGCCAACAGGGTGTGTGTGGACAGGACTTGGGCCAGAGTCCAGCACAGGTAGGGGCAACAGGAAAATGGGGTGAAGTGATGACCAGTGTTTGCTTGGGAAGAGGAGTTGGTGGCGTGTTGCAGGATTGAAGGAGGGGTTCAAACTGAGAGGAGGTCCTCACTTTGGCAACTCTTTCCCTTCTCACTAACTGCACTGTGCTCTGTTTCTGTTGAAGGAGCTCTCAAGCTTGCAGTGTGCATCGAGGCAGATTCATGCAGCTTTTCAGGAGGCCATTTCTGCTCTGAAGATGGAGGGAGTCATTTTCCAGAAGGTGGCTGGACCCAACGAGTTGTACCTGGTAGGTGACAGGCCAGGCTCTGTCTCAGCCCCGTTCCCTCTCCGTCCTGTTTCTGGAGTACCCCAGACTATGGCGAAAGACCAAGAGCTAGACTCTGTGATTAGAGAGTTGCTGGGTGACCTGACCAGAACCCTCTGTGGTTCCACACACATTCTGATATCTGATCACCCATGCTTTTGCCTTGAAGCATGCCTCCAGGCTCTTAGTGTCCTCACTGAATCATGACGGTTGGATCCATCTCACCCTCATCATGATGTTCCTCATCATCAATGATTTATCCCTGATCACTTCCACCCTTGTCACCAATTCCATGAGTTTTTTCCAGGTGTGGAGTTGAGATCCATGAGCATGTATGCATACTCTGCACTCACTGAGGCAACTCCTCCCCCAAGCCCACCAGCTTGACTCCAGTGGGACAATGGCAGGAGAGGAATGAGAACACCAGATCCTGCAGCTTCCTCTGCTGGTCCCACATTATCCTGTCTGGGAAGTATCTCGCCATTCCTTATTGTCACTGATCTGAGTCCTGGGACATAGTCTGGCAACACACCCACCAATGGTTTATGGGTGTAGGCTGCTGTTGAACTGATCTCAGGCTAGAGAGACAAGTTCCTGACACACTGTTCACATGTCCCACAGGTCACTGATGAGGAGAAGCAGCTCCATGATGTAATCCTGTCCATCATTCGGGATGATTCCTCGAGACCCAAGTGTGAGTGATTGCCTCTGTAGAATCTCACTACCTTTTGGTGAGCAACTTCTAAAGTTCAGGATGGACACCAGGTTCGGGCTGCCATTTGGCTAAGGAGCATGAAGATGTGGCTTGTGACACTCCTTTCACTGAGAGAGGGGATTAGAGTGGTAACTCAGTGGTTGACCCCCATTCAATGCTTATACATAAACAATGGGAACAGTAGTGGCCATTTGTTCCCTCTCCTGGACGAGTCAGTCATACAGCACAAAAAACAGGCCCTTCAACCTTTTACGTCCACGTCAACCAAGTTGTCTACCTGATTCTTCAGGGCCTTAACATTTACAGTGCAAGTCATGGGTGGTTTAACTTGCCTTACACTTGTTCAACTTAAATTCCATCTCTCATTCTTTGACCCAGCTCCCTAGTTGTTCCAGATGCAGGTCATTTGATTTTGTTGGCATCTAAAATCCTAAATCTGTTTTGAACATACTCGAGAGTCTGAGCCTCAAAGCACCTTGAGAATTCTAAAGTTTCCTTCTCTCTGGGTCGCTGCATGGCTGTCACCGATGCCTAATCTATCCATCTAGCCAGAGGAAATGTCAATTCTTTGTCTCTCTCAGCCTCTTGTTCCTCTAAACTCTGCAGAGCAAAGCCCATCCGGGTCCTTCTGAACACCAATACCTCTTGTTCCCTCACTGTTTTAAGAATACTGTACCTTCTATAACCTGTTAATCAGTTTTCAGAAGACGTCTTCTCATGCTGGTAAGTATTTTGGGACAAATAAACTTGGAGCTTACTACTTTCTACTAAATAGAATGATCTTGCATTTTCCACTTTGATTCCATTTGCCTGTTTCTCAACCCCAAGAATCCCTTTGTATCCTCCCCATCACCCACATTGCAAACTTGTTTGTTGCATTTAATTCCCTTATCTCAATTACTCTTGTAGATTATGAAGCTGTCACCAATCCCTGCATCACCCTCCCCGTCACAGCCTCTGTCGACCTGAGGAAAGCCTGGTTATTCCAGCTCTCCTATGTGTCCATCAGTCTGTCTTCATTTCACACCACTTTATTGACTCTACACTTATTTTTGTCATTAAAGTGGCGCCTTAGTGAAGGCCTTATGAGCATCTAAATATCTTCCATCAACTGGTTCACCCTGATCAATCCCACTCATTACAGCCTAGCAATTCAAATATCATTTCACTTTCAGAAATCATGTTCACTCAGTCCAGTACAATGATCATTTCCTTGAACTAAAAGACTGAGTGCAGTGAGCCTTTCACCTGATGGTGAAATATGAAAGTCTGCAGGCGCTGTAACTGCAGAAAACACAGAAATGTTGGAGGAACTCTGAAGTCTCGCAGGTTCCATAAGAGGTAAAGACATATTACCGATGTTTCGGTCTCAGGCCTGAAATGTCAGTTATATATCTTTACCTCCTATGGATGCCAGGGGACCATCTTCCACTGTCTCTGTGCCTTTACTTCCACCTGCGAGCTTAGGTTTGCGTGTCCATTTGCATGGTCACACAGTTGTATGGTCATGGAAACAGTGATGTCAGCTGCTTTTGAGAGGTGGGTCCTGTCAGAGGTCAGTGAAACAACTACACATCCAGCCCCTGTAGGAGGTCAGTGGAGCCTCTACACATCCAGCCCCCATGCTAAAGATGCAGGAAAGAGTGGTGGAGGGGAGTGGCAGGAGAGGAGCAGTCAGCACTGAAGTCGGGGGGTGTTGATGGAAAAAGGACTGAGAAAGGGGATAGAGGAGGTGGGGGGGGGCAGCGGGGAGAGACCACTGACGAAACTGGTGGTGCAAGAAGCTGAAGCAACAGATACTGGCAGGCTGGCAGTGCTCGTGGAAAAGGAACTGGCTACTGTAGCCAATGGCAGCAGGTAGATTCAGGCTAGCCTGCCTTGAGTTCTCAGGAATGAACAGTCTTTACCCCAATTTCCTGTAACACTAATCCACAGCATCCTTGTGCATCAAAAAAACAGGAGAGTTCATTTATTTACAATTTGGGGCCAATAGAACTTTCATTCCACATCCCAGATTTTTTGCTAAGAGTGAGTTTCGTGGAGACTGAGGTACTGAGAGGGCCAGAGATGGGAAAGGACAAGTAGCCCTGGGGTTTTGTAGTGCTGCTGTGGCACAGCCCCATTCCTATCGACCTGGCAGTATGCATGTGGTTAATCCCTCCTCTGTTTTCTCTAGACGTTGATAAGGGATGCCCTTTCCTTCACATTCTGAGCTGTGTGCGGCACAATTATGGTGCAGAGATTACTGAGGCAACACTGCAGAGGGTACTGGACAGACTGGAGTGCTCCAGTGACATCATCAGTACAATGGACAGGTGCTACACTGCCTCCTGACTGGGACTTCAGCTCTGAGGCATTGCTGGACACATCTGAACTGCCCCAGGGAGTGTTTACCTTCCCTGTGGTATGAAAAGAGGTGTGTGACAGTTATACAGAATGGTGCGTGGATTGGAGGCTTGACTGTGAATGTATTCACCTTTATTAAAATAAACAATGGCAGGCATTTTATTCAGGGCAGATTGTGCTTTACCAAGGGGGCAAATGCATGGTGTGATTGCGTGACCAGTACAGATCTGTGTTCCTGGCTGGTTTAATGTCCCTGGGCCATCACAAGCCTTTTAGCCCTGCTCAGGTTTTCTGTACCAACTGTAATGGATTTATGTTAATTTTTAATGTTAAGCTATAGTTCTCGTATATAAAAAATGTCTTGGTAAATTGGAGTTAAAATATTGTATTTGTATTTTTAGTTGTGGGCTAGTATAGGGTCACACACAGGTCATAGCTCATTTACAGATACACCATTATACTCAGAAAAGTGTTAATTCTCGGAGATGCAGCGTCTTGGACAGACCGACCAAATGAATTTCATGGATCTTATTCAAGAACTGCTGAAGGAAGCCATCTGTTTTTAATCAAAGCCACTTAAGCCTCTTTAACTGAGATGAGGTCAAAGATTGTTATGGATATGGAATGGTTTTGGAAAAGGAACACAAATTTGGTAGAAATAACTGATGGTCATATGGTTTCCAAGAATTTGGACTTGCCTCGGTGATGATGTAATGGTCACATGATTTGGAGAAATATATTACCAAATTCAGACATTTTTGAGTTCAGTTTTTTTTTATGGAAGAGTTCAGTTGGAGAGTACAGAAGTCAAAACCCCTGTGACACAGGGGTTGAAACCTTGTGAAAGACAGGATTGAGTTACAGTAACCAGAATTGGTGCTGATGTATGTTACTCCTGGGAAAAGGGGAACACAATCCGTGGCTTTTGAAATAAGGAAGACTACTTCACTGTCTCTTTGGAAAAGAGGACAAATTTCTACTGTGTCTATTTTTGTATGGTCATCATTTAACCCTTGTCTGGATGTGTGACTTCATCATGGAAGAAGATTGTCACTTCGTTTAACCCTTGTCTGGATTTGTGATTTCATCATCGAAGAAAATAGCCACATTTTGATTAAAGAGGCCTGAAGATATAATGTTTAAAAGCACTTTATAATTATTTCTGAACTGAGATTTTAAGACATTCAAGTAAGACTAAAATGATGAACTTTTAAAGATTGACTTTTCAGAGTGGGACTTTAATCACACACACACAATCGGGTTAAGTTTAGAGGTAAGTAAGAAATGTTGTTAATAGTTTAATTTAAAAACTATTATTTTGAATTTACCATTGTCTGGTGAATTTTCCATTGCTGTTCCTGTTTAGTCCCAAAAATAATTGAGTTGTTAGTTCATAACATATTTTGGGGCTTGTCTAGTCTTGCTCATGTGAGAGGTCCCGAGATTTAAAAAAAAACAAAAATTTGAACTTAATGAGAACTTATTTGATTGATAAATATTCAATTTGTTTGGTTAAAAATCTTTTGGAAAGCTAATTAAAATACTTATTGTGTGTGTGGATAAACACCAGCAATGGGTTTTGATAAATGTTTGGCAACACCAATCTGAAGATTTGAAAGTGGAGACTTGGTCAGAATTTGCAGATGAGAATGTTGTAAAAGTGTCGATGGGGGGGAAAAAAAGTTATTCATATAATTTTGGCTGACTACTATGTCAAAGAGGGTATTTTGAGGAGAAAGTTAAAACAATTTTTTGCGAATAGATGTCTGATGTGCATGAGCTAGAGAGAGAGAAAAAAGGGAAAGGGAGATAGAAAAACAGGAAATTGAAAAGCAAAGGAAGTTTGAGGTGGGGGAAGACAGGAAACAAAGGGAATTTGAGAGAGAAATTGAGATTTTGAAAAATTCATTTAAAGTTGCAGCTGGTTATGATCCTGTTAAATCCAGATCTTAAATTAAAGCCAAGTGAAAATTTTCAAAAGCGACAACATTCTGCTACATATGCAGACAATTATCACAATGTGAAATTGGTGCCCAAAATTCAAAAGGGTAACATGAAGTATCAAAATAAGGTAGAAAATAGATGGGGGAAAACCTTTTGGTTCATTTTATAAGAAGGCTGGACATGTGGTAGCTAATTGTTCTCTTTCTTGAAGAGAAAGAGAGCATGAAGCAATGGCACCAGAAGTTTGTGTTAAAGGAGGTGAAATAAAGGGAAATAAAAAGGAATTTGTTGGTAAAAGTAGGAAGGAATTTAAATCTTTTGACTCCAGAGATCAGGTTGTCCCTGTAGTAAAGTATCCAATTGTTGCCCATGTAGAAAAAGCTGTGCAGTCTGAATTAAAAGTGAGGTCTAAAACCTCAGCCAGTGAAGAAAATTGCCGGGCAAATTGATTTAAAGAAAGATACAGCAGCAGAAACAGACGGTCAGGTCCAGAAAGAAACCGGCTGAGAGATCGAACAAACAAGCTGTCAGGTGCGGAAGCAAACAGACTATGGGATCACCAGTCATTTTAAATATTTCCTGAAGTCAGAATTCTGATTGATTTTAAACTTGAAGGTTGTGACAGTGATGTCTAAAATGAAGTCTGTGACCGAGCACAGATCTGTCACAATACAGAGAAAAACTGATCGAAGTGATCTTGCTGAAGTTGGAGAGAATTTCTCTGGTGGAGGAATTCTTTTTTTTTTTAAAAAATGCTAATTGGATATTATTTCAAAGGAAGTTCATTAATGAGAACATATAGGTTACATGAGATTATTGCTAATGAAGAATGCGCAGTGGTTCACCAAGTTGTAGTTCCTAGAACCTATAGAGATGAGATTTTGAATGTGGCTTATTATAAAACACCTTGGGGTAAAGGAGACTACCTACAAAATTATGAAACGATTTTACTGGCCTAATTTAAAAAAAAATGTTGAGAGATTTTGTCAAGTTGCAAGGACACCTAATTAATGTCTTTAAAATCTGATTTTGGAGAACTTTTTCTAAAATCATCGTGAATTGCGTTGGTCCAATGCCCAAAACAAAAGCTGGAAATAAGTATCTGTTAACCATTTATGTATGCCACTTTCAAGTTTACAGAAGCCATATCACTCAGGAATATTCAAGTAAAAACTGTGTCTGGGGTTCTATATATATATATATATATATATATATATATATAAAAAAAATTTCAGTTAATTTGATTTGCCTAAAGAAATAAAATTAGATCAGGGAAAGAATTTTGTCAGGTGTATTTCAACAGTTAGTTTACAGATTGGGAGTTAAACAAATTGCATTATCTGCATATCACCCAGAATCTCAAAGATATGGTTGAAAGAGGTTCCATTCAACTTTTAAAACTATGACAAGAACTTATTGCTGCGAGAATGAAAAGAATTGGGATGAGGGTGTTCATTTATTTTTGTTTGAAAAAAGGGAACATGAAGTTAGAGGACCTTTAATGTTAAAAGAACAGTGGATTAATGAGGATGTCCATTTGAATTTGTTGGATTATGTTTCAAAATTTAAAGATTGCTGGAAAAACATGTGAAAGGTAGCTGGGAAGAATTTAAAAGTGGCTCAAGACAAAACGAAGGTTTGTTATGACAGGAAATCTTCTGAGAGAAATTTTAAACCAGGAGATGGTGTTAATTCTGTTCTCAACAATGCTTAATCATGTTAGAGTGAGATTTTCTGGGCATAATGTGATAACATCTAAGGTAAATAAAGCTAACTACATAGATAAAAACTTGAGATGAGATGTGACAATACAGGATATTAAAGAGAAGCTGTTTGGTAGATCTTTGAAAGCCAATTTTAATAATACATATGAAGGACAAGTGTTTTCTGTACAAATAAATAAATATTGTTTCTTGAATAGGAGAGTCTTGGATGGTTAGTGTGAGCAGTTCTTTTGGTCTTTTGACATTCTAACTGCTTGTGGGAGGGATGAAGGCTGGAGTCCTTGGGGAGAGGGTAGTGAAGGGGGTGCTGGAGTCCTGGTTGGGTGTGGTGTCTGTGAGCAGGAGTCTCATTCCCATCCCTTGTGGTGATGCCCCCTGATAGGATGCCGAACTGAATTTCTCAGACCTCTAGGGAAGTAGAGGTGCTGTATGTCTCCCTGCCACATGCTGACAAATTATTTCCAACAATTTCATTGTATTTTTTAAATTTTTATTCCATAAAAGAAGTTTTGTAATTTAAATAAGGCAGACAGTAACATTATTAGCTGGTCTTGAAGGGAAATGTGTGCAGAGAGAAAAACATTGCAGCAGGAATGGAGGAACCAAATGGGGTGGTGACTGAAGGCCAGATTCATTCTTGATCCTGAACCCCTCTCCATATTGGCCATGCACCCCCTCACAACACTAGACAATAGTAAGCACAGGGATCACCCTCTCATTTCAATCCTCTGCTTCTTCAAAGCTTCATCTCCCTCCAGCAGGAATACTCATCGTGATCCAGCCTCCACAACCCACTGGGCCAGATAATGTCCAGGCTCACTGCACTCTGCCCCTACCTCCAGTTTACAACCATCCCTTGCTGGGGACTGTCCCAGTGAAAACTTCCTGCTGTACTATGTAGACTACCTCTCTCTGCTCCTCAGGATAGAACTGGAGCAGCCAGACATGCTGAGGTCTAATGTTGCTCATCTCAGTGTAGACTGCCTGCCCTTGGTCATGCTGGGTTCCAATCTGCTCCACCTGCTCGTTCACCATCCCTGGCCATCTGTCCCCTAAACTTCCAGTGCTCTAAAGTAGTTTCCCTCTCCCCTGGCTGTGGGAATGAGGGTTCAGGAGTGAAGTCTTGGCCTTTCCTCTGCAGTGAGCCAGTGTTGATGTCATTCCTGAGGGTTTGTGTGGGGAAGGGTAGTGGACCTGGGAGAGCAGAGATCACTGACATAGCGCAGCACCAAAAGGTTCAACCGCCCAGTTCTCATGCTGGCAGCTCCATACAGGTGATAAATGGCCTGTTTAAGGAACCAATGGTGTTTTTAAACTAAAATCCTGCAACCACAGGGTTTGTGTCCAAGATGGCTGTGCCTCTGAAAGAGAACGACCACAAGGGATTGCAGTCTCAGTGGGGGGGGGGGGGAAGTGCAACAGATTGGTGTAGGGCACCAGAAATTGGGAGATCACCCCCAGTTGAGAAGGAGAAGCATGGAAAATGACCCTACAGGGAGGTGACCATGGCAGCGGATCAGCGAGGGACTTAACAACTGTGGGGCCTGCGCAGGCTGTGGGTCGTTTGCATTTGGGGGACTGGTACGGCCTTGGGGTGCTGGAGACTGGCTCATGGGAACCAGGAGTCGGATCAGGGATTTAGGAGGGTGCTGAGGGCAAGAAGTTCTGAAGGGCCTCGGGTGCTGAAGGCTTCCTGATCATGTTGGAGGTTTGAATCTGGAGCTCGGGTTGCTGATGGATCGAGCAGGAGGCTGCGGGAGCACTAGAGGTGAATCCACGGACACTATGACTCTTTGCTTCTCTTTCTCTCGTACTATAAGGGGTACCAAGCAAAACTAATGGGAACTCTTTGCCTTATGACATGCAGAAGGCAATTTCATGTATTATTGCATGACAATGAGGGAATCTTGACGCACTGATCTGGTGGTCAATGTCAATGTTCACTGCCCCACCTGAGCCCACAAAGCCAATTCCCAGGCAGTAACAAACACCAGTCACCCTCCACCCATGCCACGAATAGTCAGAACCCACTTGAGTCTGGCAGAATAGTAGAATACACCCTGTAGTGCAAGAGACCTCACAAAAAGAAATATGCATGCGTTTTTCTTCAGTTTTAAGCCGTGGCGTTAGAGAGGGTTAAGGAATGTGTCCTCCTCGTGGGTGACTACTGGAGACCAGGAGCCCTCTTTTGAGTTCGTCTGTGTGAAGTGTGACCTACAGAAAGAAATAATTGATTAAACATTTGTCTCTCCCCCCAGACCAGACCAGCAGGGTTCAGAAGACAGGACATTTTCTATTGGTTCTACAGCAATGATTGTATCTACAAAAGGTCTCTTGTGCTTGAAGTCTTTCAAAGGAGTGTCAACAAACTTCGCATCAGCGACACCAGGGCAGCTTGCCAAAAGCTTGGTGAAAGGCAAGTTATAGAGCAGCAGAAAGGGAGGATAGGATGAGGGGTGCAGAGGTCAGAAGCAGACACCTTCACTGTGAGGTGAGTGAAGGAGATCGGGACTGAGCGGGAAACTTTGGAGATCTGTAGGGTAAGAAGAGAATGTGGAGGTTGGGAGGGATGTGAACACAATGGTGATGCAAGCTGGGAACTAGTGGCACTTGCAATACATGACAGCAAGTGAATGGAACAGTGCATTAGGCAAGTCGATCCCTGTAACCGGAAAACAGAGCAGACAGGTTGGCGTCAGGTGTTGCACCAGTAAAAACACTGAAATGCCAGAGAAACAGCTGGTTTTTCTGCATCCAAAGATCTGTTTCAGGCTTGAGTCATTCTTCAAGGAATGAGCCATAAAGCAGGAAATCTCAAAGTCTCAGAATTCAGACAATGCTGCCTGGAGCAGGAATCTAGACCAACAAAAGGTGTTAATTGGATATGATGACAGATGAGGTAAGAATTTATCATGTCTGTGCAAAAGGAGACTAGGAAAAGGGAGAGAGTGAGTTGGGGGAAGGAGGAGGGTGTTTTCCTTTTTCAATATTTTTATTAATTTAATTTAGCAAATGTTACATAGGTAAATAAACATGAATTGAACAATAATCAAACTTGTATAATATTAGTGACAGTAATGACAAAACTGACATTAGCAAATTTATTTTCTGCATGTATTTTAAAAAAAAAAAAAAAAAAATGTATTCTACAAAATTGACCCCCGGCCCTACAGAGGCTGCTGGTAAAATACAGAGACCACTATTTGATAATGAAAAGGAAAAATAAACAATGAGGTCAAAAATCAAAAATTAGTTAAGCTTTTAAATTTGGAAAATAATTAAGACAGGGTATGAGGAAATGCAGTCAAGGTAGCTGTGGGAGGAGGTGTGTTTGTAATACATGTCAGTGGAAAACTTGTCTCAAGATGGAAGCCGAGAGATCCAGGAAGGGGAGTGTGTTGTCGGAGATGGAACAGATGAGTTTGAAATTGGGGTGGAAGTTGACCGCAAAGTGGATGAAGTTGAGAAGCACATTGCGGATGCATGAGGCAGCCCCAATGTCATTACTTGCAGCATGGATTGCTCCACAAAGCCTACTAACAGGCAGGTGTAGCTGGGATCCATGGCTACTCCTTTGATTTGGAGGAAGTGAGACAAGTTAAAGGAGTTGTTGTATAAAGTGAGGTCAAGTTTTTCCAGGTGGAAGAGGGTGGTGGTAGAGGGTGACTGGTCAGGACTCTGGTCCAGAAAAACGCAGTGATTTAAGGGATTGGACATCCATCGCGAAGATGAGGTGGTCCAGTTTGGGGAATCCCTTTATACCTCCATCCCCCATACAGAAGGTGATCCCTTTATACCACCACATCTCCATTTTCCCACTCATCTGCCCTGGCCCCCTCTGCCCTCAGATGCAACAAACATAGAAATCCCCATTATCCTCGCCTACCATACCACTAGCCTCCACATCCAACATATTATCCTCTGGAATTTCTGCCAGTAGGGAGTCATTGCCGCAGGAGTGGGTGTTACTGCTAGTAGGAAGTCACTACTAGTAGAGAGCTGCTAAGAGCGTAGTGCTGTACGTTCGGGCAGATAACTGGGATGCAATTTTCCCCACCTTTCATCAGATCCTCCAGCTGAGCCTTGTTGCTGTAGGTGCCCTCGTTCCACACACCAGATAACTGTGATGATCGATGTGTTGAGCTCTCCGATGATTTGGCCACATGCTCGGCCCCAGAGCCGGCTGCCTGGTTGGAGGACCTGGAAGATGAGTGGTGAGCTCGAGAACCTGCAACACAACAAGAGACACCTTTAATGGAGGTGGTCTGCCCAGCTACTAGAGCCACTGCCTCACAACTCTGGCAACCCCAGTTTGATTCTGGACACCCCCCCCCCCCCCTTGCTGTCTGCGTAGGGCTTTGCACGTTATCCCGGCTGCTCTGGATTCCTCCCACATCCCAAAGTCATGCTGGTACAAAGGTAAATAAGTTCCTGTGAAGGAAACTGCAGATAATAGTGAATGGATGTTACTCAGTGGGGTTCGATTCAGCCTGTGATCCAACTCTGATACCTACTGCACTCCAATCTGCATTAAAGACGTGATGACCACATGGTGAGTAAGTTTACAGATGACACCAAAATTGGTGGTGTAATGGATAGTGAATGTTATCACAGAGTGCTGAGGATGTGGAACGAGCTACAATAGTGAAGACAGAAATAGGATAGGAACATGGCTAGGAAAGATGTAGAGAGATGTGGGAAGGATGCAGGCCATTGGGACTAGCATTGTTGTATAGTTGTGTTTGAGAGCAAAAGAAATGAGGACTTACCTCCTCGACCCTCCACTCCTTCAACATCTGCTGGTTTGTACTCTGTGGGAGAATGGAAAGAGACTTATAGCAACATGCTCAATTAACACCATCAGAGCCTTCACCCACAGCCACACATTGCATGACAAGCACAGTTCCTTTTCTTTCCCAGACATACAGCACAGTAACAGGCCCTTCTGTCCCATGAGGCCATGCTGAACAAATGCCCCAAATAACCGACAACCCCCCTAGTACGTTTTAAGAAGTGGAAGGAAATCTGAGCACCCGAGAACATGCAAACTCCTTACAGACAGCTCCCGATTCAAACCCAGGTCACTGGCGCTATTATAGTGTTGTGCTAACTGCTACGCAAACCGTGAGCTAACCGCAGCAAACTTCACCAATGTTGCAAGACCTTTGAGTAGTGAGAGCATCATTTGCCCTGTGCATTGGGCAATGATGAAGGGCTCACTCAGCTCCTACCCTTCATTCCGATGACCCCCTCTCTCCCAGAATTCCCCACCATTCCTTTGGCTTCCACTGCTCCAGGAATGATTTCCACTCCAAGAATTGTACCTGCCAGGAAATCTACCCGACAGGAATTACCCCCCACTCCAACCATTCCCTGCATCACTCCCCACATCGTTAGCAAGCCCACCCTCTCACCTCTCAGGTACTCTTCATATGCTGTCCTGTTGCCATTGAACACTTTCTCCCAGTCAGACCGTTGTTGGTTGGATCTTCTCCCTGAGCTGTGGGATGTGTGTACTGTCCAGCCGTGGTCTACAGGAGGAGAACAAGTTGGAAAGTTTACAGGGACACTCCCAGGCCCAATCCCCAGGACGGGAGGTAGACACACGGGAAACGCAGATGCTGGAAACTGGAGCAACAACTGCTGAATCAGGCAGCATCTACAGGTGGGATTCAGTGCCAATATCTGGGTCAGGACCCTGTGCTGGAATTGAGAATGGAGTGGGCATGGGTGAAGAATGAGCTACCAGAGGAAGTGGGAGAGGAGGGAACACTTACATCATTGAAAAGCAAAGGGTTTGAGGGTATGGACCAAATGCAAGCAAATGGGACAAGCTCATAAGGCATGTTGGTCAGCATAGCGAGCTGGGCCGAAGGCCCTATTTCTGATCTGCATTACCATGACTACAGAGGAGAGACACTGGGGGGAGGAAGGGGAAAGGAGTGGTAAATGGGAGGTGATGGATCTTGTAGTTTTTCAAGGAGGAAAGGCTGTGGATGTTGTCTACATGAAATTCAGTAAGGCCTTTGACAAGGTCCCGCATGGGAGGTTAGTCAGGAAGGTTCAGATGCTTGGTATTCATGGTGAAGTTGTAAACTGGATTTAACATTGGCTTTACAGGATATCCTAGAGAATGGTGATGGATTATTGGTTTTCAGATTGGAGGCCTGTGACTAGTGGTGTGCCTTAGAGATTAGTACTGGGACCATTGTTGTTTGTCATCTATATCAATGATCTGGTTGGTAATGTGGTAAATTAGATCAGCAAGTTTGCTAAGGATTGGTGGTGTTGTGGACAGTGAAGAAGGTTTTCAATGCTTGCAGAGGTATCTGGACCAGCTGGAAAAATGGGCTGAAAAATAGCAGATGGAATTTAATGCAGATGAGTGTGAGGTGTTTCATTTTGGAAGGACACACCAACAAAGAACTTTAACAGTAAATAGTAGGGCACTGAGGAGTTCAGTAGAACAGACTGATCTGGAAATACAGATGCATTATTCCCTGAAAATGGGGTCACAGGTAGATGGGATCCTAAAGAGAGCTTTTGACATGTTGGCCTTCATAAATCATATTATAGGAGTTGGGATGTTATGGTAAAGTTGAATCAGACATTGTTGAGGCCAAATATGGAGTATTATGTACAGTTTTTGTCACCAAACTGCAGGAAAGATACCTACAAGATAGAAAGAGTGCTGAGATTTACTAGGATGTTGCCTAGACTTCAGGAACTGAATTACAGAGAAAGGTTAAACTGGTTTGGACTATATTCACTGGATTGTAAAAGAATGAGGGAGGTTCAATAGAGGTATTTAAAATTATGAGGGGGATAGACTGAGTAAATGTAGATAGGCTTTTTCTACTGAGGGTAGCTGAGATACAAACCAAAGGACATGGGTTAAGAGTGAAAGGGGAAAGTTTAAGTGGAAAATTAGGGCAAACTTCTTCACACAGAGAGTGATAGGAGTGTGGAATGAACTGCCAGCTGAAGTGTTGAATATGGGCTCAATTTTAACATTTAAGAAAATTTTGGACAGGTACATGTGTGAGGGTGGGTATTGAAGGCTATAGACTGGTGCAGGTCAGTGGGACTGGGCAGAATAATAGTTTGGCACAGACTAGAAGGATCAAAGTGCTGATGTTCTGTGCTGTAATATTCTTAGTTTGGTGGGTGGGGGTAGCGGAGAGTTTAGGAGGAAGGTGGAGATGGCTACAGGAGTGAGAGGCTCCCAATGAGGGGTTGGATAATTCGTGTGAGAATGGGATGAAGGGCAGATGAAACCAGATGGGGAGGGGTCAGTGTGAGGAGGAGAAGGTGTGTTGCAAAAATGGTAAAAAAATTGGGAGGAATGGTGGATCAGAAGGTGAGAGGGAGGCACTGGGTGTGGGGAGTGATGGGAGAACAGGAGGTGAAAAGTCTGGAATTACTTGTATCTTCAGTGGGAAGAACAAGTGGATCTGTGACCAGTCCCTCAATTCAAGGTGAAGGCTGGACATTTCACAGCCAGCAACCCAGGATTTGTCTAACACAATGCAGCTCCAGGATAGAGATGCTACCCTCAGAGGCATCAACACAAGGACCTTCCCCAGGCCCCATGGGGTGGAATTCTGTGAAGAATTCACCCTCCACATGGCATAGATACAGTTGTTGACGTTATGGGAACACCAATTGGTACAATTCAGGATCTGGAGCCAGATTTTTCCATCCAATGACTGGTGAACTCCATAATGTTCCGTGAATTCTGGCTGGGATCCTGTCAAACAGCTGACTTTCACACAACACTGGGGAAATCCAAGCTCTTACCTCTCTTTCTCTACCCCTCTGACTCCAATCCCCTTCCTTCTTTCTAGTATCACAGAACTGTCCTCTCCCCATCACTTCTCAGCTTCTTGCTCTTCTGTCCTCTTATCTGCATCCACCTGTTGGCCAGTACCCTGCCCCTTTCTCCTCCCCTGCCCCTGCCATTCCCCTCCCACCCCTCTACTTCTCTCCCTTCCCCGGCCTCTCCACCTCCTTATACGACCATTTGCCAGTTTTTCCATTTCCTGAGGGAAGGGGCCAAGCCTGTAACATTGACTGCCTTTTACTTCCCATGGATGCTGCGTGACCTGCTGAGCTTCTCCAACACCTTTGTGTATTCCATTTGACCCCAACATCGGAGACTTCCTTGTTTAACTCTCACCTCTCAGGTATTCCTCATAAGCTGTCCTATTCCTGTTGAACACTTTCTCCCAATCGAACTGGAGCCATTCGGTATCACCAAGCAATCTGGAGGTCCGGGATGAAGTGCGTGCATTCCAGCCATTATCTACAAGAGGGGAACGTGGAAAAGTGTTTACTGTAAGTGTGTCCTTGTTGTTCAAATTTATCAGCTTCTCCAGAGAGACTTGACACTGACCTCACCTGCTGCCTGCCCTGCTGGTCATGTGGTCTCCAGTGATCCTGCTGCCCCATGCCAGTCCTGTCGCAGCCTGCTGGTTTCCTCTGGTTCTGTCGCCCCACCTACTGTCTCTGTCACACCCTGCTGGTCCTGATCCCCCCTGCTGGTTGCCCTGCTGGTTCAACATTACAGCAGCAATGTTGTGCTTATTTTGTACCACATCTGGACAGGAAGGGTATCAGCAGGATGTGGGCCAAATTACAAGCAAATGGGACTAGCCTGTAATGCCCTTGGTCTGCATGTACAAGTTGGGCTGAAGGGCCTGGTCCATACACTGTGAATCTATCTGCAGTTAATTATTGGAAATGGGAGCTGACAACAGCTCAACAGGGACAGCAAGCTGCTGCATTTATGTAGCATCTTTAATATAGTAATAGGCCCAAGATCTTCCTTAAAGAGAATAATGGATAACATTTATATCAGTGGCCAATAGGAGATATTCCAAGATTATCATTCCTCTCTGTCCCAATGTGGAAGATATTCCAGACTCCACCTCTGCAGCTCTCCAGAGGGAGAATTCCAGAGTCCTCTCCCTTCAAGATAAGAGATTCCTCTCATCTCAGTCTAAAACAGATAACCCTTTATTTTGAGGTTACGACCCTGTGTCTTGGTGTTGCCTCAGGTCCACCCTGTCAGCCCCCTCGATCTGATATGTTTCAATAATGTAATATCTGATTCTTCGAAGTCAACGTTGAATCTTACTTCATGTTAGTGGCAGGGTAGCTGCAATGGGAGAGAACTTTGGGCTTTAAAGGCAATTGAAGTTCCAGTGCACCACTTGAATGCAAGCCTTTTGTCCCCATGACCTGCTTGCAGACCAGGCAACGTTGAGTGTCAGATCAGGAGCCTGACAGTGTTATGGTCTTTCTTACATCCCTGGCATTTATCAATAGCCCTTGTCTCTGACTGCCTGTTCAGTTTAACCACCACCTCCCTCTTCACCAAACACCTCTACTCTGTGTTTAGATCTTAACAAGCTTTCTGTAGACAACCCTTTCATTTCACCCAACTATTCCCACACTGACATGTCTGACCTTGGCCTCATCCACTGTCAGGGTGAGGTCAAACTTAAATCTGTGGAACAACACATTGCATTCCTCCTGGACAGCCTTAAACCCAACAGTATGAACACTGCTTTCTACACACACACACAGTCTTGATAAAAGCACCCAACCTGAAACATCAACTGGCCACTTCCACTTGGAACTGGCTGGACTGCTGAGTTCCTCTACCAATTCTTTGCTCACCTCCATCTTTGATGTTTCTAAACTAATAAATTATTTTAAAAAAGTAAATACACCTCTTTATTTCAATATCAGTGATCATTTTTTCCCTTCATTTCTGAAACATTATGACTTCCTGTTGTGTTCTGGAATTGGTGACTGAAAGATTGTGAACAAAACTATGCAGGTGTCCACAGTCACTATGATCAGATGGTGAGGAACTCCACGGTGAAGCAGTATCTGTGGAGGCAGTGGATGTGTCCACATTTTGGGTGGGGCCCCTGCCCCTATCCAGGATCCCAACCAGAACCATGGACTGTTCCTTCATTCACCTCAGGAGTTGCTCTACCTGTTGCATCTTCTAATTTCTTTCCCATTTCTGGCATCTGCAATCTCCACCCTCCTGTTGAGGAGGTGGGGGAGTTACCACCAGTAGGAAGTCACTGCTGGGGGGAGGGGGTGTGGAGGTGGTTGTTTTACTGCCAGTAGGTAGTCACTGCCAGAGGGAGTGTCACTGCCTGAAGGAGGGGAGTGGGGGTGGTTTACTGCCAGTAGGGGTCACTGCCGGAGGAGGGGGTTGTTACGGCTAGTAGGAAGTCACTACTAGTAGGGAACTACTGACTGCGTAGTGGAAAGCTGTACATTTGGGGTGGGGGGGGGAAGGAGGTAACTGGGACACTGTGTGCAATATCCCACCTTTCATCAGATCCTCCAGCTGAGCCTTGCTGCTGTAGGTGCCCTCGTTCCACACCCCAGATGACTGCGATGATCGATGTGCCGAGCTCTCCGATGATTTGGCCACATGCTTGGCTCCAGAACTGGTTGCATGGTTGGAGGACCTGGAAGATGCGTGGTGAGCTTGAAAACCTGCAACACAACAAGAGACACCTTTACTGGAGGTGGTCTGCCCAGCTGCTAGAGCCACTGCCTCACAACTCTGGTGTCCTCCGTTCAATCCTGACACCCCGCCCCCACCCCCGGTGCTGTCTGCATGGGGTTTGCATGTTCCTCCAGATTTCTCCCCTATCTCAAATGTCAACAAGCTGCTGTGAAGCAAAGTGCAGACGCTACTCAGTGGGGTTAGATTTAGCCTGTGACCATTGGGGCGCAGCAGGGATCAGAGTTGGATCCTCTGCAATCAACATTAAAGCGGGGATGACCACGTGGTGAGTAAGTTTGCAGATTACACCAAAATTGGTGGTGTAGTGAATAGTGAAGGTTATCACAGCGGTGAGGGTGTGGAATGAGCTGGAATAGAATGTGGTGAAGGCTGAGATATTGCAAAGTTTAGAATCTATTTGGACAGGAACATGGCTAGGAAAGGTGTAGAGAGATATGGGCTGGATGCAGGCCATTGGGACTAGCATGGTTGTATAGTCGGTTTGGGCTAAAGGGCCTGTTTGAAAGCTATAGAAAGTAGAAGACTCACCTCCTCGACCCTCCACTCCTTCAACATCTGCTGGTTTGTACTCTGTGGGGAAATGGAAAGAGATTCACAGCAACATGCTCAAATAACACCATCAGAGCCTTCACCCACAGCCACATATTCCATAAGGACAGTTCCTTTTTTTTTCCCCAGACAAACAGCCTGGTAACAGGTCCTTCTGGCCCATGAAGCCAGCTAAACAAATACCCCAATTAACCTACAACCCCTACCCCCCCCTAGTATTTTTAGAACAGTGGGAGGAAATCTGAGCACCTGAGGAAAACCCACACAGACACGGAGAGGACACGTAAACTCCTTACAGACACCTCCCGATTCAAACCTGGGTCACTGGCGCTATTATAGTGTTGTGCTAACTGCTACGCAAACCGTGAGCTAACCGCAGCAAACTT
Organism: Narcine bancroftii; assembly: GCF_036971445.1. Taxonomy (NCBI): domain Eukaryota; kingdom Metazoa; phylum Chordata; class Chondrichthyes; order Torpediniformes; family Narcinidae; genus Narcine; species Narcine bancroftii. Next base: position 29,354,697 of record NC_091478.1, on the reverse strand, counting down.
CACCGATGTTGTAAGGCCTTTGGGTAGTGAGAGCATCATTTGCCCTGTGCATCGGGGAATGAAGGAGGCCTCACTCAGCTCCTGCCCCTCATTCCTAGAAGACTCCCTCCTGGAATTCCCCACCATTCTTTTGGCTTCCACCGCTCCAGGAATTGCACCCCACTCCAGAAATTACTTCTGCTCCAAGAATTCCACCCTGCAGGAATTACCCCCCACTCCAGCCATTCCCTGCATCACTCCCCATATCGTTAGCAAGCCCACCCTCTCACCTCTCAGGTACTCTTCATATGCTGTCCTGTTGCCATTGAACACTTTCTCCCAGTCAGATCGCTGTTGGTTGGATCTTCTCCCTGAGCCGTGGGATGTGTGTACTGTCCAGCCGTGGTCTACAGGAGGAGAACAAGTTGGGAAGTTTACAGGGACACTCCCAGGCCCAATCCCCAGGACGGGAGGTAGACACGGGAAATGCAGATGCTGGAGACTGGAGCAACAAACTGCTGGATCAGGCAGCATCTACAGGTGGGGAGTCAGTGCCAATATCTGGGTCAGGACCCTGTGCTGGAATTGAGAATGGAGTGGGCATGGGTGAAGAATGAGCTACCAGAGGAAGTGGGAGAGGAGGGAACACTTACATCATTGAAAAGCAAAGGGTTTGAGGGTATGGACCAAATGCAAGCAAATGGGACAAGCTCATAAGGCATGTTGGTCAGCATAGCGAGCTGGGCCGAAGGCCCTATTTCTGATCTGCATTACCATGACTACAGAGGAGAGACACTGGGGGGAGGAAGGGGAAAGGAGTGGTAAATGGGAGGTGATGGATCTTGTAGTTTTTCAAGGAGGAAAGGCTGTGGATGTTGTCTACATGAAATTCAGTAAGGCCTTTGACAAGGTCCTGCATGGGAGGTTAGTCGGGAATGTTCAGATGCTTGGTATTCATGATGAAGTTGTAAACTGGATTTAACATTGGCTTTACAGGATATCCTAGAGAATGGTGATGGATTATTGGTTTTCAGATTGGAGGCCTGTGACTAGTGGTGTGCCTCAGAGATAAGTACTGGGACCATTGTTGTTTGTCATCTATATCAATAATCTGGTTGGTAATGTGGTAAATTAGATCAGCAAGTTTGCAGATGACACTAAGATTGGAGGTGTTGTGGACAGTGAAGAAGGTTTTCAATGCTTGCAGAGGTATCTGGACCAGCTGGAAAAATGGGCTGAAAAATAGCAGATGGAATTTAATGCAGACGAGTGTGAGGTGTTGCATTTTGGAAGGACACACCAAGAAAGAATAGTAGGGCACTGAGGAATTCAGTAGAACAGATTGATCTGGAAATACAGATGCATTATTCCCTGAAAATGGGGTCACAGGTAGATGGGATCCTAAAGAGAGCTTTTGACATGTTGGCCTTCATAAACCATATTATAGGAGTTGGGATGTTATGGTAAAGTTGAATCAGACATTGCTGAGGCCAAATTTGGAGTATTATGTGCAGTTTTTGCTGAAAGAAAGTTATCTATAAAAAGAGTGCTGAGATTTACTAGGATGTTGCCTAGACTTCAGGAACTGAATTACAGGGAAAGGTTAAACAGGTTTGAATTTTGGACAGGTACATGGATGAGGCTGGGTATCGAAGGTTATAGAATGGTTCAAAGGCTGATGTTTTGTGCTGTAATATTCTATAGTTTCGTGGGGGGTGGGTAGGGTTAGGGTTGGGAGGAAGCAGAAGGGTGGTGAAGCAGATGGCTGCTGTGGTAAGAGGCTCCTAAAGAGGGGTTGGATAATTCGAGTGAGAATGGGATGAAAGGCAGATGAAACCAGATGGGGAGGGGTCAGTGCGAGGTGTGAGGAGGAGGTGGGTGGAACCAGGAAGAGGTGGTGGGATGCAAAAATGGTAAAAATTGGGAGGAGTGGTGGATCAGAAGGTGAGAGAGAGAGGAATGGGGTTGGGGGGCGATGGGAAGACAGGAGGTGAAAAGTCTGGAATTACTTGCATCTCCAGTGGGAAGAAGTGGATCTGTGATCAGCTCCTCAATTCAAGGTGAAGGCTGGACATTCCCACAGCCAGCAACCTTGGAACTGTCTTAACGCAAAAGAGCTCCAGGATAGAGATGCTACCCTCCGAGGCATCAACACAAGGACCAGGAGGGTTCCCCTCCCCAGGCCCCATGGGGTGGAATTCTGTGAAGAGTTCACCCTCCACATGGAATAGATACAGTTGGTGACGTTATCGAAACACCAACTGGTACAATTCAGGATCTGGAACCAGCTTTTTCCATCCAATGACTGGTGAACTCCATAATGTTCCATGAATTCTGGCTGGAATCCTGTCGAACGGCTGACTTTCACACAACACTGGGGAAATCCAAGCTCTCACCTCTCTTTCCCTACCCCTCTGACTCCTTTCCTCCTGCTCCAATCCCCCTCCTTTCTAGTATCACAGAACTGCCCTCCCCCATCACTTCTCAGCTTCTTATTCTTCTGCCCTCCCATGTGTATCCACCTGTTGGCCTGTGCCCCTCCCCTACGCCTCACTCCTCTCCTGTGTTGTTCATCCCCCTCGCTCCTCTCCTGTGTTGTTCATCCCCCTCGCTCCTCTCCTGTGTTGTTCATCCCCCTCGCTCCTCTCCTGTGTTGTTCATCCCCCTCGCTCCTCTCCTGTGTTGTTCATCCCCCTCGCTCCTCTCCTGTGTTGTTCATCCCCCTCGCTCCTCTCCTGTGTTGTTCATCCCCCTCGCTCCTCTCCTGTGTTGTTCATCCCCCTCGCTCCTCTCCTGTGTTGTTCATCCCCCTCGCTCCTCTCCTGTGTTGTTCATCCCCCTCGCTCCTCTCCTGTGTTGTTCATCCCCCTCGCTCCTCTCCTGTGTTGTTCATCCCCCTCGCTCCTCTCCTGTGTTGTTCATCCCCCTCGCTCCTCTCCTGTGTTGTTCATCCCCCTCGCTCCTCTCCTGTGTTGTTCATCCCCCTCGCTCCTCTCCTGTGTTGTTCATCCCCCTCGCTCCTCTCCTGTGTTGTTCATCCCCCTCGCTCCTCTCCTGTGTTGTTCATCCCCCTCGCTCCTCTCCTGTGTTGTTCATCCCCCTCGCTCCTCTCCTGTGTTGTTCATCCCCCTCGCTCCTCTCCTGTGTTGTTCATCCCCCTCGCTCCTCTCCTGTGTTGTTCATCCCCCTCGCTCCTCTCCTGTGTTGTTCATCCCCCTCGCTCCTCTCCTGTGTTGTTCATCCCCCTCGCTCCTCTCCTGTGTTGTTCATCCCCCTCGCTCCTCTCCTGTGTTGTTCATCCCCCTCGCTCCTCTCCTGTGTTGTTCATCCCCCTCGCTCCTCTCCTGTGTTGTTCATCCCCCTCGCTCCTCTCCTGTGTTGTTCATCCCCCTCGCTCCTCTCCTGTGTTGTTCATCCCCCTCGCTCCTCTCCTGTGTTGTTCATCCCCCTCGCTCCTCTCCTGTGTTGTTCATCCCCCTCGCTCCTCTCCTGTGTTGTTCATCCCCCTCGCTCCTCTCCTGTGTTGTTCATCCCCCTCGCTCCTCTCCTGTGTTGTTCATCCCCCTCGCTCCTCTCCTGTGTTGTTCATCCCCCTCGCTCCTCTCCTGTGTTGTTCATCCCCCTCGCTCCTCTCCTGTGTTGTTCATCCCCCTCGCTCCTCTCCTGTGTTGTTCATCCCCCTCGCTCCTCTCCTGTGTTGTTCATCCCCCTCGCTCCTCTCCTGTGTTGTTCATCCCCCTCGCTCCTCTCCTGTGTTGTTCATCCCCCTCGCTCCTCTCCTGTGTTGTTCATCCCCCTCGCTCCTCTCCTGTGTTGTTCATCCCCCTCGCTCCTCTCTTGCCCTGCCTTTCCACCTCCCTATAAGGCCATTTGCCAGTTTTTCCATTTCCTGAGGGAAGAGGCCAAGCCTGTAACATTGATTGCCTTTTACTTCCCATGGATGCTGCGTGACCTGCTGAGCTTCTCCAACACTGTCATGTATTCCACTTGACCCCAGCATCAGAAACTTCCTTGTTTAACTCTCACCTCTCAGGTATTCCTCATAAGCTGTCCTATTCCCGTTGAATACTTTCTCCCAATCAAACTTGAGCCATTCAGTATCCCCAGGCAGTCTGGAGGTCCGGGTTGAAGTGCGTGCATTCCAACCGTTATCTACATGAGGGAACATGGAAAAGTGTTTACTGCAAGTTGTTGTTTACTGCTGTTCACATTTATCAGCTACTCCAGAGAGACTTGACACTGACCTAACCTGCCACCTGCCCTGTGGATCCCTGCTGGTCCTCAGCCTTCTGGTCACCTCTGGTCCTGCCAGCCCACCTGTTGGTCCTGTTGTCCCTACTGTCCCTGTCACACACTGCTGGTTCTGCTCCCCTCTGCTGGTCATGCCAGTCCCTGTTGGCTCAACATTACAGCAGCAAGTTGTGCTTATTTTGGACCACGTCTGGTCAGGAAGGGGATCAGCAGGATGTGGACCAAATTGCAAGCAAATGCCATTAGCATTTACGAGTTGGGCTGAAGAGCTTGATCTGTACACTGTGACTCTATCTGCAGTTAATTACTGGAAATAGGAGCTGACCACAGCTCTACAAGGACAACAAACTGCTGCATTCATGTAGCAACTTTAATACAGTAATAGGCCCAAGATATTCCTCAAAGAGAATAAATTACCACATTTATATGCGTGACTAATTTGAGATACACCAGGATCATCATTTCCCTCCTTCTCATCGTGGAAAATATTCCAGGATCATCATTCCTCTCACCCCAATGGGGGGAAATATTCCTCATTCCACTCTGACCCAATGTGGGAGATATTCCAGGATCCACATTTCCCTGCATCCCCAGTGTGAATTGGGACTCCACCTCTGCAACTCTACATGGGGAGAATTCCAGAGTTCTCTCCCTGCAAGATAAGAGATTCCTCTCATCTCAGTCTAAAACAGATAATCCTTTATTCTGAGGTTATAACCCTGTGTCTTGGTGCCCCCTCAAGGCCCACCCCGTCAGCCCCTTTGACCTGATACATTTCAATAAGGTAATATCTGATTCTTCCCAAGTCAATATTAAATCTTACTTCATGTTAGTGGCAGGGTAGTTACAGTGGGAGAGAACTTTGGGCTTTAAAGCAATTAAAGTTCCAGTGCAGCCACTTGAATCCAAGCCTTTTGTCCCCACAACCAGCTTGCAGCCATTTTCTGCACCCCCCCCCTGCCGCTGCTCCTACCCCTCATATACTCCAGCTCAGTGCCGTTGCCATAGGTTCTCTCCCGCCACAGTACTCCGTGTCGCCCACGTCCTCCGCTGCTGATGGTGCGTGAGTCTATCAGCCCGTGCTCTGAAATGGCAAAGACTCATTAGGGATGACATGCAGAGTCAGACTGAATGAAGTAGCTGGGTCTGGCTCCAGTGGCCTACCTTGCATATACCGGAGAAGCCGTGGTGCTAGTTCAGAGTATTCAACACGGCCAGGGGGTCCAGGGGGTCCGGTGATGTACGATCTCATTCTGTCGCCTGGGGAATAGAGACTGAATTAGTAACTGTGTGTTGAGGGCAGTTCTGAACTGTGGTGTTGGCCTGTGGTCAGGGTACTCTGTTACTGGAGAGAATGGACAGTATGAGGCAGTAACTGTGGGGGCTCTGCATGGATGGTCTACCTTCAGCCTGGACAAGATTTCCAAGGACAGGATGCCAGAGGGATTTCCTGGTGGATTGAGGGAGTTTCCAATGGGGGGGGCGGGGGGGAGAGCAGCAGTGGAGGGAACAGTGAAAGTGTCCTGACCATTCAAGACAAGCACCTCCCTATCCATTCGCTGCCACTTTCAGACACCTCCACCCTCCACCCACCAGGGTCGGACACACCCTCATCTCACAGGTTCCAATATCCCCTATCTCCACCTACCAGGGTCATACACCCCCCGAATCCCATTCCCTAAGGTCAGGTACCCCTCCATTCACACTCAACAGGGTCAGACCAAATCTTCACCCCTGAGGTCAGACACACCATCACCCCAGAGCCGGATCCAAACCCACCCCCACCCCCCAGGGTGGGACACACTTACTGGAGAAATAATCAATGATCTCAGATTTCAGCTGTTGCCGGTCTTCAGCATCAATAGTCCCTCCTGCAGGGCCAGGAGGGCCAGGGGGACCGCGAGGGCCTTGGATACTGTACCCTGAATCTGTGGAAGCAAAGAGCATGGCAGATGACCTTTTATTCTGAGACTTTGACCCTATGTCTTGGTGCCCCCCCCCCCCCACCCCAACCACCCAGGGTCCACCTGTCAGTCCCCTCGACCTGTTATGTTTCAATGTCACATTTGATTCTCTCAAGTCAACATTGAATCCTACTTCATGTTAGTGGCAGAGTAGCTGTAGTGGCAGAGGACGTTGGTTTCAAGTTCCAGTACAGCCACTTGTCCCCATGACCTGCTGAGGAGGCAGGGGAGCCGTGCGAGATGGGAGCAGGAGGGTGGGGTCCTGGATGATTAGAGCAGGGGGAAACACTGAGGCTGGGAGCAGGTGGGGTAGGTGGGGGGATGGGAGCAGTGGGGTAGGAGCAGGGGAAGGGTGGGAGCAAGAAGGATGTTGTTTTGTCTATTGTCAACAATGAGGTTATGGAGTACCTGGAGTACGTGGCAAGATACACCAAAGTCAGCTGGCTTCTGTAAGGGAAAATTTTTCCTGACAAACCTACTGCAATTTTTTGAGAAAACCAAAGCAGGCAAGACAAAGAACATGAGGTGGATGTTGTACGTTTGGATTTTCAAAAGCCTTTGACAAGGTGCCACATATGAGGTTGCTTGACTAGATGAGAACCTGAAGAATTAAAGGAAGGATACTAGCATGGGGAGAGCATTGGCTGATTGGCAGGAAACAGAGAGTGGGAATAGATGGATCCTATTCTGGTTGGCTACCGCAGTCGTGTTCCACGGGGGTTGGTGATGGGGCCACTTCTTTTTATGTTGTATGTTAATGATTGAAGAAAAAATGGCTTTGTGGCTAAGTTTGCAGATAGATGGTGGGGCAGGTAATGAGAAGGAAAAGGAGAGGCTGTAGAGAGACGGATAGATAGGAGAATGGTCGAAAACATAGCAAATTAAATACAATGTTGGTAAGGGTATGGTCATGCACTTTGGTAGGAGTAAAAGTGCTGACGATTATTTGGATGAAAAGAAAATTCAAAATTTGGAGTTGCCAAAGGACTTGGGAATCCTCGTGCAGAATACCCTGAATGTTAACCTCCAGGTTGAGTTGGTGGTGAAGAAGGCGAATGTAATGTTGGCATAGATCAGCTCATGATGGAATTATGGAGTGGACTCCATAAGTAGGCTGAATGGCCTACTTCTGTTCCAAGATCTTGTGGTTTTATGAAGGCTGGGAGCAATGATCCTGATCACCAATTTAAATTTAGACATACAGCACGGTAACAGGCCATTTTGGCCCAAGAGTCCATGCTGCCTAATTTACACCCAATTAACCTACATTTTGAACGGTGGGAGGAAACTGGAACCCCCAGGGAAAATCCATGTAGACACAGGGAGAATGTACCAACTCCTTATAGACGGTGCAGGATTGGAAACCCAGTCCCAATCGCTGACGCAGTAAAGGCATTGTGCTAACTGCTATGCCAACCATGCTTGACCAAATGTCTTACACCAAACCAGGCAGCACAGGCTAAAGGGGTGGCAGGCACTGTCCCAGCCCCAAGCCCACTGACCCACCAGGATCTGGTCTGGGACAATGCTTGCCACCTCTTCAGCCTGTGTCTGCTTATGCACAGTGCATTGCTGGGGCATTGCATGATGCAATGCAAACCACAGCAATCCATTTTATAATGTGCATGAAGCCACTCACTCTGAATGTAGGAAACGATGTCTTCCACATGTAGGTTCCCCCCTCCGAGGCCGGGAGGGCCAGCGGGTCCAGGCAAACCCCGAGGACCCGGGGGTCCGGTTTGTCCGATTACTCCCCTGAATCGAGAGCCTAAAATAAAACAGGACATGATAGCTGAGGCTCTGCTCACACCCTGCTTCCTCCCTCCCTCCCTCCTTCAGGGTGAGGAATCTTGGGTTTTGGGGTCCTGGGGTGTGTGTCCTGGAGATGGAGCCCCTGAGGTATGGGTCTTTGGATTCAGGAAGCCCTGGGAGCTGGGACCCTAGGGTGTGGGTTCCTGAGGAACAGAGGCCTCTATGGAGTTGGCACACAGGGGTGTGGGTCTGGAAAGCTGATATCCCTGGGGAGCTGGGACCCTGGAGTATGGGTTCTTGGGGAGCTGGAACCCTGGAGTATGGGTCCAGGAGTTCAGGAATCCCTGGGGAGCTGGGATACCTGGGGAAGTGGGACACTAGGTGCAGGTTCCTGAGGTTCAGGGACCCCTGGGGAGCTGGGACCCTGATGTTTCAGATCCAAGGACAGGAGTTCCCATGGCAGGGGTCTACATTCTATCTGAATGTCTGCAGTACTCACTCTGCAGCAGGGCCATCAGTTCACTGGTAGAGATGGAGCCAGGGGGTCCTGGGGGTCCAGGGGGCCCTTGGGCCCCAAGACTCATTCCTGAACCTGTGGGTGAGAGAAATTAGAAATTAAATCACAGCCACGGTGGCCAGTGTGCAAGGAACACAACACACATCGGCAATGAACATGGTCACTGTGGCACCTCCCTAACCCCCACCCCAAAATGCTGTCCCCATTGCCCACCACCTGTCCATCAGCCTGGTTCCACCCATCTCCCCAAAGCACTCCCACCCCACTCACATGGACACCCATCAGCTCCCAGAAGGAGATGATCCAGAATCCCATCACTCTTTGTGGACCTGAAGACTCCAGGTAACACTGCAGCCCTTCTCCTGGATTCCACAGTCTCCCCAGCAGAGTGAACACCCCACTCACTCACACAGCATGGAAAAAGGCTGTTTAGCTCAACCTGCCCATGCCAACCAAAATGTCCACCCAGATTGGTTGCACCTGCCTGTGTTTAGCCCATATCCCTCCAAACCTGTTCTATCCATGGATCCCTCCAAATGTTTTTTTAACATTGCAATAGTACCTGCCTCAACCACTCCAGGAGCCCAATACTTCTTGCATTGAAATAGATGTAACTCGGAACATTATTACTTGATTCCCATCACACACAACCTTTTGATTCCTGAATTTGTATGCAGGCTTAACAACATATTTTTCCACAACCCTCCATTATCTGCTCTGGCACTCTGGTTCCCATGCCTCTCTTAAACCCCCCCCCCCCACAACACACCATCCCACAAGGATATTTGTCCCCCTCCAGTTCAGATGTAAACTGTCCCAATGGAACACGTCCCACCTTGCCTGGAAGAGAGCCCAAAGATCTAGAAACCTGAAGCTCTCCGTCCTGCACCATGTCTTTAGCCACATGTTCAGCTGCATTATCCTCCTATTTCTAACCTCACTAGCACATGGTAATCCTGAGATCACAACCCTGGAGGTCCTGTCCTTCAACCTAGCACCTAATTCCCTGAACTCTCCTTGCAGGATCTCCTCACCCTTCCTACCCACATCATTGGTCCCTACATGGACCTTGATATCTGACAACTTACCCTTCCTCTTGATCGGAGACATCCCTCCCTCCCTGGCATGAGGGAGGCAACATACCATCTGGGATTCTAATCTCTTCCCAGAACCTCTTATCTGTTCTACTCACTTTCAAATCCCCAATCATTACAGCTCTACTTAGCCACAAGGCCAGACTCCGTGCCAGGGACCTGAATGCCAGGTTTATCCCTGGTTGGTTGACCCCCTCAACAGTATCCAAAATTTTTAACAAGTTACTGAGAGGAGCATCCTCAGGGGTGCTCTGCACTGCCTGCCTGTTCCCTTTCCCTCACCTGACTGTCACTCAGCTACCTTCCTCCTGCCTCCTAGGTGTGATAGTTTCCCTGTAACTCCTGTTGAATTGTCAAATGATCCAAAGTTCATCCAACTTCAGTTCCAATTTCTTAATAAGGTCTTTAAGGAGCTGCAACTGGATTCACCTCTTGCAGGTGTAATCATCAGTGGCACTAGTGACTTCCCTGACTATCTATATTCTGCAAGAGGAGTGCCCTAGCTGTCATTCCCACTGCTCTAGCTAGAAAATTTTACCTTATCGCACCTGTCCTACTACCTTCTTGCTGAATCTTTGGGGCTGTGTTTCTGCCAACTCCTGCACCACTTCATCAGCCTCTGCACGCTGAAGCCTCGAGGCTCATTCTCACAATGGCCACTCCTACAGTGGCTGCTCCTCAGTGACTGCTCCATTTGAGCTTCCCTTTCTTTCAGAGTCCTAACTCCTGCTGTCTGCTCAATTTATAACAGAAAACCAAGCAAAACTCCTGACACTCGCCTTCCTTTAAATCTGCCACCGCTCACTGATGCCTCTTATCATTTTATAAGCCTTTATCTCAGTGGTTCTCAACCCTTTTTTCTACTCACATACCACCTTAAGTAATCCCTTACTAACCACAGAATACCTATAGTGTAGGATGCCATAGATGATCTGTGGTTAGTAGGGGATTACTTAAGGTGGTATGTGAGTGGAAAAAGAAGATTAAGAACAATGGTTTATCTGATCTCCCCTCAGCCTCCTGAACTCCAGGGAAAAGTTTGTGCATTCTCTCCCAGACAACATCCTGGGAAACCTCTTCTTTGCCCTTTCCAAAGCCTCCACATCCTTCCTGTAATGAGGCGAAGAGAATTACATACAGTATTCCAAGTGAGACTTATTCAAAGTTCGATATCACTGCCATGTGACCTCATGTTCATGCTCAATGCCCCACACGATGAGGCCATGCATACCACATGCCTTCTTTTCCACCCTATCTACTTGTGCAGCCAGTTATAAGGAGCCGTGCAGCCACAACTCAGACCCCTCTGTACATTGAAGCCATTCAAGATCCTGCCATTGATTATATAATTTTCCCTACCATTTTACCTCCCAAAGTTCACCCCACTTCCCTTTCCATCTTTCCATGGGATTGTTTTTCCCCCTCCACCCCCACCCTGCAGCCCAATGCCACACACTCACTGCTCAAGTAGTCCTGCAGGCGGGATGCAATGTCGTTGTAATCGAGTTGTATGTTGGTCACTCTCTCCATATCCAAGTAACCTGGTCGCCCAGCTGGCCCCGGAGGTCCTGGAGGACCCATCAAATATCTCCGAACGTTCTCATCTGCAGGGAAAAATGAGGCAGAGGCCAGCAGGGGTAGTGAGTGGAGATGCCATTCTGGGAAGGATTGGCATAGAGAGTCAAGGATGGCCAAACCTCACCAAGGGGCTGGGTAGGAAGCGGTTCAGCTGCTGCACACCCTAACGGAAAAATATTAGAATATCTGCTCTGGTGAATGGAGAAGAAACTCCATCTCCAGAGAGTGTGGAGAATACAGCATGTTTGCCAGAGGGAGAGGGGCCTGAGGGAGAATGTGGAGGGTGTTCCCAGAAGGAGAGGGGGTGGAGCTGGGAGAATATGGAGTGCATTCCCACAGGGAGAGGGTCAGAGCAGAAAGAATGTGGAATGTGTTCCCACTAGGAGAGGGTCAGAGCTGGGAAATGTGGAGAGTGTTCCCACAAGGAGAGGGGGGCAGAGCTGGAAGAATGTGGAGTGTGTTTCCACAGGCAAAGGGTCAGCGATGGTGATGGGGCAGATGGTGGCAGGATTGAGTTGGGAGAGTACAGAGATCTGGAACACTGGGTAGTGTGATCATTCCAGGGAATATGTAGACACAGACAGCCGTTGGGTAAATGGTGTCTGTGCTAAGTGATGTTCCGACTCCCTCACCTGCCCTCTGATACTTCCTCGCACCTCGCCCTCTAACCCCTCTCACACCCCGCCCACTAACCCCCACCCTCACATCCCGCCCTCTAACCGCCACCCTCACACCCCGCCCTCTAACCCCCATCCTCACACCTCGACCTCTGACCCCCACCCTCACACCCTGCCCTCTAACCCCCGCCCTCACACCCCGTCCTCTACCCCCCACTCTCACACCCCGCCCTCTAATCTCTGGCTTATGTTCATCCTATGACCCCAACTCCAACCCCTGGGCACTCACCCTGCAGCATGGCGGTGAGATCGCTGGTCACAGAGATGGTTCCAGAGGGTCCCATGGCTCCTGGGGGACCTGGAGGTCCTGGGGGTCCTGGTCGCCCCAAGCTTGCCGCCCAACCTGCAATGAGGGGAGCAGCCGTGAGCAGGGGGTGTGGGTGGAAGGGGGTGGTGTGGGGAAGGGGGGGGGAGAAGGGTAGGGGCCATGCGGGGGAGGGAATGTGCGGGGGAGGGAATGTGCGGGGGAGGGAATGTGCGGGGGAGGGAATGTGCGGGGGAGGGAATGTGCGGGGGAGGGAATGTGCGGGGGAGGGAATGTGCGGGGGAGGGAATGTGCGGGGGAGGGAATGTGCGGGGGAGGGAATGTGCGGGGGAGGGAATGTGCGGGGGAGGGAATGTGCGGGGGAGGGAATGTGCGGGGGAGGGAATGTGCGGGGGAGGGAATGTGCGGGGGAGGGAATGTGCGGGGGAGGGAATGTGCGGGGGAGGTTTAGGGCTCTCTATGGGAGGGATTGGTCAGTCCTCTCAACCATTGCCACTGGATCACACTCCAACTCGCACTCAGTTTCACACACACACACACACACAAACAGAGCTCAGATCCCACACACACATAGCCTCCCACACTGCACACCACCCACAAGCAGGATGTGCTGCCATTACTTCTGCTGTAATCTGTGACGTAAGCCTCAAGCTCAGCTCGACTTATCCCTTCCCCTCTTAGGCCCTGGGCTCCAGGAGGTCCCTGCGGTCCTCTCAGGTATCGTTGGACGTCTTCATCTGTGGGATGTAGAGAGGAGATAGTAAATCTCAGCTACATGACCCATCACAGAGAAACACCACCCGACCATCCCATCATGCACTCCCGGGATGAGACAGAATGAAACTCCCTCCCCACTGTCCCATCATACACTCTGGGAGTCAGACACAGAGTGAAGCTCCCTACGCACCATCCCATCACTTACTCCCAGGGTCAGGCACAGAGTGAAGATTCCTCTACACCATCCCATCACACACTCCCAGGGTCAGATAAAGAGTAAAGCTCCCTCTGCACCATCCCAACACACTCCTGGGGTCAGAAGCAGAGTGAAGCCCCCTCCACATCATCACTTCACACACTTCCGGGGTCAGACACAGAGAAAAGCCACAGTCTGCATTATTGGGAAGGAATCTGGAAGATAGAGAATTGCTCCTGTTGCAAAAGTCTCGGAGACTGAAGGAGGATTTGTGTTAGTGTTATGGGAGTGCTCTGAAGCTCTTTTCGCGAAGAAGAGTTTGCTGCTTTGAGATTTTAACCCTGCTTTTCCAATGACGCAGATTGTGTAATTGGCTGACAGCCTACCAGGGTGGACCTCCTCCACCACAAAATACCATCTTTTTCCCTAATTTGCTCCTGCACCAAGGCATGGTGGCCCCTGTTACCCAGAATCCTTTTGGATCACTGGATGATGGACATGTAGTGAAGATCTATTTGCCACAATTCTCAAAGCTGGAGGCTACATTAAGACATTGATGAGGGTTGTTGACACCTCAGCCATTGAGGCAACTGAGAAGATGGATGAGAAGGCTGTGATTTATTTAAAAACTGCTAAGGCAGTGGCCCTGGGCGTCAGTAAGGAGGGTGGGATGTTCCTGCAGGTAGACTCCTTTGAGTCTGCCGAGCAGCAGGTGATTCTATCCAACATCCTGCCTACTATTCGAAATGATCTCCTTCTATCTTATTTTCATCTTTTGGGGACGGAACAGTCAGAGATCTCCCACTCCAGTTTGGCTTTCAGGAACCTGAACTCAGGCATGTTTACTCCTTCCGATGTCAAGCATATGTATTGCTGGCAAAGGAGGATGAGACTGAGGGGCGATTCCAGCCAGTAAAGGGGAAGGTACACTGGATCTACTGGTCCATGGACCATCTGGGGTGCCATTTTGTAAGGGGTTGGGGCATTTTCAGAAGGACTGCCCCAAGCTCCGAGAAGTGAGCTCCACCACTGGCACGGACTCCCCTCCCTATTCCCAGTTCCGGTGGCAGGAGATGTAGGGGAAAAGCAAGGGGGGAGGGGAGGATCATTCAAAGGGTAGGAAGGCAAAGAGAAAAAACAAAACACCTGGAAGAAAGACCCCCAAATGATCCAATGTCTGTACCCACTCCTGAATCTGGGGTGGGAGAGGTGGTTTGCTATGAGGGTGTAACAATAACAGAGAAGAGTGGGCTGGAAAATGAGGAGATGGAGACAGAGGCTACCTCTGTCATGGAGGTCTCTGACCCTCTCACCCTCGCGCTAAAACATTGGCGACATCCCTCTTTTGAACTGGGGCAACACAAGGGGAAGGTTTTAGTTGGGGAGGTGCACCCCCCTAGCCTTTGTCCCCTGTCAAGGCCTCATGCCTTGGTGCAGGAGCACCCTTTGTTGGAGAGGCCAGGGGCTGTGATGAAGATGGATCTGCACTTGTCAGGGGGATGGAGGCAGACACTGGTCTAAGGCCAGACCCTGGGGATTCCCAAGAGTTGTCCCTCCTGACTCCAATCAATCGCAGTAATGTGGGAATGAGCCAGGGCCCTGAGGGATCTCTGCTGGGCAGTCCCCAATGGGTCCATTCTCTCAGAATGCACCAGGAGAGGGAACCTACGGCTCTGCTCCCGGGGGTGGGACAGTGACAGATGTGAAGCCATCAGGTGAGTTTGAGGCACTTGCTGCTCCAAGTCCAGCAAGTTAGCTGGTCACCAGTAGCAGGTGTCCTGAAGAGGATGGGGATTCAATGTTCAGTGCTGAGATTCAACAGTGAGACAATGGATGCTCTTGTCCACCCTGATGTGACTCCATGTGTTACAAAAGAGGAGATTCAAAGTTTACTTATCAACACAATTGGAGCCATCGACAAGGCTGTGGCCCGCTGGCTGGATTTAGAAGGGGTCATGACATCGCTGTAGGACATCCTGAAAAAGATGGGGAAGGGAACTGTTCGTTGGAATGAGCAGCGCAGGATGAAATATTTCCTAGATTCCCAGATGTGGCATTTGTAAGATGCAGAGTAGTTCTGTCACCTCCCAAGGGGGTGGATTGGGCATGAATAACAAGTAACATGCTCTTGCTATGTCAATAACGGTAGCAAGTCTGAATGTTAACGGCAGCAGAGGAGCTTTTCTATTCTCAGAGCGGGGAATATGTGGTGAGCTTCTTGCAGGAAACTCACACTATCCCAGCAGATGAACCGACTTGGAACTTGGAATGGTGAGGATGTGCTCATATGAGTCACCTCAGTGCCATTTCCAGTGGGTTGGCCATTTTATTGGCCCCTAACTTCCATCTGGAGATTCTGAAGGTCCAGAACCTGGTGCCAGGACCCCTGCTCTACCTCGTCGTGCGCCTGGATGGCATGCTGTTCCACTTTGTTAACATGTACACCCCCAGGCCCAGCATTCAGCCTGTTTCATCAGGTGTTGATTC
Source organism: Narcine bancroftii (assembly GCF_036971445.1). NCBI lineage: Eukaryota > Metazoa > Chordata > Chondrichthyes > Torpediniformes > Narcinidae > Narcine > Narcine bancroftii. The sequence goes on along the minus strand of NC_091478.1, from coordinate 29,339,220 downwards.
TATTGGATTCACTCGACTTGAGTGAATGTGTTATTCTTGGAAGGGACTTTAACTGTACCCTTGAAGAAGAGGATCACTCGGGGTTAGCGAGACCTAGCATTAGTGAACAAGTTGAGGGAGACTGTCGACTCCTTCCACCCTGACTCCAATGCCTTCACCCAGAGGTATGCGGGAGGTGACTCATGCATCAATTGCCTCTCAAAGGCCTACCTCTCCAGTGTCACAGCAGCCTCCATGAAGCCAATGTCATTCTTGGACCACCACCTGGTGTGGGAGGATCTCATTCCATTGTGCACGAAGTAGGGATCCATGTACTGGCATTTTAATACTACTGGAGGATGATAATTTCCAGGATACTTTTCGGGAGTTCTGGGCCATTTGGAGTAGGAAATGGAGGATTTTTCACTCGAGGGTCTGGTTGGATATGGGTAAGGCCCACATCTGATCCTTCTGCCGAAGATACATCAGAGGTTCAACTAAAAGCCGGTATTCAGAGATTGCGATACTTGACGGATAGTTGCTCGACCTGGATTCACATCTCAGATTCAGATCTGCTTTGAACCAGCTCCTTGTATCAGAAGAAGAAGAAAGCACTGAGGAACCTCCAGCTTGAGAGATCTAGGGGTGTGAATGTGAAGTCACGGGTCCAGATGCTCTAGGATTTGGACTATGCCTCACCCTTCTTCTACTCCTGGGAGAAGTGGTGGGGTGTCTGTCGGCAGCTCATGGAGTTGTTCACTGATGACGGTTCATCTCTCACAGATCCAGAGAAAATCCGAGACTTGGTTTGATCCTTCTTCTTAACCCTGTTCTCACCAGATCCAAGCAGTAAGGAGGTGTGTGATGACGTGACAGGACCTAACTCAGATCCACCCAGAGGTCACTGAATGTCTGGATCCTCCCCTGACATAGCAGGAGCTGACGGGTTCTTCACCAGCTCCGGAGAGGCAAGTCTCCAGAACTGGATGGGCTCATGGTGGCGTTCTTCAGGGTGTTTTGGGACATCTTGGGGAGTGACAATGCACAGATAGGGGAGAGCCTGATGACGGGGGAGATGCCCCTCTCATGGTGCAGGACTGTTGTAGTCATGCTGCTGAAGAAGGGTTATCTCTGTCTATTGAAGAACTGGCACCTGGTCTCTCTTCTCTGTACCGATTACAAGGTGTTTACCTGGGCAACGGCCAACCACTTAAATCCACTGCTGGACCAAATGAACCACCCCGAATGGTCCTACAAAGTCCCAGGCTAGTTCATCAAGGACAACATCCATCTGGTCCAGGATCTGGTCCACCTGACCCAGAGGACTGGCCTATCTGTTGCCTTTCTCTCCCTTGACTAGAAGAAGGCATTTGACAGGGTGGGGCATGACTACATGTTCGGCACTTCATGGACATTTGGACTTGGACCCCATTGTGTGGCTAAGGCTCGAATGTTGTACGTTGCCACAGAGTGTCTGGTCAAGATCAATGGATCTTTGACGGCTCCCTTTAGTTTCAGGAGAGGGAGTGTGACAAGGCTGCCTCATATATGGCTTGCTGAATACCATCTGTGTAAATCCATTCCGATGTCTCCTTCAGAGGAGGCTGAGATCTGGCTGCGTGAGGCAGATATGCAGGTGGTCCTCTCGGCCCACACCAATGATGTGCTCCTGATGGTCACAGACCCTGTTGACCTATGGAGGATGCAACACTGCCAGAAAGTTTTCTCGACTGCTTCCTGTGTGTGTGTGTGTGTGTGTGTGTGTGTGTGTGTGTGTGTGTGTGTGTGTGTGTGTGTGTTTTCTGTACTACATTGCCCCCAGGAGGAAGTGCTACTTGGCAGCAAACATCAGACGTCTTGCTCTGTATGAGCTGCCTGTGTTTTACTGAGGCCCATTCAGACTTTGGAGAATGGTTGCCTCCTGACAGAATGCTTCTGTGTTGAAGGACAATGTTCTGGAGGTGAAGAAGGTAAATGCTCAACCTGTCCCTCGGTCATGGAGAGGATCATGGGTGTAAAGTTGTCCCGACCATGCTAACCCTCACACAGCCGGAATTACTCATTGGGCTCAGGCCTCAAGTTATCTCTCAGGAGCTGGTCCCACACCACACAAGTAATCTTGAGGAGATGCCCTTTGTGTCACTCTGGAATGTGGGGAGGCGGGATATATACCAACTGCTCCTCTACACCATCCATTTCCGCGCCCTTGTTAACTGGTCAGATACGCCATGGTGGTCTGTCCTACCCTTCGGGAGGGTTCCCACTGGAGGTCTTTATATATGAGAGTCCTCTCCTTTTACATTGGGGACTTTGGGTGGAGGGTGCTACATAAAGCTGTTCGTTGTAATCGATTTTTGAGCTGATTCATGGACTCACTTGTCCTTTCTGTAGCTTGGATGAGACTGTGTTTCACATTATATGCAGCCCCTGTTCGTGTACTTTGGGAGGTTTGCTCCTAAAGTTTTGGCTGCATTTCAACCCTACCCTACTGATACTGAAAGGAGTTGGTTGGTTGAGGGATGTCCCCTCGGTCTGATTCTGTGCCTAGCCAAGATGGCTCTCCATGGGTCCAGGCAGCAAGCAGCAGGCAGTCAAGGGTTCAGCTCAAGCTGACTGCTTGCCCCTCTTCCAAGAGTACCTGCATGCCTGAGTGTCCTTGGAGAAGGAGCACTTGGTGCTTACAGGTATCTTGAAGGGTTTACGGGAATGGTGGACTCCCCAAGGGCTCGACGGTATTGTGGACATAGATGACTATATTTTAATTTGACATAATGTAATGTGCATAGTTGGACTGAAAATGTAGTAGTAACTGTACTGTTTGTCTTTGACACAGACGGAAGCTCCCTCCACACCGTCCCATCACACACTCCCGAGGTCAAACAGAATGAAGCTCCCTCTACACAGTCCAATTACACAGTGTGAGGTTTGAAGGGGACTGTGGCAAGATGGTGCTGTCTGAAAGTGTTCAGTCCTTGCCCTCTCTGTCAGAGTTCCAGCTCCCAATCCATCCTCACGTGTGTAGAGGAGGGGACTGGGGAACACAGTTACAGTGACCTCCATACTTACTCTGCAGATAGATAGCCAGATCAGCTCTCGACAGAGTCCCTGGTGGGCCAGGGGGTCCAGGAGGACCTCGCTCACCAACTCTAACTCCAGAATCTGGGACAGGAAGAAACACACTGCAATCTGCTGAACAAATTCTCACCCCTATCCTCACTCCAACCCCCATCTCCATCACTAATTCTCACCCCCATCCCCAACCCCAATCCCAGTCCCCATTCTCAACCCATTCCCAAACTTCATTCCAAATTCTCATCCCCATCCTCAATCCCCAACACCATCCCCTGTCCCCATCCCCAACTCCAACCCCCATCCCCAATTCTCATCCCTAACCTCAATCCCCATCCCCAACCCCTATCCCTAATCTCCATCATCACCCAAATCCTTATCCCCATCCTCACCCCATCCCAACCCTGATTTTCACCCCAATCTCCATCCTGCCCAACTCGAAATCCCAACCCTATCTCCAACCTCAATCCCAACCATCCCCAAACCACAATCTCTATCCTCATTCCAACTCCAATTCTCACACAATCTCCATCCCCAATCTCAATTCCCAACCCCAAGCCTCATCCCCTTCCTCATCTGGATCCTCATCCCCATCCTCAATCCCAACCTTCTCACCCCCATCCTCACCTCAACCCCCATCCCCAACCATATTCTCCATCCTCATCCAATCCCCAATCCCAGCTCTCACCCAATCCCCAACCCCAATTCCCACCCCAATCTTCACTTGTGACATTACTCTCAGATCCCACCCTGACCATTGGACTCTGGCCCCTCAGATATTGACAGGGCTGTCGGACCCTAAACTAACCTTGGAGCCAGACCCAGGAACACTGCATGACATGTCTGACTCCAGAACCCTTCCTCACACTCTGAAACCACCCATGAACCCCAATTACTCAGACACTGACTTTGCCCCACCACAGGCCTTGAGACACCATCTCACAGACCATCAAATGACCCTTGGATGGTAACATGACTCTTCCAGCACGACAGGATGCCACACCCGTCTGGGTTTAGTTCAGGTTAGCCTGCAGCCAAAGCAGGGACACTTACTTCTCATGTAGCTGAGGACATGGCTGGAGATCTCAGCATATTGGTGACGTCCTAGACTGCCGCGTTCGCCCTTGGGGCCAGGGGGGCCAGGAGGGCCTGACAACGACCTCCTCAAACTGTCAGCTGCAACATGAAGCGGGGCATGAGTGTCCTGGCCAGTGCTTGCATCCAGCACCCCTACCCCACCCTCTCCACCTCCCTATCCCATCTCCCCCACCCAACCCACAACCCCTCCCACCTCATCTCCCCAACCCACCCCACCCACCCCATATACCCACACCCCTCCCCCACCCCACCCACCTCAGCTCCCCCTTCTGCCCCACCTACCCCAACTTCCCCACCCCACCCACACCTCCCCATCCCACCACCACACACACACCCACCTCATCTCTCCCAACCGCCTTCATCTCCCATCCATCCCATCTCCCCTAACCCATACCATCCACCTCTGCTCCTCCACCCCACCCTATGGACCACCCCCACCCTTTCCCCCATTATCCTCTCCATCCCTCACCTACTTCCCCATCCCATCTCCCCCACCACATCTCCTCCACTAACCTCTCCTCCCCCACAGACCTCCCTCTCACCCATCTAACCGCTCCCACCCCTCCCCAACTCATCTTGCCTCCCACACCCCTCCCGCCTCCCCTGTCCGAGCCCATCCCTACCCCTTCATCTCCAACCCACCCGACCCCAGTCCATCTCCTCCCACCTTTTTCATCCCTGCATTGCCCCCTCCTCTCCCCACCCCCTCCGCTCCAGGCCTGCCTCTGCATCCCCCACTCACTCAACAGTCCATGCCCTCACCCGTTCACAGTCATGCCATCTCCAGCGCCTTTGTGGGAACTCACCTTGCAGGGTCTCCATCACCACCTGCCTGATGCTGGCCCTGGACCCTGAACCAGAGTCTCCTGGTGGTCCTGGGGTGTGAGGGGAGGAGGGGAAAATGGAAGAACGGTTAGAACTAGCAGGACCAGTGATGAGCAGGATATTACATCCCAGCGTAGGCCCTGATCCACCATCGTGGGAGTGTGCAACACAGGACATTACATCCCAGCACGGGCCCTGATCCTCTCTCATGGGAGTGTGCAATACCGGACATTACATCCCAAGGCAGGCCCTGATTCACCATGATAAAACACAGGATATTTTATCCAAGCACAGGCCCTGATCCACCATGATGGAACACAGTACATTACATCCCAGTGTAGGCCCTGATCCACCAGCGTGGGAGTGTGCAACAAAGGATATTATAGCCCATTATAGACCTTGATCCACCAGCATGGGAAGCTGGGGATCACTACAGGGGTGGACTGATCCTCTGACCTGCTGAGTGCAGAGATGGGATTGGACTGTGCTCTGTGGCCCGGTCTCTGACACCTGGATTTTAACACCCACACTCACCACATTGACAGGAGGTCTGGTTATAAGACCGTAAGACATAGGAGCAGAAGTAGACCATTCAACCAATTGAGTCCACTCTGCCATTCCATCATAAGCTTATCCATTCTCCCACTCTCCTGCCTTCTCCCCATATCCTTTGATATTCCGATATCTATCAATTTCTGCCTTAAATGCACCAATGATTTGGCCTCCATGGCCACCTGTGGTAGCAAATTCCAGAGATTCATCACTCTTTGGCTAAAGAAATTCCTCCACATATTGTCTTAAATGGGCATCCTCAGTCCTGAAGTTGTGCCCTCTTGTCCTTGACTCCCCTACCCTGGGAAACAACTTCGCCACATCCACTCTGTCCAAGCATTACAACATTCAAAATGCTTCTATGAGGTTCCCCTTCATTATTCTGAACTCCAAGGAGTAAAGTCCAAGAGCCGTCAAACATTCCACATGTATTAATCCCTTCATTCCAGGAATCATTCTTGTGAATTTTCTCTGTACCCTTTCCAATGCCACCACATCCTTTCATAAATAAGGAGCTCAAAACTTTACCCCGTACTCCAACTTAGGTTTCACCAGTGCCTTATAAATCCTCACATCACATCCCTGCTCTGATATCTTTTTCCGTCAAATGTTCCTCATATATATTAATCCCTTAATTCCAGGAATCATTCTTATGAATGCCAGCACATCCTTTCTTAAATCAGGAGCCTTAAACTGTATTGTATAGCCTATGAGATGGTGAGATGGCAGCCGTGGGCATAAAGAAGATCATCCATGGTCGTGTCAAACACTGCAGAAGGCGTGAAGGGCTTATGGCCTTCACCTGCTCCCCTCCCCTTCACAAACTCCATCTACATCTCCCGCTGCCTGGGAAAGGCAGCCGACACACCGAAGGATCCATCATACCCCAGGCACCTTCTCTTCTCCCCCCGCCCCATATCCCATCGGCAAGAAGGTTCAGGAGTGTGAAAGCTCACACCAACAGGCAGTTCATTCTTTGCAACCATCAAGCTCCTGAATGAACCCCACACAGTGTCCACATGCTTGGTGCTAATTGATGTTCTGTATCATTGTAACCCCATACTCTGTAAGTTTTTCTCTTCACACGGTTGTATGAATGTTGGAGATAACCAGTTAGATAGCTTATAGAAGAACTCAGTTCACTGTACTAGGAGATTTGTGACAAAGGTATTGTGGAAGAGGTGCCAGGTACCCAGTTTATCCCGGACCATAGGCTACCAGCTCCTGAACAGAACACTGAACCTTTGCCCCAAACTCACCCTGAGGTCCTGGGAGTCCAGGGGGTCCTGGGGGGCCTTGGAGTGCTCCACCACCACCAATCACTGCAGGAGAGAGACACACCACCAATCAGTGGCTGTAGACCCATACCCCTGTCAGCACAGTCTGTCAGTACCCACACCCTGTCAGCGTGGTCTGTCTGTACCCTCACCCCTGTCAGCCCAGTCTGTCTGTACCCACACCCCATTATCATGGTATGTCTGTATCCATTCCCATCAGCATGGTTTGTCTGTACCCACACCCAATCAGCATGGTGGGTCTGTACCCATACCCCCCATCAGCATAGTCTGTCTGTACCCATACCTCTGTCAGCACGGTCTATCTCAACCCACACACCTGTTAGCACGGTTTGTCACATCCCCATCAGCAAGGTCCAGCTGTACCTAAATGCCTACCCAGCAGGTGAGACAAGGGGCAGTGGGATATGTCAGTGAGGATGCTCAGTCAGGAGGGTCAGACAGGATAGATTAAATGGTGGGGGGGAGGGGGGTGGTCAGATGGGACAGGTCAAACAGGAGGATGAGACAGGATAGGTCAGATAGAAAGGGCAAACGGGATAGGTCAGACAGGGAGGTCAAATGGGATAGGTCAGACAGGAGGGGCAGACAGGATAGGTCAGACAGGAGGGGAAGATGAGATAGGTTAGACAGGGATGGCAGACAGGATAGGTTGGTCAGGGGGATCAGACGGGATAGATAAGTCAGGGAGAGCAGATGGGATAGGTCAGACTGGAAGGGCAGATGGGACAAAAGTGGTGTGAGTGGGGGAGGGGTCAATAAGGTGTGGTATTTAAAGCATCCATGAGGTAAGGATGCATGGAGTTGGGAGTGAAGCATCAGTATGGAGGGAGGATTGGTTAATCGACAGCAGGCAAGAGGATAAATGGGTAGTTGGGAATCGGTGGTGAGCCAGGTGCTGCAGGGGTTGGTGCTGAGTCTGCAACTGTTCACAATGTACTGTACATTACAATCTGGAAAAGGGAACCAAGTGCAGCGTATCTTTTTTTGCTGATGACACCATATTGCGTGGAAAAGCAAATTGTGCAGAGGATAATGGAGTCTGCAGAGAGATATAGATAGGTTAAGTGAGTGGGCAAGGGTCTAGCAGATGGAGTATTATGTTGGTAAATGTGAGGTTATCCACTTTGGAAGAAAACTGTCAATCAGATTATTATTTAAATTGTGAAAGATTGTTTCATAATGGATCGTACTGCTGTGCAGAGGGACTTGGGAGGGTTTGTGCATGAATCACTAAAGGTTGGTTTGAAAGTGCAGTAGGTAAACAAAAGACAAATGGGATATTGGCCTTCATTGACTTTAAGAGCAGAGAGGTTCTGCTACAGCTGTATAGGGTCCTGGTGAGGCTGCTCCAGAGGTACTGAGAGCCATTCAGGTCTCCTTACTGGAGAAAGGATTTACTGGCTTTGGATGCAGAGCAGAGAGTGTACTGTGTGTCTGTGTGAATGCATTATAGTCTGGAGATATGCTCTTTTGTACAATCAAATGACAATAAACTTGAACTTGAACGTGAACCAGGTTGTTTCCAGAGATGAGGTAGATAAGGCCCAGTGTAGGTATTGCCCAGTCTGCTGTTACCATGCATTGGTGCCTTCAGAGAAGAACCTCCTGCCTTGACCTGTCTGTAGGTTATTTGAGGCTCAGGGACACCTGGTGCAGGCCATATCCTAGCAGTGACTGAGGCTGTGATCAGAGAGCGGGAGAAGCAGACGTCCTACCTCGAGCTGATCGGCCAGGGATTCCGGGAGCGCCTGGAATTCCAATCTCCCCTCGGTCTCCTGGCAAAAGATTGAAAAAGGGTGAGCAGGGTAGGTGTAGGAAGTCAGGGAGGGGCAGCAGTGACTGGACTCACCCTCTGTTGGCCCAGAGAGGTTGAACCTCCTCTCCTCACCCTTCATTCTTATCCCTCAAATTCCCTTACCCATGCCTCTTCCACTCTCATCTCCCTCCTTCCCACACCTGCCTCTGAGATTTGCCTCTACACTCCCTTCCCTATCCCACCCTTCTTCCCCATCCCACTCCTACCTCTTGCTTCCCCATCCCACCCCTTCTCCTGCCCCTCCACTATCAACTGCAACTTATACCCTGCCCCCAGCTCTGCCCCAGGCCTGGGGTCAGAGGTCACTGACCTTTGTCTCCCTTGTGTCCAGGAACTCCAGGGGGTCCGGCTGGTCCAGGGGGTCCGCGTACAAATGATTCTCCACCTGAAGTCAACAGAGGATCAGTGAGAGAGAGAGAGAGAGAGAGAAAGGGGAGAGGGGCAGTGCTACTGCTGGTGCGGACCCAGGGAGAGTGGAGAGCAGAGACACAGCACTTCTCTGCAGGGTCCAACTGACTATGGCTCCACACAGGCTTTAAATGGCTTGTTAAAATGTTAACAGTGTTTTCATTTAAAATTTTGCAAAAGTGGGGTCTATGTCCACAATGGCGGCATCTGTATTTGGCAGCGGCCTCGAGTGGTTACAGACTCTGGGGAAGCAGTGGACCGACGCAAGGATCCAAAAAGGAGAGAGCACCCTCCCTGCTACGACTTCTTCCCCCTATCCCCCAGTTGTGGAGAAGCACAGAAGACAGCCCTACAGGAATGTGAACATGACTGTGAACCAGCAAGGGCCTCAGAACCTTTAGGAATCACATGCGCTGTGGGCTGCTGGAGACTGACTCATGGGAACCAGGTATCGGAATCAGGATTCAAGAGGATGCTGAAGGCAAGAAGTGCCACCAAAGGGCCTCAGGTGCTGAAGGTTTCTATGTTGGAGGTTTGGATCTGGATTTCGGGTTGCTGATGGATCAAACAGTAGTCTGTGCAGTTGCAGAGGCTGTGGGAGCACTGGAGGTGATCCATGGACACTCAATAACTTTGAAGGGACTCTCTTTTGCTTTTCTCTCATACTGTAAGGGGTGCCTGGCTACACTAATGGGAAATCTTTGCCTCATGGCAGAGGAAGTGGAATGTCACATTTTTTGTTTTATTACATGACAATAAAAGTATATTGTAGGGGGAGAGGGAAAAGAGGATGGGGAGAGAGGGGAGAAAAGAAGGGAGGGGAGAAAGAAGAGGGGAAAGGAGGGAAGGGTAGGAGGGAGGGAGCCCCCACCCTCAAGCAGGGGGAGGGGAGAGACTTACCCCGTGCAGATAGCCCTGGAAGTCCTGGCTGACCTGGATCACCTGGACAAAACAAGATGGTGAATCAGTGAAGGTCGCCATTCCCTGGAATGACTGGCACGTCCTCTCGATTTCAGGGAAACTCCCATGAAACCCACGATCCTCTGACCCTGGAGACTATCTTTCACCCCATCCCTTGGCAATGACCTCTTCCCCAACCTTGACTACACCTGCCCATGCCCTCTTGTCACAAGAATACAACCCATGTCCTCTCTGCCTCCTTTGTTCCTACCTTTGTATCCTTGGCGTCCTGAAATAGAACCAAAGAGAATGCTCAGATTAACACTCAGGTTCATCCTGTGCTTACACCTTGTGCCCACACCCTTTGACCACATTCAGACTCCACACCCCATGCTCACACCCCATGCCCACACTCAGACCCCACTCCCCATGCCCACATTCTGTGCCCACACCCTGTGCCCACATCCAGATCCCACACATGCCCACACCCTGTGCCCACACCCAGATCCCACACCCCATGCCCACATCCAGATCCCACACCCCATGCCCACATCCAGATCCCACACCCCATGCCCACATCCAGAACTCAGTGCCCAGGCCTTGTATCCACACCCAGATCCCACACCCTGTGCTCAGAATCAGACATCCAAGGCCAACCTCAATCCCTCACCAGTGGCCAGGATCAAGTGCCCTTGCTTTTCATCATGCCGATTCTTTGAACTGGAGTTGTCTTCTCTGTCATGTGGGCAATGGGGTTGTCATCTCTGCCGTGTGGGGATGACTCTGGAGTTGGAGATATTTGCTCCATCTCACTGCTCTGATAGTCAGCCCAATGAGCCCAGTGCATTGTGGTACAGCCATGGCCAGGCAGGCGATGACTGAATAGGGTATCAGTCTGACCAGGGGAGGGGCTGGGGGGTCAAAATCCAGAGGAGGCGTGTGTTTACCTGGGGGTCCAGGGGGTCCGGGCAATGAAGAACCTGCAAGAAACAATGTGATCAGAAGGGTGGAGCGAAACAGCAACTATCAACCTATACCCCCCACCCACCCTCCAAACACCATTGCATGGGTGGGTGTTCATGTGTACCACTCACTTCCAAACACCATCCCTTAGGTTGATCCATGTGTACAACTCACTTCGAAATACCGTCTCCTGGGTGGGTCCGCATGTACCCCTCACCCAGACACACATATCCTGGGTGGGTCAGTATGTAATCTCCCAAACACCAACTCGTAGGTGGATTTGCGTGTACACCACTCCAACACACTGTCCCCGGCTGGGTCCACGAGTATCCCTTCCTCCCAAATACTGTCCACTGGGTGGGTCCACATGTACCCTTGACTCTCAAACACCGTTTCTTGGGTGGGTCTGCATGTACCCCTCACCAGACACACTGTACCCTGGGTGGGTCCACATGTACTCTCCAACACACCATCCCCTGGCTGGGGTCCGCGAATACCCCTCATTGCCAAACACCATCCCCTAGGTGAGTCCACATATACCCTCACTCCAAAACACCATCCTCTGGGTGAGTCCACATGTACCCTCACTCCAAAACATCATCCCCTAGGTGGGTCCACATATACCCAACTCCCAAACACCATTTCCTGGGTGGGTCTGAGAGTACCCCTCCTCCCAAATACCGTACTCTTGGTAGGTCTGAATGTATAGCTCACTATTCCCTAGGTGGATTCGTACATACGGTTCCACTACCCCTCCCTCTCTGTACCCCCATTGTGCTTCCAGTGTTCCCACTATTGGGACCCGCTGATGTCACTCCTACTACCCAATACCCTTCGGACAACATTTAACCCCCCCATTGCTCTCCACACCTCCAACCCCCTACCACCTGACCAGGTCCTGTGTGAGGAGGGAACACATTTCTCACCTTTGGGGCCTGCTGGGCCCTGAGGTCCCACAATAGTTTCACCTGTGGAGGAGGCAAAGGGAGAGGTGGTCAATTAAAATGAGATTGTCAAGCTGTAGGGAGGAGGTGGGAGAGCGAAGGAGAGCAGAAGAACAAGGGAAAATGACTGAGAGTGTGTGAGGGGGGTAATGGAACAGAGTAACTGTGGTTAGAAGAGGGAGAGAGGAGATAAAGAAAGACATATGCAGGGCTGACGAGATTGGCCAAGCAGGTCATACACAGAGTGAAGCTCCCGACCCACTGTCCTATCTCACACTCCCAGGATCAGACACAGAGTGAAGCTCCCTACTCACTGTCCCATCACACACTTCCAGGGTCAGACACAAAGTGAAGCTCCTGACCCACTGTCCCATCACACACTCCTGGGGTGAGTCACAGAGTGAAGCTCCATACCCACTGCCACATCACAAACTCCTGGGGTCAGACACAGAGTGAAGCTCCCGACCTACTGTCCCATCACACACTCCCAGGGTCAGATATAGAGTGAAGCTCCCTCCACACTGTCCCATCACAGACTCCCAGGGTCAGAAACAGAGTGAAGCTCCCTACCCACTGTCCCATCACACACTCCCGGGGTCAGACACAGAGTGAAGCTCCCTCTATAACACTGTTGCAGAACACACTCCCAGGGTCAGACACCAGAGTGAAGTTCCCTACCCACTGTCCCATCACACACTCCCTGGGTCAGACACAGAGTGAAGCTCCCTCCATATCTAGAGAACTTCTGCTTCTCCTGTGCTCTGTGGAGCAGAGTCTGTCATCACTCCAAGGGGCAGTGTCCATGCCCTCTCCCTTGTCTACCACCTGCCCACAACCCACCTGCTCGGCCTGGAGGACCAGGTGGTCCAGGTGGTCCTGGGAGTCCTGGCACCACCACAGTCTTATCCATCCCTGTGAGGGAGAAACAGAAAATCTCAGGACAACAGCAATAATTACACTGGCCCAGACTGTGTGCAACCAGGGCAGTCCATGCCAGACATCACACCAGACCAGGGGCAGTCTGCAGCAGACACCAACCCAAACTGGGGCAGTCCAAACCAGACACGATCCATCCCACAGCAGTCCGCGCCAGACATTTCACCAGACAAGGGCAGTCTGTGCCAGAAATAGACCCAGACCAGGGCAGTCCATGTCAGACTGGGGCAGTCCATCCCAGACATTGTGCCAGTTCGGGGCAGTCTACACCAGACATTGATCTAGACTGGGACAGTCTGTGCCAGATCAACACAGTCAGGGGCAGACACAGACCCAGACTGGGGCAGTCCACAGCAGACAATGACCCAATCCTGGGCAGTCTGCGCCAAACAACGACCTAGATCAGAGCTTCACTGTGCCAGACACTGACCCAGACCAGGGCAGTCGCACCAGACATGACCCAGACTGCAGATGTCTGTGCCAGATGCTGTGCCAGACCAGGGCAGTTTGGACTAGACCAGGGCAGACACTGACCACGGCAGTCCGCACCTGACACCAAGCAGACCTGGGCAGTCCACAATAGACATTGACCCAGACCAGGACAGTCGGTGCTAGGCCAGGGCATTCTGGGGTAGACACTGACACAGACCAGGGCAGTCAGACTGGGGCTGCCTATGCCAGATGGCTGGCTCAGGCATATATTGATTGGGGTCAATTCCATTCTCCGGGTCCCAACCACCTTCCTGTCCCACAGAGGTGGTCCATTCCAGATAGACAGACCAGCACATCCCACTCAAGGGGTCTCAGCATGTCCCACCCCTACCCCAAAGGGTCTTGGATGTCCCACCCTGGAAGGTCCTCTCTCTCACCTTCACTACTGATGATCTTCCCTGGAACCCCAGGTTCACCTGTAACACAGACCGGCAGGTAAAATGTGGGGACCAGCCACATTTGGGTCACTTAAACACCCCTCAAACCCCTACACCCCAACTCCCCCTCCCTCAAACCCCTTCCCTCACCCCTTCCCCAAAACCCCATCCCTTCACCCCTCCTTCACCCATCACCACTCCCTCCCTCCCAAAATCCCCTCCTCTTTACCCTTCCCTCACCCTATCTCCCTCTCCCTGACCCTTCCACCCTTTACCTCCTCCCTCCCCCTGACCCTCTCTTGCCACCTCCCACCTCTGGTAACAGGTCTCGCTCCTCATTTGGAACTCACTCACCACGAGGCCCAGGGTCTCCTGGCATTCCTGGTAACCCTCGGGGTCCTTGTTCACCTGAGGGCAAGACGGAAAGTGAAAAATGTTCTGTCGTCAGAGCAACATTTGCCACATCCACCAAAACCTCCAGCCGGGCATAGTAGCTGATCTGACATTGACTCTAGCCTCAGTTCCCCTCCGTGCCAATCAAACAGAATTCACAACTTGTCTACACAACAAAACTCTCCACTTCTGGCTCTTGGATACATTCAGTGACTCTCCATCGGCTCTGACGACTCCTTCCCTCAGGAAGAAGTACTCCTTGTCTCAGCCCTAACTCAGTAATCTCTCATTCCAAACCCACGTTGCCTGTTCTCCAATCCCCACTCCATCCCAATCCTATCACCACCCGGTCCCCACACCGGCCCCTCCCCATCCCCATCCTATCCCCACCCTCCCATCCTCACCCTTCCATTCCCATCCGTTTCCTATTGAATCTTCAGTAAGATGATGTCTCATTGACCAGGTACAACCTGTTCATTCAAGGAATGAACGGTGAACTTTTCCAGGTGAGAGGTCACCACTGCCCCAGTGAGGGGTCACTACTGCCCCAGTGAGTGGTTCACCGCTGCTATGGGTTAGGGGCCATTGCCCGCCCACCCTCCTCTATGAACACCAAATTTGGGATGTAGAAGGGGGACCATTTGGGTGGTAGGTAGATATAACTGGAGGTTCAAGGGAAGGGGGAGAGATTTGGAGATCTGTGGAGGACGTTCCTCACCCAGACAGAGTCTCATGGGTGCGTAGACGAGTGAGAATTGATGAGTGCAGAAGGCTGCGGACTATGCTGGGGGCTGGGATCCATACACGTGGGTACCCAATATCAGCATGAATGTGCTGGGCTGAATGCCATGTTTCCATGCTGTAGCTCAGCAATTTATTCTCCCATCATTAAACCACACTCTTCACCTGCCCGCATATGTCTCATTGACCAAGTACAACCTGCTCATTCCAGGAATGAACGGTGAACTTCTCCAGGTGAGGGGTCACTACTGCCCCAGTGAGTGGGTCACCACCCCATTCACCTACCCACTCACTCCAGCACCCACTCCGAGTGGCCACAGTTTGTACTCTCACCTTCCCAAGGCTACTTTGATTGCACCTGAACCCCACTACCTCTCCCAGCTGGATGGGCAGAGGGAACAAGTGCTTGGGACATACCAGAAAGTTGCCCTCCAACTATCCCAACTTGGGAATATCTTGCCGTTCATTCACCATCATTGGGTCAACCTGGAACTACCCCCACCCCATGGACCCCAATGCCTTCTCAAGAGCCATTAAATGTCAGCTCAACCTGTGAAACCTACAGCCCCGAGTTCATGAAAGCTTTCCCTTAACCTCTGTTCTCCCCTTCAACCTTCTCTCTTCCCTAACCGTGAGGATTCTCCCCTCTCCCGTGCCCATCACCAGCTCTCTGCACACCCCTCCCCAGACATCACAACCCCCCCCCAGACACTCCACACTTTTCCCTCACCCCTTCCCAGACACTCTCTAACCCTCCCTCACCCCTCCTCGGATCCTCCATACCTCTGAGACCGCGATGTCCGTCTACACCAGGGGCACCTAGAGGAGCAAAGATCTCATCAAGGCCAAAGAACCCCATCCCACCCTGTGCAACCCCAGTACAACCCCATCCCACCATGTGCACCCCCAAAACAACCCCATCCCCAAAACAATGCTGTTCCCCAAACACCACCTCCCCAAAAATCATACCCCATCCTCAGAATCCTCTAAAGTCAACCCCCATCCTCAGAACATTGCCTAATCAACTCCCACTCCCCAGAACTCCCATCCCTTAGAACAGTGGACCTCAACCTTATTTTTTCCATAGGATGTCATAGGTGCTCTGCGGTTAGTAAGGGATTACTTAAGGTAGTATGTGAGTGGAAAGAAATAGGCTGTGAACCACTTCCCTAAAACAATCCCAATTCCTCAGAATAACCCTCAAAAATCCCCATTCCCCGCAACACCCCCAAAAACCCCACTTCCTCCCAGATGGGGGGATTACTAGTGGGGTTGTGAGGAGAGGGATGTAGGGTGGAAGGAGAACAATGACTCACCGGCTGATCCCTTCTGTCCGGGCTCTCCCATCGGCCCCGGCAACCCCCGTGCACCACTTTCACCTGCAACACAAGGACAGTGACTGTAGAGGGTGCGTGCCCCTTCATCCCTGCCCCACCCCACCCTCCCCAGACAGGACTCTTGTATCCAGGCACCGGCCTCTTTCCCACCCTCCCCTCCCTGGGGACAGCTGCAACTCCCACCTCCAGGGTTTGAGGCATGAGGGATCTCAGCTGCAGGGTAGACTGGAGAACCAGTCATGTTGTGAAGCAGATGAGATCTGAGAGAGATATTGGCAGGTTTTGAGAGGGAGAGAGGAATGCTGTCCCCATTGGTAGGTGATTAGGGAGCAGGATCAGGGGAGAAATGAGAGGCAGTGTGGGGAGGTAGGTTTTACAGGGAGTATTGCTGATCTTTCATCTGCTTGAGGGAAGGGGTGGACTAATTCACAGAGCTGTTTGAAGAGAGGGAGAGGGGATCAACAGGATTACTCTACTAATAGGCTAGACTGGCTGATGGGATGAACAGCCTCCTACTATGCCAGCATGTGGCGTGACAGAGTTGGGTGCCCTTTACTTTCTCAGAGTGGACAGAAGGTTCTGCAGATCTACACCTGCGAGGTGCTTAGCAGCTTAAACATTCCCAGGGTGAGTCAGAGAGATCGGCATTGCAATGAGCCATGTCTGGGACCCCACCAAAGCCACAACAATGGAACACCCTTCCCAAAAGACAAGTGACTTACCTTGCATGCCACGAGCTCCTCGTTCTCCCATATCACCTAAAACAAGGAGACCAGAAATAAAACCAACAGCAACTTGTGGAGATTCTCCAGAACTCACTGCAAAAACAGACCAATGTGGCTGTGTATTAAATAACGAAAGTGGCATTTGTACCTTTGGCTCCAGGAAGTCCATTCAACCCTCTGTCACCTGGAAGGAAAGGAGAGAAACGTTGAAACAAGTCCTGTTTGATGCCAAGATGAGGTGCAGGGAGCGTTCACTCCCTGAGAATGCATCCTCTCCCCTGCCCTTTCCTCTCTGACCTGGAGCCATTTCCCTCCAAACCTCTTCAACTGCTCCCAATGGACCTGCCTCGCTGCCCTGCAAAGCAATGGGATCCTATCACAGCCATCTGCTGCAGGAATTGTTCTCCTTCTCTCTACTGTTCCATTTCCTCAGTCCCTACCCTCCAGCCTTCTGTTCCTCACCTCCAGACTTCTCTGTGGGAGATCCTCTGCATACCCTTACCCTCCATTGCCCATTACCTCAATCCCAGAATGAAGCCCCTCCCCCATACCCACTCCAAGACCCTGACACCCTTCCTTTTCAAGGTATGGTGCCCTAACCAGGACAAATCCTGCTCCTCACGCCCAGAACCTTAGAATAGTTGACAAAGCCAAACACAGAGGTACTTATTTTGTAATGTCGATTATATCTCTCACGAATACAAGGACATGGTTCGGTAACTACAACCTGTCCTGCCCAGTATAAAACCGTGATCGATCTCAGGCTTCAGTCTATGCTCCTAAACTATCCCGCAATACCGCTGATACCCACAAGTCTGCTTCTTCTTTGGGTAATCTGGGGGACTGAGCCTCCAGCTTCTGAGTGAGTGTTTCGGTCAAAGGTAGCTGAGCTCTTGCTTTAAGACCCTGACCACTGGTTCCTGAGGTATGGCACTGCGGGAAACCCAATGGAGGTGCTTAAACAATGAGTGGGGGGGGGGGGGTTTAGGCAGAGAGAATGTCTCTTCTTGGGAAAATGGGGGGGTGGGGGGGGGTGCTAGGGTGTGAGCAGAAGTGGTCAGGGTTATAAAGTCAACAAAAATCCCCAGAAACCCAGTAGGAATACCCTCACCAGTGTGGAAGGAATGGTGCCAATGTTTGGATGAAGGCTAGGGAGAAGCGATTGGAGACAAGAGGAGGGTAGGCTTGGGTGGAGATGGATGCCACGATGGTCTGGGTGGGTTGAATGGCCTAGGAAGCCACTATCAATCCTGGGAGCCTACCTTTAGGACCTGGAGATCCAATATCACCTTTGTAGCCTGACGTTCCAGGAGGACCTGAAGAGAAAATGACAACGACAAGCCTGAGTACCTGACACAAGTGGCGACCCCACAGGTAACCATGAATGGAGCAGCTGGGACCCAGCAATGAAGATCTCCAGTGGAGGTTTAGCCTGTGTTATGAGGGCTGTAGGGAGGGAGGGTGCACACAATGGAGGGTCTCCATCCAGCTCCTCTCTGTTACCCACACAGTTACCCCCATACTTTAACAGCTGGAGAGCAGAGCACATTTACAGGAAATCGGAACAAGAATTACCTTGGGGGCCTGGAGCACCGTGTTGTCCCATTGGACCTGTGGGAAGAAAGAGGGGATGAGTGGGTGGGGAAGAGTGTCGAGCACACCCTTGGACTAGCTGCTGATTCCCACTGCCACAGCCACACTGACACCAGGAGATTCTGGCTGTCATGGTCACACTGACCCCAGAGGATTCCCACTGCCATAGCCTCAATGACCCCCAAGATTCCCACTGCCATGGTCACACTGACACCCCAGGATTCCGGCCACCACGACCACACTGAGCCCAGGGGATTCCCACCTTCACAGTCTCACTGACCCCAGGGAATCCCCACTGTCACAGCCACACTGACCCCAGGGGATTCCAGCCATCACGGCCACACTGACCCCAAGGGATTCCAGCCACCACGGCCGCACTGACCCCAGGGGATTCTGGCCACCATAATCACAATGAGTGAGGTCTATCCCAGTGAACAATGAGGAGGAGTTATCTTCATGCATGCAATCTCCCCTCTTCAGTACAGTTCGGCTCATCTGTTCCGAGTACTGTTTACAACATGCCAGTTCTGTTGGCCTCTCCCCCTCCCTGCCACTCTCCCTCTTCCCCGCTACCAGCCCCCTAGCAATTCCTTCCCCACTCTCCCCAGCAGCTTCTCCCTCTCCCCATCACTCTCCCTCCTCCCCTATAGCTCCTCCCCCACCCTCCCCCTTTCCCAGCAGCTCTCCCCCTCTCCCTTTTCCACTCCCCCATACTGGTTCTGCTTGTAGTCAGTGGCCAGTAGCTCCAGAGAATATTCCCAATCCTGGTGAACTCCTGGACTTAAACTCATTCTACACCCCATTCCTTGTGGAGCAAGAGTTGTGACCTCCTCATTCATTCCATCACCCACCCCCACAAAATCTTTACTGCACCTCCACCCCACTCACAATCCGCATTCCCTACCACTCCTGATACCCATTCATCATTCATCATTCTCCACCCTTTCCCACCCACCTCATCCTCTCGAATTTCCATGTTCCCCCACCTCAGTCCCACTCTTCGTACTCATCCCCAAACCCCATCCCTTGCATCTCAGAGACTCCCATGACTAACCCCACCGGACATCTTATCCCCAAGGCACCCTTCTCCTCTCCATCCCTCCCCCGGTCTGCAACAATACTCTCTTTCCCAGTTGTGCTTCCCCCTGAACTGTCCATTCAGTTTCTCTCTCCACAGATGCTGCCTGACCTGCTGAGAGCTTCCAGTGTTCGTTCTATTTTAGAGATTCTTCGTGACTTGTACAGTGTGAGGCCATTCAGCCCATCGTCTGTCTGGGCTCAGCCCCTACAAGAACCTTGCTCACCCTACCTTTCATTCCAGGAAGTCCTGGCAGGCCTGCATCTCCTGAAAACCAGAGAGGGAAACATTGAAAGTCCAATTGGACATGAAACAACAGCAGGAGTGCAAGATGTCGAGAGGGAGAATGAGGTCAGAATGGTAAAGGTGAACTCTGCCACAGAGCACTTACCTCTCTCTCCCTTCTCACCCTTCATGGAGAACCCAGAATCACCTGCAGAGCCTCTCGCTCCCTTCTCCCCGTGTTCTCCTGAAAAGGAAGTAATAGACATCACTCCCAATGGATGGTGGGTAAAAGTCAATACCATTTAAAAGTCGACCCCCACCCCATTTTTTGGCCCTGGCCTTCTGCCCATCAGAACTCCCGACACCTTGAACAATGCAGGTGCTTATCGCAGTCAAAAATAGTATCCATGTAATAGTCAGCCCCATAATTTAACATTAAAAAGTGGTCTTAAGATCTGGAATCGAGTGCAACACAGAAATAATGGGCCAGAGACCTGTTCCTGTGCTGTACTCCCTGTGCTGTACTCTTCTATGTTCTAGATGCTGCCTGACCTGCTGAGTCACTATTTTGCATCTGCATCATTTTGTGGTTCAAGTAATTCTTCCATCCCTCCATTGGTCAATTACTCCTGTTCTCCCATTGGTCTGTTACTCCTGTCCCTCTATTGGTCTGTTACTCCTGTCCCTCTATTGGTCAGTCATTCCTGTCCCTCTGTTGGTCAGTCATTCCTGTCCCTCTATTGGTCAGTAATTCCTAGCCCTCCATTGGTCAGTTACTCCCATCCCTCCACTGGTCAACAGCATCCCTGAATTAACATTGAAACATAGAAACATAGAAGATAGGAGCAGGAGTAGGTCATTCGACCCTTCGAGCCTGCTCCGCCATTCAACGAGATCATGGCTGATCTTAAAGTTCAGTACCCTGTCCCCGCCTTCTCTCCATAACCTTTAATACCCTTATACTGAAGAAATAGATCTAATTCCCTCTTAAATATATTTAATGAACCTGCCTCCACTGCCCTCTGTGGCAATGAATTCCACAGATTCACCACCCTCTGGGTATAGAAATTCCTCCTCATCTCGGTCCTAAATAGTTTGCCTATTATCCTCAAACCATGGCACCGGGTTCTGGATTTTCCCATCATTGGAAACATCCCATCTGCATCCATTCTGTCCAGTCCTGCCAGAATTTTATATGCTTGATATCTCTCTTGTTCTTCCAATCCTGGTGGATTATTCCTGACTCTTCATTGGAAAGGACATGGCTGTACCTATACTTCCTTTTTGTCCTTTCTGGCCGTCTTGTCC
Source organism: Narcine bancroftii (assembly GCF_036971445.1). Classification (NCBI taxonomy): domain Eukaryota; kingdom Metazoa; phylum Chordata; class Chondrichthyes; order Torpediniformes; family Narcinidae; genus Narcine; species Narcine bancroftii. Next base: position 29,318,163 of record NC_091478.1, on the reverse strand, counting down.
ACGAAGGCCAGGTTGACCTGACGGACCTGCGAAGAAATTTTGAAGGAATTTAGACTGGAGGATGGGAATGTTTCATTGATCTCTCTACACAAGATGTGAATGTCAGTGACTATTGCTCATTGTCCAGTAGGAGCAGGGCAAAGGGATGCCATAGCCTAGAATAAACAAGCATTCAGTGGATAGGTCAGGATGAGAGAAACAGCAGGGAGGATGGGGTTGGGCAACTAAGAACAGATAGGGAAGGTGATGGCATGCCTCTCCTCTGCCAGCAATCCTCAGTGTGCTGAGCTGGTTGATTTGGCCATGGAGTGGGTCACGGGGAGGGAGAGGAGTTTGATGCTGGGGGAGTTTGAGAGGTGGTCCGCTCCTTCCCCTCTTTGTGTGTGGTCTCTACGTGCACCCATCAGGCAGGTGGACACCAGGATCAACCCATTGTCCCATTGAGTGTGATGGGGCTCCAACCTAGGGGTAGGAGGAGGAGAGGACCTGGACACTGCTTCCCTCTGCCAATGGATGGCAGAATTTGTCTTGACAATGTTGATATTAACTCTCCATCATCTGGCATCTGCAGGTGAACATAGAGCTGGGATGAATGGGGTCCAGACTCTCGTTCATGACATCAGAGGCAGTGGAGGTGTTGGGATCATAGTGGGGAGGATTTTGAAGAGGATTTGAGGGATTACATAGCCCTGCTTGACCTATCAGGGATTGCCTCTAGGGTAAACTTCTTGTAGAGCTGGGAGAAGGGGAGGAAGGCAGGATTGGATAGATTGGGAAATGGCATTAGGGAGATGGAGAGGAGAAATAAGGAGTGGGATTAGAGAGCTGGTGTTGGAAATGGTGGGTAAATGGGATTGATGAGGTTGGAAGGGTGGGTAAATGGAATAGGAGAGATGGGGTTGGGAAGGGCGAGTATATGGGATTAGAGAAATGGGGTTGGGAAGGGTGGGTAAATGGGATTGAAGAGAATGGGTTGTGAAGGGTGGATAAATGGGATTGATGGGGTTGGGAAGGTTGGGTAAGAGGGATTGGAGAAATGGGGATGGGATGATGAGTAGGTTGGCATCTCTTCAGACTGGGAGACACCACTTTATTCTTCTGTAGCTCCTGTGGGTTCTGACTAGTGACTGGTTCAACTGGAGGGGCATGGTGAGAATGCATTGCTATTAGAGGACTGCACCTTACCTTGCATTCCAGGAAATCCTGGATCACCTGTCAATGAAAGAACCAATGGTTACAGAAAATCCAAACACATAACAGGGAGATAGAGAGGGAGGTGGGAGAGGTGGGGAGGAAGAGAGAGGAAGGGAGAAAGAGGAGAAAGAGAGAAGGAAGACAAAGAAAGGAAAGTGAGAGCAAGAAAACAGAAGGTAAAGGACAAGCACAAAATGGGACAGAGGGAGACAGACTGAGGATAAAAGTGACCAGATGGGTGTGGCCTGATGGTGAAGTCTTTTGTGGATGGGGCATCTATGGGTACCTGTGTGTGGAGACACCTGTGGGTGAAGGGGCACATATAGATGCAGTGGTCACCTGTGGCCACTGACTGGGCATCTGTGGGTGCCTCTGGGAGAAGGGGGAATTCATGGGCACATGGGATGCAGTGGTCTCTTGTGCGTACCTGTAGGTAGCCACCTGTGGTTATCTCTGGGTAGAGTAGCCAACTGTGGATGAAGGCATACCCATGAGTGAAAAGGCACCGTGAAGTGGCACCCGAGGGTATCTGTGGTGAAGAGGCACCCATGGTGGAATACGTGAGTGGGGCACCCATGGGTGGGGTGCCCGTGGGTGGGAGCTGTGGGGGGGTTACCTGTGGGTGAAGGGGGCACACATGGGGCAAAAACACTAATTCAAGTTCGTTTATTACCATCTGATTGTACAACCTGAGAAAACAGTGTTCTCCCGTCCTCAGTGCAAAACACAGACACACATGCAGACAAAGGATACATATACAGTCCGTAGAGACATAAGCAAAAATATATAAATATTGGTAATATATTAGAAATATTGGTACTGCTGCGCATTCTGACTCACCTTTAGCTCCCGGTGCTCCTGTATATCGGTGACGAGACAGAAAGAAGAATGTTTAGAGAAGGTTGGTGAACAGAGACGAATTTATGTCTGATGGTTTGAAATGTTCAAGGATCTGTGAGGAATGGAAGGAACCCTAGCCCTTCCAGTTGGGATCATGAAAGCTGTGTACACTGGAGGTAGCATTGGGGGGTTAGTCAGGAACAGGCTCTCCCTATTTCCAACTGGATCATGGAAAAGTTGGCACTCTCCAGCAGAAACAGACCCCCTCCCCCACCTCACTTCCAAACTTCCTTGTATCTCCCACCCTCTTTCTCCAAGGTATTTCTTTACCCATCTTGGGATTTAATCTTCAGCCGATGAGGAAAAGCACCAGTCAGTTCTCACACTCACCAGTCAGCTCAGCTGACCTGCCAACCCATACACAGAGCCTGGGAATTCATACAGGCTGTCTCTAAGAGCATATGGTTCCCTCCAAAAGATTCCCTCTCTCCCACTCCCCATCTCTCCCACCTCCTCGCTCTCCCCATCTCTCCCTCTACTTCTCTTCCCATCTCTCTGTTCCTCTCCCTTCCACTTTTTCATTATCTCTCCATCTCCCTCACTCCTTCTCCTCCCTTTCGCGCACCCCACTTCCCACCCTGTTCCCCACTATGCATACTGTATGGGATGGAAATGAGGGGGAAAATCAGCTTGCTATCACCCTGTGAACTGGTCTAATGAAGCATGGCTGTGGAACCTTGGATTGTCATTGTACAAGCTGTCATTCAGTCATTCAGTCTAGCTAGCTTTCCAATGGACTCACCTTGATCGCCTCTCACCGAATCTGAAATTGGAGAGAGTCAGCAAAATAAGCAAATGTTCCTCTTCCCCTCTCCTAATCACCTCGTCCCACCATATCTATGTCTCCCACTCTCTCCCTCTCCCCTTCTGCTCATCTCTACCTCTCTTCCCATCTCTCCCTCCCCATCATTCCTTCTCCCACGTTCTCTGCCTCTCCCTCTCTTCCTTTCTCTCTTCCCCTGTCTCTCCCACTCTCCTCTCTCTATCTCTTCTCCTTCCACTCTCCCTCTCCCATTCTCCCTGGAAGTTGGAGCTGAACCCAGATCTCTGCTGCAGTAAGGCAGTGGACGTCTCTGCTAACCTCTCATTATCCCTCACCCCTCTCTCTCCCTTGCCTTTACTCTCCTTACCCTCACTCTCCCTAGCTCCTCACTCATTGCTCTCTCTTCCCTCATTCTCCCACAGTCCTCATTCTCTCACACTCCTCCCTCTCCCACACTCCTCCCTGACCTCTAATCCCAGTGAAACCTCATTGCTCCCTGTTCCAGGACTCACCTCGGTATTCCCTGGATTCTAGTTTGGCCACAATTTTATCCCAGATGTTCTTTTCAACGTTGGAACTGAAGGAAAGACTTGTTCCAAGTGTGTTTCCGGATTCTTTCAGGATCCGTTCCCGGTGATCGATCAACTTCCCAAAGGTGGGGGCAGTCTCCAGGGCACCCACTCTCTCCTTCAGTTTCCTCATCTCCTCCGCTGGAAGCAGAGAGCAGGAGTTAGAAGTCACAGTAAGGTTCCCCTACCCAATCACAGCCCGAAATGGGCAATCCGTGAGGTCAGGGTCACATGGGGTTGTTGGGATCACCCAGGGTCAGGTGTCACCTAAGCTGGTCAGGGTCATCTGGGGAGGTCAGGAGTCCCCTATGATGGGCAGAGGTCACCTTGGGAGATTAGGGTCAACTGGGGTGCTCAGGAGCACTCCGGGGATGTAGGGGCCACCTGGGGGGGGGGGTCACATAACACCCTAGGAAGACCAATGTTCACATGGGGATTTCAGGGGTCACCCCAGGGAGATCAGGGGTCACTCAGGGAGATTAGGGGTCACTCAGGGAGATCAGGGTCAAACCTGGGAGATTGCCATTCTGCACCTCCCCTTCCCCCCACTCCCTCACCCCCCACACTACTTCCATCCCTCTCCTTCCCCTCCTTTCCCTCACCTCCCAAACCTTACCCTCACCCCACTTCCTCCCCTCTCCCTCCCCTCCAAAACCTCAACCCCCACCCCATTTCCATTCCCTCCCCCTCCCCTCCCAACCCCACTTCCATTCCTTCCCCATTTCTTCACCTCCCCCTCCCCTCCCAAACCTCAACCCCCCACCCCACTTCCATTCCCTCCCCATTCCTTCACCTCCCCCTCCCTCCACTCCCCTTCCCAACCCCACCCTTCCTTCCCCATCCTCCCCACCATCCCCCTCCCCCACCCCTACGCAGTTACTCACCCAGAGCGATGAGACCAAAGAGCAGTCCCAACAGCAGGAGCCAGGCCAGCAGGAGTCCCAGCAGCCATTTCCACCAAGAGCAGCAGCGAAAGCAGGAACACCAGGAGGGGAGGGAGTTCATCTCCTCGTCTGAACGGATTTCTGCCACAAGGAGAGGAGCTATGAGAGACCTTTGGCGCCAGGAGGTGGGGAGGGTGCTGCGGCAGAAGGGGGGCATGGTTGGTAGGTGAGGATCAGCCCTCTACCCTATGCAGCGGTGGGGTGATGTACTGATGCATATCCCTGGCCCAGAGGCTAAGCAGATCTTACCTGTCTGGTGGACAGGGTGGAGGTCTATTGGATTGTGACAGGCACTGTCCAGGGAGTGGGGAGGGTAGGACACTCTGGGCAGGGTTGGTTACCAATATAGAAGGGACATAAGGGGTCATATACATATGTTGACTGTCAGTTTCAAGCCTTTAAATTGGTCCTGGGAATTGCCTACCCCACCACCCCCACCCCCCCACCTCCAACATGCACTGATTCCCTTCCCCTAGCACAGACTGATCCCTCCACCAGCACATACCAACTTCCCCCTCCCTCCTCTCTCAGTACAGACTCCTCGCTGGATTCCACCCCCCCCCCCCAGCATAGACCAACTCCCCCCTCTCTCAGCACAGAACACCACAACAACCCTCCCTCAGCAGGGTCCAACTCCCCCCTCCCTCAGCACACATCTCCCTTCACCCCTGCCTGATTACCCCCCCCACCCCATCAGTGCAAATAGCCCCTTGGAACCCCCACTCACCGGCGTATGTCGCCTTGTCCTTTGTCGGCATCTTCAAACCTCCTAAGGAAGAGGTGCCAAAATCATGGAGTGTCAGCTGGTTAGGGGGAGGGGGAGTGAGAAAGTTTGGGGGGTGATGAGGGGGAGTGGAGGAGGCCGGGACTATGTAACTTTGAATGCGCATTTGGACAACTGGATGAATGGGGCAGGTTAGAAGGAGATGGGCCAAATGCAGGCGAATAGGAAAAGTTCGGGAAATGCCTTGGACCTGGATTTTGGACAACAAAGCTGTATCTGTGCTGGACAACTCTGTTATCAGGGAAAGTGAGAGCCTGATGGAAAAACAAGGAGGGGGGTAGAGAGAGAGAGAGAGAAAGTGTGGTGGGGGGGGGGGGGGTGGGGGGAAGTTTACGGAAGTTTAGTATGACATTGGAAACCCTGGCATTTTTCTACAGAGCTGTGCTGTGGAAAGTGTGCTAAATGGCTGCATCATCATGGACTGGTATGGGAACACCAATACCCCTGAGCATAAAATCTTGAAAAAGGTAGTGGACACAGCCCAAGACTTCACAGGCATAACCCTCCCGTATTGAGTACATATACAGGGAAGATGTAGGGCAGCAGCAATCATCAGGGACCCACACCACCCAGCAAATGCTTTGTTCTTTATGCTGCCATCGGAAAGAAGTATGGTGTCACAAGACTTGTACCACCAGATTCAGGAACAGCTGCTACCCCTCCACCATTAGAATCCTCAAAACAAACTCAATCAGAGGCTCATTTAAGGACTCTTACTTGTACACTTTATTAATTTTCTTTTTGTTCTCTTTGTATTTCACAGTTAGTTTGTTTACTTTTGTTATCTGTTTACAGTTCTTTGCTTAATGTTTATGCTGTGTACAGTTTATTTTTTGCACTACCAATTAGTGGTAATTCTGCCGTGCCTGCAGGAAAATGGAATCTCAGGGTTGTATGTGATGTTATGTATGTACTCTGACAATAAATCTGAAATCTGAAAAAATGGATGGCAGAGCTCACAGGGATGGAGAGGGTGACAGAGGAAACATCCCAGTGGTTGAGAGTGAGGGAATGATTCAATAGAGAATGAGAGTGGGTCACTGCAGTGAGGATGGTGGACACTGGTGCATGGACATCCTTGCTGTTAGTGTGTCGGGTGAGTGAAGGACGTGGAATTGATGAAACATCAGGAATTGTCACCACTACCCCAGCACCATGTGAGGACACATCCTCCAATATCTGTGTACCATCCACACTTACCGTGGGACTGAACCTTGACATCTGGACTGGCGCTGCTGGTCATCACATGCTCTTTCTTCTCGGAATCATCTGCCACTGAGGACGCAAGGCACAAACGGACATCATTACTCTTGGAGTTTTCCAGAAAACCCTGGCAAATGTTGGGATTGTCCAATTCCACCCCCCACCCCAACCCCACCACCACTTGCCTCTCCCACACATAGCAAGGACACAAGAGCAGGAAGGAACAGGTTGGAGCAGATCCCCCTTAGGATACCCATGAGATCATGGCTGGCACAGTCTTGGCTTCAGTACCATTGCCTGCTCCTCTCACCATACCTCTCAACTCCCTAATACATCAAATGCCCACCCTCAGCCTTCCTCCCTTCACTGACCTGCTCCCACTACTCCCTCGGATCAGAGTCTTACAGGGAAGTTCAGCTGGAATGCCCCAGTTCCAGCCACCCCAGTGGGCGAACAGTTGGAAGGAGTGAGAACGTTGGGGGAGGGAGAACAGTTGGAATGAGGGGGAACAGTCAGAAGGAGGAATGGTTGGAGGGAGGGGGAATGATCGGTGGGAGAGGGAACAGTAAGAGAACAGAACAACAGCACAGAAAAGGCCTTTTGGCCCTCAATGTTGCTCCGACCAAAAAAATACTAAACCCTCCCTACCCCTTAGCCGTCTATTTTTCTTCCATCTATGTGCCTGTCTTAAGAGTCTCTTAAATGCCCCTAATGTTCCAGCCTCCACCACCATCCCTGGCAAGGCACTCCAGGCACCCATAACTCTATAAAAAAAACTTATTCCTGATGTCTCCCCAAAACTTCCCTCCCTTCACTTTGTACAGGTGTCCTCTACTCCTGAGTTTTCTACTCCTGCTTCAAGAAAAAGGTGCCTCTCATAATCTTGTCGATCTCTATTAAGTTACGATTTAATCCTTCTACGCTCCAAAGAGAAAAGCCCCAGCTCTGCTAACCTTGCCGCATAAAACTTATTTTCCAATTCAGGCAACATCCTGGTAAATCTCCTCTCCACATCCTTCCAATAATGAGGTGACAAAAATGAACACAATCCTCTTAAGTATGGTCTCACCAGAGATTTGTAGAGCTGGAGGAACAGTTAGTGGGACTGAGATAATGGTGGAAATGAAGATGTATTTCTGTGGTGAATAGGTGGGGGGGTTAGAGATTATGGGGTCTGGCAGTGGGACCGGGGGTAGGAGTGGGCGTGAGGGGGTGTGGATGTGTAGGAGAGTGAGGTGTAGAGGTGAGGGGATGTTGGTAGTGGGTGTGTGGCTGGTTGGGAGAGGGAATGTAGTTGTGTGAGTGTAGGAGAGTGGGGGTGTAGGGGTGTAGAGAATGTAAGGTATGCACAGTGCCATGGCAGCATTACCATTACCGGGGAAGGTGCCAGAGGAAGTGCTGAAGAGCTTGCCGCTGTCCTTGTTCATGATGAGCAGCTCAATGTCCTTATGCGGGGCTGCGTTCTCCTTCTCCACCAGCACAAACTTGTAGTCCTTCTCTAGCACCCCATCTGAGCTCAACGCAGCCACTGTGGAAAGGGAAGGCCCAGTGACACACGCATACCAGCCTTACACACCACCCAGATACACCCACCTTGCCCTTACACACTAACCATGACCCATCCAATCCAGCCTTACATACCCACCCTGACACACCCATGACACCCATGACACCCTTACACACCCACCCAGACAAACCCACTGCATTCTCACACACCCACCCTGTCACACTCACCTCAGCCTTACACACTCATCCTGCCACACCCACCCCATTTAGACACAACCACACCAGCCTTACACACCCAGCACCTTTACACACCCACCCCAACATTACACACCCACTGCACACTTACACACCCTCCAAACAATCATCCCGCCATACCCATTCTGGCCTTACATACTGCAGCTTTACAAATTCATCCATCAAATCCACCCGTCTAAGATCAGAGGCATCACTATGGGGAAGGAAAAGGCAGTAACGTACTCACCTTGGCCTTACACTCCCATCTTGGCTTTATGCACTCACCAGCCTTGTATACCTACCCTGATACAACCATTGTGGCCTTACACACCATTCTTGCCTAACACACTCACCCTGACACACTCATCCAGGCCTGACACACTTACCTTACACATCTGCCCTGGCCTTAGACTCCCACTATGGACTTACCCACTCAACCTGACACAGTTGCCTCTAGCCAGATACACCTACTCCCAACCTTGCATGTTCACCCTGAAATGCCCACCCTGGCCTTACACACTCAGACTGACACACCCAACCTGTTCGTACACACTCCATGACACATTGATCTGGCCTTATACTTTCACACTTAAATATTCACACCTCAATACCCACCCAGCCTTACACACTCATATCTAATATGCTATCTGGCTACTCATACAACACTGACACACTCACGCCAGCCCACTGTGGGCTAAGGCAGTCAGTAGCAATATACCCACACTGACAGATCAACTCATCCTGACCCATCACGCTCGCACACTCTACCACCCTGGCCCAACACACATCCCGCCCCAACCTACTCACATGCTCACACATCCCATCCCAACACATTCACACATCCTGGCCCAACACATGCACACCCACCCACCCTAGCACAACACACTCGCACATCCACACATCACAGCACAACATACTCACTCACCCACACATCCCACCCCAGTACATATGTACGCTCACACATCCTGGCTAACATATTCGAACACCTACAAACCCCAGTTAACACACTCACATGCCCACACACCCTGGTACAACACACTCACATACCCATTCACCTTAGCACAACACACTCGCCAGTTCACATATCCTGCCCAACACACCCACACACCCCTGCTAACACACTCATACACCCAGAAATCTCGGCCCAACGCACACGCATGCCCACCCACCCTGACCCAACACACTCACACTCCTACACAACACAGCCCAACAGCCACCATGACCCATCTCATGTCCAGAACGAGTTCCTTACTGATGTATATACAATTGTTCTGACACGCTGACATTGGCGAGGGTTGATAGGTGGTGTTGGAAGGTGGGGATTGTCAGCGCCTGGTTTGTGGTTGGCCAGTGTGTGCACTGAGGTGTGACACTAACCTGTTGAGGTGTTGTGACCAATGGAGCCCACACTTGAATTCGACACCTGATTCTTCGGCACACCAAGAACTGCAGAAGGGACAACACGGAGAGAGAACAGACCGAGGGTCAGAGAAGACAGGTCATCCATCCCAACACCATCCTGGCCCACATTTCCTCAGGAGAAAGACCCTGAGGTAGCAACTCTCCCTGTGGTACAGTCTCTGAGGTGGTGAATCTCCCTGGGGTAAAGACCTTGAGGGGGAAATTCTCCCTGGGTACAGACCTTGAAGGGGTGACTCTCCCCAGGGTACAGATCCTGAGGGGGCAACTCTACCCAGAATATAGTCTCTGAGAGGGTGACTCTTCTCAGGGTACAGACTCTGAGTGGGTGACTCACTCCAAGGTATAGAATCTGAGGGGGTGACTCTCCCCAGGGTACAGACCCTGAGGTAGTGATTCTCCAGATACAGTTTCTGAACATTCCCTGTGGAATGGCACCATGTTCCTGGGCCTTCATCCCCAACTCTCTCAGTTTGGGCCCACTGTCTGCCTTCAAACACTCGCTCTGTGTCCCATCAGCTTTCCCTGGGTCCCACCTGCTCTCTCTGGGCCCGAGCCCCACCTGCAAACCTGGCCTGCACCTGTTCTCACTGTCCCCCACCTGCTCTCCCTGTCCCCCACCTGCTCTCCCTGGGCCCCACCTGCTCTCCCTGGGCCCCACCTGCTCTCCCTGGGCCCCACCTGCTCTCCCTGGGCCCCACCTGCTCTCCCTGGGCCCCACCTGCTCTCCCTGGGCCCCACCTGCTCTCCCTGGGCCCCACCTGCTCTCCCTGGGCCCCACCTGCTCTCCCTGGGCCCCACCTGCTCTCCCTGGGCCCCACCTGCTCTCCCTGGGCCCCACATCTGTTCTCCCTGGGCCCCACACCTGCTCTCCCTGGGCCCCACCTGCTCTCCCTGGGCCCCAAATGCTCTCCCTGGGCCCCACCTGCTCTCCCTGGGCCCCATTTGTGGACTTGGCCCTAGCTGTCAGCAGTCATTGTTTTCAGCGGTGTGTGATCCGGTCAGCCAAGCTCTGTGATTTTACTCGCTAACCAAGCCCAGGTGAGTGTTACGACAGGGAGAGATCCAAGCCTCACCTTGGGTGTGACTGCCCAGTGTCTGCGACAAACTGCTGGTCCCACTGCTGTTGGACACCAAGTTGTTCTGAACACCTTGAACTGTCAAAGATAAAATCAGAGTCAGAGCAAATTCCCCCCCGTGCCCATCCGAAGGTCAAGGCTGCAGCCTCACGGCCCTCGGAGACTCTTGCACGGATGGGAGTGCTGCAGCAGATGCAGCACTGAGGGGGGGGGGGGAGGGAGGGGGTTGCAGCTGGATGTGGATCTGCTGGAGTTTATGCTCAGTGAAGGGCTAGTTACTGATGGCACGGGCAGAGTAATGGTAGATTGGGTTTAATCTGGATGGGTGGAAGGTCCATAAGCAGACTGTGGAACAGCCCCTTCAGCCTGTGTGTCTGTGCTGTACCCTCTACCGCCAGTACTGGTAGATATCATTCCATCCCCCTCATATTCATGTGACAACCTAGAAGCCTTTGAAACACAATGATAGGTACCTGATTCCACCACCATCCCAGCAGCCTGTTCCAGACACCACCACCCTCTGGGTCACATATTTGCCCCACATATCTCCCTTTAACTTTACCCTCCCCTCACTTTAAACATGTGTCCTCCAATTACCATGGGGAAAAATTTTGACTTTACAACCATCAGGATAACATAATTCTGACTCAGGATAACTTGAGGTAATGGGGTAATTCAAGATAATGATCTAACTTGGGGTAACTTGGTCTAACTTAAGGTAACAGGATAACAATCTAACTAAGGGTACCACAAGGTAATTTGGTGTAACTTGGACATTAACTGAGGAAATTCAAAGTAATTGTAAAACTCAAGATAATGAGGTAAGTCAGTGTAAAAAAAGGTAACTCAAGGTATCTGTGTAACTCAGTCTAACTCAAGGGAATAGTGTAACTCAAGTTAATGGCGTAACTGAGGGTGACTTAAAGGAAACGGGGGAAGCTCAGGGGCAACTCTAGTGAATCTGAGAAACTGTAAACTCACCCGCTGAGGAGGTCAAAGACACACTTGCTGGACCCGGGCTCGTGGCTCTGTTGTTCTGGATTCCGTGGGCTGGGAAGAATGAAGTGAGATTGGAATTGGTGAGACCAGGTCAACACAGGTTAGAGGTGTTGACGCCATTCCCAGCACAAGCAGAGAGGGATAGAACGATCTCCATTCCCATCCTCTATGAACACTGAGCACCCATAAATACCTCAAGAAAATACCCCTCACTGGGGTAACACCTTAAGTAGTTACATCAGAGCACAGCGTAGATGTGAGACCACCACATTAATGTTGTGTGTGTGACCTCCCCCCACACTAACTTTGTGTGTGACCCTCCCTCTGCACTATCGTTGCGTGTGACCCTCCCTGCACTGTGTGTGACCCCCCTCACTAACATTGTGTATGTGACCCCCCCTGCATTAACGTTTGTGTGTGTCTGTGTGACACCTCCCTCTGCACTGTTGTGTATGTGACCCTTCCTGCACTAACATTGTGTGTGTGACTTACCCTCTGCACTAACGTGTGTGACACCCCTTCCTCTGCACTAACGGTGTGTGTGATGTGCGAGTGTGACCCCCCTCTCTGCACTAATGTGTGTGTGACCCCCCCCGCACTAACGTTGTTTGTGAGCCCTCCCTACACTAATGTTGTGTGACCCCTCCCTCTCCACTAATGTTGTATGTGAGACACACTCTCTCCCCCTCTGCACTGTGGTGATCCGTAGTCTCCCTCTTATATTCTGTGTCTAATTAAAGATAAAATCAGAGTTGAAGAAGCACTGTGACCTTCAACCCCATCAAATGCAGGGGATCATGTGACCTTTATCCAAATGGATTCAGGGGATTTGACTTTTAACCCCAACTGATCCAGTGAACTCTGACCTTTAATCCTATCCTTGCACGGTCCCTTTTCTCCAGAGCACTTCCTGCCCTTCTCACCCTTGAATCTCGACTGTTGGAAAGATTTTGGTGCCTTCAGGATCTCTGCCTTTCCTTGTGTCAAGTCCCGAAGCTCCCCTTCACTCCTCTCTGCCTTGTCCTCCACCTGGCATCTGTTCCTGGAGATCCTCCATGTACCTTCTTGTTCGTGAGGCTCCCCTTCACCTGTCATCCACTCCTGGAGACAAGTGCACCTCTGCACGTCCCACATACTGCCAGTCTTTGGCTTTCCCTGCTGTGGTTATTATTTAACATAGCACCATGGGTTTTCCTACCCAGGAGGGCCGGGCACTGAGCTGCCACTCCTGTGTCATGGCATACTCACCTGTCACAGAGGAGGATCCTGGTGTGCTGACCATCTGTGTGCCCGGAAGGGACAGGTTGTTGCGATATTCTTTCAGTCCCACATTGGAGCCCAACGGGGGAACAACAGATGACCAGTTGTAGGAGGGCAGGGCAGGGTCCAGGAGTGCGGTGTCATATCGCCCAGACACTACAAGGAGCAAAGGCACATTCGTTTCTTGTGCTGCTCAGCACCAAGGAATGCAGAGGCAGTGGGAGTGAGGGGGGTAGGAGGGCTCAGGTCAGCAAGTCTGTCCTGCCATCAATGGCAGGCCTGATCCAGTCTTGGTCCTTGGCTCAATCCCCATAAAGTGAGTACATACGTGAGAGAGAGAGAGAGAGAGAGAGAGAGAGAGAGAGAGAGAGAGAGAGAGAGAGAGAGAGAGAGAGAATGCCCATGTATTTGTAAGTGTGTTAGTGTGTGACATAATGAATGTGTGTATATAGATGTAAGTGTGTAAGAGACTATGTGAGTGCAGGTGTGTGAGAACGTTTGAATGGGTGTGTAAGAGGGGGTGAGTGTCTGAGTGTGTGTAAACATGAGTATGTGTGAGTATAAATAGACAAGAGTGAGTGAGTGTGTGTGTGTGAGAAGAGGCTTACACACTACAATCTTGGTGAGTGTGAATATGAATAGGCTTGCACATTACACTGTTAGTGAGTGTGAGCGTGAATAGGCTCGTGCACTGCACTGTTGGGTGATTGTAAATGTGAAGAGACCCACACTGCACTGTTGGGGAGTGTGAGGACAGAGTCACTGGGTGGGGGGGATTTGGACAGAGGGTCAGGGTGAGTCTTTGAGTTCCATCTGGTGTGCAGCTGAGGGAGGTCTGACTCGTGGATGAGGAGGGTCCACATTCGGAAGAGGCAACCCTAGTTGGGAGAATGGGGAGAGAACCTTGGCTGGTCCTCAGGTGAATGAGGATGGACATCACGTGACCAGTTATGTTCATGCTGCCAATGAGGGACAGAGATAGATGGAGAGGGGTAACTTATGGGGAAGGGCCAAATGGCTTGCTTCCTTGCAGTTTGATATAACTGCCTCCAAGGCTAGAGCTCAAGCACGATGAAGCCACACTTACCTGACTGGGAACTGGCACTCACGATCTTCGTCTCCACAATGGCCTTCTTGGGGAAGGGCAGGGTGTTGGGGGCTGATCGTGGCGGGCTGGTGCTGGCTGATCGACTCCCCTTCAGCAACCGTTTCACATCTTCCAGCTCAGTCCCTGAGCACAGTGGGAACAGGGAGGGGTCAGAAACAGAGCACCTTCCATCCAAAACCCAGGGGCATCCCCAATGCACTGCCTGAAATCCAAAACCAAAGGGCTGCCCCAATGTAACAACAGAGAGAGGCCAGAATGAGAGGCAGGACTAGAGACCAGAGACCGACCCTCCCATCCTCCCCAGGAGTGGGTGTTGCCCCTCCCTTTTCACCCATGGTTGTTGCTTGTCTCTTCCCCCAGGTTCACACAGGGGTAGATGTTGCCCCTCCCCTCCCACCCATGGGTGTTGCCCCTCCCCTCCACCGAGTGGTACCCTGGGGTGCGTGTTGCCCCTTCCCTCCCCTCCTACCCAGGGTTGGGTGTTGCCATTCCCCCCATTCCCCCATGGGCTCCCAGGGGTGATGTTGCTGCTACTTACATCGTCCATTGGGTGAGGCACTCTGCAGGCGAGCTCGGATCACACTCTCTGAAACAAAAGATTTCCATGAGACTGGCTCAGTACAAGAGTCCCTCCAGGAGTCTGGATCAGAACAGGGGCTCCCTCCGTGTGTCTGAGTCAGAACAGGGGCTCCCTCCGTGTGTCTCAGTACAACAGAGGGTCCCTCCTGAGTACAACTGGAGGCCACTCTGCATGGCTGGGATAGTACGGGGACCTTTCCCTATCTCAGACAGGATGGGGATCCATCCCAGACAGGAAGAATACTGCTGGGGGAAGTCTCCCAATCCCATCTTGCTCAGGTTCCTGAACAGACCCTCCCCATAGGACATTGAACACTGGACAGACCCAAACCCTGTGCCACATCCAACAGCAGTGATCAACTGCTCAGGGTCAGACAGGGTGGGGGCTTATGAGGAGCGAGGGTCAAAAGGTCCATTAGCTCAAAGGGCAACTCAGAATCATGTACAGCAAGATCCCACAGTTGAACATGGCAGAGGTCATAGGTCAAGGGTCAAGCTGTCACCGGACCTGGAACTTCCTGATCCAGGTCACTCTACATCAGGAACAATCCCAGAACAATGCTGTCCAAAATCCAGCAATATTCATCAGCAATGGCAAAATTCATCACCAGCACCTTCTGCAATGCCAGTTAGCTCATAAAGACCAGGTTTTACAAAGTAAAAACATTCAGCAGGGCAGGCAGAATCTGAGGTGATGTAATCTCTCACCATGTAAAAACAAATTCAAACTCCACCCTTAGACCAACAGAGCCTGAACAACGCTCTCTCTGTTGCAGCCTCTCCAAGATGCAGTCTTCTGCCAGGGGAAATGGATGTGGGATCTCCATGAGCCTTCCACAGAGAACCCTGTCCCCTCTGGTTACTGTTCTTCACCAGCCAATTGCAGGGAGCACCCTCCCATCTTCCTCTGTTCATTCAGTAGCAGCAGGAAGAGTGCTGCTGGTATCATGATAATCCCCTCTAAATAAGAAGGAGCTCTCTGCAAGAATCGCATCTGCTAGGCTAAGGGCTGACGGGTGAGAGAACTCAACACATGTATCCGGGGAGCATTGCAACCGTTCAGTGTTACATCACCAATCAGCCTGAGGGAAGTGCATTAAGCTGTTGTGGGCTGTGCAGAGCCCAGCTGAGTTGACCCTCAGGCAGACACACTGCATGTCAGATGCTGCAGGACCCACTAGGATTGCTCATTCCCACTGGCTGAAGGGCAGGAGTTACTGTACCTCGACTCTGACTCCTCCCCCTCGTGTTTGAGGAACCTGAGAAAAAACAGCAACAAGATGTTAGTTGGGATTCACAATGTACCAGAACATGCTGAGATACAGAGCAACTCTCCCCCACTGTCCCATCACACTCCCTCAAGGTCAGACACAGAGTAAACCTCCCTCTGTACTGTCCTATCACACACTATTTGGGTCAGACACTGAGCAAAGCTCCTTCTATTCAACACCATCACATATTCCCAGGGTCAGACACAGAGTGATGCTCCCTTCACACAATCCCATCACACACTCCCAGAGTCAGACACAGAGTGAAGCTCCCTCTGCATCGTCTTAACACACATACCCAGAGCAGGAACAGGATGAATTAGACACAGGGCAAAGCTCGAGGACTGCCAGTATGGATGTTGAGTATTGTTTCCCTAGGGTGGAGGATCTAGAACCAGGATCAGAATTTCAAAAGTGACCACCTATTTCAGACAGAGAAGTGGGGAATTTCTACACTCTGAGGGTGCTAGACCTTTGAAACTCTTCCCCCAAGAGATATTGGGTTGAGGTCACTGAATATGAAAGAGCTTCAGTGTGTCAGGAGAGGAAACAATCCGCTGGACCAGCCCCAGACCAGGGCAGATAACTCCAGCAGTCTGTGACCAACCTACCCCTGAGGACATTCACCCAATCCCCTCCTGCCTTCAGGTCCCCTTCCCAAATTGGCAGCCAGTCCTGTGCCCAAAGGTGATCCTAGTACTCTTGAGTTTCTGTAATAGGAATTACAGTTCATCCTTACTGTAGTCTTTTCTTGAAAATTCGGGAGAAGAATTTCCACTGGAACTTCCTGCAAAAAACTAGTTCAGTAAATTGTTCAGAACCTCAGAGATACTCCCAGTTCCATCCAACCTTTCTTCTCTTTTTCTCTCCCCTATCGTCCTCTCCCTTGTCTTGTCTATCTCTCCCCCTCCCTCTCCCCTTCTACCCTCCTCTCTCCCCGCCCCCATTCTCTATCCCCATCCCACTCCATCTCCCTATAGTCTAACTTCCTCTTTGTTGTCGCCCTTTTTTTACCATCCCTTTCTCCCCTCTCTTCCTTTCTTCCTCTCCCTTCCCTTCTCTCACACTCACACACACTCTCTTTCATCACATCTGATATACCCTCATATCCTCCATTCCGGCTGATGGCAGTTTTCCGTTCAAGTGTAGTTTCTGGTGAGATTGAAAGTGAGGAGCTTGGGAATCGTGTACGGGAATATCCCCCAGAGGAGCCTCGACCTGCTGTTGGGATATAAATCCGAGGTCTTGGATTATTGCAAGAACCATTTCCCCAGTTTCAAGTCTTCCCCTCTCTCCCCATCTCTTTGTCTTCTCCCTCCACTCCCATCTCCTATCTTACTTCCCCATCCCCTCTCTCTGCACCGCTCCCCACAATGTCTCCCCTCACTTTGCCTCTCACCTCTCTGGCACTCCGTCACATCTCCCTCCATTCTTTCCCCATTTCCTCCTCAACTCACTCTACCCTCACCCCCACACTTCTGCTCACCCTCATCCCACTCTACTGCCCTTCCTTTGTTGATCATCCTCAATTTTACCTCTCCCTCATTTCAGCTCCTCACTCTCTCCCACCCCCCACCTTTCACATTCCCCTTACTCCTCCCATCATTCCATTTCCATCAGCTCTCTGCTTCACACCCTTCCCACTTCCTCCACTCATTCACCATCCTCTCTCCCTCCCTTTCCCTTTACTCACTCACAATCCTGCTTTGTCATTCCATCCTCCCCTTCCTCCCTCCCCTCGCTTTTTCCCTCTATCACCCATCTTCATATTTTTCCCCTCATTCCTCTCATATTCTTCTCTCATTCTCAATCCCCCCTCTCTCCCTCTCGTTTTCCCCAACCTCCCCTCCAACTCCCCTAGCTCCTTCTCTCCCCTCTCCCTTGTCTCCCCCTGCCCCAGAGCTCTTACTTGCAATGAGATAGCTGTTGGATGATCCAACGATATCTGCTCCGTACCCTGGTACGTGTCCAGTTCTCCGAGATGAGGAACTGGAGCTGTACGCGGATCCTGTTAGAATTATACAGAGAATGTCCTTCATCCATTTACAAACTTGGGTGCAGCATTTATTTCCCAGGCCAAGTCAACCAAACTTTGGCCTCAGAGAGCAGGAAGGAATGGAGAGCTGTTTCCAAGGTAAGGTGTGTGGACATGCAGTTTGGGAAGGATTCTGTTTTCAAGGGGATTTTCTGGTGGTTCCCAGAGTAAGGACAGACTGGAGGATCTGGTGTTGTTGGTGTGGAGGAGGTTCCAGGGACTGGAGAGACTGGTTCAAGGAGGGGAAAAGGTAAAAGGACAAGTTGTAAGGAAACAGGCAGAATGACACTGAATGGAAGAGCAAGTGTGGGGTGATGGGCCAAATGACCTCTACTGCTCTGACCCTGATGTGTGAGTCCTGCTGCTCCATGGTAATGGTCCGCAGTGGAACCAAACGCACTGCGATCATCACCCTGAGCTGTTGAGGGTGAGGCCAGACTAATGCCAGTCCCCACACTCAGTGATCACCCTCCCCCAACCCAACCTGTCTTGCTCCGTCTGATGGGGGATATCCCCAGGGATGGAGATGGGAGGGGGTGACTTACGTGGTGGCAGAGATGTCACCTTGGTGGACAGCTGCTCACTGAAAACTATGGCAGAAGAGAGAACATCAGCACAATGTATGTTTTCAGACCCATTACATTTTCCCACCCTTTCACCCCACCCTCTCCCATTCCCTCACCACCCCCACCCCTCATCACCCACATCTTATCACCCTCCTACCTGTCACCCTCTTATCCCCCTCTTCTACCCCATCCCCACCCCTCACCTAACCACCTCACCACTATCATCCCCTCCCACCACCCCATCACTGCCCCACCCATCACCCCCACTCCCTCATCGCCCACTCACTCCCCCATCCCCTCACCTTTCCACATTTCACCACCACCACCCCCTCATCTCCCATTTCCTCTCCATCCACCCCCTCACTGCTCCCTCCTCACCCCTTCCCATCCCCTCTGCCCTGCCTCTCACCTTCCCAACCCCTCACCGCCACCACTCCCTCACCCTTTCCCAAGCCTTCCCTCCACCCCATACTGCCCTCATTCCCTCACCCCCACCACCTCATTGCCCACATCACCTTACACTCCATTCCCTCACCCTCCACCCCCTCACAGCTCCCATGCCCTCACACCCCCATCCCCTTACCCACCCACCCTATCATTTCCCCCCCCCAACCCCACCTCTTCTCCGCCCTCACCTCCAGCTGGCACTTACCATTTTCAGTGTAGTCTCCTCGATCTATCCTCTTTCGTCCGTGCTCACTTTCAAAGGTTCCTGGGAAGAGCGAGATGGCTGAGTTAGATTTTTACATCGGAGAGACCCCATATCAGAGGAGACTGGACCCAAGCCTGCCCTCTGATCCAGGTACCCGAGAACATGAGAACCAGGAGCAGGAGCCATCCATCTGGCCCATCAAGCCTGTTCTCCCATTCAGAGAAATCCCTGTGCATTTAGCTCCACTTACTTGCCTTTTCCCTGTAACTCTTAATTCCCCAGCTTTGCAAAATCTATCTGTGTCTTAAATATATTCAATGAGGCAGTTTCTACTGCATTCTTGGGCATAGAATTCTGCAGATTCACAACTCATGGAGAAACAGTTCCTCCTCATCTCCATCCTAAATCTGCTCCCCAAATCTCGAGGCTTAGTTCTAGTCCTCCCCACCAATAGAAACAACTTATCTACCTCTATCTTATCCATACATTTCATAATGTTATCTATAAGATTCCCTCTCATTCTTCTAAATTCCAGTGAGTGCAGTCCTAGACGATTCAACATCTCCTCATAGGCTAACCCTCTCAACTCCAGAATCAACCCAGTAAATCTCCTCTGCATCATCTCCAAAGCCAGTACATTCTTTCTGAAGTAAGGAGACCAGAACTGCATACAGTACTCCAGGACCGGCCTCACCAGTACCTTGAACAGTTGCATCATAACCTCCCTGCTCTTAAATTTCATCCTTCTAGCAATGAAGGTCAACATTCCATTTACCTTCTTGATAGACTGATGCACCTGCAAACCAACCTTTTGCAATTCATGTACAACACTCCCAAGCCCTTCTGCTTGCTTAGTGGTTCCTTGTTGCTTTTTAAAGTTTTAATGTTCTTCCAGTTTCACATTACTCTTGGTGACTTTGTACACATGAGCTTATAGTTTGATGCCATCCTTTTTTCCTCAGTTATCCAAGTTATCTCTACCCACCTCAGTCTATGCTTTTAACTGGAAAGTACTTTTGCTGAAGACTGTGAAAAATCTCTAAAAGTTTTACACTGCTTCTCACTGTCCCTCCATGTATTACCAGTCTACACTAGCCAAGTCTTTCCTCATCCAGTAGTAGTCTCCCATTGCTGTGGTTTATGACTACACCCTGCACCCTGATACAACCCTAGCATGATTCTTCACCTCTCCTGTTGCTTGTTGTCTCCTACCAGCGACACTGTACACACATACAAACATTCCCAGCCCCAGCCACCTACCAGAGTCGAGGTGATCAGTGTGGGTCAGTTTGTGATAATTTCCAACAACCTCCATTTCATTATTTGCTGTAGAAAGAAGGAAAGGGAAATCCATTAATCTTGCTCAGATGGGTACATGCCCTGGTGCACGGATCCTTGAGCCTCAGGGTCTGAGACACGGGATGGAAGGTGGCTGGACATCTGGGTTCTCTTGGCAGTCAACAGCCAAACAAGCCATCTGCAGGCCATCCCACACCATCTCACAGCCAATTAAACTTGTAACAAAGCAAATGCAGCACCAATATCTGCACAGCAGGATCCCATAAATGGTTCTCTGGCAGGCCCAGAGACGGTTCGACACACCTTTGCAAAGGCTGTAAATTTGGATGTGAGAGATGTGTTGAGCAGGAGCTGTCCTCTCCAGAGCCTAGGGTTGGAGGCAGTGTGGACACCAACTGCTGCAAGGGGTGGGAAGGGTGAACAGAATGCAACACTTCCTCACCAGGACATGGTTCTGCAGGCAAAGAAATATCTTCCCTGAGAGGCTGGGGTCCAGCAGTGCCTGTATCCCTGATCACATTTAGAGCTGGCAGTGGACCCCTCACACTCTCTGAAAGCAGGGAGGCAAGTCAGTCAGTTCTTCACGGGGCAGGTGGAGAATTCAGGAATCGGGGATTGTAGTCATGTGATCAGCCATGATAGCATTGAATGGTGGAGCAGGCCAAAGAACTGAATGATCTCTGCTAATTCATTGGTTTCTCTGATTTAAAATGTTCCCTTGTGCTGCCTTAGTTTCAGGAGGTGGATAATGTTCCTCAGTGCCATTCACTTCTGTGATGATGATCCATCAAAGTTTACCTTTAATTCCAATCCAACATACCACAGTGGATGTGCCCAACCACACCAGAAACACCAAATACAAGTGGGATGACTAGGCAAGGGTTGTGGGCCTGTTAACCAGTGGTCCCAATAGCAGATGGTGTTGGGCCCAGGGACAGGGATTGGTTGTTGACCAGCAGAGCCTGTAGAGGATGGTTTTGGACCCAGCTGCCCACATTCCCTCTCAGACTGGATGAGGTTGGGTGGTCCGAGAGCTGGGCGAGGCTGGGTGGTCTGAGAGCCAGGCGAGGCTGAGTGGTCCGAGAGCCGGGCAAGGATGGGTGGTCCAAGAGCCAGTGGTGATCTGAGAGCCGGGCGAAGGCAGGTGGTCTGAGAGTCAGGCAAGGGAGGGTGGTCTGAGAGCTGGGCAAGGGTGAGTAGTCTGAAAGCAGGAGACAGGGAGCTTCCAGGGTGCTGTTCAACAAACAATGAGGAAGATCCTCTTGTGAGGGGTCTGCACTAAGGCACAGGAGGCAGTGGTGTGAATACTGGGAAACAGGAGTATGGAGAGAGGGCAGGATGAACATTGTGGACCAAATGGCCAGATTCTATCACTACAATTCTTTCTGGTGTTGGGATTTGAATAAAAGTTGGGCTTCAGTTCTACTGATGGTTGAATGGGCATGGGATGTAGCTTGAAGTGCAGAAAAAATTCTCCAGCCCTGTACCTTGCTGGAGAAGAGTGGTGGGAGCAGACATTTGATTATTTTTAAGGTAGAAATTATGAAATCCTCGATAACTAAAGTCACAGAACAGGAAGCCACAATGGTCAGCTCTGGTGAGAAAGTGCACTCCAACTCCTGTTATGAGTGTATCCCTATGTTCTCTCCACCCTTCTCTACCTATAACATAAAACATTGTTTGATTTCACCTTATCCTGAGCAAAGGTCTCGAGATGAAACATTATCCCAGTTCCTCTCTCCACAGAAGCTGCCCGCCTGTGAAGTATTCTCAACAGTTACTGTTCTGGATTTAACATGCCCACTCAGGGTTTCCAGGAAATGTAGCCCAGTCACCCTGGGACACGATCAATCCAGAGGTGAACACAGGAGGTGGAAGGACATGTGAAGGAAGGGACATCTCCTCCATCACATCTGACACACCCAGACACCTCCTCTGTGTGGGGAGCCACTCTGGTATCATTGACTAGTTGGAGGACTTACCAATAGGTGTAATGGAGATGAACCAGGGGACAAACCAATTCAAAAAGAGAACATTCTGGTGGAAACTAATGGAATTACACCAGTTAAATCCACCCACATTCCAGCAATTGGGAGGCACGGGCGATGTTCTTGGCTTCTGAACAGCTTCAGTTGTTTGGAAAGACAAGAATGTAAGTGAGGATAGAGAGGAAAACAAGGGAGCTACAGAGGTTCATTGGGTGGTGTAAGTGTTGAACAAGCTGCCAGAGGAAGTGGTCAGATCTGAGACAATTACAGTGGCTAGAGGTCATTTAGACAGGTATAGGACAGGAAAGGTTAAGAGGCTAATGGGCTGAACACAGGCAAATGGGACCAGCTTGGTTGGCATGGACAAGATGGCCGAAGGGCTTGTGTCCGTGCTGTCGAACTCCATGCCCCAACACCAAGTGTCAGAAGCATGCTGAGGCCCTCTCTGAAGGACACTGTGACACACACTCGCCAGCATTGCAGACTCATGGCAGCTTCATAGTCAGTGTAGTTCTATGAATGGAACATTGTGAAAATCAAAGGGTTGGTTACCTGATTAGATAAAGGGGAATTTCCTAAAGGCATTTGACTGGGCAGAACACAATGGCTGTAATGTGGGAAGATCTCCTGGAATTGGGTTGACTTATACAAGGAAGAGGGATGGTTCCAATCCAGAAAGCAGAGACGGGGGACAAATGTGTTGCCCTGTAGTCAGTGGTGGGGGACGGCTGAGGTCTTTCCTGGGACCTCAGCTCCCACTCACATCGACACCTCATCTCCTCCTTCGGATTTGGGACAGCTCTACCTTGTGAAATGAGAATCCGGAGGGGATGGAAGGGAATGCAG
This sequence comes from Narcine bancroftii, assembly GCF_036971445.1. NCBI lineage: Eukaryota > Metazoa > Chordata > Chondrichthyes > Torpediniformes > Narcinidae > Narcine > Narcine bancroftii. The sequence continues at coordinate 29,294,968 of NC_091478.1, read as the reverse complement.
AGAGAGGGTGATCCCTGGATTAGGCTACCAGTCTAGACAAGGAGCCTAACTCTCAGACACACTGGGTTAAAGGAGATATCCCAGCAGGGTGAGGCCATTCAGCCTAGCCAGTCTGTACTGACTGTTCTCTGACATGCCTCCTCCCGAACTTCCTTTGCTGCTTGTCCAGGGCCCACACCTCAGCTCCCCAGTGGAAACATCTCTCCACTGCTTACACCCCAGGGCATCAACACCTTCTCACTTCCTCCTTCATAGCCCTTCCCCATCACAGCTCCTCCCCCATAACAGCCCCTCCCTCAACACCCACTACCCTATCACTCATTCCCCCCTCTTTGATCACTCACTCCCCCTCCTCGATCACTCACTCCTCCCCTCCTCAGTCAATCACTCCCCCTCCTCAATCACTCCCCCTCTTCGATCAATCACTCCCCTTCCTTGATCACTCACTCCCCCTCCTTGATCACTCACTCCCCCTCCTTGATCACTCACTCCCCCTCCTTGATCACTCACTCCCCCTCCTTGATCACTCACTCCCCCTCCTTGATCACTCACTCCCCGATCGCTCATTCCCTTGATCACACACTCCCCCTTCTTGATCACACTCCCCCCTCCTCAATCACACACTCCCCCTCCTCGATCAACCACTCCCTCGATCAATCACTCCCTTGATCACTTACTCCCCTAGATCACTCTCCCCCGATCACTCTCTCCCCACTCGATCAATCACTCCCCTCCTCGATCACTCACTCCCCACCTTGATCAATCATTCCCCCTTCTCAATCAATCACTCCCCCCTCCCTCAATGGAGACACGGATCTATAAAACACGGTAACATTTGGACATGAAAGTTAAACTCTGCCTGAGATTCCAGAAGCTGAACTCTGGAATTTCTGATGATTCAACAAACTGTGGCATTATTCACTATGGGGATGGATGGGAGAGATAAGGATAGTGGGGGATGTGGGGAGAGGGTAGAATGAATGGGAGGGTGGGCAAGGGATGGGGAGATAGAGTGGGTGTGGGATGCGGGAGAGTGATTGGATGTGGAGAAAGTGGGGCTTGGATAGATGGGGAGAAAAGATGGGGAAAGATGGAGAAAGTGGTGGGATTGAGAATAGCATGGGATTGGATCACATCGGGTGGGATGGAGTCAGATTGGGTGGGATTGAGGATAGTGTGGGATGGGGTTGGATCAGGTGGGATGGGATTGGATCAGGTGGGATCGGGTGGGATCGCTGGAGTTGGGGAAGCAGCCTACCTGCCACCAGACCGCTGTGTCTCGGGAGTGGGTGCGCTGCAGACTGCGTTTGCTGATGAGCTGCCTGCCCTTATGCAGTGAGGAGGAAGGTGTGATCTCTGAGTCGCTGCCTTGGAATGCCTTCCTTCTCTCTGCCACACCGCAGCCTGCCTCTGTGTGTTCTGGGAGGAGGCTCCTTTGTTCAGGCAAAGTCTCAATTTGCAGGGAGTGAGTGAGCCTCACCCAGATGTACAAAGTTTGCCCTGCGGCCAAGACTTTACAAACAGCTTTACCTGTCCCTGAAATTTGAGAACACGACATTAAGCAGAAGTGGGCCATTCATCCATTCCTTCAGTACTGGTTTGCTCCACTCTCCACATTTCCTTCAGGTCCCAGATACTGGGATAAATCAATAACCCCATGCCCCCTCAACTCAATGACAAGTTGCTCAGAGCTCGACACATCAGGGACTGCAGAGGTGGTAACCTGGAGGGAGAAACATACTGCTGGAGTTTACACCTCATGTGTCTTTGGGCTGAGGAGAAATGGTCCTCATTTCAGGTTGGAATCCTGCTCCAGATCCACAGAAGCTGCTGAACCCCTGAGTTCCTCCAGTAGTTCATGTTTAGTCAAGATTGTACCATATACATTTGTGTTTCTCCAGACCCTCCCTCCTATTCCCTCCCTCCCTCAGGATCTCCCTCCCACATCCATTTCCCTGATACCTCCCTCCAATTCCCTCCCACCCTCCCTCAGGATCTCCCTCCTGCACTCACTCCCCTGGTATCTCCAATTCCCTTCCATCCTCCCTCAGGATCTCCTTCCCGTACCCACTTTCCTGATACCTCCCTCCAATTCCCTCTCAGGATCTTCCTCCCACATCCACACCCCTGGGAACTCCCTCAGATTCCCTCCTCCTTCCCTCACAATCTCCCTCCTACCGCCATTCCCCCAGGATCTCCCCAGGTCAGCTTCCTCCTCCTCTGGGATATCCCTCCATCTGGGCTCCCTCCTCCACAGGGATCTCCCTGTGAGTTTCCTCCTTCCCTTCTTCAGGATCTCCTCCATGTGTACAATGGTGGTTGCTCTTTTTGGTTTTTTTTTTACAAAGTCCCTGTTCAGCTGCTGCAAGTAAGAATGTCAGTGCATCTGTACATTGTCCAATAAATATGACAATAAACATGAGCTATCCTACCTTACCAGCACCTCCAGGCAAGCGGTTCCAGTACAGTTATAACACTGGCATCGTCCCAACTGTGGAACATCAGCCAGCACCATCAGTCAGTCCATGCAGCCCCTCACCCACCTGGTAAAGTCTTATAAAGCTCTGCAATGGATACGCTGAACAGTGGGAAACCTTCCCCATGGGAGAGTGTCTAAAACCATTGTCTTAAAGTAGGGGTAAAAGTTACTGGGGATGGGGAGAAGAATCTGATCCTCTGGGAGATGGGTTGGAATTTCAAACACACTGCCTGAAGGGTGGTGTAGCCAGAGATTTTTGCTACTATATTAAAGTTTCTAAACTGATACTTGAATGACCAAGGCAGAGGTCCAAGGGCTGCTATATAAAGCACATCAGGAGTTTGTGGAGGTTTGATATGACATCAGAAATCCTGGCAAATTTTTTAGTTGTGTGGTGGAAAATGTGCAGACAGACTGCATCACCATCTTGTATGGGGACACCAATACCCCTGAATGTAAAGACCTGCAAAAGACACCCTAGCACATCACAGGCAAAACCCTCCCCACCATTGCGAACAGCTATCAGAGAGCAGCAGCAGTCATCAAGGATCCATACCATGCAGCACATGCTCTGTTCTCATTTCTACCATCAGGAAAGAGGTATAGGTCCCATAAGACTCACACTACCAGGTTCAGGAACAGCTGCTACCCCTCCACCATCAGACTCCTCAACAACAAACTCAATCAGGGACTCATTTAAGGTGTCTTACAATTGCACTTTCCCTTCCAGCTCCAATGTCTGTTTATTTCCACCTCTACTAGCCGAGTATTAAAAATCTGTGCTGACCAACTTACCATTGTATTCACAGATATTTTTAGTATCTCATTCCAGCAGAGCACAGTACCCCTCTGTTTCAAATAGGCGTCAATCATACTGGTGCCCAAGAAGAGAGTAGTAACCCGCTTTAATGACTATCCACTGGTAGCATTTACTTCAACGGTGATGAAAGTGATGAAGTGTTTTGAAAGGCTGGAGATGAAGCAGATCAGCTCCTGTCTGAGTGGTGATATGGATACATTCCAGATGACCTATCACAACATCAGGTCTATGGCAGATGCTATCTTACTGGTTCTACACAAAGTCCTGGAACACCTGGACAGCAAAGATGCATACATCAGGATGTCTTTATTGACTACAGTTCGGCATTTAACATCATCACCCCCTCACAACTGATCAGCAAACTCCAAGACCTGGGACTCAACACCCCACTGCGAAATTTGGATCATGGATTTCCTCACCTTCAGACTACAATTAGTGAAGATTGGTAAGAGCATCTCCTCCACAATTTCCATCAGTACCAGAGCACCACAGAGCTGTGTTATTAGCCACCTGCTCTTCTCACTTTACACCTACGACAGTGTGGCTCGTTATAACAACACCATCTACAAATTTGCCGATGATACCACGGTAGTGGGTTGTATAAAGGAAGGGGATAAGTCAACCTACAGGATGGAGATTGAAAACTTAGCTGAATGGTGCACCAACAACAACCTTTTACTCAATGTCACCAAAACAAAGGAGCTGATTGTTGATTTCAGGAAAGCCAAAGGTGTACAATCCAGTTATCATTGGTGGATCAGAGGTGGAGAGGGTGAGAAAATTTAAGTTCTTAGGAATGTCTATCTTGGAGGATCTTTCCAGGATCCAACACACCAATGGCATTGTGAAGAAAGCTCGTCAGCGCCTCTACTTCACAGGAGTTTGCGGAGGTTTGGTATGACACCAGAAACCCTAGCAAATTTCTACAGAGGTATGATGGAAAGTGTGCTGACTGGCTGCATCATGGTCTGGTATAGGGACACCTATTTACCTGAGGCGTAAAGCCCTTCAAAAGGTAGTGGACACAGCTGGGACATCATAGGCAAAACCCTCCCCACTATTGAGATCATCTACAGGGAACATTGTTGTTGGAGAGCAGCAGCAATCATCAAAGAACAGCACTACTCAGCACACACTCTGTCCTCGTCGCTACCATCAGGAAAGAGGTATAGATGCCACAAGACTTGCACCACCATGTTTAGGAACAGCTGCTACCCCTCCACCATCAGACTCCTCAACAACAAATGTAATCAGAGACTCATTTAAGGACTCTTACTTGTGCACTTTATTTTCTATGTATTGCAGTTTGTTTACATTTGTTATCATTTTACAGTTATTTACATGTTTACACTGTGTACAGTTTTTTTTCACAAATTTCACGGTTGTATGTGATGTCATATATGTACTCTGACAATAAATCTGAAGCAAGGGAGGAGAGAGAGCTGATAGAGATCTGTGAATCTTCATTAACCAGGGAGAGGTTCCAGGACAGAGTGAGTCAGGTATCATCACTGACAAGAGGATCTCAGGCCTTCTCCTGTACAGGCAGGCCTGTCTCTGTTGCTCGCAGCTCCTCTCCTAGCCCATCATCCTCTCCGAGAGCTGGAAAAACATTCCGATCTCCACACTCACTTCCCAACCCACCCACTGTACAATCTTTTATCCAAGCCCAAATGCTATAAATTTGATGGCTTCCACTCAGCCAGAGTATTATGTCACAGAGAATCTGTCCATGGATATCCACATTCCCATTCCTGATGGTATCAGCTGGAATACACATGGCTGTTCAATAGAACATTGGATTGGCTAACCAAATTGGAATTATTCCTGTGCAATTATCAATGAGGACAGGTTGGCCCCAGAGTGAGCCCATCCCATCACATACTCCCGGATCACACACTCCCACACCATCCCATCACACATTCCTGGTCACAGTCCCATACCATCACATCACACACTCCCAGGATCAGTGGTCAGACATTCCCTTCCACATCCCATCACACACTCTCAGGATCACACACTCTCATGGTCAGACACTCCCTGCAACATCCCATTACACACTCCTGTGGTCAGACACTCCCTTCTACATCCCATCATGCACTCCCGAGGTCAAAAACATCCTTCAACATCCCATCACACACTCGCCAGGTCACATATTCCTATACAGTCCTATCACACAGTCCCTGGGTCACACACTCCCACACTCCTGGAGTCAGACACTCCCTTCAACATCCCATTACATACAGTCCTGAGGTCACACACTCCCAATAGTCCCATCACATAGTTCTGGGGTCACACACTCCCACACCATCGTATCACACAGTCCAGGAGTCACACACTCCCACACCGTCCCATCTGACGGCAGTGTTCCCTGTAGATGTTCTCAATAGTGGGGAAGATTTTGCCAGTGACGTCCAAGGCTGTGTTCACTATCTTTTGGAGGGCTTTACGATCAGGGATATTGGTGTCCCCATACCAGACTATGATGCAGCCAGTCAGCACACTTTCCACCACACATCTGGTGTCATACCAAACCTCCACAAACTCCTGAGGAAGTAGAGCCCCTGATGTGCTTTCTTCACGATACTATTAGTGTGTTGGGACCTGGAAAGATCCTCCAAGATAATGACTCCCAAAAACTTAAAATTTGCTCATCCTCTCCACTCTGATCACTGGATTGTACACCTTTAGCTTTCCTTTCCTGAAGTCAACAATCAGCTCCATTGTTTTGGTGACATTGAGTAAAAGGTTGTTGTCGTGCACCATTCAGCTAAGTTTTCAATCTCCATCCTGTAGGTTGACTCATCCTTTAGACATCCCACACCATGATATTTTTGGCAAATTTGTAGATGGTGTTATTGTCATAGGTATAAAGTGAGAAGAGCAGGGGGCTAAGAACACAGCCCTGTGGTGCTCCAGTACTGATGGAGATTGTGGAGGAGATGTTCTTATCAATCTTCACTGATTATGGTCTGGAGGTGAGGAAATCCATGATCCAATTACACAGTGGAGTGTTGAGTCCCAGACCTTGGAGTTTGCTGATCAGTTTTGAGGGGATGATGATGTTAAATGCCAAACTGTGGTCGATAAAGACATCCTGATGTATGCATCTTTGCTGTCCAGGGCTTTGTGTAGAGCTAGTGAGATGGCATCCGCCATAGACCTGTTCCTATGATAGGCAAACTGGAATGCATCCATGTCACCGCTCAGACAGGAAATGATATGATTCATCACCAGCTTTTCAAAACATTCATCACTGTTGATGTAAGAGCTACTTGTCGATAGTCATTAATGCAGGTTACTATACTCTTCTTGGGTACCGGTATGATTGATGCCTGTTTGAAACAGGTAGTTACCATACCATACTGGAGTGAGATATTGAAGATATCTGTGGATAGGTCTTATCCAGACCTGTGGATTTATCCATCATCCTGCATCCTGGGTCAGTTCCTCCCTCAGAGTGACCTCTCCGTCTCCGGATCAACCATATCCCATCCCCGAACCCCTGATCTTCAACATCCTTCTCTTCGGTGTAAACAGATGAAAAGTATTCATTTTGGTGCTTGCCTACATCCCCGGCTCCTCACGCACAATTCCTGTGGTCTGCAAGGAGACTGTCTCTTTTCCTGGGTCCTCCCTCACTCCTAATGTAGAGAAACTCAGGCACTCCAGATCAAAGCAAACCCTCAACAGGGGCAGCAACAGAGAGCAAAGAAGATGGGCACCAAGGTGGGCACAGTGGGGGCTAGGCACTGAGGACACGGGTGGGCAGAGGAGTGAGACTGTCTGGGCAGTCGGGGCAGAGGGTCTGGGCATTGTGGAGTGGGCACAGGGTGTGGGCACTGTATGGGTTGAGGGAATTGGGTGTGCATCTGTGAGGTGGACAACAGGGTGGATGTGGATCCCGGGGCCAGATTGGGTCAACACACTGAATCCCAGATTAATGTCAGCGAAGAATCATTTAAAATTGAGACAGTGAGAAGGGAGAAGAGGTGGCTCCTCAGGCCAGAACTCCCTCCAATGTAGGCACCAGAGTGTGGAGCCTGGAGATGGGCAAGGTCCTGAATGAATATTGCTCATCTGCATTTACTGTGGAGAGAAGGCACAGAATTAAGGGACATGGAAGGGGATGTCCTGGAGGTGAATCCCAGGGTCTGGCCAAGTTAATGGGAAGGCAGGAAAGAAATGACAAGAACCCAACTGCAGATGAGGGGCTTGAGGACTGGTGGGAAAATGTATCTCTATTTAAGAAAGGTAGCAAGAACAAGCTTCAACTCCCAATCACCACCTGCTCCCAACTACCTTCCACTCCAATCCACCTCCTGCTCTCAGCCATCAACCGCTCCCAAACATTAACTGCTTCCAATCTCCTCCCACTCTAAACCTTAACCTGCTCCTAACCACCTCCCACTCTCAACCATCAACTGGTCCCAAACATCAACCGCTCCCAACCATTAAATGCTTCCAATCTCCTCCCACTCTAAACCTTAACCTGCTCCTAACCACCTCCCACTCTCAACCATCAACTGGTCCAAAACATCAACCGCTCCCAAACATCAACTGCTTCCAGCCTTCTCCTGCTCTAAACTATATCCCACTCCCAACTACCTCCCCATCCAACCATCTCCCTCACCCAACCAGGTCACACAGGACCTCAGGAACTGAGTTACAGGAAAAATTTATACAGGTTAGGACTTTATTCCCTGGAGCATAAAAGAATGAAGGGAGATTTAATAAAGGTATACAAAATTATGATGGGTATACATAGAACACTGCAGCACAGTACAGGCCTTTCAGCTCTCTATGTTGTGTCGACCCATACAGTCTATTTTTTTAAAAAGTACTAAACCCTCCCTACCTCTATTTTTGTTTCATCCATGTTCCTGTCTTTGAGTCTCTTAAATGCCCCTAATGTTTCAGCCTCCATCACCATCCCTGGTAAGGCATTCCAGGCACCCTCTGCATAAAAACACCTGCCCTTGATGTCCCCCCTAAACCTCCCCCTCTCTACTTTGTAATGACCTCTGGTGTTACCTATTCCTGTCCTGGAAAACAGGTGCTGGCTATCCATCCTATCTATGCCTCTCATAATCTTATAGACCTTCATGAAGTCTCCTCTCATCCTTCTACATTCCAAAACAAAATGTCTCAGCTCTGCTAACCTTGCCTCATATATAAATAAAGCAAGTAGGCTATTCCACTGAGGTTGGGTGAGATACAAACCAGAGGACATGAGTTAAGGGTGAAAAGGGAAAAGTTTAGGGGGAACTTCTTCACACAGAGAGTGGGGAACGAGCAGCCAGCTGAAGTGATGAATGCAGGCTCAATTTTGACATTTAAGAAGAATTTGGATAGGTACATGGATGGGAGGGGTATGGAGGTCTATTGTCCAGATGCAGGTCATTGAGACTAGGGAGAACAATAGTTCGGCACTGACTAGAAGGGCTAAGGGGCCTATTTCTGTGCTGCAATGTTCTATAGTTCTCACGGCTCCCACTCCAAGCCAGCTGCCGCTCCACCTGCAGTCCCAGGGATAGCTGCAAGCTCTGGCACAATGCTCCGGGTGTGTCCCACTGTCTGATGCCTGGTGAATCACAAGACTGATTCACGGTTCCCTACGACTCACCCACAGGGTATGTGGAGTGAACATGTCATGAGAGAATGCTCCACTTCCCCAGGCTTCACCACTCTATCTCAGCAGGCCAGCTCATCTCCATGGCTTGACCGAAGGATCCCACCCCATCAGGAGCAGCTCCAGGGTGGTCTGGAGCAGAATCTTCAGCACATTATCCAAAATATTTAAAGTTAATTTGCAACCCTGCCCGTTGACTGCAATATTTGGAATCTCTGATAACTCCCTAAATTCCCTGCAGAAAGATGCGGTAGTATTTACATTCCTATTAGCCAAGCATCTAATCTTGTGACTGGGGTCCTCCTATTACACAATGAATTAATGATATCAGTTTCTTTATTAAACTGGAGAAAATCATAGCATGGGGAGGGTCTTGGGGGCATTCCTGATCATCCAACCTCCATTGTTGGGCTGATCATGTCTGGAGAGGGCAGAGGAGATTCACCTAGGGACTGTCCAGGAAGGAGCATCTCAGTAATGAGAAGAGGCAGGAGGGGTTGGGCCTGGTTTCCCTGAAGCAGAGAATGTTGAGGGCAGATCTAATAGATGTGAATAGAAATTACCTGAGCGGCTTATGCGGGAGACCGCAAGGAGATTCCCCAATAGCAGAGGAGTCCAATACCAGAGGCAGAGATTTAGGGTGAGGGGAAGTGAGAGGTGGAGTAGAGACCCACAACATTCACAATAAACCCTGGGGAGCACCAAGGTGGAAAAAGATGGAATAGTTTCTCAATGCTGAAGGCCTAGCTTCCATCTTGTCTGATTAACTGATGTCTGAACTGAATTAAACTGTGACATGCACTGACAACTCAGTGGTGCTCAATACAGTAAAAAATTGGCACCAGATTAGTCGATACTTTAAGTGGACAGTGGCATCTGTTCAGGGTCCCTTAAATAACAATCACTCACCTTCAGTCACTGATTCTTTTTTTATATACATGGCAAACTTAAGTATCAAATGTCCTCAAGATCATTACGCAGATGGAGTGTTTAGCAGTTTCACCTATCTGTCACATACATATGGCTCACCTGCATCACACTTGTATCGTTACTGTACTTTCAGATTCGACATTTTATTTCAAAGGCTTTCCAAAATTTCCCTCAGTTACTTGCCAAACAAGCCTGCGAAGATCTAAAATCAGCTTATCCAGGAGTTAGAGGGTCAATTTCAAAAATTTATAGTTGTATTTTGTAAAGTAAAAGTCATTCACTTTCCAAAATAAAGATAGAATAGTAGCAAGAAATGTAAATTGAAGATAAACTGTGGGAAGAGACTACTGGATCCCAAGCAAGCTTTCATTCAGTTTAAGGAGCTGCACAGAGTTCACTTTTCAAAATCCAGACTGTCAGCCATTAATCCTAAAAAAGAGGACAAATGCATTCGGTGTAATAGCTCCCCTTGCCACCCAAGTCGTGTGTTTTATCAGTGCCCTAAAATACAAGGGTGGTCTGGAGCAGAATCTTCAGCAAATTATCCAAAATATTTAAAGTTAATTTGCAACCCTGCCCGTTGACTGCAATATTTGGAATCTCTGATAACTCCCTAAATTCCCTGCAGAAAGATGCGGTAGTATTTACATACCTATTAGCCAAGCTGGATCTTCAGCAGTGTGGACTCGATGCTGTCGACCTCTGCCATCTCGAGTGGGTCACGTCTCCAGAATGGAGGACCATCGCCTTCCCAAGATCGTGTTATATGGCGAGCTCTCCACTGGCCACCGTGACAGAGGTGCACCAAAGAAAAGGTACAAGGACTGCCTAAAGAAATCTCTTGGTGCCTGCCACATTGACCACCGCCAGTGGGCTGATATCGCCTCAAACCGTGCATCTTGGCGCCTCACAGTTTGGCGGGCAGCAACCTCCTTTGAAGAAGACCGCAGAGCCCACCTCACTGACAAAAGGCAAAGGAGGAAAAACCCAACATCCAATCCTAACCCACCAATTTTCCCCTGCAGCCCCTGCAACCGTGTCTGCCTGTCCCGCATCGGACTTGTCAGCCACAAACGAGCCTGCAGCTGACGTGGACTTTTTACCCCCTCCATAAATCTTCGTCCGCGAAGCTAAGCCAAAGAAAAGAAGATTAGCCAAGCATCTAATCTGTGACAAGGGTCCTCCTATTACACAATTAATTAATGATATCAGTTTCTTTATTAAACTGGAGAAAATCAAATACACATTAAGAGGGTCCACTAGAATTTTTTCCCACAAATGGCAACCCTTTATGTGTATTTTTCTCTGAACTACGAATGCTTATGGAGTAAAAGATTAACTGTGAGATATTTGTATCAGTACCATCAGTAATATACCAATGATACTGTCAGCAAAGGTGCTAAGGTGGTCAGGGGGTGGAGGTCAGGCATGTATCTGAGGGTGTATGTGAACATTGGTGTATATGTGTGTTGGTTTTTCTGTTTAAAAAACAGGAGCAGAATGTACATTTGTATAATGTGTACAAAGTTGTTTTTGATGCTCAATAAATAAATTTTAGAAAAAAGATATCTACAGCACACGAACAGGCCCTTTGGCCCATCACTGGGTGAGGTGTTACAGTGAGTCACATTGTGCGGGATGAAGTGTTACAGTGAGTCACATTGTGCAGGGTGAGGTGTTACAGTGAGTCACAGTGTGCAGGGTGAGGTGTTACAGTGAGTCACAGTGTGTAGGGTGAGGTGTTACAGTGAGTTACAGTGTGCAGGGTGAGGTGTTACAGTGAGTCAAGCCCCTTCTAAATTGCAGCACCTGGATAGCCCTCCTGGGTCCCAGGTGCAATTACTGGGGCAAAGGTGCAAGAAGCAATTTTCAAATTGCAGGGGGATCCCACCGCGATGATACCCAGAGCTACTGAACAGTACAAGCAGCTTCACAAACTTTTTTGAAGTCGCAGTGGGCCTGGTAGACTCTGATGAGAAGAAACTCAAGATTCTGCAAGCTAGAGTTGGCCACCGAGTGTACCTTGTGATCCAGAATTGCATGACCTACCCGGAGGCCATGGCTGAGCTCCACAACCTCTACCAACCCCAGGTGAATGAAGTGTACTCATGGTATCGACTGGTCTCGAGGAGACAGCAACCCGGTGAATCCATGGACAAGTTCCTCCAAGCGCTGTACAACCTGGGGAGAGACTGCTGGGGCACTGCTACAGTCCCCGTGCTGGTAGCCCAGTGTGTGGAGGAGCTGGTGCGAGATGCTTGCATGGCTGGAGTGAGATCTGACTACATTCATCAGTGATTGCTCGAGGAGGACAAGTTGCCCCTGAAAAGAACTTCCCAGCTTGCTAGGACCCTTGACTCAGCCCAACGTGATGCCAACAAGATCGCTGGTATGAATGGGGCCTCCATGTGTGGATCGCAGGCCCACCATGTTGGGACCTGGCATCACAGACAGCATCTGTGATAGCGAGCCATGACCCCACCGCCACTGCTGTTACAATCAGACACCGGAGGTGCCACTTTTGTGGCCAGCAGAAGCACCCCTGATGACTCCGTCCGGCTAAGGAGGTGATCTATTTGGGATGCAGGAAGAAGAGACATCACCAGCACATCTGTAAGTCCAAACCCTCCCGAGCAAGCAGCATGTCACATCCAGCAATGAACGGCTTGACCATTTGCGCAACTCATGAGTGGCCATCTTACCTAATATCTCCTCTGCCCTCCTGGATAACATCACCTTTGCCTGGACAACATTACTTCCTCCTTCTTCCTCCAATGCGACAGCGTAGCGTGGTCATCATGGAGGCCACCATCTTACTGGCCAGGCCTCCCCTCCAACCGCGACGACAACGACCCAATCCTGGCCTCCGTGACTCTGAACCAGGGCAAACCTCATCCAATTGCCCACTCAATGATGGAGATCGAGATAAACGGAAAAAGAACAAAGTGTCTGTTTGACAGTGGGAGCACAGAGAGCTTTATTCACCCAAACACTGCCCAGAAACTATCTCTCTCTCTCTCTCTGTCAGACCCACGAGCTGCACCATCTCTATGGCTGTGAAGGACCAATCTGCAGAGATCCAGAGGTACTGTGTAGCGTCGTTAGCAGTGGGGGGGGGGGGGGTGAATGTTATGATAACTTTCATTTGCTTGTGATGCCACAGCTCTGTGCGCCGATAATCCTGGGCCTTGACTTCCAGAGTCAGTTTAGGAGTGTGACAATGGCGTTCAGAGGACCACAACCACCCATAATGGTACACAATCCCTGACTCACAACCCCCAATCCCCCTGGCAGCCGGTCCCCACCTGCAAGCCTCTCCTCCCTCCACATATCCCCTCCGTCATTATTCGAGAACCTGACCCTGGACAGCAGGCGATGTAAAACAGGCACTATAGCACCGAGGATCGGGCATTTATAAAGTCCGAGTTGCAGCGACTCATGGCGGAGGGGATCATAGCTCCCAGTTTGAGCCCAAGTCATAGTGATCAAGGGCAGAAGCACACCCTGTATGGTGATCAATTACAGCCAGATGGTCAGCCGTTTCACTCAGCTAAATGCTTACCCCCTCCCCTGGATAGCCGATATGGTCAATGAAATAGCCCAGTACAAAGTGTACTCCACGACTTACCTGAAAGCGGCGTACTACGAATTCCCCCTTCACCCGGGGAATTGCAAATACACTGCCTTTGAAGTGGATCACTTCTTCAGGTTCCCCTTTGGAGTCACCAATGGGATCTTGGTGTTCCAAAGGGAGATGGATCGGATGGTAGACAGGCATAAACTGACAGCGACGTTCCCCTACCTTGATAATGTCACCATCTGCAGCCATGACCAGCAGGACCATGATGAAAACCTAGTGAAATTTCTCAGCACAGCGGAGTCCCTTAATCTGACTTATAACAAGGAGAAGTATGTGTTTAGTACCACTCGCTTGGCCCTCCTTGGATGCGTCATGGCACATGGTGTCATTGCCCCCGACTGCATGCGTCCCCTTATGGAGCTCCCAATACCACACAACCTCAAGGTGTTGAAACGGAGCCTGGGGTTCTTTTCTTACTATGCCCAATGGATGCCCAATGATGCCGATAAAGCCTACTTCTGAGTAAGGACCATAAGCTTTCCCTTGTCAGCAGAAGCTCAGGCAGCATTCAACCAAATCAAAGGAGACATCACTAAAGCCACGATGCATGCTGTGGATGAATCCATCCCATTCCAGGTGGAGAGCGATGCCTCTGACTTTGGACTGGCCACCACTCTCAACCAGGCGGGCAGCCCAGTAGCATTTTTTTCCTGCACCCTCCATGGCCCTTAGACACGGCACTCCTCAGTCGAGAAGGAGGCACAGGCGATTGTTGAGGCCATACATCACTGGCGTCACTACCTGGCCGGGAAAAAATTTACCCTGCTGACAGACCAATGGGGCGTCGCCTTCATGCTTAACACAAAACTGCAGGGTAAAATCAAGAACAATAAAATCCTGAGGTGGAGAATCGAATTCTCCACCTATAACTATTATATCCTGTACTGGCCAGGCAAACTCAATGATCCCCCAGATGCCCTATCCCAGGGGACGTGTGCCAGGGCACATCTCAACTGCCTCCAGTCCCTCCATGATGACCACTGCCACCCTGGTGTCACGAAGTTGTTCTAATTCATAAAAGCCTGGAACCTCCCGTACTCCATTGAGGACATCAGGTCTCTGATCAGACACAGTTCTTTAGGCCCAACAAGGCACACCTCAAACGACTGAGTGTCAATTTCAAGGGACCCCTGGCCTCGACCAATAGGAAAGTCTATTTCCTTAACGTCAAAGGCGAGTTCTCCAGATTCCCATTTGCTATCCCCTGTCTCGACATGACTTCTGCTACAGTTATCAGAGGACTCTGCAGCATATTCACCTTCTTTAGGTACCCGGACTACATTCATAGTGATCGGGGTCCTTGTTCATGAACAACAAGCTATGGCAGTACCTGTTGGCTAGAGGCATATCCACTAGTAGAACAATGAGCTATAACTACAGGGGAAACAGCCAGGCGGAGCAAAAAAAACACCACCATTTGGAAGGCAATCCTCCTGGCCCTTGTCAAAAGGCCTGGCGGTGTCTCACTGGCAGGAAGCTGTGCCATGCCATCCGATCTCTCCTATGCACAGCTACAAATATGACACCACATGAATGTACGTTTTCCTTCCCCAGGAGGTTGGCGACTGGAACCACTCTGCCGCACTGGCTCTCATCTCCAGGACCTGTCCTGCTGAGGAAACATGTGAGGGGTTGTAAAACTGACTTGCTGGTGGAAGAGGTACTGCTCCTGCACACAAATTCACAATATACTTACCTCCAGTACCCCAATGATCGTGAGGACACAGTCCTATCTGGGACCTGGTGCGTTTTGGAGACACCCACCTACTCCTGGCCCCGTCCACCACATACACACATATCGGCCCCTACAGGGATGGTGCAAGCTAGCGGGCCCCCGGGCACCCAAATCACATGCCCGGGATCCTCACCCTCCTGAGCCAACCACCAAGACTGCCCCCACAGACAACCAAACCCCACCCCTTACGGCGACAGCCTTGCCCCCTCTCGCCTCAAGGCACCCGACCAGCAACGGAACCGACCAGTACACCACCAGCGAAGCTGCATAGGTCACAGAGGCAAAGGAAGTCACCTGACCAGTTGAACCTTCAGGAACGGGTTTTGTTTTTTTTAAAGAGGGGGTGAATGTAGTGATGTATATACTGTTGCTGCTCTGTATATAAGTGGCTGGCCCGCCCACTGATGACTCGACCCCATGTAACCCCTCCCCCCTCTGACTTGGCCATAAAAGTCAACCTCCCTGCCCCTTCCATTCATTCAAGCACATGGAGTTGGGCCAGCTGAAATCTATTGTGTATTAAAACTTATCATTCCTCACTCAGTCTTTGGAGTCATTGATAGAACGCATCAACCATAACAACAGTTCTATCCAGGTGCTGACTCATTCACTTGCAAATGTTTTTTTCTTTCTTTCTATTTATCTACTCAAAGCTTCTTTCAGATCAAATCTGAAATGTCTCTGTTCTAATAAAAAAGTACTCCAGCTTTTGTATTAACAAAAGACTAATTTCTGGCAATAACCCAGGGATCTCCTCCCTCACCTCTCATTCCCCAACCCCCTCCCTATACTCAGCAGTTGGACAACAGGTTTGTCATTACCTAGATTCAGGAAGCAAATGTAGGGATGAGCAATCCTTTTGTTTTTACTCTCTGTGTAAAACACACCCCTCAGACCCCATTTAAATCTCCTTTCCCCTTAAACCTGTACTCTCCTGTTTCGATCCCACTACCATGGGAGATACAAGTAAAAACATGATGCTGGAGAAACTCAACAGGTCAAATAGTGTACTTTATGTAGAAAAGATAAAGATACATAGCCAATGTTTCATGCTTGAGTCCTTCATCAATGTAGAATTGGGCACCTGTCTACATTTTTCTCATACCTTGATGAAGGACTCAAGCCCCAAATATTGGTTATGTACCATTAACTATGTTACATAAAGTACACAAATTATCTCAAGGTATTAATATACAGATCTCCCTGCAGCCGACTGCGTAAAAGAATGGTTGTTCTCTTTCACCCCTAACCAAGAAAGTCAGTTCTGGTCACCTCATTACAGGAAGGATGTGGAAGCTATGGAGATGACGCAGAGGAGATTTACCAGGATGTTGCTTGGATTGGAAAATAAGTCTTAAGAGGCAAGGTTAGCAGAACTAGGACATCTCTCTTTGGAGTGAAGAAGGATGAAAGGAGACTTCAGAGAGGCCTACAAGATTACAAGAGGCACACAGACAGGGTGAACACCAGCACTTTTTTCCCAGGGCAGGAATCGCAAAACCAGAGGACAGCTGTACAAAGTGAAAGGAGGAAAATTTAGGGGAGACATCAGGGTTATATTAACATAGTCCAACCAAGGCAAGAAATTCACAGGAAAGAATGAAAGGAATACTTCTGCTAATCAGGGGGTTTCATAAATTGAGGATCAGCCTGAGAGCCAATGAAGGGGGCAGGGGGAGAGGGAGTTGTCACTGAGAGAGGATTAAGCATTAAAAGAGTCTGTATCCACAGGCTCCCAGGCACAGCAAGGATTTGAAGAATTATGTAAATCTCAGTGATGGGTGGTTGGGGCCCAGCCAAACACAAGCATTTTCAATCACTGGTGTTGAGAATGTCGAAGGTTGTTGCAAGAGATGAGGCAGATGGGAAATCGGGCAGAGCTCTGGCCATAGAATTTAATTCCCACAAGGGTGAGGGAAGTAAACAGGGCCAGAACATGTGCAGTAAATGGTAGGGCACGCTGGAGTGAAAGTGGCATCATGGGTATATGGGGTAGTAAAGGCAGCACATGGCATGCTTCTTTACAGGTCAGGCACAGAATTATATGACAATTTTACAAACTACTGGTCCGGCCGCAATTGGAGCATTGCATGCACTTTGATCACCACACTACAGGAAGGTTGTGGCAGTGATGGAGAGAGTGAAGAAGAGGTACACCAGGATTTTGCCCGGACTTTACTTATGGGGAGAGAGGTAGAAGAAATTTTATGAAGATTGACACTGTCACTAACATAATTAGCACCAAATCTGTGAAAGAAAGTTTGAGCTGACAGCTTTGATATTGATACTAACATAGTTAGCAAACAGCCTGTTTTAATGCAGTACCTTTTCAGCAAGACATTATTTAGAAGTTAAGCCTTAACCATCTCAAGAAATCTAACAGAGGTTATTGACACTTTTTCTTTCATATTAGAAAAAACTAAGATTTTAATACATAAAATAAAGGTCTTAATGTCATTCTCAAGGGTTTATTTCATAATGAAGTTCTATTTTCTATAACAGCTTGATTATCTGAATAATGTCCAGATCTTTCTGAATCCTGAGCTTACTGTCAGCAAGAGCAAGGAGCTTATTGTTTATTTTTGGAAGGGGGGTAGAGGTACCATACACCTGTGTTCATTGATGAGATGGAGTTGGAGAGGATCATTCCCTTCAATTTCCTGGCTATCGGAGGACCTCTCCTCAAGCCAGCACATCAAGGCAACCATGAAGAAGGTGCACCAACACCTCTACTTTCCAAGGAATTAGAGAAGATATGGCTTGTTATGGATACACTATCAAACTTATAGGGGTATAGAGAGCTCTAGTCTGGGTGCAGGTCGATGGGACCAGGCAGATTAAGAGTTCAGCACAGACTAGATAGGCAGAAGAGTCCCTTTTCTGTGTTATAGTTTTCTGTGATACTAATTTCTACAGGAGCAATAAGGGAAGTGCACTGACTGGTTGCATCACAGCCTGGTTTGGAAACTCAAGTGCCCAGGAACACAGAAAGCCAAGTCCATCATGGGCACCAACCACTTGCCCATTGAAGACATCTATGTGAGGCGCTGCCTCTAAAAGGCAGCCAACATTATAAAGGACTCCCATCTCTTATGGTCACAACCTCTTCACACTGTCACCTTCAGATGGAGGCAAAGAAGCTCAGCACCTCTAGGTGCAAGAATAGCATTGTTTCAACAGCTATCAAGGCCTTGAATATCTCTGTACAACCCTAACCCTGACCATAAACTAATCTCTGACCACCAAAAGATCTGAAACATCAACACTTTTTCTTGCAATAACTGCAAATGTGAATATTTATCTATCCTTTGATGTCTTTTATCTTTTTGTTTTGACAACTTGTACTAATTAAATTTACCCTACTGTAGTTGGTGTACCAGTGTGGCTATAGTAAGAAAGAATGTCAGTGTATTTGTACATTGTATTGATGTATATGACAATAAACTATCATTTATTAATGAGTTACCCCTGTAGTTTGAGCAGTCTGATTTCTCGCCTTTGTTTTTGTACAGGGTGATGATGATGGCATCACGAAGGTCCTGAGGCAGTTCTCCTTGGTCCCAACAAAGCTTGAAAAACTCATGCAGTTTGACATGCAGAGTTTTGCCGCCAGCCTTCCAGACCTCTGGGGGGATTCCATCCATACCTGCTGCTTTGCCACTTTTCAGTTGTTCAATTGCCTTATATGCCTCATCCTGGGTGAGGACCTCATCCAGCTCTAGCCTTAGGGGCTGTTGAGGGGGCTGGAGCAGGGCGGAATCTTGGACTGAGCGGTTGGCACTGAAAAGAGATTGGAAGTGTTCTGACCATTGGTTGAGGATGGAGATCTTGTCGCTGAGGAGGACTTTGCCGTCTGAGCTGTGCAGCGGGATTTGGACTTGGGGTGAGGGGCCGTACACTGCCTTTAGAGCCTCGTAGAAACCCCTGAAGTCACCAATGTCCGCGCTGAGCTGGGTTCGCTTGGCGAGGCTAGTCCACCACTCATTTTGGATCTCCCGGAGTTTGCGCTGAAGATGGCTGCATGCGCGACGGAAGGCTTGTTTCTTCTCTGGACAGGACGGCTTTGTAAGGTGAGCCTGGTGGGCAGCTCGCTTCTTTGCCAGCAGCTCTTGGATTTCCTGGCTGTTATCGTCGAACCAGTCCTTGTTTTTCCTGGAGGAGAAGCCCAGTACCTCTTCAGTGGATTGCAGTATGGTAGTCTTCAGCTGATCCCAGAGGGTTTCAGGGGACGAGTCCGTGAGGCGGACTGCATCCTCGAGCTTTGCTTTGAGGTTTGCCTGGAAGTTTCCTCTCACTTCGTCTGACTGCAGGTTTCCAACATTGAACCTCTTTCTGGGGGCTTTACTGTTCCTGGGCTTTGGCTTGAAGTGAAGGTTGAGCTTGCAGCGAACCAGCCGGTGGTCAGTGTGGCATTCCGCGCTGGGCATGACCCTGGTGTGGAGCACATCTCGTTTGTCTCTTTCTCGCAACAGGACGTAGTCCAGGAGGTCCCAGTGTTTGGATCGGGGATGCATCCAGGTAGTCTTCAGGCTGTCCCTCTGCTGAAAAAGGGTGTTGGTAATGACAAGCCGCTGTTCTGCGCAGAGCTCCAACAGGAAGCGCCCATTGTCGTTGCACTTGCCGACACCATGCTTGCCCAGGATTCCTGGCCAGGTTTCTGAGTCTTTGCCGACGCGAACGTTGAAGTCGCCAAGGATGACAACCTTGTCGGCTGTAGGGGTGCGTTGAATGAGGTAGCGCAGGTCAGTGTAGAACTTGTCCTTTTCTGCTGGTTCTGCCTGGAGGGTTGGAGCATAGACACTGATGAGGGTAATGCGACGCTTGTTTTGAAGGGGGAGTCGCATGGACATGATCCGGTCCGAGTGGCCTGTCGGGAGGTTTTCGAGTTTGGAGGCAATGGAGTTCTTGACCATGAAGCCTACGCCAGATAGGCGTCGTTCATCCAAAGGCTTGCCAGACCAGTAGAGTGTGTAGCCTGCGCCGCGTTCTTGGAGGCTGCCTACATCTGCCAGGCGGACTTCACTGAGAGCGGCTATGTCGATGTCAAGTCTGAGGAGTTCATGTGCAATGAGGGCAGACCGACGTTCAGGTCGGTGGCTGTCAGCCTTGTCTAGCATGGTTCTGATGTTGCAGCATGCTAGCTTGAGTTTGTGAACATTTTTGTAGGGGAGGACGTGGAGGGGGAGGACGTGGACCTGTCCTCGGGCCTGCGCAAAGGAGCTTTTAGGAGGAGTGCAGTGCGCGCAGTACTGGCCCCACCCTTTACACCCATGGTTCGTGTGCCGTGGCCAAGCAAGCTGGGACGTGGCAGCGAGGTCCTTGGGTCGTAGGTTTCATATCGGAGTGGCCTTCTCCTATGCAGGTTTCTTACCCAGGCTGGAGGGGCCTGCCTCCCCTCCTAGGTCGGTCCATACTGACCGGACCGTGGCCGAGGCCGCCCCTGCTCTCCCTGTGCCCGGACCGGGGCCGCTGTCTCCAACTCTCTGCCCGGAGCGGGGCCTCCACCTGCCTCACTCGACTGAGGCCGGGGCCGCCACCTCCCCCTTGCTCCTTCCCGGATCGGGGCCGCCGCCGCCTACCTTCTGCCCGGACCGGGGCCGGGGCTGCGGCTGCTCTCCCTGTGCCCGGACCGGGGCCGCCGCCTCCAACTCTCTGCCCGGACCGGGGCCTCCGCCTGCCTCACTCGGCCGGGGCCGCCACCTCCCCCTTGCTCCTGCCCAGATCGGGGCCGCTGCCGCCTACCCTCTGCCCGGACCGGGGCCGGGGCCGCCGCTGCTCTCCCTGTGCCCAGACCGGGGCCGCCGCCTCCAACTCTCTGCCGGACAGGGGCCTCTGCTGCTCTCCCTGTGCCCGAACCGGGGCCGCCGCCTCCAACTCTCTGCCCGGACCGGGGCCTCCGCCTGCCTCATCTATATACAATATAAAATATAACTTAATCCATCACAACATGTGAAAAGAAGGAAGTTTAAGGGCGATATCAGGGCAGCGAGTTGTGTGTGCCTAGAATGCCTACAGGGGAATCACGCTGCTCTCCATTGCAGGCAAAATCTTCGCTAGGATTCTCTTAAATAGAATAATACCTAATGTCGCCGAGAATATTCTCCCAGAATCACAGTGCGGCTTTCGCGCAAACAGAGAAACTACTGACATGGTCTTTGCCCTCAGACAGCTCCAAGAAAAGTCCAGAGAACAAAACAAAGGACCTTTGTTGACCTCACCAAAGCCTTCGACACCGTGAGCAGGAAAGGGCTTTGGCAAATACTAGAGCGCATCGGATGCCCCCCAAAATTCCTCAACATGGTTATCCAACTGCACGAAAACCAACAAGGTCGGGTCAGATACAGCAATGAGCTCTCTGAACCCTTCTCCATTAACAATGGCGTGAAGCAAGGCTGTGTTCTCGCACCAACCCTCTTTTCAATCTTCTTCAGCATGATGCTGAACCAAGCCATGAAAGACCTCAACAATGAAGACGCTGTTTACATCCGGTACCGCACGGATGGCAGTCTCTTCAATCTGAGGCGCCTGCAAGCTCACACCAAGACACAAGAGAAACTTGTCCGTGAACTACTCTTTGCAGACGATGCCGCTTTAGTTGCCCATTCAGAGCCAGCTCTTCAGCGCTTGACGTCCTGTTTTGTGGAAACTGCCAAAATGTTTGGCCTGGAAGTCAGCCTGAAGAAAACTGAGGTCCTCCATCAGCCAGCTCCCCACAATGACTACCAGCCCCCCCACATCTCCATCGGGCACACAAAATTCAAAACGGTCAACCCGTTTACCTATCTCGACTGCACCATTTCATCAGATGCAAGGATCGACAACGAGATAGACAACAGACTCGCCAAGGCAAATAGTGCCTTTGGAAGACTACACAAAAGAGTCTGGAAAAACAACCAACTGAAAAACCTCACAAAGATAAGCGTATACAGAGCCGTTGTCATACCCACACTCCTGTTCGCCTCTGAATCATGGGTCCTCTACCGGCATCACCTACGGCTCCTAGAACACTTCCACCAGCGTTGTCTCCGCTCTATCCTCAACATTCATTGGAGCGCCTTCATCCCTAACATCGAAGTACTCGAGATGGCAAAGGCCGACAGCATTGAGTCCACGGTGCTGAAGATCCAGCTGCGCTGGGTGGGTCACGTCTCCAGAATGGAGGACCATCGCCTTCCCAAGATCGTGTTATATGGCGAGCTTTCCACTGGCCACTGTGACAGAGGTGCACCAAAGAAGAGGTACAAGGACTGCCTAAAGAAATTTCTTGGTGCCTGCCACATTGACCACCGCCAGTGGGCTGATATCGCCTCAAACCGTGCATCTTGGCGCCTCACAGTTCGGCAGGCAGCAACCTCCTTTGAAGAAGATCCGCAGAGCCCACCTCACTGACAAAAGACAAATGAGGAAAAACCCAACACCCAACCTCAACCAACCAATTTTCCCATGCAACCGCTGCAACCGTGTCTGCCTGTCCCGCATCGGACTTGTCAGCCACATTCGAGCCTGCAGCTGACGTGGACATTTTACCCCCTCCATAAATCTTCGTCCGCGAAGCCAAGCCAAAGAAAGAATGAGTTATAAGTGTAACTGAATATCTACTGCATCTGCTGCTCCATTTGTGGCCTTCTCTACATTGGCGAGACTGGACGCAGACTGGGAGGTCACTTCGTTGAGCACTTTCGCTCTGTCTGCATCAGTGACAAGGATCTCCCAGTGGTCAACCATTTCAATTCTGCATCCCACTCCTGTGCTGACATGTTTGTCCATGGCCTCATGTACGAACAAACCAAAACCACGTGTAAATTGGAGGAGCACATCTTGTTTTATGTCTGGGCACATTCAACTGGATGGCATTTACATGGACTCCTCTAGTTTCTGTGAGCCCACTCCCCTTTCTCCCTCCCTTCCCCATCCCTCTGTCTTCTTTCATCCAGCTCTCCACCCACTTCCCTCTCCATTCACAGAGCCATCTGCCCTCCCCATTTGCTGATGTGCCCTTTTTTCCTTATCCCTGGTGGCGGGCTGTGCTGCTTGATTGGCCAGCCACCTTTAATGAAGTTTCCCAAACAACTTAGGGTTTTGTCCTCTGCAGTATGCTTTCACGGTTCATCATGTCAGGCAGAGGAGATGTGGCTCACCGTGATGATGTCAAAGGTATCTTCTTCCTCGGCCTGCTGCATTGTGCACTTCATGGGGGTTCGTGAAAGGGCATCAGCTAGGTGCATTTCTTTGCCGCATATGTGAATGAGGTAATGTGGTACTTTTGTAACTGAAGCATCATCTGCTGAAGTCTTGCTGGCACTGCATGTAGTGAACTGGGATTCACTAGAAGTGTGCTGTACTGATGACTAGTCCCGCCTCCCCCTAGGGCCCGTATATAACCCTGGTTTCCCGCCTAAACCCAGAACCCCTCTGAAGCCTGTTCATGAACCCTACCTGTGTTGTAAGCTAATAAAAGCGTTTGTTCTCCCTCCAGTCAAGTGTGAGCTTTTATCTATGCTACACTGCATGGATTGGTTTATTGATGATAGTCACTAGGGATAAATGGTCAGTTTTGATGGTAATTGGTCTCATTTTCAAAGGATCTGCCTTCAGCCTCTCACTAGTAAACACGTGACCCACATAACTGACTTGGTTGAGGCGGAACCTGCACTTGTTGAGGTTAAACCTGCGGCTTAATCTCCCGTGCTCGGTCAACACCCTTTTCAGGCTTTCATTGTGTTCTTCTCGTGATGTTCCACCCACCAGTATATCGTCAACGATAATGGCGCAAGGATATCCGGCAAATATCTGCTCCATAGACCTCTGGAAAACTTCGCTTGCCGAGTTAATGCCAAATGGCATTCTCCAGAACCTGTAACGGCTGAACTCCATGCTGAAGGTGGTCAGCAGTGACGGGCAACGGTCAAGTGAGACTTGCCAGAACAAATTCTTTTCATCTAGGACTGAGAATACCATTGCACCTGCCATCTGTGTGACCACTTCCTCTACTATCTGCATGGGGTGATGCGGTCTCCTTAGGGCTGTGTTGAGATCCTGCAGATTGATACAAATGCAGATTTCTTGACTGTCATTCTTCTTGGCAGCCACCATGGACGACACCCACCCTATCGGTTCTGAGTCTGGGGTTATAATGCCTAAATCCTGTATTCTGTCCAGTTCGGCCTTGACTCTTTTTTTAATGGCCACGGGGGTGCAGTGCGCTGGTAGCTTCCCTAGCTCATTTGTGAAAAGTTTTTCATACTCCAAGAGAATTGCTTGCGAGAAATTGTCTTCGGACGAACTTAACTGGTTGACATTGGCACCAAAGAAAACAAGTCCTACGTCCATGCACGCAGTGAGGCCAAGCAGGGGCTTGATGTCTTCGCGGACTACGAAGAAAGACAGCATATGGGGCCATCCTGGTACCCAGCACCGCAGCTGTACTGTGCCGTTCATCTGGATTTTGCTGCCTCCATAAGCCACCAGGCTTGTAGATTTGATGCATGGTCAGACTCGTTCCATGTTTCTCAGCCGGTATAAGACCTTCAATGGTATGATGTGGCATTTCGCTCCAGTATCAGTTTTAATCTCAGACACCTTGCCATTGACCTCCTTGGACATGAACGCCTCGTTATTTCCTCCGATCCAGGTCACCTGTCACTCCTAGAAATTCCATCGACGTGATATTTGTCATCCGGGTCACTCCATCTCTGCTTCGGTTCCGGGTGATTGGCGGCTCTCCTGGGTCCGGACCGCATAGAGATCTGCTGTCTGGACCTGCAGCACCTGCTGTATTGATTCCATCTTTTGAGCTCTGGCATTGCTGGCCACATCTTTCACCTCGAAATGTGGTCCCCTCGGAATGTGGTCCCCTCCACAGTTGCCTCACGCCTTCCTGGGTGTAGAGCGGGCTGCTTGGGGAGGTAGGTATCTTCTCCGGTCCTCCGGCCATTGTTTGCTCACCGGTCCCGCATGTACTGTATCAATACTCGCTGTCGGCTGTTAGGGAGCAGTAGATTGGTAGGATAGACAAATGGTGATGGCCTTTTCCAAAGTTAGCTCACCATCTTGCAGGAGCGCTTTTCTCATTTTATTGTCACAAATTCCACAGACCATCTGGTCTTTGATTAACACATCACAAAGCGTACCAAAGTATCAGGATTTTGCTTTAATTTTCAAATCGCTCATGTGTATGGACTCACCAGGCTTTTGGTCCCTCCTATTAAACTTGTGCCTTTCCATTGTGAAATTTCTCTGGGGGTTGCACATTTCTCTAGACTTGTGTTTTAGGCACTTGAGGTCCTCCCTCGTTTCAGCTAGACGGGTCACGAGATTTCCCTCACGTACCTCACCCGTTTAAACAATCTACCTCTTTCTCTCAATGGCTTCTGACCCTGCCAAGCTCAACAGAATGTACGCTCTGGTATGGGCAGGCTTATCGCTGCGTGCAGCTGCTATAAAAATGTAATATTCCTGTTCGAACACATGCCAGTTTTCAGCCACGTTTCCTTTGAACACCATGGGATCGGGCCGTCTGAACACATCGGCCATTTTGAGGTTTCACAAATGCAGTTTTAATTACTCATTGTGATAGTTCTTCAGTTGTGAGGCTTCACTTCTGACATCATGTTCATTATTGTGGCTGAAATAATGATTGGAGCCGGCGGGTGCAGTGAACCAAACAATGAACTTTACTAAGTATAAATCAAACACATTAACATGGCAGGAAGGGAGAGCCTGCAGCTCAGTCAGACCTGCTCTCTTGACAGTACTTCACTCTAATGACCTCGCAGTTCCTCCACATGCGCAGTGCACCCTTGTAGGTACGTAGGCTGCAGCACAATTGGAGTGGGAGTAGGGCAGCTGATAGCAGCGGATGTCTATATCCAGAGGGATCCCACAAGATGACCTGGACACAAAGACTGGAAATGCAGGAGGAACTCAGATATTTTACTGATGTGGGTAATGCATCTTTACCTCCTATGGACGTTGCGAGACCGGCTGAGATCCTCCTACATGTCTGTGTGTTTACTACAATCACAGTGTCTGCAGAGTTTTGTGTTTCACAAAAACTGGATTTACCGCTGCCAGGTGTTGATGATGCTGACACGGTGAGTTAGCGGGTGGTGAGGACACAAAGAACTGCTGAGGGATAGGAAAATATTATCTGAGCCCTTAAGTGGTGTACAAGCTCTGACACGTGTCAGGATGCTCTCACCCAAAGTATTCACCAGCTAAGGGCAAGCTGGTGCAGGATGGAGAGGATGGGTGGGGAATTGAATGACAGCCGCACCCTCTCACACAGCTGGTGACCAGTGCAGGAGGAGCTCAGCAGAAAACACAGCACCTGCATTCCACAAACTCAGACAAGGCCAGGGCTGGCAGGTCTGAGGAGAAGAGAGAACCAGAGGAGGAAGAGCAGTCATAACAGTGGGATTCCACAACTCATTCTTCTCCCCAAGGGGTACAGGCTCCAGCTGTTTATATTCTGAAGCTGTAATGCGCGTTGAAAGAACCAAAGACTTGTTGATCCAAACCAAGGTTTTTATTAACTAAAAGACTGGAGCATATCACAAGTAGGTTGACCAGTCCAGAATGACCTGGTCTGGCTAGGAGCAATCCTTTAAGACCTGCCAGTGGGTGTGGCTACACTCTCAGCCAATCACAATCATCCTACACTACCATCTGTACACATGTACATATACACATTGGTGATAGAATCTGTACCATCACATTCACCCCTTCTTTGAGAACCGACCCCAGGGTGAATGGAGGTTAGGGGCTGTATCGGTCAGGGGGGGTCTGACCATCCGGTGTGACCACCGTGGTGCCGGGATTGGGGTCGCCGGAGTCGTGTCGCCGGCAGGCCTGTAGGGTGTGGCCACTGCTTTGATCAATTCCCCCATGCCGTTGTTGACAGTCTGGCCTGAGCTGGTGGGGTGGTGCTGGTCCCTCTGTTCAAGCACATAACCTGGGGGAGAAGGAATAGGGGGAGGTTGGGTTAAAGGCACTGCTGCGTCTGATCTGGCTTGGGCTAGGTCCCTTACCGAGACTGTGTCCTCCCGTCTGTCTGGATACTCAACGTAGGCATAATGCGGGTTCGCATGGAGCAGAGTCACTCGGTCAACCAAGGTGTCGTTCTTAGAGTACCGGACGTGGCGTCGTAAAAGGTCTGGAGCAGGAACCGTAAGCCATGCTGGTATGGTCGTACCCGACTCAGATTTCCTTGGGGAAGAGAACATCCTTTCATGAGGGGTGGCATTGGTCGCAGTGGATAGGAGGGAGCGGATGGAGTGTAGGGCACTAGTGAGCACGTTCTGCCAGCGAGAGGTGGGGAGACCTTTGGACCAGAGGGCAAGCGTAACCGCTTTCCAGACATCGGCAATCTCTCTTTCGACTTGCCCATTACCACGTGGGTTATAGCTGGTGGTCATGCCGGACCCTAAAGCATGCGTCCCCTCATGGACTCCCCCCCCACCCTCAACACACACCCAGAAGGCACGCAAACGCTGCCTGGGTTTTTTCTCTTACTATGCCCAATGGGTTCCACACTATGCCAACAAGGCACGGCCACTCATCAATACCACCTCATTCCCCCTGTCAACCGAAGCCAAAGAAGCCTTCGACCGCATCAAATCAGACATCAGTGCTGCAATGCTGTACGCCATCGACGAGTCCATTCCGTTCCAAGTTGAAAGCGATGCGTTTGACTTTTCACTGGCTGCCACTTTGAACCAGGCCGGCCGGCCGGTAGCCTTCTTCTCCAGAACCCTCCAGGGTCCTGAGAGCCAACACTCTTCTGTCGAGAAGGAGGCTCAGGCCATAGTCAAGGCAGTAATTCGTTGGAGACACTATCTCACTGGCAGGCGCTTTACGCTGCTGACTGACCAACGCGCGGTCTCCTTCATGTTTAACAATTCCAGCGAGGTAAGATCAAGAATGACAAAATCGCCAGGTGTTGAATCGAGCTCTCTACCTTTAATTATTACATACTGCATCAGCCAGGTAAACACAACGACCCGCCAGATGCGCTCTCCAGGGGGAATTGCGCCAACATGCAACTGGACAGGCTACAGAAACTCCACGAGGAGCTCTGTCATCCAGGGGTCACTAGGTTCACGCACTTTGTCAAATCTCACAACCTGCCCTACATGGTCAAAGAGATTCACTCCATGACCCGGGCCTGCCCCGTGTGCGCTGAGTGCAAGCCCTACTTCTTCTGTCCGGAGAACACCCACAACATCAAAGCCACCCGCCCCTTTGAGCGTCTCAGCGTAGACTTTAAGGGGCTCCTACCGTCGACCAACCATAACACCTACATCCTTACGGCCATCGATGAGTACTCCCGCTTCCCGTTCGCTGTGCCTTGCTCGGACATGACTGCCTCCTCAGTGAAAAAGGCCCCACACAGCATCTTTGGGTATCCCAGTCACATCCATAGTGACAGGGGGTCCTCGTTTATAAGCGCGGAGCTGCGGAAGTACCTTCTGAAGCATGGTATTGGTTCAAGCAGGACCATCAGCTATAACCCACGCAGTAATGGGCAAGTCGAAAGAGAGAATGCCACCGTCTGGAAAGCGGTTACGGTTGCCCTCCAGTCCAAAGGTCTCCCCACCTCTCGCTGGCAGAATGTGCTCACTAGTGCCCTACACTCCATCCGCTCCCCAGACAGACAGGAGGACACAGTCTCAGTAAGGGACCTAGCCCAAGCCGGATCAGACGCAGCAGTGCCTTTAACCCAACCTCCCCCTATTCCTTGTAGCAAGTTTGTACTGAGCACAGACCCTGTTCACTGGTCGCTCGTAGAGCCATTTCAGCACCTTCATGGCTGCGGCATAAGTGGTCGCATCCTGGACACTCTGGTAGACTCTCGGGGACACCATAGTCATCAATATTAGTAGTCGATGGCTGTCCTCTATCACTGCAGGATCAGAGAGCTGTAAGTATGTTTCAAAGCACCTCACCCAGTGCTTAAAGCCATTCGAGGCTGTAGCTGACTGGGTTGACGTCAAGGCATTCCAGCCATAGCATATGCTCCATCCCTTCAAAATTTATTTTTAGTTAATAAAATTGTAATGCGTGTCGAAAAAACCAAAGACTTGTTGATCCAAACCAAGGCTTTTGTTAACTAAAAGACTGGAGCATATCACAAGTAGGTTGACCAGTCCAGAATGACCTGGTCTGGCTCGGAGCAATCCTTTAAGACCTGCCAGTAGGTGTAGCTACACTCTCAGCCAATCACAGTCATCCTACACTACCATCTGTACATATGTACATATGTACATATCACATTGGTGATAGAATCTTTACTATCACAGAAGCAAAATATATCAAGATAAAATGATCAGCCATAGTCTAGCAGGTTTGAAGGGCTGAATGGCCTATCCTGTCCCTATGTTTCTAACCTACTCAACCTTTGAAAAGGTACAGGAGGTGTATAAAGTTGTTGCCAGGGTTAAGGAAGTTTTGTTATCATGAGAGACTGTTTTCCTTAGTGTAAGAGGTCAAAAGGGGATTTTATTGAAGTTCATAAAACCATGAATAGTGATAGTCTGCTTCCTCGAGTGAGATAATGTAAGATGAAGGGGCATAACTAGAAGGTGAGAGGGTGGGATTGAGAAGGGGTGTGAGGAGACAGTTCTTCACTCAGTGGTGGGTACATGGAGCTAAACTGATGAAAGCAGGGATGTTAGCTTCCTCTGTGAACCATTTGGATAACTACAGGGATGGGAGGGGATTGGAGGGGTGTGAGCCGAATGCAGAAGGGCATGTTGTTCGGCACAAACCTTTTTCTGTGCTGCAAGACTCTATGACCCTGCAATACAAGCATTTGCCTCCCTAAAATGAGCCCAGAATTGTCCACAGCACTCCAGGAGTTAGGATACCCTGTCCAAGGCAGCGAGACTTCCCCATATTTATACTCCATGACAACTCATCTTTCAACGCTCTTACTTAACTTCATGCTAATTTTCAAAGTTGTTTGTAATCTGAGGCCAAACTCTCTTCAAATTTAAAAATACATGAGTCACACACCATGAAAAATTGCCAAAAATGGAAAACCTCAGATTTCTCCACAAAAAGAAATAAATAGCAACCCACAGGGAGAAGTTTAAAGCGTTCATTGACTGATAGACTGGGAAACAACAATGTAATTTAAATAGCTCACATTTACAGAATGAACACATTGTTTACAACAAATACATACCCTTACAGGCACAAAAGCCAACAGAAATATTCACACAATTTTAGGCAGGAGTTGGCCACTTGAACTGCTCCACCATTCTGTATGGTTCCGATGAACTGACTACAACCTCATTTCCACTTTCCCGCTCCCCCCATCTCCCCCAGTAAACTTTTACTCCCTTCCCATTACCCCAGCTACATGTCCATCATAAATCTACTTTCATTTAAAATATTCAAAGAATCTTCTTCCCTGCTCTTTGGAGAAGAGAGTTCTGAAGGCTCACAACACCAAATTTTAAATTGATTATCCTGTGAATATTTATCATTTTATATTTATTGTTAAGACCATAAGACTTTGGAGCAGAAACAGGCTATTCAGCCTATCAACTCTGCTTCACCATTTAATCATGAGCTGATATAATTCCCCACTCAGCCCTGCTGTCCAGCCTTGTCCCTATGACCAAGGCAAATTAAGAACCTATCAATCTCTGGCTTAAACAAGAGATCTACTATTTATTAATAATATGTATACAATACATGTATATAGGTTCTGTGTATGTGTATAGTTTGTCTGTATGTGTGTTATGTCTGTAAATGTTTTTGCACTGTTTTGCACTGAGGACCAGAGAACACTGTTTCGTCAGGTTGCACAGGTACATTCGGATGATAAATAAACTTAGTCTTTTCTTATAGCGCATTTAATTTATACCATTGTAGTTGATGTATCTTGCATATCTGTGTGGCCGCTACAAGTAAGAAAGTTGTTGCATCAGTACACTGTACTTCTATGTAGGACAATAAACTCTCATCATCTTCAATTCATTTTTAAACAGTTCCCCCAGTTCTATGTAGATTCTCCCAAAGGAGAAAATATCTAGCCTGTCAAGAGCTGTCAGGGTCTTGCATCTTTTAATCAAATACTCTCTCGTCCTTTTCAACTAATGTGGACACAAGCTCAGAGAATCACTAGAACTGCAGACGCTGGAATCTTGAGCAAACCACGAGCTGCTGGAGGGACAGTGGGTCAGGCAGCAACCATGATGTTTAGGTTGTGACTTTCCCATGGTGAGAAGTCTAAGACAAGAGGGATCAACTTCAGGATTGAAGTTAGAACAGAGGCGTGGAGGAATTTCTTTAGCCAGAGGGTGGTAAATCTATGGAATTTGTTGCCACAGGCGTTGTGGAGGCCGTCATTGGGTGTATTAGGTTTTTGATTAGCCAGGGCATCAATGCTTATGGTCCCTTGATCCTTGCAAAAGAAACTCTGAACTCCGAGCCAGATTACAAAATCAGAGTGCTTCACAGAAACATGGTTAAATGATGACATTCCTGTCACGGCACTATAGCCCGAGGGCTACACCCTCCACCACACTGACAGGACACCAACATCAAGACAAACCAGGGGAGGTGGCATTTTTGTCATCATCAATTCATCATGGTCCACAAGCTTGACGCTTATGTCTCAGTCCTGCTCCCCCAACATGGAACATCAGCAATTAAGTGCTGCCTATTATACCTGCCGAGGGAGTTCACCGCCATCATCCTGGTTGCAGTGTACATTACACCCCAGGCTAATATCAGGCTGGCACTGGAGGGATAGAGCACTGTGGTTAGCAGCCATGAGACAGCACACCCTAATGCTTTCCCGGTCATTGTAGGGGACTCCAATCAGGCTAACCTGAAGAAGACTAATGAACTACCACCAACACATTACATGCAAGACCAAAGAAGCCAACATACTCGACCACTGCTACACCACCAATGAAGAACGGCTAACGATCCATACCACAACTGCACTTCAGAAAGTCTGATAACCTGGCTGTACTTCTACTCCCAGTGTAAGAACCAAAGGCTCGTTGTTTACCATTGTCGGTTCAGCTGTGGGCGTTGATGGCGTCCCAGGACCTGGAGGTTATGTGCATAATATATCTTCCAGTGCGCATGTGTTATGGACTGGGGGTTGGTGTATGCATGGGGGTGCACGTGGTCGGAGCAGTTAGTTGCTAGCCCTCGTTGACTGTAATTGCAGAATAGACGGTGAGTGAGTGAGGTTCCGATATTTTCTGTTGACTGTTACTGAGGAGATTGAGCGTTACATTACTGAAGAGACTGATCATTATATTTACCATTAGAAAGCATGTTACGATATTATTAAGAACCTTACCACAGATTAAACGTTCATTATTATAGATAGTTCATCACAGACATCATCCTTAGACTTGAATAAATATACAACATGTATCAGCGACTTCATCAAGACCTGTGTGATCAAGTATGTGCCCATGCGCATATACCAGGTGTTCACCAACCAGAAGCCTTGGATGAATCGGAGGATTTGCAACCTGCTGAGGGCAAGATCAAGGGTGTTTAAGGCCAGGGATCTAGAAGAAGTCCAGTTATGTCCAGCCAAGGGTTATTTCTGAAACAAAGTTGCAATTCCAGAGGAATCTAGAGACAGAGACAGATACATGCTATGGCAGGGAGTGCAGACATTATGGTGAACACCATAGATGGCAGTGGGGCTTCATACCAGATGAAATGAACACCTTCTATGTCTGCTTTGAGGAGAACCCAACAGTGCCTACAAGAATCCCTGCAAAGGCTGAGGACCCTGTGATATCTGTCTCTGAGGACGACATCAGAACATCATTCATGAGGATGAATCAGCCTCTGGCAGGGTACTGAAAGACTGTGCCAACCAACTTACCAGTGTGATCAAGGATATTTTCAACCTCTTCTTGTTGCAGTCAGAGGTTTTAACCTGGTGCTCAAGAAGAGAATAGTGAACTTCCTCAATAACTACCACCAAAGTAGAAAAATTTTGGGAAGATCTAAACCAGATATTAAATAAAATTACAGAAAACAATATACCAAAAAATCCAGAGATCTTCCTCCTAAGTAACATAAAAAACAAAGAATTTGGAATTGATTTGGATGGTGCACAAAAAAGATTTGTTAAGATAGCTCTAGCAGTAGCAAAAAAATGTATTATGTCAACCTGGAAACCGGAAGATAATTTGAAAATACAACAATGGTATATAGAAATGAATAAATGTATTCCATTAGAAAAAATAACATATAGTTTAAGAAATAATATTGAAATATTCGAACAAATATGGGAGCCTTACATTAAATACAATAGCGAAAACCTACCGGGGACAATCATTACCTAAGTTGATGGAAGGAGAAGGAATGAAAAGAATGGACTCAGTAGAATTTCTGGTGTATTTTTGTTGAGTGACAACATTGTCTGACTGGTTAAATGTATCCTAGATTGTATACCTTAAATGGACGGTGGGGGGGGGGGGGGGTGGGGAGGGTGGGTTGGGAGGAGGGAGGGGGAGAAAATGGCACTGTATATTTGTGAAAAGGAAAAAGTGTGTATCATGGTTAATGTGATTTATGGTGTGAAAAATAAAAAATTAAATTAAAAAAAAAAAAAACTACCACCCAGTACCTCTAACATCTACTGTGATGAAATGCTTTGAGAGGCATGGCCAGAATTAACACATAACTAAGCAGAAGTCTGGACCTATTTGCCTATTGTCACAATCACTCATACCACTGGCTCTCCACTCACTCTGGATCACCTAGAAAACAGCAACTCATACATAGACTACAGCTCAGCCTTCAACACCATTATTCCCTCAGTACTGGTCAAGAAGCTCCAAACCCTGGGCCTCTGTACCCAACTCTGCAAATGGATCCTTGATTTCCTCATCAGAAGACCACAGTCAGAACAAATTGGAAACAATGTCTCCTCCTCACTAACAACACAGGCGCTCCTCAAGGATGCATGCTTTAAATATTTATGGGTTTTGGAGGGGGTGGGTAGAGGGGAGGGAGGGAAAGGGGGGAAAAAAAGGGGAGAAAAGAACTTTGTGTAAATTTAATGAGAAACATTTGTACATATTTTGGTTGATATGGCTCACAGTGTGAAAAATATAAAATTATTTTAAAAAAAGATGCATGCTTAACCCACTGCTCAACTCTCTATACACCCATGACTGTGTGGCCAGGCATAATTCCAATGCCATCTACAAAATGGACAATCACAAACGGCAAGGAGGAAGCTTACAGGATGGAGATAGATCAGCTTGTTGAGTGGTGTCACGCCAACAACTTTGTACTCAACGTTAGCAAAGCCAAGGAGATGATTGTGAACTTCAGGAGAACAGGATCCAGTCTTCATCGAGGGCTCAGTAATGGAGAGGGTCAAGAACTTCAAAAATCTGGGTGTCAACATCTTCGAGGATCTTTCCTGGAACCGTCACATAAATGCAATCACCAAGAAGTTTCGCCAGTGGCTATATTTGTGAGATGTTTGAGGAGATTCGAAATGTCACCGAAGACTCTCAAAAACTTCTAAAGGTGTACTCTGGGGAGCATTCTGGCTGGTTCTATCAATGCTCAGGACAAGAAAAAAACTCCAGAGGATTGTCAACTTGGCCTGTGATATTTCAGGCACCAGACTTCATTCCATTGAGGACATCTACAAGAGGCAATGGCTTAAGAAAGCAGCCTCTATCCTCAAGAAGCCCATCACCCAGGCCATTCCCTCTGCTACTATCGGGAAAAAAGTACAGGAACCTAAAGATGAGCACTCAGTGGCTCAAGGACAGCTTCTTCCTGTTGCCATCAGATTCCTGAATGATCAATGAACCAAGACACTGCCTTATTTTGACTTAGCGTGCACTATTTTAATTTATTTTTTGTAAGGTGGCTTATATGAATGTTTGTACTGTGATGCTGCCACAAAAACAAAACCGAATTTCGTGGCTTGTTCATGACAATAAATTCTGATTGATTTTGATTCAGGTTAAGGGGAGAAGGTCAGGCTGTGGGGCCGAATGGGAAAATGGATTAGCTCATGATTGAATGACGGGGCAGACATGGGCTGAATAGTCAATTTCTGCACCAACGTTATGATCTTCCTACCTCTGTATCCAATTATGATCACAAGAAGTGATAACATTCAGTGAGCTTCCTCCCTATTTACTGTGAATCAGGTGGGAATCTCAGATCCCTGTGCACCTCACAGTTCTGCAGTATCTCATCATTTTGATAAAATGCTTCTTTACTTCCTGCCAAAATGGACAATCTCATACTGTACATTCCATCCACCTGATCTTTTCACAAGGACAATCTACATCACAGCTCAGACCCGCAAACAACACCCCTCCCTCCCCCACCTTTCCATTGATTCCATCTACACTTCCCATTGCCTTGGAAAAACAGCTAATGTATTAAAAAATTCATCGCACTCTGGCCACCCTTTCTTCACCCCACTCCTCCCATCAATGAGAGATCACATGCTGCCAGATTCCAGGACAGTTTCTTTCTTGCTGTTATCAGATGCCTGAACAAACCTCACACCAGTAAAATAATGTTACCTGTCCTATACTAACTGATCTTCCCATGTCATTCTGTAACTCTGCACTCTGTCTGCCTTCACTGCTGTACTACATATGAGTTGACTAGCTGGACCGCTTGCAAAACAGCCCTTACTGTACTTCAATGATGGAAGACAATATCTTAGAGTCACCTTCTGTCCTTTCCAAACTATCTCTGTACCTTTGGAGGTGCAGTTCTACAGGTGAGTCGAAACCTTAATCTTTAGGGAATCCTGCATGAGGTCTCCCAAGGCCCATTGGACCTCCACTTTGTGAATTCTCTCCCCACTTAGAAAATAGTCTTCACCTTTATATCTTCTACCAAAGTGCATGACCATACACTTGCCTATGCTGTATTCCATCTGCTACTTCTTTGTCCATTTCACAACCTGTCCAAGTCCCTCAGCAGATTCATTGCCTGCCCCTGCATCTATCATCGCATCATCTGCAGACTTGGCTACAAAGTCTGTTTTCTGTTAATTAGCCAATCCTCCATGCATGCTAATATCTCACCCTCAATGCACCCATTCTTACCTTGGGAAACACCTTCCAGAAACCTGAATACATTAAAGGAGTCCCCTTTATCTTGTTCATTACTTCCACAGAGAATTCAATTAAAGTGCTGAAGCAGACTTTTAATTTTTGAAAATTACATTGTACGTACTTAACTTTCCATGAGTATAGTGTGAGAAACAAGGATGGCAGAAATAGTGATAGAGGAAAAAGGGAAAATTTTGTAAAAGAGTCAAAAATATGAGGACAAGAAGTAAAACAAAGCAGGTGTGTGAGAGAGAGAAAGTCCAAGTAAAGGGGGAGAGAAAGGGCAGAGAATAGATCCTGAGAAGGGGAGAAGAGAAATGTAAAAGGTAGAAAGAGAATAGGGAAGAAAGTGTGGGTGAAGCTGCAAAGTGAGAGGTCCGACCAGTGGCCATGGTAGGGTCAGCATAGCTTTACGCTTGGCTTGATCTTCTTCTGGATTGAATTGTTGATTGAGTGGGGTTGGTGAAAGTCAGTGTGAGAAGGGAGACACTCAGCTAAAAGCCATTTCTCATCTTGTGGATAAACCAAAGCAATCTGAAACAAGTGGCAACAGGCTTCAGCACACAAACATGCTCACTGCCCCTCAGGAAGGGCAAGTGGAAACAGCCCCAGTGGATTCAGCACTCGACTTGTCAGCTCCCCAGGCTTTGCTTTTGTGCTGGATTAGCCAGGTGTGGCTGTTGGCAACAGCCCGACATTCTCTGAACAAAACTCACACAGTGCCCTTCTCCAAAACATCACCAAACTGAGGTGTCACCATTAAGCACTGCAGCAGGTCATTCATTCCCCTGAGCCTTCTACACAGCAAAGGCCATTCAGCCCATCAGTCCCATGATAGAAGGCCAATCAGCCCATCAAGATGCTTGTCAGTTTTACAACCAACACTAGCTAAAAAGAACCACTGTCCCCTGAATCCATTGGGCATTAGGGCTCCAGATTTGTGTGAAAAGCTGCTGCCGATAACATTCCTGACAGCCTCACTCTGCCTTTTTCATAGATCTAGCCCTTGATGAGGTTTGGGCTCCACTCCAACTTTCTGCTGCCTTTCTAAATGGATCAGCACACCCTTATCTATCCTGCTTCAGCCTCCCCTTAGACACAAATACCATTCACCTCCATTAACGAGCAGAGCTCCTGAAGGGCCTTAGGCTCTGACAGCCAGG
The DNA here is from genome assembly GCF_036971445.1 of Narcine bancroftii. NCBI lineage: Eukaryota > Metazoa > Chordata > Chondrichthyes > Torpediniformes > Narcinidae > Narcine > Narcine bancroftii. The sequence continues at coordinate 29,257,471 of NC_091478.1, read as the reverse complement.
GGCCGAGGAAGTGCAACTTGAATGACTCAAGCTCACTGCTAGAGTGGACAGGAGGCTGTGACTAGAGGTTACATCCTGTATCTCTTTTGCTTTTCTTTTGCTTACTAGTGATGCTGTAGTAATGGCGCCTCTCTGTGTGCCTTGATAGGCAAACAAACCATTTTTGTGCACTTTGCATATGTGACAATGATAGGAATCTTAAATCTTGACACATCTCCTGCAACCTTCCTTCTTGTTATTAGCTGGTGGTCCTGTCTATATGCAAACAAAGCAATTCCATCCAACCTTCCTGTCTATTGCAGTTTAGTTCCACCATTTTCTCTTTAGAGTTTTAACTTCTCTCTCCTGCCTCATCTTCTTTCTGATCATGATCTCTCTCTGTATCTACCTCCTTCCTTACTATCCATCCTTGATATTCCTCAACTTTTTTGTGGAAAAGATTTGAAAATTATTTGAAATCTTTCCCACATACCACCTGTATTATCTTTTGACAATATTGCTGCCTATTTCATCATTCCAAGTCCCATTCTCAGCCTCTCAGCTTCCAGCTTATTGTCACATGTACAAGTGATGAAGTTTGTTTTGCAAGCAATCCAGCCCGTCTTGTATATAGTACAATAACTAAGACACTGTACAGAGTGCAGGGTTACAAAGGTAATGGAACAAAGACAACATAATTTTACCATTGAGAAAGAGGGAAGTAAGGTTAGTGTAGTGGTTAGCACAACGCTATTATAGCACCAGTGACCCGGGTTCAAATCCGGCACTGTCTGCAAGTTTGTACGTTCTCCCTGTGTCTGCATGGGTTTCCTCTGGGTGCTCCAGTTTCCTCCTACCCTTCAAAACATATGGGGGTTGTAGATTAATTGGCTGGCACAGGATTGTAGGCCGGAAAGATCAGTTATCTTGCTGTGTTTTTAAATTTAAAACAAATATTTTAAAAAAGAGCAGAGTTGATAATGTCAAGAACTACCACCAATATATTACCTACTGTTGTGTGTGGAGGAGCCATGGCCTCCCTGCCTAATGCTGATGGACTCGTGGCCTCCCCGTCTGAAACTCATTCGGAAGTCACATCTCCTGTCAGTATGTGGTGTATTTTTTGTTTCACTCAAAGTGACAAATTTGTGGACAAAAGTTATGGTTTGCAGGTGGAATGTGAGTTAAGATTGAGCTCAGACCACTGGTCAGTTCACATATATCCCCATGCTCTTTCATTAATTGTTATAAGTTGCATTTGATTGCAAACCCTTGTGCCCTTGTGTCCAGAATCATCTCTCCTTGAACCTACTGAACCTGACACTTTCTCAACAAAACATCTTCAAAACCAGAAATTCTGGACCACTGCAACACCACCATGAAGAATACCTACTGAAGCATCCCATTAACTGCACTTTGGCAAGTCTGATCACCTGTCTGTACTTCTATTCCTGGCAAACATGCAGACTGAAGACTACAGCACCAGTGGTGAAGACAATGAAGGTTTGGTCAAGGGAGGTTGAGGAACGCCTGCAGGACTGCTTTGAATCGAGGGACTGGGCCATATTCGATGACTCATCCTTAAATGAATGAATATGCCACAGCAGTGACTGACTTCATCAAGACCTGTGTGGATGAGTGTGTGCCCTCGTGTACATACCATGAGTAAGATACTGGGAGTTCCCCAACCTGAAGCCATGGATGAATCAAGATTCACAACCTGCTGATGATGAGATTGATCCAGATCTCTTCAGGAAGTCACAGGTATGACCTGCGAAAGGCAAAGAGGAAATTCCGACGGAAGCTAGAGAGTCAAATACAATGGTGGGATTGTAGGCCATTTCATCCAACAAAATGAGGCAGAACATCATAAATGGCTGTGATGTTTCACTACCTTTATGTTCGCTTTGAGAAGAATCGATACCTACGAGAATCTCTGGTGAAGCTGATGACCCTGTGATATCGGTCTCTGAGGCCAACGTCAGAACATCCTTTATGAGGGTGTTCCCTCTCAAGGCATCAGGCCTTAATGGTATACCAGGATACTGAAAATCTGTGCCAACCAACTAGCCAGAGCATTCACTGACATTTTCAAACTCTGCTGCAGTCAGAGGTTACCACCTTGCTTCAAAAGGGTTATCAATTGTCCTGGTGTCCAAGAAGAGCATTTGGAGAAGTACAAACATCAAGATGGAGAAACTCAGCAGATCAATCAGTGCACTTTATGTAACAAAGATTTTTTAAAAATAACAAACGTTTCGGGCTTGAACCCTTCATTGAGGTGTGACAAAATATGAACAGGCACCTGAACAAAATGGTGCTTGGGAGAGGGGCATGGGGAGGAGCACAGTCCCACAGGTGGATAAGGAGGGCACACCAGCAAACGGGTGAATGGTGAGGGAAGGGGTTGGAGAGCTGGAGGAAAGAAGACAGAGAAAATGGGAAGGAAAGGAAAATGTGAAGTAGCCTACTAGAAAATTGAGAAGTTAATGTTAATTCCACTGGTTGGAGAGTGCCCAGACAGGAAATTAAGTGTTGTTCCTCAGTTTACAGGTGGTGTTGGTTTGACAGTGCATGAGGTCACAGACAGACGTAATAACACATGAACGGGGCGCTAAATTGAAATGCTTAGCTTCTGGGAGATCCCTGTCACTGATGCAAACAGAGTAAAGGTGTTCAGTGAAGTGATCTCCCAGTATGCGTCCAGTCTCTCCGATGTCAGGGAGGCCACAACATGATCACTGGTACAGATAATGACTCTTGTGGGTACACATGAAGTGTTGCTTCACTTGAAAGGATTATTTGGGGTCCTGAATGGTGGTGAGGGAGGAGGTATGGGAGCAAGCATGGCCCTTTCTGTGGCTGCAGGGGAAGATGTCAAGTGGGTGATTAATAGGAAGAGATGAGAGGACAAGAGTCATGGAGGAAGCAGTCCCTATGGAAGGTGGAGAGGGTAATATATGTCTGGTGATGGGATCATATTGGAGGTGGAAGAAATTATGAAGGATAATGTGTTGGATGGTCGAGTGGTAGATAAGGACGAGGGGAATCCTGTTTTTGTTGAGTCTGGGGACAGAGAGGGCCAGGTCAGATGAGCAGGAAATGGCGATGCAGTTAAGCGCTGAGTTGATGGTGGAGGAGTGGAAGCCACATTTCTGGAAGGAGGACGTTTTGGATGATCTGGACTGGAAGACCTCATTTAGATATGATAGAGATGGAGAACTGGAGAAAAAGGAATAGAATCCTTGCAGGGGACTGTGTGTGAAGAAGTGTAGTTGAGGTAGTTGTGGGAATGAGTTTGTAAAAAATATCTGTGGAAAGCTTGTCTCCTGAATTGGACACAGAGAGATCAAGAAAGGGGAGAGTGTCACTGGAGATCGAACACATGGATTTGAGGTCAGGATGCAAGTTGCCAGCAAAGTGAATGAAGTGAGAAGTACTATCATCTCAGGGATAGTTGGGATGGCTTTGTGAGAAGGTTGTGTCTCACAATCTTAATTGAGTTTTTTGAGGAGGTAACAAAAGAAATTGATGAAGGTATTGATGTGGTGTATTTAGATTTTAGTAAGGCATTTGACTAGGTCCCCATGAGAGATTTGTACAGAAAGTCACAAGGTATGGGATACATGAAACCTTGGCTTTGTGGATTCAGAATTGGCTTGCCTGTAGAAAGCAGAGAGTAGTGGACAGAAAGTATTCTGCATGGAGGTCAGTGACTAGTGGAGTTCTGCAGGGATCAGTTCTGGACCCCTACTCTTTGTGATTTTTATAAATGACCCAGACAAGTAAATGGAAGGATAGATCAGTAAGTTTGCGGATGATATGAAGGTTAGGAGTTGTGGACAGTGTTGAAGGTTATCATAGGTTACAAAAGGATATAGACAGGATGCAGAGTTGGGCAGAATAGTGGTAGATGGAATTCAATCCTGATAAATGTGAGATGTATTTTGGAAGGTCAAACCTGAGGGTTGAGTACAGGGTTAATGATCAGATACCTAATTTAGGTTTCAAACCCAAACATCCCTCAAAGTCAATGCACAGGTTAATAGTTAAGAAGGCCCATGGGATGCTGGGCTTCACTAATAAGGGGATTGAGTTCAAGAGTTGAGAGGTCATGTTGCAACTCTACAAATCTCTGGTAAAATCACACTTAAAATATTGTGTTCAGTCTGGCCAACTCATTATAGGAAGGATGTGGAAGCTATGGAGAAGATACTGAGATTTATCAGGATGTTGTCTGGATTAGAAAATAAGTCTTATTTCTGCTAACTTAGGTTAGCAGAGCTAGGAATTTCCTCTTTGGAGCAAAGAAGGATGAGAGGTGACTTAATAGTGGTCTACAAGATTAAATGTACCAGGGGTTGTACGTCAATTAGGTGTAATAGGGCGGAACAGGCTCATCAGCCAAAAGAGTCTGTATTGTTTTTAAAAAAAACGTGCTGGGAACTCAGCAGTTCACACAGCATCCATATGAAGCAAAAGACAGTCAATGTTTTGGCAGCAAGCTTCATAATCCCTCCCTCAAACCTGCCAGCAAACCATGGTGATCTGGAGCCTCACTGACTCTCCTATGACCATCTGTACCAGGGAACCAGACCCCTACAGACTCCTCCCACCAATCCCAAATACCGCCTCGGCTACACACCTGCTCTGAATGATCAGTGAGTGGGACCAGGGCCCAGTGACATATCTGACTCCCACCTGACTCAGGGACTGGATCCCGAAGAATGGTGAGTGATGGGATAGGAATAGGAGGCCATTCTACCCCTCCACTCTGTTCCACCAATCAGAATGTTTGATCTGCCCTGGTTTCTTAACCCTGAATGTGCCCACCAGCCCTAGTACAACCCAATGTAACAGCATTCTGCAGTCCTTGGCACAAAACCTGAAGACACACAACCAGACATAACACACAGACAAACAAAACATATGCAGGGCAATATTTTGTCTATACAAATAAATAAAGATAGATAGATAGCTTTCGTGTTGTGCAAATGAGACCCTCATATGGTTAGTGTGAGCAGTTCAGGAAGGAGACAGATCATCTTGATGAGTGGTGTCACAACAACGATCTTGGACTCAACATTAGCAAAGCTAAGGAGCTGATTGTGGACTTCAGGAGGGGGGAAATCAGTAGAACACAAACCAGTCCTCATCGTGGGGTCAGCAGTGGAAAGGGTCAAGATCTTCAAGTACCTGGGTGTCAACACTGCTGAGTATTTGTCATGGGGCCACTACGTCGATGCAATCACGAAGAAGGCTGACCAGCGGCTATACTTTGTAATGCGTTTGAGGAGATTTGGTACGTCACCAAAGACTCTTGCAAATTTCTACAGGTGTACCGTGGAGAGTATTCTGACTGGCTCCATCACTGTCTGGTACGGAGGTGGCAATGCACATTGACAGGAAAGGGCTACAGAGCATTGTGAACTCTGCTAGCACCATCATGGGCATCAGCCTTCATTCCATCCAGGATATCTACAAGAGGTGGTGTGGAAATGAACAGATGTATACCTATGGAAAAAAAATCACATGTAATTTAAAGAATAAATATGACACTTTTGTAAAGATCTGGGATCCATACCTGGACCATATAGGGGCCCAAATACAGTAATTTTAAAAAAGGACTACAAATGTTACTATTATACATATCCAAACTTGATTTCCCCAATTGTATTCTATAATATTTAAAATATATGTAAGCCCTGACGATGTGTGGATCTTTATGTAATGGAAAGGTTGGGGGGGGGGGGGGGGGTGGTGGGAACTGTTTTCTTTTTGTTGTTTGTAAGAAAGTTTTATTGCGATATTGAAGATTTTATTGTGTATACTTTTTGGGGGGAAAAAAATACACAAAAAGAAAGCAACCTCCATCATCAAGGTCCATGACCTCTTCTCACAGGAGCCTGAAGACAAATGCTCAGCAGTAAGAACAGCTTCTTCCCCTCTCCCATCAGATTCCTCAATGAATAATGAACCACAGACACTATCTCACTTTCATTGTTTTTTCACCAATTTATATTTAAATGTAATTTTTGCAATATTTGTACTTCAATGCTGCCGCAAAACAACGAATTTCGAGACATATTCACGACAATAAATCCTGATTCTGAGAGTGTTAGAGCAGGAGATTAGACCGAGATCCCACTTACTTCACTCCAGTGTTTAAATTGAGAGGGAGGTGGAGTGGGGTAATGGCTGCACTGAGGGAGCGCGAAGCTGGTGGTGGGGGGAAAATCACTAAACCTTACGGCTCTGCACACATAGGAGGAAAAGGAGTCGGAGCACAGTTCGTGATGGTGTTGGAGCCGAGACTTTCCGTCCGGAGTGGGTAACCAATCATGGTTGATTGTGGGATCTTGCTGTGCGCAGGGAAAAGGAAGGCGACAAATCCATACGACTACAAATCCCAGCGAGCTCCGCGAGTGATCGTCGCAGGCGTAGAACAGGCGGCGTTGGGCGGGAAACGGTGCGCGAGCGGGAGACACTGGACGGTGAGGCCGGCCCCGGTCCTTCCTCTCTCTCTCTCTTTCTCTTTCTCACCCCCCCCCCAACAAATACTTCTCCCCATGGGCCCAGTTTCTTTCCCTCCCCTGTTTCCCCCTCCCCTCTCCTCTTCCCCTCCTCCTGACCTTCTGATGTTTCCGAAATTACCCTGAACTCCACAGATTGGTGCTCACCGTGGTGGTTACTCTGTGTGCGCTCGGTAGCTCAGAGAACCGGGCAAGGGCGGTGTATGGTGATAACACGTGTGGAGCGGAGACCGGACCCATTCCCGGGGACCCAGCGGGCCAGTCAGCCTCTGTGGAAGGGGGAGCCGTTCCTATGGAAACGGCGTCACGGCTGGGTAGATAGCCAGTGTGGCGGTGTGACGCGCTGGCGGCTGATTGGTGGATCCTAGCGGGAAGGCAGATGATAATAGGTAGAACCAGGTGAGGAGAAGAGGGAGGAGGCGGGTCGTGGAAGTGACTGGCTGGAAGATAATGTTTACTCTCATGGGTACTAGGAGCTGTGAACTTGCACCCTGGTTATGCCAATGCCACTTATTGTATACTTTCATTTTGCATTTGATCTTACAAAGTGCATCACTTTGCACTTGGCTGGATTAAACCCAAATCTACATCTGATTTGTATTCTGTATCCTTTGACAATTTTCCTTAAAAATGCAAGGAGGCCAGAGGTCACTGCTACTGGATAAATCTAGAGCTTTTTCCCCATTTCAGATAAAAGCTGTCCTGGTGGCATTCATCCTTTACTGAGAGGTAGATCTTGATTAATGGGAAGTGGGCCACATCTTCCACAGTTTCTTTGGAGTGTTTTATTGTCAGAGAGCAGTCTAAAGCCTATCCTTGTGTATGCTTCATTGAATGAGTCCATTATGATATGAACAAACATAATCTGCTGGAGGAACTAAGCGGGTCGAGCTTTATCAGTTGCAGGGGAAAAAAAGGGTTGACGTTTCAGGCTGGAGCCCTTCATGAAAACTCTTGACCCAAGCTTTGATAAAGGGTTCTGACCCAAATCATTGAGTATTCTTTTACCCCTGCTCGACCTGTGGAACTCCTCCAGCAGACTGTTTTTGCTCCAGGTTCTGGCTCCATTTGCGACTTGCAGCTTGGCCTCTGAATGAGACTAATGCAACTGAATTCTGGACACTGCTACAAGTCAGGAGTTGATCTTGGGTCTGAAGTGGAGAAAATGTTGTTACATTGTTACCTATTTGGAGGGACTAGTGGGAGGAAGTTTGGTGGAGGTCAGGTGCATTATTGCAGCAAGGAGGATGGAATCTGAATGGGCCCATGGGGAGAAGTATTTGTTTGTTCATATCATAATGGACTCATTCAATGAAGCATACACAAGGATAGGCTTTAGACTGCTCTCTGACAATAAAACACTCCAAAGAAACTGTGGAAGATATGGCCCACTTCCCATTAATCAAGATCTACCTCTCAGTAAAGGATGAATGCCACCAGGACAGCTTTTATCTGAAATGGGGAAAAAGCTCTAGATTTATCCAGTAGCAGTGACCTCTGGCCTCCTTGCATTTTTAAGGAAAATTGTCAAAGGATACAGAATACAAATCGGATGTAGATTTGGGTTTAATCCAGCCAAGTGAAAAGTGATGCACTTTGTAAGATCAAATGCAAAATGAAAGTATACAATAATTGGGGAGGGGATGGGTGAGTGGAGAGGTTGGAGGCAGTGACCATCTATAGCAGTCTTGTTATTTGCTTTTGCCTTAACCATCATCTATGTCCCTGGGAACTGGGACAGGGGAATGAGCAGGAATGTGACAGGTGTATTCAGAGACTGAAGGTTTGAGAAAGGATAGAGGTTTGGAATAAGGGAAACACTCAAAGAAGGCATTAATACAGAAGAAAGATTAGGTGTATGTCTGCAATGGAGGTGAAGTTCCAGATTGTTCTGTAGTGAGGGAGGAGCATGAGCTTCATGATTTCCTACTCTGTCATGTACCTGACTGAGCAGTGGTCGGTATTCCCATCCTCATTATAACAATCTATCAGTGGACATTCTACTGTGCTCTATAAACCTGATTTGTGTTGTTAAATTTAGAGGAACAGAGTGCAAGAATGGAGAGTCTAACATTTGGTTCGCCATGTGAGTCTTTGTCTGCAGACAAACAGACCACAGTTATTGAAACCCCAGTTCACAGCAACACAGTGGCGAAAACGGTGAGTGCCCAACACTAAAAAGTCATTGCGGGTCAGCAGCCACACTGCTTTCAAGGTTACACCTTGTGCAGGAATCAATGCTCACATGTGATGTGGTGATGCCAATGGCCTGCCACCTGGCCACTGCCCCTCTTCACTCTGAGATGGAGCATGCCCTGTGAGACATGATCCATTTCATTATCTGCATTCCCTGCTCCTTGTGTGAATCCCTGGTTACAGCCTGCAATAGTATTCCTAAACAGGAACAACTTTGGTTGGAATTTCCTGTAAAAACTTGAGGAAAGAACACATTTTTGTTGTGGCTTTGGTGTGCTTTATGTCCCATAGTGCTTTAGAGCCAGTTGTCTTTTGACATTTGGGCCTGTTTGCAATGGCAACTGCTCTCGTGAAAGCAAAGTGACAATTATCAAATAATCTGTCAACAATTGGGAGTAACAAATTGCAGATGAGCAGGTCAAGGAGTTTGATTAAAGAGGGAAACATTCAGATTATCATGAAAGATTGACTTTGTGTTTCTCTCTCCACTGTTACCTACTTTGAATAAAGGATTAGCGTCAGCCCAACAGACACTGGTGAGCAAATTTTGCTCCAAAATAACTCAATTGAATCTCATCTGAAATATGCACCAGTCCCCCGGTATTGCTGCGACATTAAATTTACACTGAATCTATTGCTCCTTGTTATTCCCCTGACAAAGCATTCTTGCCATTATAGCCCTCAGACAATACTTTCCTCAGTGCTGCAGTGGAACTTGTATCCACAACCTTCTCACTTGGAGCTGAAGGTCTGCTACTGAGGCAAAACTGACTTTGTGAAGATCAGTGATTGCAGCCTTAAGATGCTTAATAACAAAAGGTACAATGTCAAATTATTTAGAAAAACTTAACATTATTGTTCCCTCTGTCAGCCAATGAGCGCCAGTCTGAGGGAGCGGCTGAAGAAAACACGGCGTTCGTTTAATGCTCCTTTCATTGTGCCAAAGCGATTAAAGATTGACTGTGAGGGCAAGGGCAATGCAAGTTCAGTGACTAATACAGAACTGGGTATCATCCAGCTCGCTGGTGAAACTCCTGCTGATCAAAGTGGTGTGTGCATGAAGAAGCAGAGTTCTTGCAAGAAGACGGTCGGTTTAGGTCCTGAGATGAATGCTGAGGTGTTGCATCCAGGACCTTCCCGAGCAGCCTTGCGAAATGCCTGGACTCCTGTCAAGTCACCAAGACTTTATCCTATGACTCTGAGTGCAGTACAGCAGGAGCTACTTGAGGAAAAGGATCGACTGCAAAGAGAAGTGCAGGAGAAAGAGGAACTTCTTCGCAGGTTGAAAATGGTTCAGATGTACAGGGCAAAGGTAGGAGGCTGTCTCTACTCACTATTAATTCCTGGTTATGTTCCACAGGTTACCCCACATGAGCTCCATTAGAACTACAACCTTTTGCATCATCATTCTTCCCCCCCACCCCCCAAACTATAATAGCTGTTATTGCCATGGCACTGTAAATTATCAAAGTCAACTTAATGAAAGCTTTATCAAATTAAGACAGGGAGTCAGAGTCATAGGGTCCCAAAGATTATCACGTTTGAAATTGGCCACAGAGAATTGCTTAAGGAGTGTCAAACCAGGAGAAAAATGTCAAGAGTTATTGGGAAGATATTTCAGAACTCTGGACTTGAGCAAATGAAGCAAGGCAACCAGTGGTAGGGTGATTATACAGCACAGGAACAGTCCCCACAAATCTGTACTGAACATGATGTCCAAATCAACCTAAAACTCCTCTGCTTGTCCCTGACAGATATCCTTCCAATCCCTTCATATTGATATCCATATCTGGAAGCCTCTTAAGCACTACTATTGTATCTGCTTCTACCAACCCATTCCAGGCACATGCCACTCTCGAAAATATTTGTACCACCCATCTCACTTAAACTTCCTCCCCCTCACCAAAAACATGTCCTCTTGTGTTTGACAATTTTGCCCTTGGGTAAAGATTCTGACTGTCCACTGTCAATGCCTCATGATTTTATACACTTCTATCCTCTATGCCTTCTACACAAGAGAAAATTACCTAAGTTTGTCCAATCTCTCTCCATAACTCAAGCCCTCTAAACCAGGCAAGATCTTGGTCAATTTCTTTTGTCCCCTTTCCAAGCTTCCACTCCTTTCTGTAATGGGGCAACCAGAAGTGTTATATGGCTGCAACATGACCTCCTTACTTTTATAATGCCCAACCAATGAGGCCATGCATGCCATACAGCTTTTTTTTTTTGCATGACCACTTTCAAGGACCTGTGGACCAAGATCCCTCTACATCAATCCTACCATTGACTGTTTATATTTCCCTTGCATTTGACCTCCCAAAGTGCAACACCTCACATTTGTCTGGATTGATCCATCTGTCATTTCTCCTTCTATAACTGTAACTGATCTATATCCTGTTGTATTTGATAACCCTCTACAGTGTCCATTACTCCACCAATCTTGGTATCGTTTGCAAACGTATTCGCACAGCAACCTACTTTTTCATCCAAATCATTTATGTATTTCACAAAGAACAGGGTCCTCTACACCAATCCTAGTGGAACACTAGTGGTCACAGGCCTCCAGCCCAACTAGTAGCCTCTCACCTGTACCCTCGGTCTTCTATCAGCGACCCAGTTTGGTATCCAAACTATCAACTCTTCATGGTTTCCATGCATCTGCATCCTCTGAGTCAGCTAACTATGGAGGTATCTTGTCAAATGCTTCACTAAAATTAATGTAGACAACATCCACTGCCCCACCTTTGTCAACTGCCTTAGTCACCTCCATACAAAAAATATCAAATTGGTAAGACACAATCTGTCCCTCACAAATCAATGTTGATTAATTCTGGGATGAAAATGGCAAGGATTAATGAAGTGCAGATGGAGAGGGATGAATTTAGGCAGGATGAAAACTTGAAACACTTAACCATGTGTCTTCAATGGATGTACTGGGCTCAGTTTGCATTCCTGAGCACTTGAGTTTCCAAACTAGGTCACGTTGCAACCCAGTTAGTGTACTTCCCACAGTATGCCTGTAGAAGTGCAATAGAATATTCAGTGACAGGCCAAATCTGGTCAGCGAGGAGGATGTGAGGAGTAGGATTTGTTATGAGTTAAGTTACAGAGTTTTAAATGACGTCCAATCTAGAGAGTTGTGAGGGAAGGTAGCCAGGAATAAGTTGGAGGAAATGATAGCAGATGATTTGAAGGAGAAATGGAATTGTGTTGCAGGAGTGGTGGAGTTAGATTGCAGGGATGGGCATATGTTCTTTCTGAACATGTGTATAAGATTTGAAACAACCTGGCATCAGATATGCCAAGGTTCCAGTGGCTGTCGGAAGGGGGGACTGTTTTTGGTGCCCTGTGCTGCTCTGCTGCACCCCTAGAGCCTGCATTCCCTCAATTTGCTTCCCAGCACAGATGCTGCCATTTTGGGCACAGACCTCCATGGTTGCAGGATTTTAGCTGTGAATACCACATTCCTGCAGGATGCAAAAGTAAAAGCTGGTGGGAATTGGTCGCTTAAGCTGGGACAGTTGTTGAGAACCAGTTTTGCATCATGAGAAGTGTAGGAAATGGAATTTTTTTTAACCAAAAATATACTTTTATTCACAAATTATTTACAATAAAAAACATTCAAAGTCTTTTTACATTGTTAAATCAGTTATATCTATATATTGATGTGCTCTCAATAAAGACTGGAGTTACAAAACAATAACCTTTTATTTACAATAACCTTGAAGGTCATCCTGTGTTTTGACCCTGGCTTTCTTGGCAGTGGTTATGGTGTTGGAGCCTTTATACAGGGTCAAAAATGAGGAGCCACAGATACAGTCACAGAATGTGGTGGAGCCAGATAAATTAGTGTACAGCAGTTCACCACAATTCTCAACCATGTACATTGTTACATTTATTCTCTGAATACAGTTACCACCACTGTAGCACCTTGTCGATTCTCCCTCCATTGTTGGTTTGGGGGACTTCCCTTTGGTCTCAGCCTCTCAATGCCCGGTAATGGGAGGACTCTAGACTGTAGTCCTTTCCCACAGGTCCCTCGCATTAGCTGCACCAAGCCTCAGTGCGTCCCTCAGCATGAACTTCTGCAGCCTGGAATATGCTAGTTGGCAGCATTCCTGCACCTGTGTGCTGAAAGACCAATAGGTTTCGGGCAGATCGAAGTGTACCTTTCACTGAGTTGATGGTCTTCCAGCAGTTCTGAATGACTTGTCAAGCGTGTCACCGAGAACAGACCAGAGAATCCTCTGTCATATTGCTGCTGGGGATGAACCATGACAAAGATCCCGTACATCCTTCCCCACAAACATATTGAAAATCTGCAATCAGCAAAGAGGCGGGTGACAGTCTCAACTCCACCACAGTAATCTCGCGGATAATGTGTGTAGTGGGTGATATTCCAGTTATATAGAAGGATCTGATTGGGATGGCTCCTCTCTCTGCCAGCCAGTCCAAGTCCCGTTGCTTGTTTGTAAGCCCTGGTGATGAGGCATTCCACCAGATGACAGAACAGTCTGCTTAGGGAACCATCCTACTGGGTCTGTTGAGTCCTCATCTCTCTGTTTCTGCAGAACCACTGTCTGATGGCCTTGTGGTCAAAATTGTTATCCTGGAAAAATTTTCCATGAAGGATAAAGTGCTGTGGCAAAGTCCAGCTGACTGGGACATTGCGCAGCAATAGGACCATGCCCATCATTTGCAATGAGAAACATGAAAGTCTGCCGACACTGTGATTGTAGTAAAAACACCAAAATGCTGGAAGAACTCAGCTGGTCTTTTCAGCGTCTATAGGAGACAAAGATATATTCCAAAAAGGCCTGAGCTCTTTTTGGAATAATCCAGAAGCAGGAAATCTCAGAAAGTCTCAGAATTCAGACAATGCTGGCTGGGGGTGGAATCTAGACCAATAAAAGGTGTTAATTGGATATGGTAAGGGATGAGGTAAGAATTTATCATGTTTGTGCTGAAGGAGGCAGAGATAGAGAAAAGTGACAGGGGAAAGGGGGGGGGGGGGGGAGAGGTTTAAACAAAAGCCAGAGAAGTCCATATTAATGCCATCCAGTTGGAGGTGTTGTTCCTCCAATTTGCAGATGTCAGCAAGGGAATGGGATGGAGAATTGAAATGAGTGGCCACTGGGATATCGACATTATTGTGGCGGACAGAGTCAAGATGATCAACAAAGCGATCTCTCAGTCAGCATCCAGTCTCTCCGACGTAGAGGAGACCACAACGGGAGCACTAGATGCAGTATATGACCCCTACAAATTCACAAGTAAAATGTTACTTCACTTGGAAGAACTGTTTGGTGTGCAAATGGAGCATCTCCTACAGTCACAGGGATAAATCCTGAAGAGGGAAGAATGGACAAGGGAGTCACAGAGGGAATGTTCCCTGTTTTGTAGGGATTTATTCCTGGTGTATGACTGTCAAGCCTGATTCTGGCATTGCAGATGAGTGACCAACGTGCCTCATCTTGCATTTCCAAGTTAAGGAAGGAATAGTGCTAAGAAATTAAACCTTCTGCCACACAATCATATTCATACTTGTGAATAATTTTCAAATACTGATATAATGTGGAGTCATTTAAACTTTCTCAATAATTTACTAACATGTGCATCTGATATTTCTTTCAGAATAATTTGACAGAACTGGGGTCTCTGATAGAGAAATGGAGGAAGAGTAGCCAGTCTTTACTTTATGAACTTCAACTGGTTCTTTCTACTGATGACAAGCCCACTCTCACCCAGCTCATTGACAGCTTGGCTGTGGAAGATAGAATCCTCCATTATGACAGGCTTGAGGAGGACTTCACAGATACATGAGATCACTCCATCCGGAGAATTGGCAGCCCTGGTCATGACTGAAGAATAAGCTTTTATTTAATCTGCAACCTCCGTATTCTGTGCTACCACAAGACATTCTTTATTATAAAGACTGCACCACTAGGTTCCAAGAGTGTCATTATTTCTGAAGCTTGTTGCTGAGCTTTGTGTTTTGGGGTCCATGCAGTGAATTCCTCTCTAAGCCACTGCTGATGCTGCTCAAGATAGTAAAGGGAAAGGTGGTGTTTTGTTGAGAACGAAAGTCTTCGGTATTGTATATAATGAAGATGGTGCCAAAAATTGCAGCAGGATGTTAATAGGTTAGGCAGGGAGGACAGAGGAATAGTGGATGGAATTTAATACAGAGGAATGGTGAGGTGTTGTATTTCAGAAAGTCTAATGTGGGTAGGACTTGCATACATAGAAATATTGCTGGAAATCTGAAGTAAAAACCTGCAACAAATCAGATTGTCATGGAGTTCCACAGCAGGAAATGAGGCCGTTCGTTAACTCGTCTATGTTAACTATGTGTGGGGCGAGCAGAAACGACTAGACTTCAGCATTGACGTTTCTTTCTTGCACAAACACAACTGCCGGCACTACATGGAAATGTTTGCTGTGGGTGAGGTTAGTTCTTTAGATGACACAGCTTTGAAGGAGTGATTCACACATACTGTACAAGCTGAAGGTAAAACAAATTTTTATTGTGACATTTTAAATAGATCAGTAACCAAGAATGTGGCTAGATTTGCTTTAAATCTCTGATAAAGCTAGATAAGAATCAAAAATAGTCTAATTGTAGGTTTGTTGCTCTTTTTCTGTCAGCCTGGGAAAGGTTCTCATGTGCTGTCTCTCCAGCTCATTCCTCAATGTAATAATGTCCTCCGCTTGGGCTCTGGTCAGTTCTGCCAACTTCTTGTGCTGCATCAGTTCCTTGAAGCGAGCATAGGCATCTCCTTCTGGTTTGACCATTGCTATTAGAGAAAGAAGAGTCAGCCTGTGCCTATGGACGAATGTGTTTACTGCTCTGTGTACCTGACTATATGCAGGCCTTTGTCAGGGTCAGGCCAAGAGCAGCTAAAGACATTTCCTTCTGGCCATTTTGTATTTGATTCCTCCTTTGTTGCCAGGTTGACATGGCACAAGTCAGCCCTCACTTCCAGGGCAGGACTCATTGTAATCTTCAAAAAATTTCTCAATGAGGGATCAATCTGATCAATCAGTTAATAAAGTTGAGAGCAGAGCCTATAATTAGTCATGGTGACTAAATACTTAAAAGTTTAAGCCTCCGAAGGGATTATTAGAGTTGGAACTTGGAGCAAATTACTGATCTGTTTCAGAGTTTGCCCAAGTGTCAAGACACAAACAGAAAGGATAATGGACAATTGGTATTATTTTGTCAGCTGACTTGTGTCCCTCAGAGATGGCAACTGGGGCCTCAACTATTCTTTATTAACTTCTGAGATGACAAGATACAGCCAAGTGTCTAAAATAGTTTACCAATGTCATTAAACTAGCTGGGGCATAATCTGCAGAGATGGAAACATTTTTTTAAAAACCCAAAGATTGGGTGGTTGTAATGGAGCCAAGTTGTTGATGTTCATTGTCATTATACTAGTTTGCTTTTCTCTCTCTTTTGGTCTCAATGTTCAATGTGCAATGCTCAGATGGGAGTCATATTTCCAGGTAACTGCAATACTCTTCCTGGCTGTTGCCAAGGCGATCAACACAAATTGGATTTAAAATTTGGACAACTTCATCGTAAACCTTGTGTCCATAATGTTTCCCAACAGAAACGACTGGATCCTGTGGAAATTCTTTACCTATGATTTTTTTTCCAGATCTTGTCCCAGTTCCATCCCTGGAGCATGATCAGATTGAATGTACAAAGGTTTCTGCCTCTATGAAACACTGATCCAAAATTTCTGATTTAACTTTATTCAGTTTCTGCAGTGTGAGGTATAGCTGGTGAAGGAAATTATACTGCACCAGCTATATTGTGAATTAATTGTTGTGGTCATACTGTCATGACACAGGTCCGACCAGCTCCGTTCGTCAATTATAACACCTAGGTCTGACTCCCACCTCTGCCTTGACCTGTGAAGCCCCGTTTTCGGGCCTTCTGCCTGGAACAGGGAATACATTGCTGAAATAAACTTTTTTGCGTTCCCTCTTTGAATTGGAATTTCTATGTCACTGCACTTCAGTAGGGCCATGGTTGGACCCAATTTGTCCCTCAAGAAAGATCTTAACTGAGTGTCTCATTTGACAAATCACATTTGATTCTTAACTGCTCAAATGACTTGAGCTGCCCCCGCTCATAACTCCTTGATACACCTGACCCTTTATTTTGGCACCAGATGTCCAGGATCTTGTTATCAATAGTATCAAATTATTCTGAGTCGGTGGGGTGGGGGGGGGGGGGGAGGGTTTGGACACAACCCCACCTTCTGGCCAATACATTGATTATTTTTATTCCACACATATTTATGCTTTAGTAAAGGGTTGTCCTTGCCAGATAATAATTTGGCATCCCATTTATAAATAAATTCTACTACCTTCTCACCATGTGGAGACAATGTGCCCAGGATGGTACACCTCTCCCCTTGACTAGGCTGCCCAGTAATATTTTTTGAAATCTGGTCATTTCAATCTACCCAGATTATAGTCCCATATTAGTTTCTGCATGGAGACCCTGGCTGCCTTTTTTGTTCCAAAGAAATCTACTTACCTGTGGGTTGAGGTTTTGAAAGAATCTCCAGGGCAATGCCATGGGCAAAGTCTGGAAGAGGTACTGGAGTCTTGGCAATACATTCAATTTTACACAATTGAGATTTAAAACTTATAGACATGGGGAAGAAAGAAAAAAGAATTCAGAAACAGCACAGCACAGAGACCATGTGGCAAAGAAAATAGCAGTGCCTGTTTGAGTGGAATGGCGGGACGGACTCAATAGGCCAATGTAAAGAAAAGAACAACCTACCTGCGCAAGCTGCTGAGTTGGAAGACAACGGAACCCACTTGTCAGCAGGCCCAGGGAAGAGTGCAGGCATCTCTGTGGGAGAGCCAATGCCTGCACATCAAGGTGAGACCCACAGGAGCTAACAGGAACAGGCTGAGAGAGGTGGTGAGAGGGAGAGCATCAAAGAGCAATCCTGCAAGTAGCAGTAGAAACAAAGCGACAGCAAAGATGGCAGAGATGGGAGTAGTAACGTCAGCGATGGGCCCTGTGGACGGTGGCAAGATTGAGAAGAGAGGGGAGGTGTAGGAGAAACTGTGGAAGAGGTGGGTGACCCCAACCATACATCCTGAGGTGGGGAATCAGAGGCACTGGGAGAATGGCCTTACCTGCATCCTGGAGGCAGCAGAGGCTACAAGGTGGTGGTGGCAGAGTGTTGGAAGGCAGCATCAGGAACAACACAGAGGGAGAAGGGGAGAGCAGTCAACTGGGAATGATAGACGTGGGAGTAAAGGACTGCCAAAAGATTTGGGATAAACTAAATAAGCAAGACAACCTTAAAAGGAGAAATAATATAAAAAATTGTAGGACGAAGAAGGGGAAGACCCATTGCATTTTTTTAAAAAAGGTAGATCCCTGAGATATTGGGAATGGAAAGGGGAGGAGAGGAACTTCAGGTAGAAGGGGCCTATCGGTCATCCTTCCCCAAACCAGGACTGGATGGAGACCCCGTTCAGTCCTCATAAGACTCCGGAGATACCAAGATAGAGAATGAATCCTGCACGCAGTGTTGATGGGTGTGAAACAAAGAGGCGTCCCATTAGAAGTTGAGAGGGGAAAGGTTCTTTTTTTTCCCCCCAGTATAAATAGATTTGGTAAAAAGATGGAAAGAATTCGATATGGCAAAAAAAGTATGGGTTTGCATTACTATATCCAGCGATTTTTATTTTTTTAATTATTTTTTTAAAACTTTTTTCCCCCCTATTTATTTATTTGTGCTGCTGTTTGGGGGGAGGGTTCCTCAGAAGCTAAAGAGGTGGCAAGGTTTGCTAAGAGCCTAATCACAACCCAGAAAGATTCCCAAGGAAGAGAAAGAGATGGTAGGTCAATGATAGGAAGGGATCTGGCTGTATATAGTGTATATATAATATTATTTTTAAAATGGTTACACTTGTTTATCATAAAGGTTGTAACTTTAAAAAGGAAATGTATGTGGGAATCTTTGAGGTGGCAGAGGTGATGGGGAGGTTTGATGGGTGTATGCTCCAGATTGGAGGGAGAGTTGGCAACTATATAGTAGGGGTGCCGGGAAGGGCAGGAGTGAAG
The DNA here is from genome assembly GCF_036971445.1 of Narcine bancroftii. Lineage (NCBI taxonomy): Eukaryota > Metazoa > Chordata > Chondrichthyes > Torpediniformes > Narcinidae > Narcine > Narcine bancroftii. The sequence continues at coordinate 29,238,655 of NC_091478.1, read as the reverse complement.
TGGAATGGGGGGAAGGAAAAGGGACTGTGGGGGGAAGGAAAAGGGACTATGGGGGGGGGGGGTTATGTATTCTTTTGAATTATTGGTTTTGTCAATTTGTTTAAGTTTTGTTTTGCACACGAGCATCTGTGCCAGGAGTCGACACTAGGCGAAAGGGACAGAAAGGGTAAAACAATTAAATTTATGTTTAAATGGACTAAATGGGAAGATTAAGAGAAAAAGAGTCAAGACACCTTAAGAAGCTGCAGGCAGACGTAGTGTTCCTGTAGGAAGCTCATCTTACGAACCAGGAACTTTCCAAATTAAAAAGGGGATGGGCAAGTCAGTTGGCAGCATCCTTCAATTCCAGAGCCAGGGGAGTGGCAATCCTAATAGGAAAGAATGTTCCAGTAACGGTCTGGGGGGTGTTCGCTGACCTTGCAGGGATGTTCGTGGTGATGCATTGTCAAATATATTTAGAATCCTGGACACTTATGAATATATATGCCTTGAATTTCGATGATGAAAAATTTATACAAGAGAAATCCGAGAGAAAAGGGATTATTTTGAAGCAACACAATTCCTACACTAGAATTGTGTTTTTTTTCTGGCATCAGCCCAGTTAGAAAGTAGGATAGTGGAGATTGAGTATATGGCTCGGCTGCTGTCAGACCATTCACCGCTGACTTTGTCCGTCATTATGCCAGATAAGCAGGCTACAGTGTACAGATGGCACCTAAATCCATTGCTGTTAGGAAAGCTGGAATTTTGTAGCTTTGTCAGAACTCACAACTATTCTGTGAGATGAACTGGCCTTCTACTGACACAATTTTTAAAAAAATTTGGGACAAGTTGAAGGCTTATTTAAGGGGCTAGATAAATGGTTACATTAAAGGGATAAAAAGGAGATATGAAGGAAATTAATAATTTGGAACAGGACATAACTCAATTATAAAAAAAATATCAAAAATCAGGGTCTGAGGAAAAATATAGGGATTTGGTGAATAAAAAGCTCAAATACAATACATTGCAAACATACAAAACAGAGAAGCTGATCTCAAGATTGAGGCAACGATATTATGCACTGGGGGAAAGGGCCCATAAAGTCTTGTCCTGGCAGGTGAGGGTGGAAGAAGTCTCAAGGGCAATTAATATGATTCAAACAGGGAAAGGCAAGATTTCATATAAGCCAAAAGAAATAAATGATACATTTAGTAAGTTCTGTATAAATCAGAATCAGGGACCCTGCCAAAATAGATAATTTCTTGCTTTCATTGGAACTACAAAGTTTGTATCAGGAGGATTGAAAAGAGTTAGACACCCCCTTCTCTACAGTAGAGATCAAATATACTCTGAGCACTCTGCAGGCGGGTAAATTGCCAGGAGATTATGGTTTCCCCATCAAATTTTATAGAAAATTTGAGGACCTTTTAATGCCCCTCCTTATGAAGGTCGTGGATCAGGCGGCAGAGACACATGACCTCCCGGAGCGTTTTTCAACAGCAATCATTATGGTGATCCCAAAAAAAGACAGGGATCCATTGAAACCCTCCTCATATAGGTCTATTTCATTATTGAACGTAGATTACAAAGTTATAGCAAAAACATTGATGAAACATTTGTTGAAATTAACAAACCTGGATCAGGCTGGATTTGTTTAAAAGAGGCAACCAGCAAGTAATGTAGCTAGATTGCTCAATATAATACACCTGGCACAGTTGGAGAGGACCTGGGAGTGGCTGTATCCTTGGATGCGGAGAAGGCCTTTGATAGATTGGAGTGGGATTTTCTGTTTAAGACACTGGAGAAATTTGGATTTGGTCAAACATTTATCAATTTTAGCCTGGGATTTATAATACAAATGGGCAGATGTCTCCAGTGTTCCCGCTGAGTAGATCTAGTAGGCAAGACTGCCCACTGTCCCCAACTCTGTTCATACTAGCTATACTGGCAGAAACCATTCAACAGGATCCAGACATAAAGGGGTTCATGGTGGGCCAGGTGGAACATAAAATCAACCTGTTTGCTGATGATATGTTAGTGTTTTTGAAGGATCCTGGGGAGCGGGGGGGGAGGGGTCATTGGCCAGAAGGAAAGGTCTCTGGGTATAAAGTTAATCTGGATAAAAGCAAAATCATACCTTTGTTGAGAGGAGATTATAGACCCTATCAACAGGAAAGCCAATTAATGTGGCTGCAGGAAGGCATTAAATACCTAACTCTGCCCATAACATTGGTGGGCACAGTTAACTGTGTAAAAATAAAGGATATGCCAAGACTACAATATCTTTTTCAAATGCTGTCAAATTCATTGCCCAAGTGCTTTAAAATGCTCAATGGATGTATCAGAAACTTTTTGTGGAATGGTAAGGTATCTAAAGTCTCCATGGAAAAGTTGACATGGGAATATAAATCAGGGGACTTAAAAAATACTGGGTATCCTAGGCAAGGATTGTTACTTCATTTTTTGAGGGAGTGGATTCCCCTTCTTGGCCACAAATTGGGCTACATGCAGTATGGGAAAAGATACTAGGAGAATTTATATACAAATGGGATGCCAAATTATTTTGGAAAACATAACCCTATAATAAAACATGTACCAGATGAAGCAAAAAATAAATTGATGTATTGGATGAAAGGTGTGGTTATCTCAAAGTGCCCTTGACCCAGAACAATTTAATACCCGTGATTTTGGGCAATTGAATCCTGGACACCTGGTCCTGAAAAGGGGATCAGGTGTATCAAGGATTTTTACTATCAAGGGCAGCTCATGTCATTTGAGCAGTTGAGAACTAAATATGAGTTATCGAATAGAACATTCTTCTGCTTTCTGCAATTAAGATATTTCCTAAGGGACAAGCTGGGTACAACAATGGCTCTCCCTAACTATAGTGACATAGAGATTCTAATTAGAAAGGGGAATGTGTGTAAATTTCACTCTCACATGTATTCCATAATCCAAAGTGAAGGCCCGAAGCTGGCTTACATCGGTCAAGAGAAAGATGGGAGTCAGACTTGGGCATAATAACTGATGAATGATGGTGGGAAGATGTGTGTTTGAATAGTCTGATGGGAATTGTTAATGCCAGATACATGCTGGTGCAATATAATTTCTTGCATCAGTTATACCTCACATCAATAAAATTACACAAGTCAAAGCCAAATATTTTGGAAATGTGCTTTAGGTGCAGTGTGAAGGTTGGAACTTTTGTCCACTTCATCTGGCTGTATATAAGGGTGAGATCCTTCTGGGAAGACCTGGGAGACACTTAAAAAAAATTGCAAAGGTGGATTTTCTACAAGATCCAGAGTGGTATCTTCTAATAGACATTGGGGAAGTATAGTTTAGACTGCCCAAGCACCAAATTCAGTTTGTGATAGTCGTCTTGTCAGTAGCCAGGAAGTGTATAGCGGTTACGTGGAAGTCCGACTCCCAGCTAAATATCACATGATTGAATACTGAAATACAATGTTGCATTCCCCTGGAAAAAATCACCTACAATTTACAGAAGAGATCTGAAACATCTGTTGAAGTGTGGCACCTGTATCTAAGTCACATAGGTGCTCAGATATAATTCACACCCCTCTTCCTCCCCAAATAAAAGAAACAATCGTCCCAGCAGGTAAAGGATTAAGAGTATGAAATGAGGAATGTGGTGCAGATGACGTGCTTTTGTCCCTACCTGTTTTTATTTAATATCCGAGGTTCTCTAGTCTCAAGGAGGATTGTTGTCTTTGTCAGGATTTAGGTGGTTTTTGAATAATTTAAACGATAGGGAGGGGAGGGGAAAATAAGGAATCTGTAAATCATATTACGTGGAAGGAGAATGTAATATTTTGTTTATTGGATTTATATGAGTCTTTGTGAAATCAAAAATAAAATATTAAAAAATAGAAATTCTGCCACAGCGATATGCAAGCTTTCTGCTGAAGTCAGCACTGATGGCCATTGTTTCACCAATGACCACAAAAATGCAGGCTGATAAATACCAAAGACATTTCAGTGAAGGCAGAACACACAGGTTTGGCCACTTTGGCTTTAATAAGGATAGATCAGAGCATTTTTAAAATTTTCCTCCCACCTGAACATTCCCTTCTCAACCCCAGCAATTGCCCAATTACAGTGCCTACAGCATTGTACTAGCCTCCCTACTTCTTATGCTGCCCCGCCTGGTTCTCTGTCACACTGTTTCTCTGTCTCCAGTTTGATAGTCCATGCAGTAACTGGATACACATGACATATTCTTTATTTCTGGAAGATGTGATAGGGTGTTTTATCCCTTTCTATTCCAATCTGTCAGCTCTTGGGCCTACTGTTTCTCACCTCAAATGAACATTATCCTTTAAGTATTGAACAATCTCAGTAAGAACACCTGTGCCATAACTGTCAAAAGATGTTTGCATTACCTCACGTCGATCGAGATGAGGTGAGTTTTGACCTAGTTTTAAACTCACTGCTCCAACAGCGCCTCTGAACTTACTGCTCATTCCCTGGACGTATTGCCTCTCACTGATGGAGATGCGTTGTTCCTTCAACAGTTGATCCAGCACCTTGAGCTCCCGTTTTAGCTGTGACATCAGCTTCTCCAATTTTTTAATGTTACTTCCTTTCTGGAGGATAACTTTATTGTGAAACTGAAGAAGATAAAGCCATACAAATACTGATGATACTTTAGGAATCCAGTTGATACATTGAGAAATGTCTTCAATCACACAGCAAGAAACAGGCCTTATAGCCCCCAGACTCTGCGTCAACCATCAAGCACCTTTATACTTGCCTCACTTTAATTCACCCCACGTTCCTATCTGCCTCCCCACCCGATTCACATCATTCACTGCACATTCGAGGCAGTTAACCCACCAACCTACATGATCTTCAGATATCGGGGAAAATATGCAACACCATGGAATCAGTATGGAAGGTAAGGATAGAACCTAAGCTGCTGGAGGTCAGAGGCAGCAGTTCTGGCTGTGCCACAATGCTGCTTCTATGTCCCAGTGAATGAACAATATATTTAGTGTATGGATGGGATTACTTGCCCTCTGGATAGATTATATGGAACAAAGACAGACATTTAGCTATCTGGGCCATGTTCCATACAAGCTTCATCCCACACCTCTCCATCTCACACCAAAACAACTGCTCTTTTTACTGTCTTGAGGCATCCAGATGCCCCTAAAAATCCCCTAAGACAGAGTCACTCTGTGTAGTTCTTTGAAGACTGGCAGTCTTGTCGAGGCCATTTCAGTCAATATTGACATGGTTTGGAGTCACAGAAACCAGGGTGAGTAAGGATGCTTCTTCCTTGCTGAAGCGCACTGGCATATTCATTCATGGAGGGATAGCAAACATACTTTCCCACTCCAGCTGCCATTCCATCCATGCACATTGGTAAGGCAGGGCCAAGAGGGATTGCCTGCTCTCCGAGTTGTATTTGATCAAAAGTCTTATTAAGGATTTTTCAAACATTTTTGGTAAGTTCCAAAAGGACACAGTACTGGAAATATTAAGGATTGTTTTACTATTTTGTATGGTTCAAATTTTAAATTGGTATCCAGATGGTTTGGATTAATCCCCTTTGGATTTGCTATGCAATCACAGATAAATGTTTTATAAGGATAAAGTCTGGAATTTTCTGCACATAAAAGTCTTGTACACAAGATAAGAATGCATAGAGTTGGGGGTGATGTATTAGCATGGATAGAGGATTAGTTAACCAATGGAAAGCAGAGTTGGGATTCTTGTTGGCAATCAGTGGTGAGTGGGGTGCCGCAAGGGATGGTGCTGAGCCCACTTTGTTCACGATAGACATTAACGGTCTGGAAGAGGCAGTACAGTGTAATATATTCTAAGTTTGCTGATGACATTAAATTGAATAGAAAAGGAAATTGTTCAAAGGATACTGAGAGTCTGTAGAGAGATATTGATAGGTTAAGAGAGTGGGCTGGCAGAAGGAGTACCATGTTTGTAAATGTGAGGTTATCCAGCTTGGAAGGAAAAATAGAAGATCAGAATATTATTTAAATGGAAAGCGATTGCAGCATGCTCTCATGCAGAAGGACTTGGGGTGCTTGTGCATGAATCGCAAAAGGTTGGTTTGAAAGGAATGGAGCAGGACAATGCAGAGACTCATTTGCCCAGAGTTGCGGAATCAGTAACCCGAGGACACAGGTTTAAGGTGGGGGGGTGGGGAAGAGATTGAACAGGATCATGGGGGGGGGGCGTGGCAAGATGGCGTAAGGATCAGACGTGCCTTCCAGTCCTCTCCTGACTCTATCTTATTGTTTGGTCTAGAAATGCCCGTTAAAATTCTTTAAAAGTTTAGATAATTTCAGTGCTGTTAATTTAACTTATGATGGTACAATTGGTGGAAAAGAGCAAAAAAAAAAACGACAACAGATCATCAAAAAACTACATTTTCCAAAAGTTCAAGTTTTGGAGCCTACCTACAGGAAAGACGCCGGGACTCAGAAATCCCAGGAGAGAGGTACAGTGTTCGGATGTAGAGCTCTATGTTACATCGGTAGAGTCCCCTAAAGAGGGCGCCAAACAGCCTTTAGAACAAAGAGTTACTCAAAGGCATTTGTCAACTGTAGAGGTGGCGCTCAAACTGCATCTCTTGAGATACAAGAACCTATACAACTTGATGTACTGGGAGAATTTAATACATTATGGACTGGGGAAAACTCCGGCCAGCGTCCTCCAGTCATTGCTGGAGAGGCTGTGGCTGGGGTTTCCACATGCAGTCATACTACAAGGAAGGCAACCAGAATTAAGGAAGGAATAGAAGATCCTTTGGAGAAGAAGCAGGAATCTGTTGAGCCAAAATCTCTTCCAAATGAAAAGATTTTTGTGAATCTTGAATCTAAATTATCTTATACAATGCAGGGATTATCCAAGATTATGACTGAACTTGGTACTAGGTTTAATACTTTGGTGAAAATACATTCTCAACAGATGGCTGAGTTTGGAGCTTTTAAGCTTGAAGTGAGAGATAAATTTAATTCGTGTGAAGAAGATATAGACGAAATACGGGATCAAGTTTTTGATGTGACCAAAATGGTCGAAGGCTTACAAACTCAAAATAAAAATGTGGTGAAAAAGATTGATTATTTGGAAAACCAATCCAGACAGAACAATATAAAGATTATTGGTTTGCCGGAAGGTATGGAGGGACTAGACCCAAGAAAATTTTTTACTGAATAGATTCCGCAGGTGTTGGATCAAGAACATTTCCCGGAAGGTATAATACTGGAACGTGCTCACAGAGCCTTGCGTAGAAGACCTATTTCAGGTCAAAGTCCAAGACTAGTTTTGGTTCGTTGCTTGAATTATTACGACAGAGAAATAATTTTACGAGTGGCTATTAGAAATGCACAACAGAGAAAATCACCCTTGATGATTCAAAATAATCGAGTTTTCTTCTATGCGGATTTGAGTCAAGAAGTTATGTTCAAACGGCGGGAATTCAATCCTGCTAAAGAGTTGTTGTGGAAGAAAGGTTACAAGGCAACCTTTAGATAGCCAGCTGTTTTGAAGGTTTTTCAAGATGGTTGCCAACCAAAGTTCTTTGATTCTCCAAAGGAAGCTATAGCATTTGCTCAAGAGCTGCCAACTACTCAGTTTCAACAGAGACATAGTCCGCCGCGATCTCTAAGGAGACAAGAGAAGGAAGAAAAGAGCTGTGCTCCAAGAAGGAATGGTTGTAATGGTGACTCGGCAGTTGGAGCTGATTAAAAGAAGAGTTGTCCATTTTTTTCTAATGTTTTTTTTTAAAAAAGGGATATTAAATAATGATGATGTTAATTTAAGTTGAAGTGAGAGTTGGGGGAGAGAACTGGATAGGCACTATTTCCTGAAAGTCATCTGCTACGTGTGAGTTATCTCACACCCATTTTTTTTTTGGGGAGTTACCGCATTGCGCGGTTTAGACGGGAGGGGGTATTTTTAACCTCCTACCCGTTTTTTTTCCTTTTTTTGTATTATTAGATTAAAGAGTGAAGGGGTTTTTTTTTGTTTAAATATAAAAAAAAAGCATAAGAAAGTATTTGATTGTTTAAAAAACTAAAAATTGATGTGGTTTTCTTTTTGTAAAGTTTATTCAGTAGATAAGGAATATATGAAATTTAAATGTGAATAGGATGGATAAGTTTTTTTAAATATTTTTTCTTTAACTTTAAGGTGAAAGGAATGGTAATTCTGATGTATATTATTTTGCTATTTTAGTTATAGAACGAAGGGAATAATGGTGAAAGTTATAAATTGAATTGTACAATTCTTAATGAGGCTTGAATTTTGTTTGTGGTTTATGCTCCATTTGTTGAAGATATAGATTTTGTTGTAGATGTGTTTTTATTATTTGGATATCTGAATTTTAACGTAATGATTGGGGATATTTAAATGTGGTATTTGATCTTTTATTGGATAACTATTCAAGAGTAAAAGGGAAAAATGGTGGAAGAGTACTAAAATTGAATTGTACAATGCTTAATGAGGTTTGAATTTTGTTTTAAGATGGTGGTTTATGTGACTAATATGATGATAGATGTGAAGTTAGTTGATATTTGGTGAAGGTTTATCTCTATAGAGAAAGTTTTTTTTCATCTTTTTTTCATGCTACAATTTTTTTTTAAGAATTGATTATTGTTTAAGAATTTTTGATAGATAATGTTACTAACTTTACTAATTTTTTATATTAAGTTTGAGTTAAATATATGTTTCATCCTAACTCCGTTTGTTAAATATATGCATTTAAGTTTGATTTAAATATGTTTTTTAAGTCTGATACCTTAGTATTAATTACTTTTCTTTTTGTTAGTATTTTAATCGGTTATGTTTTTGTTTTTTTTTGTAAGTGGGTTTTTTTTCTCACATATATTATTAACTTTATTAATTCTTCACTCTTTATTTTGGGGGGAAAGGGGGGGTTGGACTAATTTGAGTTGGGTTATTAATGTGTAATAATTATTGGGGAGGGTATAGTTTATTTAGATTACTGATATTGTATTGTAATTTTATTATTTTATTCTTAATTTTTTTTAATGTAATCCTATATGTTATTCATGTTATAAAATCTTAAATAAAGTTAAAAAAAAGAACAGGATCATGAGGATTACATTTTTACACAGAAGTTGGTGGGTACATGGAACGGGCTGCTGGAGGAGATGTTTGAAGCAGGTATTATTGCAATGTTTAAGAACAATTTGGACAGACATATGGATAAGATGGAATTAGAGGAATGTGGACCCCGGTCTGAAGGGCCTGTTTCAATGCTGTATGACAGAGATTGGCAGCAGATTTAAAACAAAGACTATTATTTACCGTCTCCTGACCTTCCACAGATTGTTCCATTACCATTATGTGTTCATTGACTCGAGCCTCGTAATTATCCTCTCTTAAATACTAGAAGACAAGAAGATAAATTTTAGGTATGGTGAAGTTAAGCCCAGGGTTTTGGTGTGCATTCAGATATCTGACAGTAGAGAGAATGGTTACTGCTCAACTCTGAAAGCAAATTTCCTTTCTGGAGCACAGCACCTCAGGTTCATCTGCCTAGTTGCCTGGATTTCCCAATGAAGGCTTTGTGTGTTGTCAACATTCTGGGCCTCTGTGCCATCCCTGGGTCCCTGTGTGGAGGGAACATCCCATCCCCATGTCTCTGTGTTGAGTGAAGATCCCATTCTGGGGATGTGAAGGGGTTCCCTTTGCAGTGAGGTTTTTCTGGGCCATACATTACCATTTGTGCCTCTTTGGTGATCCTGAATTTAAGTATGTCATGGATTTTGTTGTGCAGGTCATCCATTTGCATCAGCATCTTTTTGTACTCCCACTCCAATTGTACGATTCCTTTCTTGAAGTCCTTGCATTTCACCATAATCGCCACTTTCTTTTCTCCTAATAGCTGGGCATCAATAAATATTGGTCACATTTGAATCCCAGGCACACAGCCCATTCCATTATCTCTCCACCACTCTTCCTGCATTCAGATCGGTACAGTCCAACCCTTCTTCAGTGGGCAGAAATTGTTACTGGATGTCTGTTCCTAGTGGAATCGCACCCACCCTATCCTATCCATACCCTTTGTCAATTTGGTTCTTTTGCCAGTCACCTTGATGCTGTATCTCCTGATATTTAATCTCTCCATGTATTAAAAAATTTTTTAAAGCTGCAGAGTGTTGAAAACACTCGGGCGGCATCAGAGGAGAGAGAAACGATTAACATCTCAGATCAATGACCTACGACAGATGCTACCTCACCTGCTTTGTATTTCCAGCCACTTTAAGTCTCGACAAACACTGTCCATATCCGTTCCTAGTTTTACTTGCATCACTAGAACCCCTTATAACCTCTTCTACAAAGAACCTCAGATTCCTCAGCCTATCTAATTGAAGTTCCTTCTCATGGAATAATTTCAGTCCATCTATCCTGTATTCACATCCTTATCTTTCCTAATGTGTGGTGCCCAGAATGGAGAACAACACTACAATGGTGGCTAAATTAATGTCTACAAAATGTCCATGGGTTTAAATTTTGATGACGAGCCTGTTATTTGATCAAGTCGTGTTTAAATGTCTATACACCTCTCCAACTGCATTTCCTTCAATGGCCATATCACCTCAACAAGTTATCAACACACAAATTGCCTTTGACTAAACTGGGCTGGCATTCCATAATCATTCCACACTTGATCCAGCGACTTCTAATTTTGTCCTTTTCTTATTTCTACATGTTTTCTCATTGCCAAAGTTAAATGGACAGGCCTGTAGTTTCCACATTTAGCCCTGCACACTTGTTCGAAAGAGGTGCACCATTTGCAGTTCTTGGGCAGCACTCTGTTTTAAACCCTTCCCACAGTAACTTTGGATACATCAGATGATCTATCCACTTGAAGTGCAGCTAATTGATCTTATACTGTATTAATAATGAGATGAACTACAGATCCTGGATACACCCAGGATTTTCCACCAACACCTGCTGCGTGTTTCCAACACTTCTTTTTAGTTTTAGCCTTCAGCAAGTTATAGCCCATAAAGAATCTCCTTTCCATTTCCTTTGCTGTATTTTTCTTGATGAAGACAGATGTAAGGTTCTCCCGAGCCAAGACTTCTGCCTTCATGAGTAAAACTTCTTGCAACCCTTCACTTAGTTACAGATGGTTTATATTTGACCTTAGTCTCTTCTCACATTCTTTGCACTTTTTTTTTTAATACTTTCAAACTTTCTATAATCTGTATTGGTCTCTTTTGCTTTCAGATTTGTCATCCAGACTTGTCATCTGGCTTTGTGCATTACTGTTCTTCCTTGTAGGATCATATCAAACTTGTCTCCTTAAAGACTGCAGTTTTGATATACATTGATCTATGTTCTTTTTTCTTTGGCTTGGCTTCACGGACAAAGATTTATGGAGGGGTAATGTCCATGTCAGCCTCAGGCTCGTTTGTGGCTGACAAGTCCGATGCGGAACAGGCAGACACGATTGCAGCGGTTGGAAGGGAAAATTGGTTGGTTGGGGTTGGGTGTTGGGTTTTTCCTCCTTTGTCTTTTGTCTATGTATGTTCTATGTAAAAGCAATGTTGGGAATGCTAAACAGGTCAGGGGAGGTAAACAGTTAACAATTCAGAAATGAAAGGTCACTAACTTGAAGCATTAACTCTGTTTCTGCCTCCACAGATATTGCCTTACCCACTGAATATTTCCAGCATTTTCTGTTTTTATTTCGTATATCCTGTATTTTTTTTGGATAATAAGATTGTATTGTATTTTGGAATATTTAATCTTTCTTTGAACAATGATTAGAGTGTTGTAGTGAGTTTGAAAAGATTTGACAGGAGAGGGAGAGAGAGAAAGTATTTCCTGGGTGGAGAAGTCCAGAGCAAGGATTCAGATCTTGAACATTGGAGCCCAGCTTAGTGTTAGTTTAGGTTTCCAGCATTGTCATATCCTGACAAAACAGATATGGGAAAGTGGAAAATCAAAAACTGCAAATGCTGGAAACCTAAAATAACGCTCACTAGGTTAGGCAGATTTAACATCTTCGGTTCAAACACTGGCAGCCTGTCCTGTTGAATATAAATTGGGATCCTCCTGGGGCTGAGGATCAATAATAAATACCAAACTCATGACCAATACAAAAGGAGTTGCAGTATTGTGTGTACCAGTGAATGAAGTTCAGAAAGGTGTGTTTTTGAATTCATGGCTCTGCTAATAGCCAATCAGCAGGAGGCATCAGAGAGTAGCTGTACCTCCCCACATTGCTCTCACAGATTGACGGGATTCTGTGGTTCATGTCAAACTTTCAGTAGGCCAGGCACTCAGCAGTGGGTCTGTGGTTGCTGGTGTCTTACCTGAATAGTGTTGTTCAGGTCCTCCACCACGCCCTTGTGCAGGAGGATGGAGCTAGAATAGTCTGGGATAAATTCATCACTTAGCACCTCCACCTGGCCCTGCTTCAATACGAGCTGCACCATCAGATTCAACTGGAACTGCGACTTGACCTCTCGCAGACTGCTCAAAATCAGAGAGGTTTATCAGAAAGGATCATCACATTGCAGTCACATCCCAAACCCAAATTGCAACAAACACTACTCCTGTCTGCACAATTTCTGCACAGAGCAGTTGTCTGGGATTACTGGCAGCACAGTGACACGGCATCTACTGTTACTACTCCAACAACCCAGACCCTGATGGGGAGAGTTTGCACATTCCCCATGTATCTGTGGGTTTCTCTGGCCTCTCTTTGGTTTCCTTCCAAACTCTGATCATAGGTTATTTGGGTGTGGTTAATGGCAAAAAATGAAAGGGAGATGTTGGGGGGGGGGGGGGGGGAGATGGATGAATGAGAGCATAATTTGCAGAGTACAGGAGAGGGGGGATATGGGACTAATGGGATTGCTCTCCAAGGAGCTGGTGTAGACATGAGAGGCGACTGGACTCCTGTGTAGTTAATAACTGAGGAGACTACTTGACTCATGAGTTTGCATTTGGTGATGGTAGAGTGATCCTATCTGTCTCATTCCACTGCTCTTTCCATGGAGCTGCAGATTGTTGATGAACAGAGAGGCCTAGGGTCCTGCTGGTCGTTCGTGGAGAAGAAACCATGTGCCATCCCAGGTCAGGGACCTGAACATCCAAGTTGGGATGTCAGGGTTAACTCACAGTTCTGGTCAGCACACTGCAGGAAGGACGTGGCTGCACTGAAGAGGTTCAATAGGATGTAGTCTGCATTGGGGATCATGTACAGAGAGATTGGATAGGCTGGATGTCTTCCCTGCAGTAAAGAGGGCTGATGGCTGACATGACATGGATGTATAAAATTATGAGAGGTGTAGATAGGGAGGATAATCAGAATATTTTTACTGAGATCGGGGTATCATAAACGAGGTTGAGAAGAGGGAACTGGACAGGAAAAAATATTTAAATTTACATTTAAATTTAGACATTCAGCACGGTAACAGGCCAATTCAGCCCATGAGTCTGTGCTGCCCAATTACAACCTCCAGTATGTTTTGAACGGTGGGAGGAAATCAGAGCAGACAAAGGGACAATGTACAAACTCCTTTTAGACAGCAATCAGTCTCGATTGGTGGTGCTGTAAGTGTTTCATTAATTGTTATGCTATCCATGCCACCAATTTACTCCGAGTATTTGAAACTCACTGCCAGGAGAGGCAGTGGAATCAGATATCATCATTGCATTGAAAAGGTGGGTAGATAGTCAAGGCATGGACATGCTGGGTGATCAGTCTGTTGCCAGGGTAAGGGAGTCTAAACTTGGGCACAGATTTAAGGTGAAAGGGGACTGGAGGGGGTCCTTCATACAAAGGTTGGTGGGTATAAGAAATTGCCAGAGGAAGTGGTCGAGGAAGGAACAATTGCATTTAAAAGATATTTGGACAAGTACAGAGAAACATTAAAAAAAAGTAAAGGAGAAGGCTATTCAGCCCTTCAACCTGCTCCACCATCCAATGCAATCATGGCTGATCACACAACCCCAGATTACCATTCCTGCTTTCTCTCCACCTTTTGAATACATCCGATGAACAGCCTCAACAACCTTCTGTGGCAGGGAGTGCCACAAGTTCATACCTCTCTGAGAAAAGAAGTTTGTCCTTATCTCAGTCTTAAATGACTTCCCCCTTATCCTCAGACTGTGCTCCTTTGTTCTGGACTTCCCCAACATTGGGAACATTCTTCCTGTATCTCACCTGTCCGATCCTGTCAGAAATTTGTGCGTCTCAATGAGACCCCATCTCATTCTTTTAAACACCATTGAGTGAAATTCTGCTCTATCCAGTCTTTCTTCACTCGTCAGACCTGCCATCCCAGGGATCAATTTGGTGAATCTTCACTGCACCCCTCAGTAGCAGACAGGACAAGATCTGGTGGGCTGAAGCAAGGGTTTCTCTGCTGTATGACTGGTTGTCCAGAGCCTTGTCCTTTCTCCTCCCCACCACAGGCAGCATGGAGTGAAGAGGAGTGTAGTGGCACTGACCTGTTGATGTCCTGTGTATATTTGCTGATCATCTGACTACAGTGCTCCTCCTCATCAATCCTCTTCTGCAAGAAGGTCTGCATCTCAGCAAGTGTCACCGCCTTCAATTTCACCTAAGGGGAGCAGAGAGAACAGATGTTGACAGAGCCCAGTTTTGCATGGATTAGCTGTGGCTTCAGTGGGGCCAACAGCACAGATCAGCAGATCATGCCATCCCGGTCCTGAATCTGATTTATCTGGTGTGTGTCTTCTGATATCGACAACTGGCAGCGTTGCAGATGAACTAGAGTGATGGGCAGGAAGATCCCAGCATTTGTATCAGTCAGCAAATGCAAACACCAGCAAATTATAAACAGTACCACAAGGGTCAGGAGGGAGAACAGCAATCCCACCATTCTGTTAGATCACCTTGGGTAGCTGCTTCAGAGAAAGCACGTAAGGGCAGAGATGCAACTCAGTCCTTACCAGGCTGGGCAGACACAGGGGCTGAAGGCTTAATCCTGTGCTCTACTGTTCTAAGTTCTAGTGGAGGGTTGTTATTGGGATTGGAGGCATATGACAGTGGTGTGCCACAGGAATAGGTGCAGGGTGTGCTGTTATCAAACAATTTGGATGAGAATTTATTTGGCAAGGTTACCAAGTTTGCTGGTGACACCAAAATGGTAGTAGAGTGGACAGTGAATCAGGTTGTCCACATTTACAACAGGATCTGGACAAGTCATAGGGTCACACAGTGTGGACACAGGTCTTTTGGCCCACCCACTCCAGTCCCACCTGCAGTTAAACAAGAAAATCTGCAGATCAAGAGCAATTCACTAACATGCTGAAGAAATGTGACCTGCTAAGGGGATTAAACATTCTGGAGCTACTCTCGATTTCCAAGGGAGATGTGATCTTACTAAAATGTATCACATTCTGATGATGGCGGCTGAGTTATCTGAATCAGCATCATGGTCTCAGAGAAAGGGGTTGGCCAGTCAGGACATGCCAAGGCATTTTTTTCACCCAGAGGTGATGAAACTTTGGAATTCGAGACAGGAGGGCTAAGTGGCTGACTATATCCAAAACAGATCCTCAGTTTCTGTTCAAGGGAAATGGTAACAGTGCAGGGACCAATGGCGTATTTCTGTTTCCTTTGGTTCTACAAACCCTCACCTGATATTCACTCTCTATCTTTATCCGTCTGACATCGCAGAAGCGGTTCCACACTGCGAGGTCCAGGGGCTCAGGCTTGAAACGAATGGAATCCAAATTCTCCATGGCTGCCAGCAGGTTGGTGTGGACTTCACTTGCCGACTCAGAAAGGTCATCAAAAGGGTTGGCTGTTGCCACTTGAGATCTCTTCATTTGCACCCTGACCACAACAAGGCAAACATACGTCCTTGGCCAAGGAATAAAACAACCCTGATGCAGCACAGAGTCCCTCACAAAGGTGGAGCTGGGATCTCACCCAGGAGAACTGGACCCAACACACATATACAGCATCCAACACCCTTGAGCCAACACACAGCACCCAGGATCCATGGACCCTTGACCCAACACCCACACAGCACCCAGGATCCATGGACCCTTGACACAACATACACATGCACAAAAGACCCAAAACCCTCAACCCAATACCCACACAACATCCAGGACCCATGGATCCTCAACCCAATACTCACACAGCACCCATGGGCTGACTTGACACACACTCGCCCAACAACTTCTTTTCTCTTTTATGGGAGCACAGTTAGCATAGCAGTTAGTGCAATGCTATTACAACATGTCTCTTGTGTCTTGGTGTGAGCTTGCAGGCGCCTCAGATTGAAGAGACTGCCATCCGTGCGGTACCGGATGTAAACAGCGTCTTCATTGTTGGGGTCTTTCATGGCTTGGTTCAGCATCATGCTGAAGAAGATTGAAAAGAGGGTTGGTGCGAGAACACAGCCTTGCTTCACGCCATTGTTAATGGAGAAGGGTTCAGAGAGCTCATTGCTGTATCTGACCCGACCTTGTTGGTTTTCGTGCAGTTGGATAATCATGTTGAGGAACTTTGGGGGACATCCGATGCGCTCTAGTATTTGCCAAAGCCCTTTCCTGCTCACGGTGTCGAAGGCTTTGGTGAGGTCAACAAAGGTGATGTAGAGTCCTTTGTTTTGTTCTCTGCACTTTTCTTGGAGCTGTCTGAGGGCAAAGACCATGTCAGTGGTTCCTCTGTTTGCGCGAAAGCCGCACTGTGATTCTGGGAGAGTATTCTCGGCGACACTAGGTATTATTCTATTTAGTAGAATCCTAGCGAAGATTTTGCCTGCAATGGAGAGCAACATGATTCCCCTGTAGTTTGAGCAGTCTGATTTCTCGCCTTTGTTTTTGTACAGGGTGATGATGGTGGCATCACGAAGATCCTGAGGCAGTTTACCTTGGTCCCAACAAAGCTTGAAAAACTCATGCAGTTTGGCATGCAGAGTTTTGCCGCCAGCCTTCCAGACTTCTGGGGGGATTCCATCCATACCTGCTGCTTTGCCACTTTTCAGTTGATCGATTGGCTTATATGTCTCATCCAGGGTGGGAACCTCATCCAGCTCTAGCCTTAGGGGCTGTTGAGGGAGCTGGAGCAGGGCGGAATCTTGGACTGAGCGGTTGGTACTGAAAAGAGATTGGAAGTGTTCTGACCATCGGTTGAGGATGGAGATCTTGTCGCTGAGGAGGACTTTGCCGTCTGAGCTGCGCAGCGGGCTTTGGACTTGGGGTGAGGGGCCGTACACAGCCTTTAGAGCCTCGTAGAAACCCCTGAAGTCGCCAATGTCCGCGCTGAGCTGTGTTCGTTTGGCGAGGCTAGTCCACCACTCATTTTGGATCTCCCGGAGTTTGCGCTGAAGATGGCTGCATGCGCGACGGAAGGCTTGTTTTTTCTCTGGACAGGACGGCTTTGTAAGGTGAGCCTGGTGGGCTCTTCAGCGCTTGACGTCCTGCTTTGCGGAAACTGCCAAAATGTTTGGCCTGGAAGTCAGCCTGAAGAAAACTGAGGTCCTCCATCAGCCAGCTCCCCACCATGACTACCAGCCCCCCCACATCTCCAGCGGGCACACAAAACTCAAAACGGTCAACCAGTTTACCTATCTCGGCTGCACCATTTCATCAGATGCAAGGATCGACAATGAGATAGACAACAGACTCGCCAAGGCAAATAGCGCCTTTGGAAGACTACACAAAAGAGTCTGGAAAAACAACCAACTGAAAAACCTCACAAAGATAAGCGTATACAGAGCTGTTGTCATACCCACACTCCTGTTCGGCTCCGAATCATGGGTCCTCTACCGGCACCACCTACGGCTCCTAGAACGCTTCCACCAGCGTTGTCTCCGCTCCATCCTCAACATCCATTGGAGCGCTCACACCCCTAACGTCGAGGTACTCGAGATGGCAGAGGTCGACAGCATCGAGTCCACGCTGCTGAAGATCCAGCTGCGCTGGATGGGTCACGTCTCCAGAATGGAGGACCATCGCCTTCCCAAGATCGTATTATATGGCGAGCTCTCCACTGGCCACCGTGACAGAGGTGCACCAAAGAAAAGGTACAAGGACTGCCTAAAGAAATCTCTTGGTGCCTGCCACATTGACCACCGCCAGTGGGCTGATAACGCCTCAAACCGTGCATCTTGGCGCCTCACAGTTTGGCGGGCAGCAGCCTCCTTTGAAGAAGACCGCAGAGCCCACCTCACTGACAAAAGGCAAAGGAGGAAAAACCCAACACCCAACCCCAACCAACCAATTTTCCCTTGCAACCGCTGCAATCGTGTCTGCCTGTCCCGCATCGGACTGGTCAGCCACAAACGAGCCTGCAGCTGACGTGGACTTTTTACCCCCTCCATAAATCTTCGTCCGCGAAGCCAAGCCAAAGATTACAACATGTAAAGGGTGGGGCCAGTACTGCGCGCACTGCACTCCACCTAAAAGCTCCTTTGCGCAGGCCCGAGGACAGGTCCACGTCCTCCCCCTCCACGTCCTCCCCCTCCACGTCCTCCCCCCTCCACGTCCTCCCCCTCCACGTCCTCCCCCTCCACGTCCTCCCCCTCCACGTCCTCCCCCCTCCACGTCCTCCCCCTCCACGTCCTCCCCCTCCACGTCCTCCCCCTCCACGTCCTCCCCCTCCACGTCCTCCCCCTCCACGTCCTCCCCCTCCACGTCCTCCCCCTCCACGTCCTCCCCCTCCACGTCCTCCCCTCCACGTCCTCCCCCTCCACGTCCTCCCCCTCCACGTCCTCCCCCTCCACGTCCTCCCCCTCCACGTCCTCCCCCTCCACGTCCTCCCCTCCACGTCCTCCCCCTCCACGTCCTCCCCCTCCACGTCCTCCCCCTCCACGTCCTCCCCCTCCACGTCCTCCCCCTCCACGTCCTCCCCCTCCACGTCCTCCCCCTCCACGTCCTCCCCCTCCACGCCTTCCCCCTCAAAAGATGCTCACAAACTTAAGCTAGCATGCTGGAACATCAGAACCATGCTAGACAAGGCTGACAGCCACCGACCTGAACGTCGGTCTGCCCTCATTGCACATGAACTCCTCAGACTTGACATCGACATAGCCGCTCTCAGTGAAGTCCGCCTGGCAGATGTAGGCAGCCTCCAAGAACGCGGCGCGGGCTACACACTCTACTGGTCTGGCAAGCCTTCGGATGAACGACGCCTATCTGGTGTAGGCTTCATGGTCAAGAGCTTCATTGCCTCCAAACTCGAAAACCTTCCGACAGGCCTCTCGGACCGAATCATGTCCATGCGACTCCCCCTTCAGAACAAGCGTCACATCACCCTCATCAGTGTCTATGCTCCAACCCTCCAGGCGGAACCAGCAGAAAAGGACAAGTTCTACACCGACCTGCGCAACCTCATCCAACGCACCCCTACAGCCGACAAGGTTGTCATCCTGGGCGACTTCAACGCTCGTGTTGGCAAAGACTCAGAAACCTGGCCAGGAATCCTGGGCAAGCATGGCGTCGGCAAGTGCAACGACAATGGGCGCCTCCTGTTGGAGCTCTGCGCAGAACAGCGGCTTGTCATTACAAACACCCTTTTTCAGCAGAGGGACAGCCTTAAGACCACCTGGATGCATCCCCGATCCAAGCACTGGCACCTCCTGGACTACATCCTGGTGCGAGAAAGTGACAAACGAGATGTGCTCCACACCAGGGTCATGCCTAGCGCGGAATGCCACACTGACCACCGGCTGGTTTGCTGCAAGCTCAACCTTCACTTCAAACCAAAGCCCAGGAACAATAAAGCCCCCAGAAAGAGGTTCAATGTTGGAAACCTGCAGTCAGACGAAGCGAGAGGAAACTTCCAGGCAAACCTTAAAGCAAAGCTCGACGATGCAACCCGCCTCACGGACCCGTCCCCTGAAACCCTCTGGGATCAGTTGAAGACTACCATACTGCAATCCACTGAAGAGGTACTGGGCTTCTCCTCCAGGAAAAACAAGGACTGGTTTGACGAAAACAGCCAGGAAATCCAGGAGCTGCTGGCAAAGAAGCGAGCTGCCCACCAGGCTCACCTTACAAAGCCGTCCTGTCCAGAGAAGAAACAAGCCTTCCGTCGCGCATGCAGCCATCTTCAGCGCAAACTCCGGGAGATCCAAAATGAGTGGTGGACTAGCCTCGCCAAACGAACCCAGCTCAGCGCGGACATTGGCGACTTCAGGGGTTTCTACGAGGCTCTAAAGGCTGTGTACGGCCCCTCACCCCAAGTCCAAAGCCCGCTGCGCAGCTCAGACGGCAAAGTCCTCCTCAGCGACAAGATCTCCATCCTCAACCGATGGTCAGAACACTTCCAATCTCTTTTCAGTGCCAACCGCTCAGTCCAAGATTCCGCCCTGCTCCAGCTCCCTCAACAGCCCCTAAGGCTAGAGCTGGATGAGGTTCCCACCCTGGATGAGACATATAAGGCAATCGAACAACTGAAAAGTGGCAAAGCAGCAGGTATGGATGGAATCCCCCCAGAAGTCTGGAAGGCTGGCGGCAAAACTCTGCATGCCAAACTGCATGAGTTTTTCAAGCTTTGTTGGGACCAAGGTAAACTGCCTCAGGATCTTCGTGATGCCACCATCATCACCCTGTACAAAAACAAAGGCGAGAAATCAGACTGCTCAAACTACAGGGGAATCACGTTGCTCTCCATTGCAGGCAAAATCTTCGCTAGGATTCTACTAAATAGAATAATACCTAGTGTCGCCGAGAATATTCTCCCAGAATCACAGTGCGGCTTTCGCGCAAACAGAGGAACTACTGACATGGTCTTTGCCCTCAGACAGCTCCAAGAAAAATGCAGAGAACAAAACAAAGGACTCTACATCACCTTTGTTGACCTCACCAAAGCCTTCGACACCGTGAGCAGGAAAGGGCTTTGGCAAATACTAGAGCGCATCGGATGTCCCCCAAAGTTCCTCAACATGATTATCCAACTGCACGAAAACCAACAAGGTCGGGTCAGATACAGCAATGAGCTCTCTGAACCCTTCTCCATTAACAATGGCGTGAAGCAAGGCTGTGTTCTGGCACCAACCCTCTTTTCAATCTTCTTCAGCATGATACTGAACCAAGCCATGAAAGACCCCATCAATGAAGACGCTGTTTACATCCGGTACCGCACGGATGGCAGTCTCTTCAATCTGAGGCGCCTGCAAGCTCACACCAAGACACAAGAGAAACTTGTCCGTGAACTACTCTTTGCAGACGATGCCGCTTTAGTTGCCCATTCAGAGCCAGCTCTTCAGCGCTTGACGTCCTGCTTTGCGGAAACTGCCAAAATGTTTGGCCTGGAAGTCAGCCTGAAGAAAACTGAGGTCCTCCATCAGCCAGCTCCCCACCATGATTACCAGCCCCCCCACATCTCCATCGGGCACACAAAACTCAAAACGGTCAACCAGTTTACCTATCTCGGCTGCACCATTTCATCAGATGCAAGGATCGACAATGAGATAGACAACAGACTCGCCAAGGCAAATAGCGCCTTTGGAAGACTACACAAAAGAGTCTGGAAAAACAACCAACTGAAAAACCTCACAAAGATAAGCGTATACAGAGCCGTTGTCATACCCACACTCCTGTTCGGCTCCGAATCATGGGTCCTCTACCGGCACCACCTACGGCTCCTAGAACGCTTCCACCAGCGTTGTCTCCGCTCCATCCTCAACATCCATTGGAGCGCTTACATCCCTAACGTCGAAGTACTCGAGATGGCAGAGGTCGACAGCATCGAGTCCACGCTTATGAAGATCCAGCTGCGCTGGATGGGTCACGTCTCCAGAATGGAGGACCATCGCCTTCCCAAGATCGTGTTATATGGCGAGCTCTCCACTGGCCACCGTGACAGAGGTGCACCAAAGAAAAGGTACAAGGACTGCCTAAAGAAATCTCTTGGTGCCTGCCACATTGACCACCGCCAGTGGGCTGATATCGCCTCAAACCGTGCATCTTGGCGCCTCACAGTTTGGCGGGCAGCAACCTCCTTTGAAGAAGACCGCAGAGCCTACCTCACTGACAAAAGGCAAAGGAGGAAAAACCCAACACCCATCCCCAACCAACCAATTTTCCCCTGCAACCGCTGCAATCGTGTCTGCCTGTCCCGCATCGGACTTGTCAGCCACAAACGAGTCTGCAGCTGACGTGGACTTTTTACCCCCTCCATAAATCTTCGTCCGCGAAGCCAAGCCAAAGAAGATTACAACACCAGCGATTAGGGTTTGTATCCAGTGCTGTTTTTAAGTAATTTGTACATTCTCCAATGTCTTCGTGGGTTACTTCCCATGTTCCAAAAATATATGGGGTTAATAGGTTAATTGGTTACATGGGTGTATTTGGGCATTGTGAGCTTGTGGGCTGGAAGGGCCCATTACCATGTTATGCCTCCTCATCAAAACAACATCTAGGACCATCTTGTGGAAAGTTGCTGTGTGTTGTACTGGTGTATGTAGCCAGACCAGGAGTAGACAGCAAGGCAAGGTCAATGTGTGACCACATGCAGACTGGTGTGGGGTCGATGTGGTCGGGGAACAGAACGAGTAGCTCAGAGCTTGGTGTGTTAGAAATGATTTCAGTACCAGAGGGAGAGTGCTGTTCCATGGGGACAGGCTTCACTTGAATTGGACTTCCTGTTGCAGTATTTAGTTTCAAAAATGTGGGGTTGGAAACTCCATCAAGCATGCAGTGTGGAGATGCATGGTGTGTGGGCATGGGTTCAGGATGAAGCATGGATGTCTGCTGGGCTTGCCCTGTGCTGCAGAGTACTCACCTGGGCCTGCGTTTGTACAGTTTGTAGAGTTGGTCAACCATTGCAGCATTGACATCAAAGAATTCCTTCCTGAACCCACGATCCAGCAACTGGACAGAAACAAAGGGCACATTGTGACAGAGACTCCAGAGAATGGGGAACAGGCCAGGGTGGGGTGATGGTGATACCAGCCCGAGATTGGAAAACAGGGAACAAGACTTTCCAAGTCCACATGTAGAACCCACCACTGGTCCGGTCCCATTCACACCCATCAATGAGAAATAAATTACATTTAAAAATTTCCCATGTGCAGAGTCAGGATTCCTGTAGTTTCCTCTGTGCCCTGGTGATTGCCACTATCTGGAGTCAGCATTTCACTCAATCTGAACTGATTACATTGCATGCAATCATGTGATATGGCACATGGCCCCACAGAGGCTGAAATAGGGTGGATAGCCAGTGTTCACCCAAGGGTGCAAATGTCAAATACTTCAAATACTTGAGGGCGGTAAACAAGAAATCTGAAGATGCTAGAGTCCAGAAAAGGATACAAAGTGCTGGAGAAACTGTTCATCCAAGGACTTAAAGGGTGTAGGTTTAAGAAAGGAAAAGTTTAAAGAATTTATGAGCAGTAGGTGCCTGGGGAGGTGGTGACAGCAGATATAACAACAGCATATAAGAGGCATTTAGATGGGCACATGAGCAGGGAACCGAATAAGATGGATCATGAGTGGGCATATGGGATGTTTAAGTTGGTATCATGGTCAGCTTAAACATAGTGGGTCAAACGTTTCCAATCCTGGAAATGCCTACTTCAAAATCAAAAAATGGGTGTCTTTAGTAAGTGGAGCTGTGTAATTCCCTCCCCAAACCCACCCGCCCAAATCCCAGTGCTCTGTTCCCCCATTCCTGGGCTTCCATGCCCCTGGTTCTATGCTGTGAACCCTTTAAGTACTTTACCCTGTCCTCAGCCACCAGGTCATCGTAGGCTTCTCGGAATTGTTCCACCATCATCTTGGTCTTCTGCAGAGACCGAGCCTTTGAACCCTGACATTGAAAGAAGAGAGCAGGTTTACTTGTGGGAAGGTAATTACTTGAGAGGCTTCAGTAATCTGCCCTCTCTCTCACCCACTTCTCAGCTGTTAAGCTGCCAACTCTGACAGCAGCTGTGCTAATAAGTGGTGATCTAGGCAAGGGCTCATGTGACAGGGCACTAGGCAAAACCTCGCTGGATGCAGGTCTTGGGGGTTGCTCCCAGATTAGCAGAGACCAGCATATAGAACATGTAACGACATTCCAAACTGGTTGCAACAAAGAGGAAAGATAGGGCAGGCTGCAGGAGCTAATGGGCAAGAACAGGACTAGGAGAGTCACATACCACGTGAGTAATGAGTTTTGAAGAAAGGTATTTTGTCACTTGCAGAAAAAGTGAATCTTGAAGCATGCAATGCTGGGGGTGGAGACTCAAACACAAGGGAGAAGGATGGTGGTGCTTGAAGAGATTAAGCGTGGCAGTTTTGGCCCTCAGCAGACCAATACTGTGTGTATGCACAAAATCTGACACCTGAGTCCTTGGTTAAAATGTAAATCTCACCTTCAGCCAACCTCACTGGGGACCAAGCAAGATTAAATATGTCCAATGGCAGCAAATGTCATTGTCGGCAGTGGGGACTGAACTGGGCTGATGGTTCATAATGGATAATGGATAAATGAGAGTGAATGAATGGGCTTGACATAAAAACACAATGCTAGAGAAACTCAGCAGGTCAAACGGTGTACTTTATGTAGCAGATAAAGATGTGTAACCAATGTTTTGGTCTTGAGCCCTTCTTCAAGATAAGGCATCACATCTTGGGAAGGACTCAAGCCCGAAACGTTGGTTGTGTATCTTTAACTATGCTCTATAAAGTGCAGTTTGACCCACTGAGTTTCTCCAGCATTGTGTTTTTACTTTAACCACAGTATCTGCAGACTTTCATGTTTTACTTATAAAAATGGGATTTTCATGATGGGAATGAAGCTGGAATAGTGGGGTAGTGGCAGAAAATGGAAGGGTTTGTGAGGGTCCCAACAGTATGCAGGGCTCCCAAGGGGCTGTGGATATTAACCGCTCAGGTTTGGAACCAGGGCTGAGCTGGTTGAGAGATGCTGGAGCACATTCACTGCTGGACCAGGCAAGAAGCTTTGTGGTTATGGAGGTTACAGGAGCACTGGAGGCAGTGGAGGAGGTGGCAGGATCCACAGACACGCAGTCTATTTTGGGGTTAAACAAGAACATCTGCTGCAGTCAAGTGCAATACACAAATATACTGGAGAAACTCAGCAGGTCATGAGGAAGTAAAGGGTAACCAATGTTTTGGGCCTGGGCCCTTCATGAGAGCCGGTGAGAGTGGACTTGGAGATGTTTCCAGTTGTGAGTTTGGAACTTGGGGCACAGCTTCAGAATAGAGATGAAAAGGTTTCTTCAGTCAGAGGGTGGTGAATCTGTGGAATTCATTGCCTCATACGGTTGAGGAGGCAAAGTTAAAGCAGAAGTTGATAGGTTCCTGATTATAAAGGACATCAAAGGTTATGGGGCGATAGCAAGAGAATGTAATTGAAAGGAAAAATACATAAGCCATCACTAGCATGGTGGAGAGACTCAATGGGCTGAATGGCCTAATCTGCTACTATGTCTTATGTGGCTTGATTCAGTTTGTGTTGTACCATAGAATCCTTCTGCTCAGCTAGAAGGTAGACCAGTTCAGCATTCCGATTGTGTAATTCTTCCTCAATTTGCAGTGAGAAGACAAGATTGCAGATCTTCAGCTCCTCCTGCAAGTAAAGTGCCTATCAGTCACTAACACAACAGCAACCAAATACCCCGCAACGCTGGCCTCGGGTGCACTCTCACCTCTGATGCAGCAAGGCCGTCAACCCACAGGTACGTGCAGCACTAAGGCTCCAGTCTGCACCTCTCATTTTCTCTGCAGTAACTCAGTCTGGACTGACTGATGGCACAAAGTAAAGCTCCCTCTACATCACCCCATGGACTGTACAGGTTGGGCATACACAAGGGTAGCTATGGAGACCCCAAAGGCCTCTTGCTGGGGTGTCATATTGAATGATCAGCCTGAGGTGAGACATTTCTTCAACCAGAGGATGGTGAATCAATGGAATGTCCTACGTGGGAGGATTATGGAGGTTCAGTTATGTTCAAGACATTTTTACAGATGATAAGGAATTGAGCAAAAGTGGCCTGAATTGGACCATCAGCAGCAATCTTATTGAAAGGCAGCCAGGGGTTTGAAGATCCAATCCCTTCTGCAGTTTACATGCCACATTGTGCCAATCTGCCTTACCTGGCCAGCTCCATCACTGTCTGCATGGGATCTTACCGGGTGAATGTGTATCCTGGATACAGAGGGTCAGCACAGAGTGAAAGGATTTTGAAGAGTACCTGGTAGAGAATCATTTCCGTTCTCACTTTCTTTTCAAAAAGTTTGTTGATTACGTCATCAAAACCATTTGTTGTTTCTGTGATGGAAGCTTGCAGTCTCCGTAGTTCGGACTCCAGAGTCTGCAAAACAGCCAAAAAGTCAGCTCGACCTCACTAGGACTGACACACAGCATGTCCAGGAACATGTATGCTTCATATGCTATCCAAAATTACACACGTCCCAGCCACACATGGACACTTATACGTACACGTCAGAACCTGGTCTAATCAATTTCCATGCCTCCTCTCTCTCCAACCCCCAAGAAACCAGGTCAGACAGAGGACAAGTGCAAGAGGCTGGTGGCATTCTTAAGCTAAACACACTCTGCTGGAGGATTTCAGCAGGTTGAGCTGAATGATCGGCGTTGACCCAAAGCCCTTTATCAAGACTGGAGAGATGAAGAAGAAGCTGGTGTAAAGAGCAGAGGGTAGGTCTGGGGCCCTTTGGCAGGGGGGGGTGGGGGTTTGTCTTTACCAGGGTTGGGCAACTTTTACCATGCATGGGCTGGATGGTGTGTCAGTGCTTGAATGGCAGGCCGCACTGATGCTACCATAAATGAAATAAATACTGAAACACAGGCATTATGTAATTTGTTTTCAATTGTCTCTGCTTAAAGAATGTAATATACAATGTATAAACATAACTGATAACAATTTATCAAAAAACCATCCACAGAAAATGTTCAAGTAATGAGATCAACCATATTCCTTCCAAAAAACCTTGATGATGCAAACGGTGTTAACATTAGGTCACACTAAACCAATCTCCACCCCAGCCCAAGCCTACTCTTTCTGCCTGTTTCCCTCCTTTCACTGAAGCTCCTCCCTGCCCTGCATTTGAATTAACCTTCTCATCCCGGAATGATTTCCTGTGGCACTGACCTGGGGAAAGCCCTGACTGCACCTGCCAGTAAACATTGACCATCAGCCTGTGGGATCCAGACACCAGATTCATTCTGGACCAGTCTCAATCCGATGGCGTCAGTGCCCTTTTACCTGTGAGCCAAACCTGCGTGTTCCCAACTCAATGTTTGCCTGTTCAAAATCAGATCCAACTGCCTGCCTGGCACAGCAGCGTTCAATTATCCCGCAATGCACTGTGGTAACTGAACCAATTGCTTTCACAAAGCTGCCAATGTTGGTGGGATTTTAAAAAAAATGTAGCCAATCGCTGAGCGTTGGGTTGAGGGACGGAAAAATTTAGACCGCAGGCCAGATATGGCCCATGAGCCATAGGTTGCCCACCCCTGAACTATACTCAGATTATAGGAAGTTGCAAAAGCAAAAGGGTTGTCCTAGTAGGAGACCTTAATTTCCCCATTATTGACTGGGACATCCTTAGTACCAGTGGCTTAAGTAAAATTTGTTATATATGTCCAGAAGAGTGTCTTGAAGAAGCAGAGATCAAATTTCCACAAAAGTGCTAACAGTTTAGCAAGACAGCTTGCCTTCAACAGACAGGATGTTGAGAACAGAAGAGACATAGTGTTACAGGCCACATTTACATTATTGTGTCGTTCTGGTCGTCTTGTAACAGATTTGTGTTAACCTTTAATTTAAGGTTAAACTATATTTCTTTTATAAAATTGTCTCAGTAAATTATAGAGTTAAAATATTGTATCCGTATTCCTAATAAATTAGCTGTGGGTTGGTACAGTGTCACATGCAAGTCATAGCACATTTATAGAGAACTATTGTTTTCTGAGAAGATTGTTCATCCTCGGAGTTGACATGTCTTGGATAGACAAAGATAATGGATTTCAAGTGGGTCTTAATTATTCAAGAACTGCTGAGAAACCATTTATTTTTAATCAAAGCCACTTAAGTCTCTTGAACAGAGATGACATTAGAGGTTATTTATGTATATGGAAGGTTTTTGAAAAAGGAACAGAACTTTTGAAGCAATAAAACTGATGGTCATGTGGTTTCCAATAAATTGAGAATGACCTCGTCCATGATGTAATTGTCACATGACATGGAGAAATATATTACTGAATTCAGACATTTTGAGTTCAGTTTTGGAACAGTTCAGCTTTGAGCTCACAGAAGTCAAAACTCTGCGACAACAGGGGTTGAAACCTTGAGAAAGACAGGGTTGTTTTATAGTAACCAGAATTGGTGCTTTTTGTTATGTGTTACTTCTGGAAGGAGGGGAACACAGAATCAGTGGCTATTGAATTAATGAAGACTATTGCGCTGTCTTTGGAAAAGAGAACAGATCTCTACTGAGTCTATTTTTGTGTTATCACTTTGTTTAACCTTTGTCTGGTTTGTGAATTTATTGTGGAAGTAAATAGTCATATTCACTGTCTTGAGAAAAAGGCAGATTCTTCATGTGGTAAACATAATTGTGAGTAAAATAGGCCTGAAGATATATTGTTTAAAAGCGCTTTATAATTATTTCTGAACTAAGAATTTAAGACCTTCAAGCAAGACTAAAATAATGTTGAACTTTTAAAGACTGACTTTTCAGAGTGGAAGACACGCACACCCACATTCACATTTGTGCATAGTGGGGTTATTTAGAGTTAAGAAATGTTATGTTATTAATAGTTTAATAAAAAATTATTTTGAATTTGCCATTGTCTGGTGAATTTTCCATTGCTGTTCCTGTACTAGTACTAACAAAAACACTTTAGTTCCAAACACAATTAAAAGGGTTGTTAGTGTGTTACAGTCTGGCTGGAGAAAATGTGCCATGAAGGTGGAAAGGGTGCAGAAAAAATTCATGTTATTACTGCAGCTGTGTAACTTGAATTATGGAGAGGTTGGATAGTCTGAGGTTGTTTTCCATGTAGGATAGGAGGCTGAGGGTTGACTTTATAGAAGTGTGTAAAACCATGAGGGACAGGGTGAATAGTCAAAGTCCTTTTCCCAGGGTAGGAGAATCTAAAACTAGAGGGATTTTTTTTTCAAACAGAGTCCAGCGGGCATGTGGAAAAGTGGGAGAGGTAGGACCTTTCTGCAGACATCTCCACCAACACAGTGAACTTTTGTCACTACAAGTGCCAACTCCTGGTATAACTCAGATGACACATTTCATTCGACCATATTCCTGTGAGGCACCTTTAGGTGGATTTTGCTGTTCATGTTGAAAGGTATTGTTGATGACCTGTGGAGCATTGGATCGGAGGACAATCCACAGGGTCCATAAGAGCAGCAGAGAGGATCTCTGGGGTCTCCCTCACCCTTCATTGATAGGATCTATTGGGACCATTGTTTGAAGAGAGCACACGAAATCAATGAGGACTTCTTCCACCCTACACACAGCATCTTCCAGCTACTTCCGTCAGGGAAGAGATACAGGAGTACTAAAGCCAGCACCACCAATCTGAGGAGCAGCTTCTTCCCACGGGCAGTGAGAATACTGAATGACTGAACGAACTGCTAACCCTCTGAGACTTTATTATCTATTAAACAATATTTATTTACTGTTTAAAAATTTAGATGTACAGCACGGTAACAGGCCCTTTCGGCCCACGAGCCTGTGCCATCCAGTTACATCCAATTAACCTACAACCCCTGGTATGTTTCAAACAGAGGAAACTGAAGCCCCTGGGAAACCTACACAGTCATAGGGAAAACATACAAACTCCTTACAGATAGCACCGGACTGGAACCCCGATCCTAATCGCTGGTGCTGTAACAGCGTTGCACTAAATGCCTCACTAACTGTATGCATTTTATATACTGGATATTTCGGCGTACAAGTGGAGTCATGAAACCCAAAAAAACTCTCAAAAAATATGCCGGATATACTTTTGAGACCTTAAATTCAGCTCAAAATCCAATCTGCACTGATCTGATGTACAAGTCAACCCTTGAAAAGCCGATTTGGTGTATAAGTCGACCCTAGAAAAACCACAAAAAAAATCCAACTATTACAGATTTTTATTGAAAACAAAAACACAACTAGCACCCTTCAAAATCGCTATCATTGTCAGAAAACAACACATTTAGAACCCTTCAAAATCACTCTTGTTATCTTGAAGCAAAAATGGCAGAAAGCATATCCATATTCTCACTGCTTAAACAGACATATGGGTCCTAGTCTGTATCTGATAACACGGTTTCAGCTTTGTTGTCAGTGCCCCACAACAAATCCTCTTCTGTGCTATCAATTGCACAAGCGATACCGTACTTTTTAAATGATTTCATCATAGTTTCTACTTTAACTTTGTCCCATGCCTTGAGCATGAAGTTACACAGCATATCAAGTGTTGTAGAACGCATTGCCTCACCTTTTGTAGATGACTTTACTGCCACTGACATCCATGTATTTCATTCCTTGCACACATGGTCTTTGAATAGCTTGTTCAACAGACATCGAGAGGTTGCAATATAGATGTCAAACCACCCGGGATAACTGTAAGTATTATGTAGTGCTAATCTACTTTAAGTGTTCTCAGTTAAGTGACTACAAAACATATCCCAGACCAGCAAACTCTGTTCTTTGTGTAAACTGCCTGGCTGCCTGTTCCACGCATTGTCTATCCATAGTTTTGCACCATTTTCATCCACCCAGGCTTTTTCATTAAAATTTACAAAATTACCTGCAGGGCATTTCATTTTCAGTTTAATTTTGTGTTTGAAGATTACCATAGATCTCAACTTTGTCCCGTCAGCCATACTCCATAACACCATGGTAAACCTGGTCCTTTTGTGGTCTATGCTTCTGGTTTGCACTTTTAACATCTTTCCATTCTACTGTTCTATTGCCTATCATGTCAAAATTCATGGTGGTGGTGTCAAATGCAAACTGTATTTGGCGGTTCCGTATCATAAACTGGTCAACTTACAACTTTATAATCCAGATCTTTTGGTAGTTTCTATGCAATTTTTGTTTTTTTGGCATAAAACCAGATTTTTCCTGTTCATGAAACTATTGTACCAGCCTACTGAGGCCTCAAAATCACCACTGAGGTCTGGGTGTGATTTGGCCTACTGCAGTGCAAATGATCTTATTTTATTTCTGTGACTATGTAGCAATCTTGCTTCTGTTCTTGTACACATTCTGCAACGTGATTTTCCAACTCTGGCCAACGAGTAATTCCTTTCCTCAAGAACATTTCCTTTTTGATAAGTTTCTTAACGTCTCTTCTTTCTTCCTCCAATCTAACCAACTTCTCATATATATATATATATATATAAATTTTGTTGCAGCAACGCAATTGTTAGTTTCCTTAGTCATTTCTATCACTTTCAACTTAAAGCTCACTTCATATTTTCATCGCATGCTGCATTATGTTAATGGACCCTCCATGATAGCAATCACCTCTTGCCAACGCCCAGCAGATTAATCTGTGCAATCTATGGGGGTCGATGTATATGCTGGTCAACAGCCCATCTCAAGCATCACGAGCTTTGGGGGTCAACTTATACATCAGTCAATGGGTCACCTCAGGTAGCCTGAAAAGTGGGTTTGACTTATAAGCCAGATATACCAATAAAACCAGGCTGAAAAAGGGTGGGGGGTTACTTATATATTGGTCCATTTATACACCAAAATATATGGTATGTATATATGCACAGCATATGTATCACTTGTCTGCATTTTATGTCATATTGTGTGTTTGCCAAGGATTGCAGAACACTGTTTTGTCAGGTTGTACTTGTACAATCAGATGACAACAAATTTGAACTTGATGTGGTGCTGGGCAGCATTGTGTTGTGAATCCATATGAAGCCACCACATGCTGGCCTGGCCTTCAGCCCTCCCTTACCTTCCTGTACTTGTCCTTCTCCTCTCTCAGAGCCTGTTCCTTTAGGGTGTATTCTTTGGCTTGCTTTACTTGCTCTTCAGTCCATTCATATTCTGGCATGTTCATGAAGTGTGGCACAGGAATTTCCTGAAAAGAACCAGCAAAAGAGATGACAAGCAACTAACAAAATATCAGCCTGGTTCCCGGTCCATCCTCGAGAATTTCCTGATGCCCTAGGTTTTATTTTA
Source organism: Narcine bancroftii (assembly GCF_036971445.1). Lineage (NCBI taxonomy): Eukaryota > Metazoa > Chordata > Chondrichthyes > Torpediniformes > Narcinidae > Narcine > Narcine bancroftii. Next base: position 29,206,519 of record NC_091478.1, on the reverse strand, counting down.
ACTTCACACACAGGTGCAGGAGCTTGTTCCCGTGGATATTGCTACCAACGCTGATATTTAATCATCACTGGAGAGGGGTTGGCTATGCTGGTGGTGGCTCCACACACAGGCCAGACTGGTTGAGTGAGGCAGAGTTTCCACCCTGAAGGACACCATCAGCTTCTGTGACTGAGACAAAATGTTTGTTTCAATTCTGCAGATAAAATATTTGAGTTGAATTTGTATTGAGTGCGTACTTCAGCACTGAAGAATCCAGTCTCACCTCCCGGCTCTGGTGCCAGGGGAAATCGACCCCGCTTCCTGGGGCCGGGGTATATAGGCCTCACCTCCCAGCTCCGGGAGAAAATTCAGCCTCGCCTCCCGACTCCAGAAGAAAATTGGCTTTGCCTCCCACCTATGGCCCCAGTTTCGGGTAAGTGTTCACACACAGGACATTTGCCAATGACAGAGAAAGCATTCGCACCACTCTGAGAATGTCTGATTTCTTGGCCTCAAGGACTCCTCCCATCATATCGTTTAGGGCACGCTCACGCCAATTGTCAGTCTGAAAAAAGAGAATCAGAGTTGCAGTGATTAATCAGGGAACATTCGATAATATTGGCAAGAATCTTCTTCCAAAGAACAGCTTATTTGTCTGGAACTTTTAGAGTTGATGGTGTACCTGGGTAGAATGATAAGATTGTACAGTGCACAATACCATTCACCGTGGTGTGTGAAAACCAATGAAGGGTCAGTATATGTACCAAAGGCCAGTGTGTCCTGGAGAAAGGTCAGTGGATGCTGGTCCTGGGGCATGGAAAGTAACTGGGCAGGAGCAATCAAATCACAGGCAATGGGGAGTGCTAATGTTTCATAACTTCTCAAATTTCTGTGCTGTGAATACACAAACCCATATCCTATTTCATTTTTAAATGGTTTATTTACATTTCCAACATTCACTGGACATATTTCAGTGTTAATCTCCCCTAATCTAAAAATGTAACCATTCACCAATCTGCAGTTGGTTCTTAGACAAATAATTACAAATAAACATTGCATGTACAACTCATGAAAGCAAGGAACATTGATATAGTGCACTGTACACAGAATTAATCAGTATTGTATGTATCGGACATTTATTCCAGCTCCAAGATGATTATGTCCAGGGAGTGTTAGTACATGTGTATGTGTTGTCAATGTCAGAGTGGGTAAAAAGGAATGATTGATATCTGCCTGTTACAGGGGGAGGGGTGGGGGGGGGGGGTGGTGAAAGAGTCTCTCTACATTGCAGTAGATGATGATGCGGCTTCAAATTCTCTCTAATTTTGACAGCTTTTCTATGTCTGATTTGGAGTGGTGGAGTTCACAGTGGGGTACCTTGGCAGCCAATATACGCAAGAGCTCTGCCCTGTGCTCTTCCTCAATCTTCTGCTTCTGTTCCACTGTGAGGAACTGTTCAGCTGTGACCTGAAGCCAAAAAGAGAAAAGCAAGGGAAAGTGGAAAACTGCAGAGGTTGGAACTTTGAAATAAAACCATTAAGTACTGGAAATACCCAGCCAGTCGGGCAGCATCTTTGGAGAGTTAAACTGAGTTGATGTTTCAGTTCAATGACCCTTCATCGGAATGGTCTGGTATGTTGATTAGAAATGATAACCTTGTTTTTGTCTTCACAAATGCTGCCTGGCCAGTTAAATATTTCCGGTATTTTTCATTTTTGATAGTATTGGGTAAAAGTAAGGTTCAAATCTGCAGTCGTCCAGAATGAGCATAACCTACATGCTGTCAGACAGATTCAGTGATGCATGCTGTGATGGAACTGCAGGAGAAGACATGATTCAGCCAGTGCAGTGGAGAACAAACCAGCCCAAGGAAGGGTGGGTGCACTGCAACACAGAGGAAGAGCGAATACTCAGATCTGCCAGTCTGTGTGGCAATCACAGTTCATCAAACATTATTTTGATCTTCCACCTTGGATCCATAACCTTTAACCTTCAACTGCATCCATTAATCTCAGTTGTGGAATTATCAATAGATCTCCAACAGCAGCTTTCTGCTGAAGGGATTTTGATTTCTGCTCCCCTTTGGATAGATGGTTGAGCATGCAGAGATAGCTTACATAGAAAGAGTCTGTGTATGGAGGTAGAGTGCAGAAAATGCAAGGACAATGTATGAGGAAGGGGAGTGTGTAGAGAAGAGGGAACAGTTTATGGGGAAGAGGTCTGTGTGCAGGGACAGTGTGAGGAGAATGAGTTCACTGGGAAGGTCACTCTGAGTGAAATTAGGCAGTGTTTGTGAAGGAACAGTGAATGAGGGGGGGTGGGGAGACCAGTGGTGAGGGGGAATGACTTTTAAAGGTTAGACCACCCCCACTCCCAGGTTCAGTATGGAGAATGGAGGGGCAGCATGCAGCGCGATCCAGTTAGTAGTGCCCTGGTTCTCCTACAGTCCCGGTATTACCTCTGAATCCTCCACCACAAAGTCTCGCTCGGGCTTCTCATTATTGCTCATTGTGGGCACCCAGATATCCTCCTGCATATCCAGTTGTAACATGATCTCCTTGATGCGTACATTTCTGTCATTCACACGACAGATCTCCACCTCTTTTTGCTTGTAGGTTGCGTTAAACTCCTTGTTGAACTCAGTTTTGATGTTGTAAATCACGTCCTTGAAATAATGAAGATTAGTGATGAAATGTCAGCAGTGGCCTGTGTGCTGCTGGAGGGACTTAGCAGGTCAGGCAGCATCCATGGGGAGAAAGGATAGACTAGCTTTGGAGATGGTGCAGAGGAGGTTCACCAGGTTGTTTTTGGAGATGAAAGAGTTGGCCTATGAGGAGACAATACTCGCTGGAATTTAGAAGAATGAGAGGGGGGTCTTATAAAAACAATAAATTATAAAAGGGACAAATATAATAGAGGCAAGAAAGTTGTTTCCACTGGTAGGTGAGAACTAGGGGACATAGCCTTAAGATTCGAGTGAGTAGCTTTAGAGGAGGAACTGCTTTTCCCAAAGAACAATGAATCTGCAGTATTCTCTGCCCAAAGAAACAGTAGGGGCCACCTCATTAAATACATATAAGGAAGAATTAAATTGATTTTGCATAATAAGAGTGTGGATAAAAGGTAGGTAGGTGGAGCTGATTCTATGGCGGGATCAACCAAAACAGAGCAGGCTTGACGGCCGGATGGCTGACTCCTGATACAGTTTTATATCAAAATAGTCTCATCAGATGCTAGCATGAGGCCAAATATAAACTTAAGGAACTAGGCATTTTATATTCCTCCTGGACAGCCTTAAAGCTATTGGCCTGAACAATGATGTTTCTAATTTGAGGTAACCCTCCCTGGTTCCACCGTTTCCATCTTTATTCATTCCTGTTCTTACTTTCCTTTCCTATATATTAACACCTGCTCCCCCCACAATGGTCTCTCCCTTTCCATCTCTTCACTTCTCCCATTTTCTGTGCAATTCCTGATCACCACTTGGCCCCCTCACCCCATCCCCAGTGTCTTCCTTCCTTCTTATGAGTAATGTCACGATAAAGGGTCCTGACACAGAACATTGACTGATCATTTCTCTTCAGGATTGCTGCTTGACCTGGTGAGTTTCTCCAGCAGCTTGCTGTTTGCTCTAGATTCTAATGTGTGCAATTTTATGTTTGTTACCAGTGTTCGAGAGTCTAGTCATTTCTCAGCCACCTTCTGGCAAGGTGAAACCTGTTTGGACCGACAATGGGAATGTGGTCTGGGAGCCAGGACTCATCCAACAACATAGCATTCTCTGTAGCTGCTCGATTCAGGGTCACCTGCTGAAACTGTACAGTTTTTGCATCAGGCACTTGTGCAGAGGAGGTGCACAAGATATTACATCAGCTGCGGTGCCAGAGATGACCATCTGTTATCGATGTCTGAAAGAGTGCAAGGACAGAGCACTGGAGTACTCGAGGGAAGCGAGCACACACAGGACCACTGTGAATGGCTGTGGATATTGTCGTCATGGACTTTAATAAGGCCTTTGACAAGATCCCACATGGGAGGTTAGTTCAGAAGGTTCAGACAGAAGGTATTTATGGATAGATTGTAAACTGGATTTGAAATTGGGTAAATGGGAGAAGACAGAGTGTGGCAGTGTATGATTGCTTCTAAGTCTGCAGGTCTGTGATTAGTGGGATGCCTCAGGGATAGGTGCTGGAACCATTGTTGTTTGTTGTCTATATCAATGATCTGGATGATGATGTGATAAATGGATCAGCAAATTTGCTGATGACACCAAGATTGGAGGCATGTGGACAGCGAGGAAGGCTTTCAAAGTTTTCAGAGGGATCTGGACCAAATGGAAAAATGGGCAGTTGAAATTTAATGCAGACAAGTATGAAGTATTGCATTTTGGAAGGACAAACCAAAGTAGGACATACACAGTAAATGGTAACTGAGAAATGTGGAGGAACAAAGGGATCTGGGAATTCAGATACATAATTCCCTGAAAGTGGCATCACAGGTAGACAGGGTTGTAAAAAAAAACTTTTGCCATCTTGGCCTTTATAAATCAAAATAATGAGTACAAGTGTTGGGATATTATGGTGAAGTTGTATAAGACATAGGTGAGGCCAAATTTGGAGTACAAGTGTGCAGTTCTCGTCACAAACTACTGGAAGGATATCAGTAAGATTGAAAGAATGAAGAGAAGATTCACTAGGATTCTGCTGGGTCTTCAGAAACTAAATTATGGAGAAAGATTAAGCAGGTTAGGACTTTATTCCTTTGGACCTTAGAAGAATAAGGTCCAAGAATAATACAACATTATGAGGAGTATAGACAGAGTAAATGCGAGTAGGCTCTTTCCTCTTAGATTAGGAAAGATAAATAGGAGAGAACATGGCTTTAGGGTGAAAGGGGAAAGATTTAGGGGGAGTAGTGGGAATGTGGAAGAGCTGCCATCTGACATTTTAAGAATAAAATGGATAGATACATGGATGGGAGATGTCTGGAGAATTATAGAATGGGTGCAGGTCAGAGCCACGAGCAGAATGATGTGTTCGGCACAGACTAGAAGAGCCGAATGGCCTATTTTCCGTGCTATAGTATTCTTTCTCTGCAGGGTTTGGAAGAGGCTGAAGTTCAGGTACACTTATGATGTTGATTCCTGCTTTATCCCAGTGTGACACGTATCCAGCAGATGTGGGTCATGCAGTAACACTGTTCACTGACATGAGCCTCGCATGTGCTAAATTTGATGGCACTGAGGGCAAAGTTCAGACAAGCTATCATGCACCCATAAAGTCCATTACAAAAACTTCTGGTTTCCTTGGGGCATTGCTGTTTCAGTTATTGCCACACTCGCCTTGCATTACCTAAACATAGGGGCAGAGAGGGAACTCCTGAGGAAGCTGCTGCACAGTAACATTATCCAATGCTAAAAGCTAGAGATACCTCTGAGAGTAGTGACCACATGAACTGCTTGGTAGGATTTCTAATAGGGGAGACCAGGGGAAAGCAGAGTCACAAGGGAGTGCAGAAAACAGGTTTGCAGTAGTGAAACAGACCACCTGAAGGAATTAAGTGACTAACCTTTTTTTCTGGGACAAGAGTAGCACCAGAAGTCATTGATTTAAGGTGAGTGGAGAATGTTCAGGGGAGATGTCAGCGTTAACCTTTTTACATAGAATGCTGGGTGCCTGGAGTACATTCCTGGGGTTGCTGGTTGAATGTAGACACATTCAAAAGACCCTTAGGCATATGGATGTAAGAAAAAGAGGGTTATGGGAATGAGGTAGGGAAGTGTTAGATTGTTGTGGTTTGCATAGGGGAGCACATTATTATGGGCCAAAGGGTCTTCATTGTGCTGTGGTGTTCTATAATCTAATTCTCTGCCAATGTTATTCGTCTAGGTTATTCTGAGAGAAGTTCCCAAACATAATCAGGGCACTAAGAAGGACAGGGCAGGAGGTGCAGAGAAACATGAGCAGCACACTATTCTAACTGGGAAATGCACCACGTGCTCTTGATCATCACTGGGTCTAAATCCCTCCCTAACCACACCGTGGGAGCACCATCACTGAGGGAGCTTACCCCCACCATCTCACAGATGAATAATAGAAGCTGCCCAGCCAATGATGGCCATTATATGTGACAAGGACCAGACTGGGATTCAAGCAGCAAAACAAACAAGAGTACACGATGACAATTTGACTCATCAGATAGTCTTGTTCCTGCCCCATTGCACATGCATAAACCAGCTTGAAGGAGTAGGTTTGCATTAGAATGCCTGGCACACCTGCAGGAGGATGATCTGGTTAATCTTCTCATCCTTTGTGTGCAAATCCAACTGTTTATACAGGTAAGGGTTCACCACTCCAGACTGGGATGTCAGACTGCCCTTCAGGGCTACGCTCTCTTCCTCCTTCGACTCTTCTTCCTCTGTCTCCTCTTCTTCTTTCTCATCCTTTTTAGGTGGTGTCTCCACAATGTCCTTTCGAGTCTGGAAGTAGAACGAGGAAAAATCCCCATTAATACCGCAAGGAACCTCAGACCAGTAGCTCCTTAGTTCTCAGTTGCCACTCCCCACACATCTTCACTGATAAGGCTGGCAACAGCAATGCCTGGTCTAGGTTTCAGATTTATTGTCAAGTACATACATTACATCACATACAACCCTGAGATTCTTTTTTCTGTGGGCAAAGTAGAATTACCACTTATTGGTAGTACAAAAAAAACTGTTCACAACGTATACATGTAAACAAATAAAGAACTGTAAATAAACTGTACAATATAGAGAGGGGGGGGAGGGGAAACAAAGTACAAAAATAAGAGACCTTAAATGAGTTCCTGATTGAGTTTGTTGTTGATGAGTCTGATAATGGAGGGGTATTAGCTATCTCTGAATCTGGTGGTGCGAGTCTTGTGGCACCTGTACCTCTTTCCTGTTGGTAGCAGTGAGAACAGAGGGTGTGCTGGGTGATGTGGATCCTTGATGATTGCTGCTGTTCTCTGACGGTGGCATTCCCTGTAGATGTTCTCGATGGTGAGATGGGTTTTACCTGTGATATCCTGGGATGTGTTCACTACCTTTTGCAGGGCTTTGTATGCAGGGACATTGGTGTCCTCATACCAGACTGTGATGCAGCCAATCAGCACACTTTCCACCATATATCTATAAAACTTTGCCAGTATTTCCGATGTCATACAAAACTCCAGAAACACCTGAGGAAGTAGAGGCACTGACGTGCTTTCTTCACAATGCTGTCAGTGTGTTGGTTCCAGGAAAGATCCTCCAAGGTAGTGACTCTTAAGAACTTAAATTTGTTCACCCTCTCCACCTCTGATTTCCCCAATGACTGCTGGGTCATGCACCTTTGTTTTTCCCTTCCTGAAATTAACAATCAATTCTTTGGTGACATAGAATGCAAGATTGTTGTTGGTGTACCATTTGGCCAGGTTTTCACTCTTCCTACTACTGCCAATGGCTTCTGTCCTGCTCTCTGTGTTGGGGTATGACCCTGCACCTGTTGACTTAGTGCTGCAACGACACTTGATGGCACCCAGAGGATGGCAGTGTTACAATCGGGACCCAGGGGTCTTTCTGCCATGCTCCTCATTCCTCTCCCCTTTAACCCACTCACTTCCAATGCATTGATTGTTTTGCAACAAATGTCCTGTGGGAATACTGAGCAACCCTTTAATCCTTATCTTAAAATCCTCACTTTGAACGGTGGTAACTCCTCATCTCATATTTCCTTGTGACAGAGAAAGAGGCCATTTGGCTCATTTATCCCACTCCTACAACCGTTGTCCTATAAACTATTCCCTCCCAGACACCCAATCACACCCTCCATGACCCTCCTACTCTGACCTACTTTTGGGGTAATTTACAGCAGCCATTTGACCTCCCAATGTGCATCTTTGAACTGGGAGGAAACCAGAGCACCAGGGAAACCCATGCCATCACAGAGAGGACACGTGAACACCACACAGTCAGCCCCCGAGGTTGGAATGGAACCTGGTTCTCTGGAGCTTTTGGGCAGAACCACTGTTCCACTATCTCCATAGACACTTCCAGCCCCGGAGCTCCCTGCATTACCCCATCATTGACAGCTGTCCCTTCAGCTGTCTAGGCCTCAGGTTAAGGTATTGTCTCCATATTCCTGATTCCTGGAGGAACATAGATGCAGGAAGTGGTGCCAACTCGAAGAGCTTGAGCTATATATCTTCAGAGAAGCACCATCTTAAGTTCTTGGGATCTGATCTTAAGCAACAACTGACTTACGTAGGTTGAGGTGTGAGGCTGTGTACTAGAGGTTTGTGGGTGGCATACAGAGAGGTCAGGATGGTCAGGTCAGGTCGATAGCCAAAATGTCAACCATTCTTTTTCTCCCTGAATCCAGCATGTGTCGTTTCCTGTGTGACTCCAGGTAGTTCAGGAGGCTTCCAATCACATCCTGCTCAGTAAAGAATATTCTGTGCAATGATGGACAGGTTTCTACTGGGAGTGATCACACTCTTCATTATCTATTCCAGCATTTTTCCCACAAGTGACACGAAGCAAACCTTGAAATATCTTAAACCCAACATGGATCAATGAGGTCGACTGGAGTTGGCAGTAATACTGCACTCTATTAATCAAAACATTACTTGGGACCTAAATTAAGAAATTATGGGAAATAATTACAGGGATTACTTTGATCTTAGCAAAAATGATTCAAGGGAATTTGCATGTGTGAAGGAAGGTTTTGCCTTCTCTGCACTCGTGTCACACATTTTCAGTCAAAGCTCACGTTACCCTGTGGAATATGAGATATGTTAGAGTGCCACTCAGTGACCCTGATGAAGTTGATGGGTCAGAATGCAGGGTTGGAATGGGATTCACCAGGATGATGCTACGTCTGGGGGGGCTTCAGATAGGTAGTGTTTTCATTTGCTAAAGTAACATTTTAAAGATACAGAACATAAATTGTGAGGGGAATGGATAAAGTGAATGCTAACAGTCCTTTTGCCAGAGTAGACAATTATGGAACCAGAGGCCAGAAGGGAGAGATTTAAAAATAAACCAGTGAGAAACCCTTTTCACTCAGAGGGTGGTCTGTATGTGCAACGAGTCAGCAGGGGAAACTAGAAGCAGGTACAATTTCAACATTTGAAGAAGATATTGATGAGAAGGGCTGAGAAGGATGCAGGCAAATGGGATTAGGCCAGAATGCCAACTTGTCAAAGGGCCTGATCTGTTCTGTGTGACTCAACCTATCCTCCAGCACCACCTGGATATCATCCCTGTAGTGAGATAAATGCTACTTGTGAGAGAACTGGGAAGGTACCTTCAGATCAATTATTTCAATTGTCCTCTGACATATGACCTGCCTGAGGAGCTCCAGCTCCTCCTTGCTGCGCTCTCTCATCGAGTAATTTGTCACAGATAATCCAGAATAAAATGCCTGAAAAGGAAAGGCAGAATCATCAAAAATCAACCACACCTCTGTACACATCCCCACCACCATCCACACCTCTGTACACATCCCCACCACCACCCACACCCCCTGTACACATCCCCACCACCACCCACACCCCTTGTACATATCCCCACCACCATCCACACCCCCTGTACAAAATACTCTACAAAATAAATAAAAATAGTGCAAAAAAAGTCAAAGTTAGGCAGTGTCCGTGGTTCATTGTTCGTTCAGGAATCTGATACCAGAGGGGAATAAGCTGTCCTTGTGCTGCTAAGTATTCATCTTTAGGCTTCTGTACCTTTTTCATGATGGTAGCAGAGGGTGGTGGGGGTCCTTGAGGATAGAAGCTGCTTTCTTAAGACACCACCTCTTGTATATATGGAGTGAAGACAGATCCCCTTGTTGCCACAGGCTGAGTCAACAACTCTTTGGAACATTATATTGCTCATCTCTCAGGCCCTTCCAATAGGCTTTGTTTGGGTGTATTTACTCCCACTGAAGCCTCTTTGTACACTAATCTCCCCTCCAATAATAACTGCATCCCAGTGACTCAGCCAGGTAGCTGCACCCTTGCAGAATTCGAACCTGATCTGGATGCTGAAAGACATCAAGGTCAGGCCCAGAGGCTCATCAAGCAGTGGTGGACCTCCTGCTGCTTGCAGTTTGAATGCAAAACCCAATCAAACCTCTCCATTACCTCCAATGTCCGGCCCTTCACAGCCATCTGGTCCCAGCATTCCTTCTTAATCACTTCGCACAGGTATTGGTTCGCCAGGTTCATCATCTCAATGGACTCGTGCACCTGGTGACATGAGTGAAATGAGGCAGCACAAGGTCAGCAGAGGCTTCCATTACACCACAAACACCCAGCCCACACCATACCTTAACTTGGCCTGGGTAAGACTCTGGCACAAATATGGCAGCTGCCTTGACTCTAACAGTGAGATAGTATTCACACTGGACCACAAAGATTTTGCTTCCTGAACACTTTTGGGTATATTTTATGGATTTAGGGCTGTTGATCATGAAAATCATATTAAAATTTCCCTATCATGTATATAACCTATTTTTGTAATTTGCTGTCATATATTAAGTCTTAAAATCATATATAATCCTTGAAGTGCAACATGTCATTGAAAATTCATTTTCTGCATTTGCACTTGGACTCCTTCCCTGCTGATCTTGGTGCAGGGAGTGATGAACACGCTGAAAGGACATTATGACCATGGAAAAGCGGTATCAGGGCAACTAGAATCCATTAATGCTGGCCGACTATTGTTGGACACTGACACAAGAGGCATCAGATCCTGAGTCCAAATGAAAGTCAATAGCAAAACATTTTTAGGTCAGTTGAACTAAAGCAATGTGTTAGCACAATATATGATTAAACATGATACATTCAATTAAAGTTCATTGAATGTTTTCAATGTGATACAAATCTGAAATTATCTTTGTGTTCATTTTGAGGTTGTCTATCATAATCCCCAGTTTTTTTTCAGGAAGCAAACCTTTTGAAAATATTTGATGTCCAGTGATATTAACATCCCTCACAGTGGGCACCAAATGCAGCTTTTCCAGCCTTGTTCTTATTTCAAATAAAAATCTAAAATAAGCAGTCAAAGCTGTATTTAATGCCCACTGAGAGGCACATCACCTCATCCGTTCAAACATGCCAGGGACTTGGCACACAAGGCTCTCCTGGTCAGCCTAGCAGTGGACACAATTCCCCAACACTGGGCTCTTAATACAACTAACCAATGTAATGCTTTATAGCATACATTTCTGTGTTTCACAAAATGAAGGATTAAACTGTGATCACAATTCACATTGGATCTAGTATTGCTGTTCAGTAATAATTCAGGTTTAGACATTACTAAACTACTATTACTTTGTAGACACAAATCATACACCAAAGATTCACCATCCTAACAATTTCAACCTCAGTACTAAACACACTGCTTACACAGATCTAGTGCTCTTCAGGAAGCAGAGCAAAGTGATCAACAGCAGAGTTAGAAACAGGAAATGCTGCCAATACTCAGGTTTGTCAAGAGAGAAGAGTTATCATTTCAAATCAGCAGAGCAAGAAAGCTGTACAAGAGTGGAAGAATGAAGGGTTGAAAGGCACACTATAGTCCATGGCTGTCTGCATTTCAATTTGATCAAGCTTACACAGATTTTGAGCAGTGAGCGGCTGGAGAGATTTAGCAGGTCACAGGCATCTTCCATGGAGATAAAGGGTCCGTTAACATTGTGTGTTGGGATCCTTTTTTTTTAAATGTTTTATTTAATACTAACAATATATACAAATATTCAACATTAAAATATACAGTGACATTTTCATTTCTCCCCCTTCCCCCACCTCTGAAAACTTAAAGCAAGAAATGAAAGAGAAAGAAGAAATAAACAAACAACAGAAGAACACAAAAGAGAAGAAAAATAAATCATGTCATCCAAAATTTCATATTTAATTATTTTTGTACTTGTAGCTTATCACTTCAAGAGATGAAGGTCTGAAATTGGCAGTTTCTAATATACTCTATGTATGGTTCCCAAATTTGTTAAAATAAGCATATTTGTCTTTTAGATTGTAGGTAATTTTTTCTAATGGAATATACTTGTTCATTTCTATGTACCATTGTTGTATTTTTAAGGTTGCCTCTGTTTTCCAAGTTATCATTATACATTTTTTTGCTGCTGTGAGCGCAATCATCATAAATCTTTTTTTGAGCCCTGTCTAATTTTAGACCTAATTCTTTGTCTTTTATGTTGCTTAACAGGAAGATTTTTAGGTCTTTTGGTATCCTATTTTTTCTAATTCTATTTAATATTAGATTTAAATCCTCCCAAAAAAATTTCACTTTTGGACATGTCCAAATTGCGTGTATTGTTGTTCCAATTTCTTGTTTACAACAGAAGCATCTGTCCAATAGTGTTGGATTCCATTCTTTTAACTTTTGAGTTGTAACATATAATCTATGTAGCCAATTGATACTCGGTATCATACGAAACCAAGTATTTATTCCCTGCACCTAGGTCCTTCCGTGTTTCATTTTTTATTCGTATATTTAAATCTTTTTCCCAGTGTGTTGGGATCCTTTATAAAGACTAAAGGGCCCCAACCCAAAATACTGACTGTCCATTTCTCTCCATGGATGCTGCCTGACCTCCTGAGTCTCTCCAGCAGCTCATTGTTTGCTCAAGATTTTAACATCTGCAGTTCTCATGTTTCTCTCAAATAGATTTTATTAGTAAAGGTGATAAGGGTTTCTCATGAAAATAATTAAGTGCAGACAGGAGGCTCATTTCACCAAAGGAAGCTGGAATGGTTAAACAGTGCATCAGAACAGAGTGAAGCGGTCTTTGACATGCACCTTTGCCACCTTTTCCTCTCCCTCCGTCTGCAGCTTCTCCTGTTCCTTCAGATCGAGGTTAAACTCATGCTGATCCAATCTCTCATTCTCTGGAACTCTCTCATTTTCCATCATCATTTGGTGGATCTAGACAAAATTAGAAGGGGGTCATAGTATTTAGAACAACGCATCCCACTAGCCAGCTGACTAAAGGGCTTATTCATGAGTTTGCGGAGGTTTGGTATGACATCAGAAACCCTGGCAAATTTCTACAGATGTGTGGTAGAAAGTGTGCTGACCAGCTACATCATGGTCCGGTATGGGGACACCAATAACTCTTAGCATAAAGTCCTCCAAAAAGTGTTGGACACACCCCAGAATATCACAGGCAAAACCCTCTCCATTATCAAGAACATCTGCAGGGAATGCTGCTGTCAGAGAGCAGCAGCAATCATCAAGAATCCACATCACCAAGCAAACGCTCTGTTCTCGCTCTATCATCAGGAATGAGGTATAGGTGCCACATATACTCTGACAATAAATCTGAATCTAATAGAAATCAAATGATTAATCACTGTGGTTTATTGTTCAAAAACAGCTTGGTTAAGACTTGGGCCCTGATGTGTTGGAGATCCTCAGGATGCCTGGAAATAAGGCACTATCTTGGATCCAGCTGCAATCTGGTATTTCAAAGTAGACTGTCCAGAACCAATTTGAACTTGTGGGTTAGATAATGAATACCAAAAGCAGGAGCCATTCTTCCCTCATCTCTTCCCTTGATGAATGAATGGCAAAGATGAATTCCACCTTCCTGCCCTGTCTTGCGTAAGTTTTTTTTTCTTGCTCTCTGGGTCCTTGGGTCTTTTCTTACATTATACATACTTAACCTGATTCTCCCTATGAACAATATTTGAGAATTCTTGACCCCCTGCATACAGATATTTATCCTCATCTCAAAAGGCACGTGCCCCTGTCTGTATTGACCAAGCTGAGGTTTGAGATAGTGGAGAGTTAAGTTGTTAAGGTAAATATCACCCACAACCCATCCTGGTCCAATCACATTGACACCTTGGCCAAGAAGGTGCATTATGCCTCCACTTTCTCGCAAGCCTGAGGAAACACAGCACTGATACAGGTGGCAAATGGTGCCTGGCTTTGGAGAAGACTTCATGAATCAAGCTGCACTGAAGGTCAAGTGGACCTCAGGAGCATGAAGAATGCAGGACTCCTGATGTTGGGCAGGAGAGTCTAAATGAGGGATTACATACCACTCTCTTCCCGAATGGGGTCTTGCTCTCAGCCTCTGCCTCACTTTCTAGAAGCCTCAGAGTTTTGGCTCAGGTATAAATGGGATCACAGGCTACTCACAGTTTCACGGAGGTTTTTGATTCCTTCTCTCAGCTGTGCTATGGTTTCTGCATTGTTGTAGTTGTCCTTCTTGATGGCCTGAGGAAACACAGATTTAGCAGTCAGCCCTAGAGCTTAGAAATTAATGCCCCTGCACTTTCTACTCTCTGGATAGAACTGTGATGTTATTAATCAGCACACATGGTCCAGATTAAACTCAAAACTTGATTTCAAATTCCACCGTGCAAAATAGGATTCAAACTTCTAAGTAATTTGGAAGTAGAAATCTTGTCTTCACATAGCTGAACAGAGAAATTGTTGAACTTTATAAAAGAATGTTGGACCACATGCGACTCTTGTCCCACAATGACTGTCTGACTCTGCCAGATATCTTAGATCAATGAGATCAGGATGATCACTGTATATTTTAATGCCTCATTAAACATATTTAAAATTCGGTTAGATAAATTTTTACATGATAGAGGAATTAGGGGATATGGGGAGAAGGCAGGTAGGTGGAGTTAGGTCATAAATTAGATCAGCCATGATCGTATTGAATGGCGGAGCAGGCTCGATGGGCCATTTTTGGCCTACTCCTGTTCCTACTTCCTATGTTCTATGTTCCTATGAATCAATGCCACTGAGGCTCACGGCCTAAGAATTAATTTGTTTTGATTTTTTCCCCCACCAACCAAACCCTGACTGAATATATGCCAACATGGAGACTCCTGTTCCCACACGAGACAGCATAGGGTTTTGCTCTCTCTCTGACCTATCCTGGACACACATCTTCCAACTTGTTAGGAAGCTGCAACAACACTTCCTGAGAAGACTTAGGCAGGCAAGACTATCAGCCATCATTTTGTTAACTTTCTATTGGAGCGTCCTGGCCAGCTGGCAACACAGTGTGGTATGGGTGCTGTAGAGCAGTGGATTGAAGGTCAATTCACAGAACCATAAAAGTGGCAGAGAGGATCACTGGGGTCTCCCCCCCGCCCCCACCCCCCACCCCCCCCAATAACATGATTTACTAATATTGTTGAATAAAGAGGCCTTGCAAAATTAGGGAGGGGGAACCTCTACCACCCCACATGCAGCATCTTCCAGCTACTCGCAGGAAAGAGATACAGAAGTATCAGAGCTACAACTATCAGGCTGATAAACAGCTTCTTCCCATGGGCAGTGAGAATGCTGAATGACTGTTAAAACAACTTTCCATGACTCTACTATGTGTACATATATTATTCGTCTGTATGTATGTTATGCACCTTGGACAGGATAATGCTGTTTCATCTGGACATATTGATCAATTAGGATGAACTCTGTGAGAGGGATTGACTCACACAACGAAAGTCCATTTGAACTCATCCTTCTGCAGGATTAGCTCTTCCAACTCTTGGACTGATCCGAGAAAGCAGGTGAACACCAGTTGTACTTCTCTGCCAAAGACTTACATCTGCTATCTTTATTTCCAGCCAGGTTTCTGTCTGCAGTTGCACTGGGTTTTTTTCATCATCCACTTTTAGGGGATTGTTGATGGAGCCATGGGAAGTGTTGGAGGCGATGGACCACATGAGGCTTTTGGGGATGGGATGAGAAGCATCTTCCTTGTCCTGTAATTCCAAAAAGGGGATGAGGCATCAGATACTATGGCAATCAAATATAAACTTCAAATAAACAAGTTTATCATTGACAGGAACTTTATTTTCACCAGTATTCATGGTGAGACCTACTGCCACTAAGAAATATTGTCCTCCAACAATAATGGGATACGTCACAACCTTAGGAAATACATATCACCTTCTTTATCTTGGGAGCCACATTTTATGGGAAGGCAGATATTGATGACAAAGTTCACCATTGTCTTTCACTATCTGAAGAAATAAAAATCTGAATATCACCACCCTCTTGTTAGCTTGAAGTATAGACTATCTAAAGCACCATAAATAGAATGGTCTATGGTGAGGTGCTAACTTCACAAAATCTTTCATCGCCACATGCAGAAGAGTGAAGCAATGTTAGTGCCCTTTCTCAGGCCAACATATCCAACTCCAGATGGCTGACTCAGAGGATCAAGCCCTAAAGCAGGTAGCAAAAAGAAAACTGCCGGAGGAACGCAGTGAGTCAGTGGCATCCATGTGGACAATTAATATTTAGGCTCAAGACCATTCATCTGGACTGAAAGGACAGAGGGGACATAGCCAGTGTAGAGAGATGGAAGGGGAGGATGACTGGCAGATAGAGTCAGGTGGGGGATAAAAGGATGGAGATAGCATTGGGGCTGGAAGATGGAGAGTGGAGACAACAAAGGCTGCAGATGATGGAATGTGATAAAACGGTGATGAGTGGAACCAGAGAAGTCTGATGGGAACATTGAGGGAGTGGAGTGGGGAAATGTGGGAGGAGTGTGACTAATGGATGAAGTAATGAGGGGAAGGGAAAGTAATGGAGGCAGGAATTTGAAAAGAAGGGATTGGGTGACATTTTAGCATCTGCAGTCTCATGCCCCCAAAACTGGTTGTCGTGGAATAAGGTTATCATCAGATAAATTAACTAAGAATATTCTCCTTGAAAATTGCAGCATCTCGGTAAGTGAAGGGAATTCCTGGCCTTAGCTGAGAGGATTTCATAGAAAGTAGGAGCAAGAGGATGCCACACAACCCTTCGAACAGCACTACCATTCAATATGATCATGGTCGATCAGTACCCTGTTCCTGCTCTCTCATCATACCTCTTGATCCCTTTAATTAATAGGGCCACACCCTTTTGAATATATCCAATGAACCAGCTTCAGCAACCTTTTGTGGTAGGGAGTTTCACAAGTCTACAAATATCTGAGTGAAGAAGTTTCTCTTCATCTAAGTGGGTGCCACATAGTCCTGGCCTTCCCCAACAATGGGAACATCCTTCCTGCAGTCCTGCCAGAGATTTATATGATTCAATGAGATCCCCTCTCATTCTTCTTAATTTCAGTGTTTATAACCATCGTCTATCCAGTTTCATCAGCTCTGCCATCCCAGGAATAAGTCTGGTGAACCTTCACTGCATCCCTCAATACTGACCAAAACTGTACATAGTACTCAAGGTGTGGCCTCACCAAGGCCTTTTACAGAATAACAAAACAAAGAATGAAAACAAAACATACATTACTTAAAAGAATCAGAAAACAGCAATTAAAATTCTTTGGATACATCATGTGAAGAGATACATTAGAACATTTATTACAACTGGAAAGCTGGAATGAAAAAGAAAAAGAGGCAGACAGAGAATGAAAATTATAAGGTGGATTAACATAATGGTTAGAAACAGGGGAGGTAACAACTACAATTCAGAGGGTCAGAGACCATGAGGGATGGAGAGACATGATAGCCCATACCGAACGGCAAGGAACCTGAACGAACGAACTTAAATGTGATTATTTGATATTAATTGGTGTCCTGTCAATTGGAGTTTGGGTGTGTCATTGCAAATTAATCAGGCAGTCACAGCATAACTAAAGGTAACACATTTGTAATTATGCCTCATTGAATTCAAAACCATTCTTCACCAGTTCAGGTTTCTGTCCCATCAGGTCCAGGGCTTTGTTCTCTGTCTTGGAGGCTTGACTCAGCATTGAAATTGTTGAGGCACTGTGCTCCAGGGCTGCCTTGGTCCTTGCTGTACTTGTCTTGTCAAGCCTAAACAAATTAAACATCATCAATGGAGGTTGTTAAATCCTAATGAAACAATCCTAAAAGAGGGACAGCCTGGTAAACTTTGTTCCTGAGAACGTAAGGTTGAGGCACAATATGATAGAGGTCATACAGAGGTAGGGAGAGCATAACCAGGGCCTGAGACAGTCATTATTAAATACCACAGAATTCTAGGGCATTCTTTACCCAGAGCTCATGGAGAGTGTGCCACCTATCCCCTGGGCATTGCTGAGGCGAATAACGGTGAGTGGCAGAATTTGATGGGTTGGCTGAAACAGCAACAAGTTGGGATAAGTGGCTTTTTTCAGTGGGGTTTCATTACAGCTTATTTTTAAGCTTCCACAGGAAAGAATGGCTCTAAATCTTCCTGTACTTTGATGGAAGCATATTACAATACCGCATAATGTTAACTGGGAAAGGATATTAAAATCATGGAACATACAAAAGTGCTAGAGGAACTCAGCAGATCATGCAGTATCCAGCCTTTTTGTGTATTGTAGTTGTTCCCCAGCTGACTCCACATTTACCTGAAAATGATGAAACCAGGATGGGTAGATAGTGATAAAATCCATGAGAATGGAAGAATGGTCTCTTCCAATTCCTACCTTGCTGTAAAGCAAACAAGGGTTGCATCATGGATGCCGGTCGTTAGAACTGTTTGACGATCCAATGAAAACACAATGAACTTCAGGCCTCCGGAATGGTAGGAGTGACACTGAGTTTGAAAGTACATCTCCTGTGGATGAGAAACAGCTGGGAGGTTATCTGCACACAGCTAAATTCCAGCTCTCCCTGAACCAATCCCAAAGGATATTAAGAATTTCAATTCTAAAGCTAAAGCAGTACAACTAAACCAGTAAGTTCACAAGAATGATTCCAGGAATGAAAGGCCTATCATTAATGAGGAGCGTTTGACAGTTCTCGGCCTGTACTCATTGGAATTTTGTATTTTGGAATTGGAATTTTGAATGGATGTAATGTTGAGACTTTACAGTTTAGGGTACCTGCTGGGATCTCACTTAGAGCACTGTGTACAGTTTTGGGTGCCTTATTTGAGAAAGTATGTGCTAGCATTGGAGAGGATTCAGAGAAGATTTAGTAGAATTATACCAGGAATGAAAAGGTTAGCATATGAGGAATGACTGTCAGCTCTTGGACTGTACTCATTGGAGTACAGAAGGATGAGAGAGGTCCTCATAGAGACATTTTGAATGCTGAAAGGCTTGGACAGGGCAGTTGTGACAAAGTTATTTCGCATGGTAGGAGAGTCCAGGACAAGAGGTCACAATTTCAGGATTATAAAGGCGTCAATTTAAAACAGAAATGCAGAGAAATTTCTTTAGCTAGAGAGGTGGTGAATCTGAGGAACTTGTTGCCACAGTCAGCAGAGGAAGCAAGGTAATTATGTGTATTTAAGACAGAATTTGACAGGTATTTGATTAGTCAGGGCATGAAGGGTGAAGGGGAGAATATCGGGGAGGGGGATTGAGTGATAAGGATCTTTCTTTCTTTGGCTTGGCTTCGCGGACGAAGATTTATGGAGGGGGTAAAAGTCCACGTCAGCTGCAGGCTCGTTTGTGGCTGACAAGTCCGATGCGGGATCAGCTCTTGATTAAATGGCAGAGCAGTCCCAATGGGCCGATTGGCCTATTTTTTTTCTTGTATCTTGAGATAGCACATAGACCACTACAGCATAGTGCGGGCCCTTCAACCCTCAATATTGTGCAAACCCATATATTCTTTAAAAGTATACTTAATCCTCCCTACCCTGTAAACTATTTTTCTTCCATCCATGTGCCTGTCTAGGAGTCTCTTAAATCCCCCTAATGTTTCAGCCTGTACCACCATCCCTGGCAAGGCATTCCAGACACCCACCACTCTCTGTGTAAAAAGTGTCTCCCCTAACTTCCCTCCCTTCATTTCATACTCATGTCCTCTGGTGTTTGCTATTCCAGTATGGCCACTCCTCTCATTGGCTGGTCCATATACTGTGTCAGGAATTCTTGGACACACCTAAGAAATTCAGCCCCATCTATCCCTCTTGCAGTAAGGAGGTGCCAGTTAATATTAGGGAAGTTGAAATTACCCATAACTATAACCCTGTATTTTCTGCACTTACCCAAAATCTTGTGATCTTGTGAATTTAAGAGAATGAGGGGAGAATCTCATTGAAACATTTCAATGTTGAAAGGCATGGACAGTGTAGATGTAAAAAGGTTGTTTCCCATCATGGGAGAGTCTAGGACAAGAGGGCACAACTTTAGGATTGAAGAATGGCCACTTAGAACAGAGATGTGGAGGAATTTCTTCAGCCAAAGGGTGGTTTTGGAGGCCAAGTCATTTGGCACATTTAAGGCAGAGATTGACAGGTTCTTCATTAGCCAGGGAATCAAAATTTATGGGGAGAAGGATGGGTAGTGGAGCTAAATGGTAAAATGGCATAGGATGCCATGGGAGCTCTGTGGTTAGTGAGGGATTTCTTAAGGTGGTATCACAAAACTCAAAACGGTCAACCAGTTTACCTATCTCGGCTGCACCATTTCATCAGATTCAAGGATCGACAATGAGATAGACAACAGACTCGCCAAGGCAAATAGCGCCTTTGGAAGACTACACAAAAGAGTCTGGAAAAACAACCAACTGAAAAACCTCACAAAGATAAGCGTATACAGAGCCGTTGTCATACCCACACTCCTGTTCGGCTCCGAATCATGGGTCCTCTACCAGCACCACCTACGGCTCCTAGAACGCTTCCACCAGCGTTGTCTCCGCTCCATCCTCAACATCCATTGGAGCACTTTCATCCCTAACGTCGAAGTACTCGAGATGGCAGAGGTCGACAGCATCGAGTCCACGCTGCTGAAGATCTAGCTGCGCTGGGTGGGTCACGTCTCCAGAATGGAGGACCATCGCCTTCCCAAGATCGTGTTATATGGCGAGCTCTCCACTGGCCACCGTGACAGAGGTGCACCAAAGAAAAGGTACAAGGACTGCCTAAAGAAATCTCTTGGTGCCTGCCACATTGACCACCGCCAGTGGGCTGATAACGCCTCAAACCGTGCATCTTGGCGCCTCACAGTTTGGCGGGCAGCAACCTCCTTTGAAGAAGACCGCAGAGCCCACCTCACTGACAAAAGGCAAAGGATGAAAAACCCAACACCCAACCCCAACCAACCAATTTTCCCTTGCAACCGCTGCAATCGTGTCTGCCTGTCCCGCATCGGACTTGTCAGCCACAAACGAGCCTGCAGCTGACGTGGACTTTTTACCCCCTCCATAAATCTTCGTCCGCGAAGCCAAGCCAAAGAAAGAATGTGAGTGAAAAATAAAAGGGTTGAGAACTACTGCCTTAGCCTCATACACTGACAGAGTGAGGCCAAACATAAACCTGAGAAACAACACCTCATATTCTTCTTGGACAGCCTTAAATCTAACAGCATGAATATTGATTTTTCTAATTTTAGGTAACCTCTGTCTTCATCTGATGCCACTGTTCCCATCTCTTCTTTACCAACCCTTGGACTTTTTAATCCAAACTTTCTCCTGACTGATGATTTCTCCCTCTATCTGTCTCTCTACCTCTCACAACTTCTGTTTATACTCTATCACCTCTGGGTATCTCCCCCCTTTATCTATGTGATTTCACCAAATCTACTATAGTCCTGATAAAGGGTCCCCATCCAAAATGTTGACTGACCAGTTCTGCCCATGGATGTTGTCTGACCCACTGAGTCTCTCCAACAATTCTTTGTTTGCTCAAGATCCCAGCATCTGCAGATTTTGTGTTTCTCACTTGCCCTCTTCTGTAGCTTACCATGCTGACAGCATCTCTTAATTGAATGAATCCATCTCTGGCCACAGAAGCCAAGTACTGGTGATCTGGGGAGAGGCAGAGGAATCCTGGTCCCAGCTGATGGCCCACAACTTTCAGCTGAGGGTTCAGGCTGAATGTTTCTTCAGTCATGCCCTACAATGGGGTAGAGAGAGGAGGAGAAGACAAATGTACAGCCTGTTATAGAGAGCAGATACATTAGAAAAGAATGATGGGGGTACACAGAAACTGAGATGGAGTGAATGAATGAGACAAATGGAAAACAATGAATGGAACAGTGTGGGATAAGACAATCTAATTGAACAAATAGGAGGGAGAGGAAGAAGGAGAAAGATCGTGCAGGAGAGAGTGGGTTTTGGGTGCATACATTTAAAAAGGATAGTAAATGGAAGGGTAGGAGAGAGGGATGAGAAGTGTGAGTGCGACGATGGAGAGCAAGTTTCAGAGAATAAGTTTCAGAGAATGGGAAGCTGAGATAAACAGAGAGTACAAGAGGGAGAGCATTATTATTGAACAGCAAGTGATTAAGTACCAGAGTGGACGAGTCTGCAAGTGCAATAGTGGGGATGTGAATGTGAGAGAATGCAGAGTAATTGCAAGAGGAGGGCAAGAAAACAAATGTGAGAGGAGGCTGTGTGTGCATGTGAAGGATAGGGAGAATACGGAAGCAAGCGCGAGAGGTGGAAGCGAATATAAAAGAGGGCAAGAATGGGAATGTGGGGAAGGTGAGAATGAGAGAGTAGGAGAATCAATGAGAGAGGGGGGCAAGGAAGAAGGAGTGAATGGAGGTGTATAAAGATGTGTGAGAGAAGAGTGAATGGGGTCAGGATGAATGCAAGTGTGAGAAAGCAGCACCAATGAGTGTGGGGACAATGGGTGTTAAGAGGAAGAAGGAAGTATAGACAAGGTTTAGAAAGCCAAGACTAGTTTTTGTTTCTGTTTTTTCCCCTCGGTGTCTGCAGACTTTCATGTTTTACATTTTGAAAGCAGAGGTCAGGCAGAGCTCAAGAGAATTATAAGGTAACCAGGAAGGAACTTAAGAAGGGACTTAGGAGAGCTAGAAGGGGACACAAGAAGGCCTTGGCAAATAGGATTAAAGAAAGCTGCAAGGCAGTCTGCATGAATATGTAGAACAGGAGGATGACGAGTGAGGGTAGGATCACCGGGATATGCCTGGAGGTGGAGGAGTTAGGGGAGGTCCTTAGGTAAACAGTGGTCACCAGGGAAACGGTCCTTGATGAATGTGAGGTCAAAGTAGAACAGATGAACAAGCATGTTAAGGTTAAGAAAGAGGTACTGTTGGAGCTTCTGAAAAACACTTGGAAAGACAAGTCCCCGGAGTCAGACAGGATATACCCAAGATACTATGGGTGAAGAGATTTGTGATGTGGTGATGATGATCTTTGCATTCTCCCTAGCCAATAGAGTGGTACCAGAGAATTGGAGAATGCCAAATGCTCCATTGTTCAGTAAAGGCAAGAGGAAGAATTGGAATTATAGACCAGTGAGTCTTACATCAGTGGTGGAAAACTATTGGAGGGGATTCTTAGGGACAGGACTTGTGAGCATTCAGAGAAGCAGAGTCTCAGGTATAATCAGCATGGTTTTGTCAGGGGCAGGTCATGCCACACAAGCCTAATTAAGTTTTCTTTGAGGAGGTGACATGGTGTATATAGATTTTAGTAAGGCATTTGATAAGAACCCCCATGGTAGGCTCATTCAGAAAGTTACGAAGCATAGGATTTATGGAACCCTGGAGGGTTGGATTTGGAATTGGCTTGCTTGAAGAAGGCAGAGGGACGTAGTAGATGGTAGCAAAAGGTTGTCATTGGATATAAACAGGGGGTTGATGATTAGTGGTATTCTGCAAGGATTTGTTCTGGGACTCCTGATCTATGAGGTTTTTATAAATTACTTGGTTGAAGATCAGCACAGTTATCGTAGCACACTATTACAGTGTAAGTGACCAGGGTTGGAATCCGCCATTGTCTGTAAGGAGTTTGTATGTTCACCCCGTGTCTGTGTGGATTTCTTCTGGTTTCCTCCCACCATTAAAAATATACCGGTGGTGTAGGTCAATTGGGTGCAATTAGATGGCAAGGGCTCTTGGGCTGAAAGGGCCCGTTACTGTGCTGTATATCTATATTTAAAAATGTAAATTTAATAAGTGGAGGAATGGGTTTGTAAGTTTGTAGATGACACAAAGGTTAGAGGTGTTGTGGATAGTGTAGAAGTTTGTCATTGGATATAGACAGGATACAGAGTTGGGTGAAGAAATGGCAAATGGAATTCAATCTGGAAAAATGTAAAGTGATGCACTTAGAAAGATCAAAATTGAAGGTCGAGTTAATGGCAGAGTTCAGCAGTGTGGAGGAACAGAAATATCTTGGCCATCAACCCTGCTAAGTTGTTGCAAAAATTGATAGGGTGGTTAAGAAGGTGTATGGTGTGTTGGCCTTCATTTGTTCAGGGGATTGAGTTCAAGCCGTGGGATAAGACCACACTAAAGAGTATAATGTTCAGTTCTGGTCATCTCATTTCAAAAAGGATGTGGAAGTTTTAGAGAGGATGAAGAGGAGATTTACAGGATACTGCCTGGATTAGAGAACATTTTTTATTAAGAAAGGTTGAGTGAACTATGACTTTTCTCTTGGGAGCAATGGATGATGAAAGGTGACAAAGGAGATGTATAAGATTATGGGGGGTATAGAGTGGATGGACAGCCAGCACCTTTACCCCAAGGATCAGTGGCCAATACCAGAGGACATCCATTTAAGATCAGTTGAAGAAAGCTTGGGGGAGATTTCAGAAGTATTTTACACAGAGTGGTGGATGCCTGGAATGCATTGCCAGGGTGGTGGTTGAGGCTGGTATAATAAGAATATTTAAACGACTCTTAGGTACACAAGAACAATGAAGGACTATGGGCTGTGAGGGATGGAGGGGTGAAATTAATGTGGAGTATGTTTACATAGGTCAGCATATTGTCGTGGGCTGAAGGGCCTGATCTGTGCTATACCATGTTCTATGAAACAGTTTGACAATGTGAAGCGCTCTTTCCAGAGCACCTTGACAATCTTGTATTTGTGAATGCTTCGGGTTACACTGCAGTATCCATAAAGGTGTTGCTCAGAGTCATGGGCAATAGAGGTCAGTGGCATCTCCATTTGACAGTACATTTTCCCAATTGCAGCATCACTCATCCTTCCATGGTTATTGATAGACGTAGAAGAGGCTGAGGAATAAATTAATAAGATAGAAATTTATCAGCACAAGCGAAGCAATGTCAAATGGACTAATGCATGCATGCCAACACCAATGTCTCAGTGTATGTATATACACACACAAAATTGCCCCATAAATGTGTGCATACGCATCCCTATTGCTGCACATGCACCAATCACCAGGAAAATCAACCAATGGGCACACACCAGACACCAGGTGGACTCTTAGGACTGGGCGCACTCCTATCTGTGGTTAGGCCACCAGGTAAGAGTGGTGTAGCAGTTACTACTGGGTGAGTAAAACAGAGATCATGACTATTGAATAAACAACAAATTTCTGGAGGAACTCAGCAGGTCAGACCACATCCACAAGTAGAAATGGTCATTGATTGATGATTTCTACCCTTGAATGGTGATTATTTGTTCAACATTCAATCATCAGAATGAAACACAAGTTTCTGAGCGGACTTGACTGGGATATTCTCAGAGTGATTTCAAGATCAGGAATTATCCACTAACATTGGAATGAGGAGGAATTTCTTCTTTCTGGGAACTGAGAATGTTTTGAATTGTCGACCCAAAGGGATGCTGAGGTAGAGCCATTAAATGATTTTGTCTGGGCTGTTGATGCTGCTTCTACCCAGAGGAAGATCAAAGGCTTCAGGTATATGGGAATAACCACCAGCAGTTTCCCCTTCCATGCCGTCCCACTTGGAAGTACATAATTGGTTCTTGCCACTGGAAATCCCTCCCAGCAGCACCACAAAAGCACCTTCATCACAGAGTCATCATCCTCTTCTCAAGGTTAATCACAAAAAGTGAACAAATTAAACTTTTACAGGCTGTTGGGGGTTGCCAATATAGAGAAACAAACTAGCTGGGTAGCAGAGCTCAGGCAACACTGAAGTAATTGGGTGAACTTCAACAGAATGATGCACTGAGCCAGGATCCCTGGGTCGCCTCCCTACCTGCAGCATTCTCTCCAAGCAGATGGAACTTGGTAAGCTGTGTCCCTCCGTGAACCTTGTCCTCTCCAGACTGGCACGAGAGTGTTAGGCAATCCACGTTCTTCTTCAACTTGTTGAATGCAATAGACACCCCTAAAATTTCACTTTTTATCTCTGTTTAGATGCAAAAAATAAGAGGTTATAAACTGACAATACTCAAATAGTTCTGTCAAAACCTAGAGCACAATGAGGGGCTACGATCAGTTGTTTCATGGTGGGAAAGGTTTTAAAACAGGTCAGAGGTTCAGTCGGTATCCAACCCATGATGGGTCTTCAATGAGGCAGCAGCTAACCCATACTGTTCCTGCAAACTTGTGAGGTGTCCAAATATTTATTAATCTCTTATTGACAATTTATTAATTATAAATGTTAATGCTATAGGCAAAGGGATCTCATGCTGATGATGTAAAAAGGTAGAAGGAAGTTGCGAAAGAGACTGGAAAGGGATTAAAGACAGGTTGAATGAGGGTTCAGAGATAGCAGCTGGAGTACAATGTGAGGAAATATAAGCATATCAGTTTTAGAAGGAAACATATAAAAATAAAATATTATTTAGTAACCTGAGACTTCTAAATCTTTATGTTAAAAATATGTGTCATTATACAAGAAACAAAGAAAGTTAGCAAGAATAAAAAAGGCAAATGGAAAGGTGACCTTTATGCAAGTCAGATCTAGGACAACAGTTGGGAATTCATGCTCCAATTTTCCAAGGCTTTAGTTCTACTTACAGTTCTGGCCTCTGTATGTGGAAGGAACCACTTGCTTTGGAGAAAGTGCAGAATCTTGGTGTGAAGGGGTCATTGATGAGAAACAGGTTTGGCTTGTACGCTGACCTGAAATATTAACCATTTCTCTCTCCACAGCTGCTGCCTGACGTGCCAAGAGTTTTCACTGTTTCTCCTTCAGATTTCTAGCATCTGTTTGTGCTTCATTTTCTAATTTCTTTGGGCCTACACACTCAGTTGTTTAAAAGAATGAAACAAGTTTCTGAGGGGACTTGATGGGGATATTCTAAGAGGAGTTTCAAGATCAGCAGTCATCCACTAACATTGGAATGAGGAAGAATTTCTTCTTTCTGGGAATTGAGTATGTTTTGAATTGTCAACCCAGAGTAGCTGAGGGAGAGTCATTCAATATATTTCAGGATTGAGATGAACAGTTTTTTTGTCTGTAGAGTAACGAAGGTTTATAGCAAACAGGCAGAAGTGGACAAAGGCCAAAGATTAAATTATGATGGGATGCATGGCCAACTCCTGCTTCCATTATTATGTTGCACACTTAGCTTTAAACATGACTGCTATAGCCTACATCACTTGGAGGAAATGTGGTCAGCAATGATCGAGTCAAGGGGCATGCAGTCTCACTAAGTTATAGACAGCTTATTCAACAATACCTGTATATCCAAATATTTTAAATAATTTGGAAGGTTTAGCATTCATGACAAATATAAACCCATCAGAGCAAGCAGTCACAAGGAACTGTCCCTCCTGGTCATATCTGAAAGATTAGAAATAACTTCAGCTGAGACGGTTCATTATACATTGCACAACAGGCGACCAATATCCAAACAGATTCACAGTACGCGAGGGGAACAATATCCCTGCTGCTCGACTATACACCAGGAAGTAAGATCATGACATTGTACCGAGGGAGTGATATCCCTCTCAATCCATTATAACTAAGGGAGTGATATTATTTCAGATTAAAATGTGAATTGAGATATTGAATTCAGCATGTCTCAATATCTTTTACCAATTAATATAGATCCACAATAGAATGTATCCCAGCTTTGCTCTGCCCAAGACTGCAGGAAACTGCAGAATTGTGAACATAACTCAAGCCATCACGTAACCCAGTATCCCCTCCTTCAAATCCATCTACACCTCTCACTGCTTCAGGGAAGGTGTCAGTATATTAAAGGATCCATCTGTTGGGCAGAAGATACACAAGCTGGAAATTCACACAGCTTCTTTCCTGCTGTTATCAGTGGTCAAAAATAATAACCTTGCACTGTTTAACTACTTCTCTTCATATCCTTCACTTTGAGTAACATGATAGTTGGCACCTGTATTTTATTATTACACTACCTGTACTTAAATTTAGTTTGACTTCCCTGGATAGCACGCAAAACAAAACTTTTCAACGTATCTTGGTACACATGATACTAAACAAATCAATTAAAATTTACTTTCACTGATGGCAGACCATTTGCATTGACTTTAGTTGCAGGTGAACTGCTTCCTTCTGTACACATCCACACAAGATTCTTCCAAGGTTGGAATTTCTCTGAATAATCTCTTTTCCAGCCCCCTCTGCCACTTACAATCAGTGTGAGCGAGTGCATTAAACTGTTGATGCTCTACTTACTGTAGGCTCTGTATTGGCATTCTGTGGAGATGGACTTGGTGAACCAGCTGAGGTCTCTCCACGGTCACCAGGTTTGCATAATACATGTAACCAGTTTCAGTGCCCAGAGCAACATGGTTAGACAAAGGGCAGCATGCCATGGCACTGATCTGAAAATAGGAACAAGTACAGAAAAAAGATAACTGATTGACCAAAGCACTATCACCAACATACCTCTCAAGTGGATTCCAAATCCATTCACTCTCCATATACTAACCCAGAAAGACCAGAGAAAGATAAACCACACTTCACCTATGAACCTGTATGGGTCATTTACTAAATCTGGTGCCTTTGCTCTATCTGCTGCAACAACAAAGACCTCCCAGTGACCAACCACTTCAATTCAACACCCCATTAACACACAGATAAGTCTGCCATGGCCTCATGTACTGCCAAACTGAGGCCGCCTGCAAATTGGAGGAACATCATCTGCATTATGTCTCCAAACAGACAGCATCAATATCGACCTCCAATTTCTGTTAACCCCCCCTATCCTAGTCTTCCTCTTTCCCTACCCTCTTTCCTAATTCCCTCCAGGTTCCCACCCCTTCTTTGTCCTATCAGACAGCTATCCTTCTTAGCCCTCTCCCCCATACACCTGAAGAGGGTCTCAGACCCAAAACATCGGCTGCTTTTAGTTTCTAATGATGCTGCATGACCTGCTGAGTTTCTCCAGCACTTTTGTGCAATTCTAGTGAAACCAAAGGTGGGTTGGGTTAAAATGGAGATAGGTGTTCTGTTTGTTTTTCTTGCTGAGCTCTGCTGGAAGACCACTCACCTTCCGACACATTTTCCATCAAGCACATTGTCTTAATTCTACAACACATAAAATGTAATCAGATACCAGAGGATGAACATCAATAGAGCAGTTTCCTCAACATCAGAGAAAGTTACACCGACAGAGCATGGAGGCAGGCCCTTGGACTCAACTTTCACGTCTGAGCTACTCTCCTCTGTCTGTATTTGCCCCATAGTCTTTTAAACTTTCCGTATCCATGTACATAAAACAATACATCACAGTACAGGCCTTTTGCCCCACAATGCTGTGCCGACCTTTATATATCCACAACCCCTCCAAAAAAAAACTAAAACTGAACCCATAGGATTTTCCTTAATCCTATTTGCCAGTGTCTTCTCATGCCCCCTTTGCCCTTCGAGCTCTCCAAAGTTCCTTCCTGATATCATATAATTCTCATGAGCTCTTCCTGTTTTTGCTTCCTAAATCTAATGTGTGCTTCCTTCTTCCTCTTAACTTGTTTTGTCAACCACGGTTCCCTTTTCTTGCCATCTTTTCTCTGTCTCAGTGGGACAAACCATTCAAGTGGTCCCTAAACATCCACACATTACTTCTGTCCTTTCTCCCGAGAACCTGTCCAACAATCTTTTAAGTGTCAAAACTGTAGCTGCCTCTACCATTCAGCCTATCTTTGTACCTATGCCAGCTCCCCAAAATACCTTTTCTCTTCATCCCACTCCCCTGCTCTTTACTCTCAAAATGTCACACATTTGAAGAACTATTATTACCTTTTCTGAAAGTGCAAGAGTACTGATGTTTTTTCCATCCACGAGTGACCACACTTGTATAGTACCCAATTTTCTTGCTGACTGCAATCAAACAATGAGATGAATGAGACAAATGCACACAGTACCTTGGGTAATAAGGCCAGTTTCAGGAACATTTTTGTTCAGTTTCTCCTCATTTCACAACCACTCTAATTTTTTTGATGAGGTGCAGTGGGCCACTGTTTTCCCAGGAGGGCATCTGACACTTTGAATCATTTCTGAGGACCATTTCAGTACTTGGACATTGGATTGTAGCCCAGTGGTGGAGTGTGCCTTCCTGCAGAAATCTGCCTGCTGAACCTGCATGTTTAAACCCAGCCATTCTCAACCATTTTTTGGCTACGCCAACCACCCCCCCACCCCACCCCACCCCCGCCCCCCTGCCCTTCCCATTCAGTCCTCAAAGTTTATGGGCCCACTTCCCTGTAAAGCAGTCAAGTTTTGGTTTCTTCCATATTTCTTTCCTACTGGCTACATACATTTTTAAAAAAATATTTACATTAAGTGAGGTGAAAGGAAAACAAAGCTTTTACTAAAATGTGCTGTGGTTCCTGTTGAGAATGACTAGGTCAAACGACCCCATTTGAAGTGAGCTGTGTGGAGGCAGGAGGTTTCAGGTTTTCCTTTTTTAAAAGCAACTAAATCATTGTAAAGTAGAACATTGGAAGAATTCAATGTGTCAAACTGCATTTATCGGGACAAAAGAATACATTGACTTGCACCTTTTGCCTGCACAAATGCTGCTTGATCTAATTTCTTTAGCATTGCTTTATGTTCCAGATTTTAGCAGTCTCTTTTTTCATCTGAGTTAAATTTAAATGTACTTAATTGTTAACTTGATGCTGGTAAATGTATCAAATTATAGGTGTTTTCAGTTTTAAATAAAATTTTAATAATTGGTTATTTTCATGCTTTAAAGCAATGATTAATGATTTTGAAATAGTATGTGTAAGACAACCAGAAATATTCACTGGCACCCTCAGTTTTCAACAACCAGCCTGCAGGATGCTTCAATCAGCTGCTGAGGCAATGCTTTGAAGTTGTTATTAGCTCCTTGCAGTGGACTTTAGCAATCAAAAGCCAACCATGGAGAAGTTATTGTTGCACAAAGGGTGGTCGTAAAGTGGTTGATCTCAGCAACAAAATACTCCTAATGCAGCAGGCCACTGCTAATAGATATCTTCATCTCATGCTGCCTCTGTCCTGAAAGTGTGTGGCAGGACAGTATAGAAGAAGCTTTACTCCATCTCCAAACTATGCTGTCCCTGGTCTAGAAAGTAAAGTAACAGGATGGTGCAGAGGGGAGCTTCTCACTGTATGCAAAATGTCCCTGATCTAACAGGATATGATGGACAATGTAAAAGGAACTTTTCACTGTATCTAAACTGTCCCTGATTTAACGCATGATGGGGCTGGGAAGAGGGAACATTTTCTTAAATCTGAACTGTGCTCTCCTTGTTCTAGAAGGTGTGACGGGACAGTGCTTCTCCCTGTATCCAATTCCTTTTTTTTGTGGCTATTCCTTATCTAACTAAATCAAGCCATCTCAACTCTGGGACTGTTTGATAGATCTGTACTCACAAATTTTCCCTCTTTTAGAGGGAGTTTTTACTCTACATAGAACATTACAGCACAGAAAACAGGCCCTTTGGCCCTTCTAGTCTGTGCCAAACTATTATTCTGCCTAGCCCCACTGACCTGCACCCAGTCCACATCCCTTCCATCCTATTACCTGTCCAAAACTTTCTTAAATGTGAAAATTTGAGCCTGCATCTAACTTGTGATCATTTAAAGTTCCTTCCTCCCTCTTTTACCTCGATTCTCTACTATTATTGAGGTTTTTATTAGCTTATATTGTTACGAGCCCAAAGGACCCCAAAACCCAGCAGCAATAGACATTCACCAAGACAAGTGGTTTTTAAAACAAAAGTTATTTTTAATCAACTTTAAACATGAAAATAGAATAAAACTTTAACTTACCTCTATTCTTATACTTAACTATACTCTATACTAATCCAAATTACCACCTTCTAATTCTATGTGCACATGTATTAAATGTGTGTGTGTGGATTTAAGAAAAGTTCTTTGGTTCACAGTTCAATCTCACTTCTCCTTCTTCCAAGTTCTCTGGATGCAGGAAATATACTGTGCACAGAATTTAACATGTATAAAGTTGACCAGGCTTTGGTACTTGAAAGGTAAATGTTTACCGCTTAGGAAGGTTCTTGTAGGGTTTGCAGAGAGAGACATTTGTTGCTCCAGGACTTGCACAACTGAGGTACCACCATTAGTCACCTCAATGTCTCACTGATTAAACTTGCCCCATCAGGGTTTTTCAGGTTATGACAGAGCTCCTTCTATTCCTCTTATTCCAAGAGAAACATCAGACAGATAGCACTTCCAGCCATCCACTGCTATTTTGAAAATTTTATTTATTCGTTCAAAATACAAATAATAAGTAACATATATAACAATAAACAAAGCATGAATGTTATATTTTATATATATTTTTTAAAAAAAGAAAAAAAAAGGAAAGAAACCCCCCCTCTTTCAGCCAACTCTCCTAAGGAGAGACATAAAGAAAAAAGAAAAGAATAAAGAAAAGTAAAGCATACATATTAAAATCTAGTCAATATAAATCAAAATGTAAATATTCTGAATATAACAACCACCTATTAATAAAAAAAACTATAGTTATCTGTGAAACATATGTAATTTTTTCCATTATTAAACAATATTTCATCTCATTATGCCAAAAGTCTCAAATTTAACCATTTCAGGTAAAATCATATCTCTACCGAACACGTTTTACCAAAGATCGAACTTGATAAAAATACGCTTACGCTTAATCTGACTATTTAAACCCCGAACATTAAAAGTAGCAAACTTCAACTTTGACATTTCCACTAATATTTCTAAAAACTAATAATATCAATATATAAAGACTCAGGTCACGTAAATAGGCCCTCCAATAAGAGAAAAAGAAACCACAATTAAAGTCTAAATAAAATGAAAATTAAAAAAAAGATAAAAAGAAAAAAAAAAACCCAAAAAAACTACCGAAAGGTAGTAATCCCTAAACAAAAGTTGGGTGTGGATCACCCACCAGTAGCTGATGACTAGTAGAACATAGAGCAAATTTATCCCTCCCCAGCCAAACAAAGAATAACAACAAGATATCATAATGACATAAAAAGAAAATAAAAATAAAAAAGTTCTTCTATTCATCCAAGAAATTCCAGACTCGGCGACCCCATTTCAAGGAAACGGACTCTTTCCATTCCCATTTCTCCCATTTCTGCCGTTTCTTCCATTTCCAGAACAACCAGATTTTTCTTTAGGAGACAATGGTGGGCTACGTCTTTGTCCTCTTACATCTGGCAACGAGTCAGCAAAACTCATTGCTTCACACTCATTCTCAAAAAACCGAGATTGAAAGTCTCCACAAAACACCTTCAACACTGCCGGATAGCAAAAAGTAGACTTATAACCTTTACGCCACAAAACTTCTTTAACTGGATTAAATCGACGCCGATCAAATCAGAATAGAAAAAAACTCTACTATTCTGAATCATTAACGGAGCTTGTCGTTGTCTCGCTTTTTGCACTGCTAAACAAAGTATCGTTTCTCTGTCCAAATAATTCAAACATTGAATTATCACGGGTCTCGGTGGTTGACCAGGCAGAGGTCTTCTTCTTAAGGCTCTATGAGCTCTTTCCAATACCAGACCTCCAGAGAAAAATTCCTGCCCCAGTATTTGTGGAATCCATTCGGTAAAAAAACAAAGAGGATCTTGTTCTTCCATACCTTCTGGCAAACCAACGATCTTCACATTATTCCTTCTACTTTGATTCTCCAAATAATCTACTTTCCTCTCTAACTCCCTCTCACGTTCTCGCAATTCTTTAATGGATTCTTCCACCTCCAACACTTTTTCAGTATTAGAAGCCACTTGTTGTTGACATTTCAAAAAAGCAGACTGAAATTGTTTAAAATCCTCACAAGATGCTTCCACACGTATTTTAACTGTATCCAGTTCCAAACTGAGCCTCTGAGACATTTCATTCAGCATAGGCTGAATGATAAGGCTTAGCTGTTTACATTGTAATTCAGAAAAGCTCAGCCCTGCTTTCTCTTGCGTAGTGGCAGAACCAGGTAACTGCAGCTCCTGCTGCATCTCAACAACAGGCAGTTTAACAGTTTTACTGCGGGTCTGGACTCCCAGCGACGACACCCCGACTTCCTCAGGGGGCCGACGCTGTTCTCCCCCCGCAACCCGTTGTTGCTTCAAAAACTCACAAAAAAGACCAAAATATTCAGATTGGAGTATATCCTGGGGTATTTCAAGCAATGGAGTCGTCTTCTTGCGTGCCCCCTCCGTTAAAGTTGGCAGGCTGCCAGAATCAGGATCCACATCGGGGGCACACACACCTTCCTCCTGAGAATGGGTAATTCCAGCGATGTCCTTCTCCTGGTGAGTAGTAGTCATTTTTTCAGCTCCCACAGGCAATCTCTGTGGTTTAGGCTTGAAAGAAAGCAAATCTGAAGTTGTAGTAGACTGTTTAGGCTCTAAATCTTCAACTCTCTGGAAATGTAGTTTCTTCTGTACTTGAGGTTTAATCTTTTTACCATTAATAGCCATAACAATTCCTTGATACTTTAAACTAAGTTTTAAAAAATTTAAACCTGAAAACAAAGAGTTAAAAACGGGTTCTTAAAAGTCTGGCCAGAGGGGTCGAGATTACATGTCTAGACTCTACGCCATCTTGCCATGCCCCTTCCCATCCACTGCTTTTGGAACTTTTCGTCAGTTCTTCCTGGATTGCACTGTGTCACACACACACCAGCTGAGAGGGCTTCTCTTCTCTCTGTCTCTCCAACTGAAACTACAAAGAGAGCATGTGACTCATGTCTTGCAAAACCCCCACATTCTCCAGCAAACAACAGTTCTTTCTTCTCAAGTTGTTATCTTAGGTAAACAATCCAGGATTGACCTTTTTGTACACTTTGGCAAAACCCTTGAAGAGCTTCCACTAGCCATAGTGTCTCCAATTCCAAACAATAGTCATTCATTTTATGAAGTCAGTTCAATTAACACCTACTCGTGGGAAGGTGCTAAGTTCTCCATAGATCTTCAAATCTTTCAAATAAAATCGGTTTTAAAATGTGTATGTATGTGACCTACTCTAAATCTTATAAATTCTCCCCATATATTAATATTGTTACAATATCATAGAATGCTACAGCACAAGAAATAGGCCATTCAGCCCTTCTAGTCTGTGCCAACCATTACTGTTAGTCCCAATGACCTAGCTTGAAAACAAAATATTTGTTCAAATTCTCTGCCTTTTCCCATTATTAACTTCTCAGGATAAACATTTACCTTAACTTTATCTACTGTAGAAGCACTTATTGTTTTTAGATTTCTTCCCAGTTAATGCTATAATCTATACATTTTTTGTAATCCTTTCCTGGTTTCTAAAATGTTTCTATTCTTCTGGCTTATCTTTAGACCATGAGACTTTGGAGCAGAATTAGTCAAGTCAGCCCATCAAGTGTGTTCTATCATTCAAACCATGGCTGAGATAATATTCCTTTCAACCCTATTTTCTCACCTTCTCCTCATGAATTTTGACACCCTGACTAATTAAGAACCTATCTGCTTTAAATCTACCCAATAACTTGGCCTCCACAGTTATCTGTGGCAATGAATTCCATAGATTCAACAAAGGAAATTTCTCATCTCCATTCTAAAGGAATACCCTTTTATTTTGAGGCTGTGCCCTCTAACCCTGGACTCTCCCAAAGCTAGAAACATCTTCTGCATGTCCACTCTATCCAACCCTTTCAATATTCAGTAGGTTTCCAGTAAGATTCCCTCCCCCACCCCCCCCCCCACCCCGCCCCCATCTTTCTAAACTCAAGTGAGTACAGACTCAGAGCCATCAAATGCTCCTTGTAACCTCTCATCCCTGGAATCATTCTCGTAAACCTTCTCTGGACCCTTACCAATACATTTTTCTTTAGACATGGGGCCCAAGACTGCTCACAATACTTCAAATGTGGTCCGACCAATGCCTTGTAAAACCACAGCATTATATCATTGTATTTATATTCTAGTCCCCTCAAAATGAATGCTAATATTGCATTTGTCTTCCTTCTTATTGATTCAACTTGAAAGTTAACTTTTAGGGAATCCTGGGACTCCCAGGTCCACTTTCAGAATTCTCTCCCTATTTAGAAAATAGTCTACTTATGTATTCCTTCTACCAAAGTGCATGACCATACACTTCCCTATGCTGTATTCCATCTGCTACTTCTTTGCCCATTCTCCCAACTCATCCAAGTCCTTCTGCACACTCCCTACCTCCTCAATACTACCCACCTCTCCACCTATTTTCATATCATCCGCAAATCTAGCCACAAAGCCATTAATCTATCATCCAAATCATTTACATTCAGCGTGAAAAGTAGTGGGCCCAATACCGACCCCAGTGGAAATCCTGCAGCCAGTCAGAAAATCTCTTCTCATAGTACCATGGGCTCTTATTTCATTTAGTAGTCTCATGTGCCACACCTTGTCAAAGGCCTTCTGAAACTCCAAGTAAATTACATCCATTGCCTTTCCTTTGTCTGTCCTGCTCATTACTATCATTAATCTTAACATTGCATGTTTTTCTTTAAGTCTGATACCATTCTTAATTCTCTTAGTTATTCTTAGAGTCTTAATCTCACATTGGAAAATATTGTTGATCAGAATTATAAAGTCTCTCTTTAAGTATCTGTAACTGTTTATTTACCAACAATCTGTTGTAATGAAGTTGGTGGGGAGATAAATATTGGCCAGGAATCAGGGAGAATTTAATGCTGGTTGTAAATCTTTCATTTACAGTCAGGAAGACAGATGGGGCCTCCAAATGAAAATATTTTGACTGTGAAACTCCCCCAGTTGCTCTATCAGCTTTTAGTCTCTGGAGTGTGCCTTGAATCATAACCAATGCCTTGGAGATCAGAGCGTCTGGCACTGAGCAAAGGCACATAGTGCCAGGGGAAAATGTTGGTTTCAGAGCTGACATTCCATTCCTGTAGGAAAATAAATCAGAACAAAATCTAATTCTAAGAGACTTGAGGAACCAAGAAGTATTAGTCTTTCTTCTTACCACACAGTACTGTGTCCCGATCCCCAGAAAATTTGCGGACACAAAGTCCCCACTGTGTACGTTCAAGACTGTATTCCCGTCATTTTGCTGTGATGGGTCATAGATATATACAGAACCCTGTAGAAAAAGTCCACAACTCTCATTTCACCTTGTACATTCACCAAGTATATGAAATGACTGAACACCACTACAACAATGCAGAAAGCAGCCACCCACATCTTCAGCCAACAAACTGGTTTTGTTCCCTCAGGAAGGCAAAACATCCTGAAGCACTTCCCAGGAGCTATCATAAAATAAAATAATTTGCTGTGCTATAGGGAGACAAAGATTTGGCTTTCTTTTCAGAAAGCTCAACATTTAGGGGTTAGGGACCAGCCAACCTAGTAGTACCATGGGATTTTATCTCGTTTAGTAGATGAGGTTCTGGGAAGTACGAGGAAGGGAGGGAGGGAAGACATAGAATGGCTTCAAGTTATAAAGGATAGGGAATTAAACCTGAAGTACATCTATCACATGGGTGAGGTACATATAGAAAACTGGGAAGCTCATGTTCTTGAGCTAAACAGGAAGCAAGCAACAGACCAGGGAGACATGTGGGTACAGGTGCACAGTTCCCTGAAAGTGAAGACTCAGGTGGACAGTGGTGAAGAAAGTGTGAGGGACACGTGCCTTCATTGGGCAGAGTATCAAGTATAAAAGTTGGAACCTCATCAAACGGCTGTACAAGGCGTTGGTGGGACCACATTTGGAGCATTGTGTGTAGTTCCGGTCACCCTACTATAGGAAGGATGTCATGAAGATGGACAGGTGTGGAGAGGAAATTCACAAGTATGCTGCTGGGACTGGAGGGCTTGATTATAGGAGGAGGCTGGGTCTTTATTCTCAGGAGCAAAGGAGAAGTGACCTTGCAGAAGTGTACAAAATCATGAGGGGCATGGATAAAATGAATGTTCTCAATAATTTTCCCAGGGTAAATGATTTTAGAACTAGAGGACATAGTTTCAAGGTGAGAGATTTCAGAGAAACAAACTTTTTTCACTCAGAGGGTGGTTCGTATCTGATATGAGCTGCAAGAGGAAGCTAGAGAAGCAGGTACAATGTTGACAGTCTAAAGACATTTGGGCAGATATATGGATAGGAAGGGTTTAGGATATGGTCCAAATACAGGAAAATGAGAATAGTGCTGAATATTAACTTGGTCAGCATGGATTAGTTGGGCTGAAGGCCCTGACCTGTGCTGTATGAGTCTACATTGAGTTCCAGTTGTAGTCCAGATTCCTTAATGGCTTGTGAGCGCCATCCTGTGCTCAGACAACATATAATCAGGGAACCCAGAAGATATGCATTCTCTACCTCCTCTGTAGCAATGAGTAGTGATTTGTAATCAGGTGAAAATGTAATATTCCGAATTGGTGTATTCGTAGACCAGCATTCCTCCACCTCCAGTGTTTGGGGTTTCACTTTGATGCAGTAGAGTTTTCCATCCTGAAAAAAAGCACCACATCACACGTAGTTAGACACAAACACCAACTGACCAACCCTGATAGTACCTCTGATACTAAGCTAGTGGTTCAAAAGCAGCACACCTCAAACTCTTTGTTCACGTGACCTTTTGCAACTGAAAATTAAACAACCAACATGTTATAAATACCAGTTACAATATCCGTTTATGGTTTTCACACCATAAATAAATAATTTGAAATACTTCTTCAATAAACAAATGCTATTATACAGAGGGCAGCATGGTTAGCCTAACACTGTTACAGTAGCAGCGATCGAGACCAGGGTTTGAATCCCATGCTATAAGGAGTTTGTATGCTTTCCCCGTGTCTGTGTGGGTTTTCCCCAGGGGCTCCAGTTTTCTCCCATCATTCAAAATATATACAGGTTGTAGGTCAATTGAATGTAATTGAGCAACACAGGCTCATGGGCCGAAAGATCCCAAAAGATACCAGATTATGAAGATCTTCAAGATTCTTTGGAAATAGTTATCTAATGAGAGGAGATGAAGTACCATGTGACTATACTCATTGAAGCTTAAAAGGATAATGGAAAATCTTGTTGAGACATAAGAAATTGTGAAAGGAAAAGATAAGATAGAAGCAGGAAGGTTGTTTCTACTGATAGGTGAGACGAGAACTAAGAGACAGAGCCTCAAGATTGAGGGAAGTAGATTTAGGACAGATAAGGAGGAGTGCTTCTTCAGGAGAGGAGTGAATCTGAGGTAACAGAGGCTGCCTCTTTATATGTATTTAAGACACAGATCAACCATGATTTTATTGAGTTAAACAAGAAAGTTTGCAGACACTCCAAGTGTAGTTTACACATAAATGCTGGAGAAACACAACAGGTCACACATCATTCTTTATGTAACAAAGATAAAGATGTAAACTAACGTTTTAGGCCCGAACCCTTCAGCAATATGTGAGCAAAAAGCAGGGAGGTGTCTGAATAAAACGTAGGAGGAGGGGCAGGGGTAGGGTTACAGGCTGACAGGCAAGAAGTAGATCTGGGTGGGTGGGCACAAGAGAAAAAAAGCTGAGAAGCGATAAAGGGGAGGGGTGTAGCTCTGTGAATGGAGAGGGAAGCGGTGGAGAACTGGAGAAAAGGAGACAGAAGCCCCTTCACACTTGCGTCCTACTAAATTGGTCGTTCAGTAACCCTGAATAGGAATGGGGGTTTGGCTTTTCACACTTGATCACTCCTAACTAGCATGGGAAAGTTTGTAGCACGATTGCATATAATTTATAAATACCGTGGGAAAAAGCGATGGGAGACCTGCCCTCCTAGAATTCCATGCGGCAGAGTAAGAGCTGTATGCATGGCTGCATGCATGGAGCTTTCATTGAGGGGTTTCTCAGTCAAATGGCATTTTGGAAGTCAGGTCCGTCATTGCTTTTTCCTCACAGCCTTTATAGATTGTGCACTATAGCGTTACCAACCTGCCAACGCTGTTTAAAAATTGTCCACTATTGCTACCCCGTTATGACTTCCCCACAGCAAAGTTTATACCTTCATTTTAATCTTTTCTTCCTTCAGGTTCCTGCACTTGGGCAAAAACTTGGGTCATTTCAATCCCACAATGAAATTTCCCATTTTACACTTGCATGATGGCAGATGCAGGGGATTATACTAGGGGTCAAAGCTGTCAATCACCAGCGTGAGATGATGTCATCTATCGCAAGCATTGAGCTGATTTTGCTTTCACACTAGACACTTTAAAGGCCGATTGGCAGTAAATTTTGGGATCAATTGCTAGTGTGAAAGGGGCTAGAGGGATGGGGAAGTGAGGGAGATAGGAGAGTGACCCTATGGAAACCAGAAAAATCGATGTTAATGCCATCTGGATGTAGAGTGCCCAGAAGAATATTAGGTGTTGCTCCTCCAACCTGCGAGCAGCCCCAGCTTGATAGTGCCATAGACAGGCATTCAGCGCAGAACTATTGTGTGGAATTGAAATGGTTAGCCACTGGGAGATCCTGCCATTGCTGCAGACAGAGCAAAGGATCTCACTTAAATGATCTCCCAACCTGTGTTGTTTCTTCAGTGCAGCGAAAGCCATAACAGAAGCATCAGATGCAGCAGACGACCCCTGCAGACTCACAAATGAAGTATTGCTTCACCTGAAAGGACTGTTGGAGGCCCAAATGGCAGCAAGGGAGGAAGTGTGGACGCAAGTGTGACATTTCCTGCAGTCACAGGGGTAGGTGCCAAGGGTGTGATTAATGGAATCGCAGAAGGTGAAGAAAGGGGAAAGAAAGGAAGGCGTGCCCAGCAGCAGGATCATAGTGTAGGTTATGGAAATTGCAAAGGATTGTATGTTGGATGCAGAGGCCATCAGGGTGGGGAACTCCAGTCCCCGCTACATCTAGGAGCAGAGCGAATCAAAAAAATGCATGCGAAACAGAGAAGATGAGGGCAAGGGCCGACCTAATAGCAATAGAGGTGAAGCCATTTTTTTTTTGAAGAAGGACATCTCAGATGATCTGGAATGAAGGACCTCATCCTGGGAGCAGATGCAATGGAGACAGAGAAACTAAGAGAAAGGAATAGAATCCTTACAGGGAACAGGGTCTGAAGAGGTGGAGTCAAGGTAATAGTGGGAGTTAGTGGGTTTGTAGAAAGTTTGTTTTCAGAGATGGAGACAGAGATCAAGAAAGAGGAAAGTGTTTCCATAGATTATTGAATTATTGATTGTATTGAACTGCTGAGCAGCCTCGGTGAGCCAGAGGGCTGACACTTTCTTTTATTTCTTATGCTCTTAAGGTCAAATGTCCTTTGCAGTTTGGAGATGACACACGTGACCAATTTGGGAGCATTATAAACCACATACATTTCCAGCTGTAAACAGTCCCCTTGTGCCAAGTGCCAGGGAATTGACAGAGTTTGGCTGCAGGGTGAGATGCACATTCATCTTGATCGTCGACATTGGCTCTTTTGCTTTTTCCATCTTTTCTAAACATGGGGGAGTAGAACACAAGATTTATTTATTGGACATAGCTGGAAAACAGTGTGGAAAATACAATGGAGGCAAATAGAGAAAGGGCAAGACTTCCTTGAAAAAGACTGCATCTGAACTCCAGATGAGACATGAAAAGGAGATTTTCTGTCAGAACTAGCGAAGGAGCTGCCAGCACTTGTGGACAATTCCTCTTGGTGTTCTGGTCAATATTCCTCTCAGTCAATCTCTTCTGTTTGCAAAATCTCACAAAAAGAACTATATAATTTTAATAACTATCACAGCACTTCAAAAATAACTACTTAATGCTTGTGCACACTTTAAAAACATCTCTCCATCTCTCTGCCTTTCTCTCTTTGCTTTTAATCTGAAGCTATCTGTGCAAAGATGTATGCAGATCAGCTAGCTGGTCCAAAGTTATAGCTGTCCACTGAAACACAACTGACGCCTAAAAAATAGTACTTTACAAGTCAATACAGTAAATACACAAAATTGCTTGAGAAACTCAGCAGATCCCGCAGTGTCCATAGCAGGCAAAGATATACACCCTGTGTAGCAGCAACAGGACTTCATGCTCAGTTGGTTTATGGCACGCCCCTGTTGATGCCAGCCAACATTCCACCGTCACCTGCCAGTACTGACCCCACAGCATCAGATGAGCTTCAGCGACAAGGGGTGTTGGTTCCAATTCCAGTCACAAAACACGGTTCAGCACTCACACATTTACTGGTGGATCTCGACTCCGTGGACTTTGTTTGTCTGCTGCCCGACACAGCTACATCGGTCCATATAAAGTGCTAAAAAACAATGGATCCTCCCTGCTCTTGGACCTTGGGGGCAAACATGAACTTTATACCAGGGACTGAGTCAAAATCACCCATGTGGACACAGCCGAGCCAATGCCGTTTCCACCTCCGCGTTGCCTGGTTACCCCCCCCACCCAAACAAATCAACTCAAGACTCAAACTATTGAGTTGGGTGATGATTCTGGGGGGTTGGGTACTGTAGTGGCAGCCAAGGGGTGGAACTTCATGCTCGAATCATCCCATGATTCTGGATGACCACGCATTCCGGGGGTGCTGGACTCCCTTCATTTCGGGGATGAAGTCAGCAGACTTCGTATTGACGGCCAAACCGAAAATGACAAAAGTTGCCTGTAAAACTGATTAAAGCAGCTTTTGCTGACTACAACTTGAATCAGACGTCTTGCTTGTAGCTCTGCCCTTAAGGTATCTCACCCTGTATAACCAACATTTCAAGCCTGAGCCCTTGTTTCACTTTGCAAGTTACAGTCTTTTGGGGAATTCAGCAAGTTACAGTTCAGGCCCTTTGGCCCACGATATTGTCAGCCTATATAAACCTACTAAACCTTCCCTGCCTTATATGCATAACCCTCTATTTTTATTGTATCCATGTACCTGTCTAGGAGTCTTTTAAAAGTCCCTATTGCACCAGCCTCTACCACCATCCTGGCAATGCATTCCACTACTCTGTGTAATAAAAATGTTACCCCTGACATTCCTCGAAGGTTTCCTCCCCTCACCTCGTAGAGATGTCCTCTGGTGTTTGATAGTCTTGCCCTGGGAAAACGATGTTGGCTGTCCACCCTATCTATGCCTCTCATAATCTCGTTGACCTCTATTAAGTCACCTCTCATCCTCCTTTGGTCCAACGAGAAAAGTCCTAGCTCTGTCAACTTTGCCTCATAAGACACATCCTGGTAAATCTCCTCTGCATCTTCACCATAGCTTCCACGTCCTTCTTGTAATGAGGTGACCAGAATAGAACACAATATTCCAAGGGTGGTCTATCCCGAGTGAAATAGAACTGTAAAATTCAAGCATGTTCAGGTCAATTCTTTTTGCAGTACTTGGCCCGTGAGTAATAAATAACTGGGTAAATATCCAAGAGCAGTATTGATGTCAACCACCTGTTGCAGTAGGGCCAAACACTCACCAAGATATGGTTAAGGTTTG
This sequence comes from Narcine bancroftii, assembly GCF_036971445.1. Lineage (NCBI taxonomy): Eukaryota > Metazoa > Chordata > Chondrichthyes > Torpediniformes > Narcinidae > Narcine > Narcine bancroftii. The sequence continues at coordinate 29,163,077 of NC_091478.1, read as the reverse complement.
CTATTCCATTCTTATGAGTTGTCTACATTGGCACTCAGTAAGTTAACTTGGACATTGGGTGTTGGAAGGTTCAGAACATCCCAAGTGAACCTAAAGATTCTGTTTGATGTTCCCATCTCAAGCAGAGAGCATCGGACACAGAGCATGTCATTCTTAGTCAAGGGTCTCAAGACCAATCTTGCTGCTGTTATAGCCAAAGTAAAAACACACCAAAATGCTGGAGAAACTTGACTGCTCTTTCAGCGTCCATAAAAGACAAAGATATATTGTTGATGTTTTGGGCCTGAGCCCTTCCTCATGGAAGGCAAGGTCTGCTCACTGATCAACATTGATTGAACCTGTACCTTTCTTGTTTGTTTTGATCATTAGTTATCTGCACTTCCATTAATTAGGGGTGGCATTTTATCAACTCGGATAGAAAGAAGGGATGAGATTTTAGAGGGAATGAGCACAGTAACGCTGATAACTAAAGCAATGGGGAGAAATAGACAAAACTCTGAATGGTTACTGGCTCGACTTGAGTGTATTTTCAAATTTAATGTTTGTGCACAGAATGAGTATGATGCCCACTTTCAATAATAATTAAACAAATGATCCTACCATCAGACTGTTCAAATAATGGAGCTCCCAATAAAAAAGCCTTGTGTATATCAGCATCCACTTGCAAAAGATACCCCTTTTTACAACCTACATACAAATCAGAGGTTGGAGTCCAGCAAACAGACACAGGTTGAACGATTTTCTTCTGGAATTCTCGTGGCTTCAAAAGAAAAAGAAAGAGGAAATTAAAAAGCATCCATTACAGAGGTCCTCTCTGGCTTTTTCCGGGGCACTTAGGAATATTACAAATGCTACACATTGAGAAATGGTATATATGTTAAGATTGCAATTAGGATTGTTTGGAGATAGTCTGGGAATAGGATTGGGATTGGGAATGTGTTAAGGATTTAGATCCTCAAGGGATTAGGAAATATTTGGGATTAGGGATAGAGTTGAGACTAAGATTAGGTTAGGGCAATGATCTGGTGTCCTTAAAATGACTTTAGTCAGGTTTGGGCCCAAATAATGAGAACTCCATCTAATTTCCTGCACTGTGAACTTCAGACTTTGGTAATCCATTGATAACACTTGGAAATGAAGCAGAGTACCTCCAGGGAATGTAAAGATCATGTTGACCCCACAGATACCTCATTGAGTTTCAGTCCAGTAAAACCACATTAGTCACCACATAAAATGTGTGAAACTTGTCTCCCATACTATTATTGCATTCTCTATTACTGCAGAGCAAGAAAAGGAGAACAACCAGGACAGAACTGTAACTGAAATGGACAGTTCACTGACAGAGCTGTGTGCAGAGACAGAGCCAGGGAGACATAATGTCAGAAAGGGTTGGAAGGCTCATAAACAACCCTTTTGTTCATAATAATCCAGAGTGAGATCCTTCATTTTCAATAGCAGGGAGAATCTAAACAGATTTTATATTAAGAACAAATGGGAAATAATAGATCCCATTGAGGACTGGGATGGGTTTCTCTAAGGGTTTTTAGATCACAGGCATGTAACAGCACAATCAATGAAATTTGTCGTTACACGGGCAGTCTAAAAAAGGAAAGTGCAGGAATTTTTTAGTCAATTCCTGCACCACAATTTATCCTGCAGGACCCCTACTACCTTACGGGGTAGCCCTGCAGTCTAAATCACACCGCAAAACTCACCTCATGAATTCAACATCCAGCTGATGTCGCGGGGACTAACTCACACAGGAACTAAGATGAGTAATTATGTTAATTTATGTTAAATTTTTCCAACATTGCTGTCTAAAAAACACTAATGTGTTGAGCCAGTGGAGAAGGCAAAAGTTTTAAATGAATATTTAGTGAATGTGTTAACAGTGATGCAGGATAAGCTGGAGTGGGAGGGGAGGAAGGTAACGAAAAATAGCTTAGAGCACATCTGCTTCAGTAGTGAAGAGATATTAGCAGTCTTAGATCATATCAATGAGGATAAATCTTCAGGTCCAGAACAGATACATCTCAAAACATTGTACAAAGAGGGAAATTGTTGGAGCCATGACAGACAATTTTAACACATCGCTGAGGAAAGAAGCTTGGGAGTTTTGGAGAAGGGCAAATGTGGTGCTGATATTTTAAACAAGGGCTACAAGAATAAACCTGGTAACCACAGATTTGTTAGTCTGATGTCGGTGGTAGGGAAGTTGTTGGAGAAAGATGCTAACAGAATCTATCAACATTTGGATACCCGTGGAAAATTAAGTAGATTCAGCATGGATGTGTGCTTGGGAAATCTTGTCTCACAAATTATAGAAATTTTTGCAAAGAGACTAGATGAAGGTAAGGCAGTTGATGTTATTTAAATGGATTTTAGTAAAGCATATGATAAGGTCCCATAAGCTAGGTTGGTATGGAAGGTTAGGACACATAGGTTAGGAGGCCAACTCGCCAAGTGCAGACAATGGTTGCAGAGGGCACTTTTTCCATACTGGATGACCATAATCAGTGGACAGCCTCTATTTGAAATGAGCATCTTGTTCTTTGTAAAACACAAAATGATTTAGAATGAGATACTGGTGGCAAGCTGAGTAAGTTTGCTGATGACATGAAAATATGTTCCACAGTTGATAGTGAAGGTTACCTGGGTTTGCAACAGGATTTAGGCCATATGGGGAACTGGCTAAGGAACAGCAAGTGCAATTCAACATGTGAGGAGCTGCATTTGGGTAAATTAAACTAGGATGGGAAATACCCTGTTAATGGCAGGCCCCTAAAGAGTGTAATGGAGCAGAGGGCCAAAGGATGGATGAACATAACTCTTTATAGATAACAGCAAAGTAGTGAAGAGAGTGTTTGAGAGGCTTGCCTCCAGTCAGGGTATTGAATACAATGGGATACCATGTTGAAGTTATACAAGATGTTAGTGAGGCCACACTTGAAATATTATATGCAGTTTCAGTCACCCAGCGGTAGTAAGGATATTATAAAGTTGGAGGATTACAAAGTTGTTGCCAGGATTCGGGAAGTCATTATGAGAAACTGGAAAAATTAGGGCTGTTTTCCATCTTATGTAGTGGGGATCTTATTGAGGTCTATAAAACCATGAGGAAATAGATAAGATGAATAGTGACAATCTGTTTTCCCAAGTGGGAGAATCTGAGAGAAGAGGGCACAACTATAAGGTGAAAGGGTGGGATTTGCAAGGGACAGTTCTTCACTCAGAAGTGGCACGTGGAGTGAGCTGCCATACATAGTGATGGAAGCAGGCATTTAGAAGATGCCATACATCAGATCCTCTGATGCCTTTTTACCTATTTTGCCAATTGCCAACAAAACCTGATAGCTTTGTCAAACATAATTTCCCTGTTATAAGAACATATTGTCTCTTCCCAATTCAATTATTTTAAAAGGGCACTGTTACCACTTCCTTAGTAATAGATTCTACCCTTTCCCCTTCTATGAATATTAGGTTAAATGGTCTGCAGTTCTTGGGTTTTCTCTCACTTCTATTTTAAGAGATATGCTATATTGACTACCTTCCTATCTGTGAGAACTATTCTTGCCTCCATGGAATTGTTCAAGATGCCAACCAGTGCATTTGTCTATCTCCATTGTCAAGTCTTTCAAAGCCTTCGGATGCAGGTCACCAGGAGTCTGGATTCATCATCTTTCATTCCCATCAATTTCTTGAACACTTTCTTTCCTAATCCTGAATTCTTTCACCTTCTCATTCACTTTGGACTTGATGTTCTCCACCCTATCTCAGCAATTTCTGTGTCTGCTTCCATGAGTCATGATTCAGAATTGGCTTGCCTACAGAGAAAACATTTAAAAGAAGCCTAGACAGGTTAATGGCTACAAGAAAAATAGAGGTTTGTGTGTATGAGGTAGGGAAGGTTTAGATTGTTGAGTAGGTTTATATAGGTTATGTGTATGGACACTGTGGGACCTGCTGAGTTTCTCCAGCAATTTTATGTATTTACTGTATTGACTTGTAAAGTATTATTTTTTTTGGGGGGGGTCATTTATTTAGAAGGGTATCAAATATTACTCATGTTTCAGTGGACAGCTATAACCTAGGACTTACTAGCTGATCTGCATATATCTTTGCACAGATAGCTTCAGATTAAAAGCAGAGAAAGGCAAAGAGATGGAGAGATGTTTTTAAAGTGTCCACAAGCATTAAGCAGTTATTTTTGAAGTGCTGTGATAGTTATTAAAATTAATATAGTTCTGTTTATGAGATCTTGCAAACAGAGGAGATTAATTGAGAGGAATATTGAGAGATCTCCTCTGAATCTTGAGGCTATGTCCCCAAATTTTAGTCCCACCAGTGCAACTTTCCTCTTCTATCTTGTATGTCCCTTTCATAATTTTATGTTTCTACAAGATACCTTCTCTTTGAATACTGAGAGTGCCGTTACAGTAAACTCAATCTCTCTTCAACTCATTACCTCATCTCTACTATCGACCAGGTGAAATTCCTATGAACCGCCTCTAAAACCAGGTATATCCTTCCTCGAGTAAAGACTCCAGAACTGTATGCAGTTCTCCTCTTAATGCACGTGTGACACAAATATCCCAGATTTAAAACCTGTTGAATAACATTGCTCGGTGCAGTCCGTGAGTAATTTGAGACTAAAATTTGGGAACATAGTCTCAAGATTCAAAGGAGGAGATTTAGGACAGAGATGAGGAGGAACTACTTTTCCAGAGAGTAGAGAATGCATAAAATTCTCTGTTCAAGGAAACAGTGGAGGCTGCCTCATTTAATATATTTAAGAGAGAGTTGGACAGATTCTTGCATTATAGAGGTATTAGGATCATGGGGAAGGGGCGGTTAAGTGGACCAGAGTCCACAGCCAAATCCGCCATGATGTTGTTAAACGGAGGACCAGGTTTGGCAATCCAGATGGCTCTTTTCTGCTCCTGTTTCTTATGCTCTTTTTTTTTCCCCTTAAACAGCTCAACAGTGCCTCCTGCAGGAAGTGCATCATCAGGAAAAATAGTATGGTCTGGAGAAGAGTGTGGGAATTGGAGCTCTACGACACATTGACCATATCAAATTGTGCTCTATTGTTTGCACAGTTGAACAAAAACCTGACTCTTACCACAAATGTTCTGGCCATGTCTCCCACAAGACCAGCCTGTGCTGATATTAACATCTTTGGACCATAGTAAGTTAATGCACTGCAATCTGGACTCATCACAAAATCCTCAGAAAAGGTTGCAGATCCATCTTCTGCAGGAAGCTTTACATTTCTGAAGACAAACATGTATTATTAATATTCTTCCATTAGAGAAATATGCAATAAAATAAGCATCACGAACTGCTAACTGCATTAAAATATCCCATTAATTTTTAAATTAGAGACAGGTTACAGTATGGAAAGAGGCTATTCAGCCCATAGTCCATTCTGGTTCTACGCAAGAGTTAACCAACTAGCTTCAGTTTCTGACTTTCTCTGTGGTTCTACTTGACAAGATGCACCTGGAGAGGAAGTTTCTTAATCTGGGAGAATCTAGAAATTGGGGCTACTGTTCAAAAGTCAGAGGATTGCCCACTTCAAACAGACCCAAAGCTTTTTACTCTTAGGTTTTAGGGCAGTTTCTCTCAAAGACAAGTTCAGAGGGAAGGAAAACTGAGGAAGGATACAGAGATGCATAGATTAAAGTCCTTATGGAAATATGGGCTAGAGCATGAGTAGAAACAAAGCACAGAAGGAGTCAGTCAGCCTCTGTGTCCCAGATTGGTACTGACTGAAAGTACCAATTTTGACAGTGACAGGAGGAGGGGTGCATAACAGTCAGAAGAATAGTCAACATGGCATTATGCATGGTAGGTGGCATTTAACCAATCTTAGTGGTTTTTTTGGAGCATATCAGGAAAGGTAATGAAGGTAAGGCTATGGAGTATGACAAGGTCCCACATGGAAGGTGAGCAGGAAGGTTCAGTTGCTTGGTGTTCATGGTGAGGTAGTAAATTGAATTCAACATTAGCTTTATGGGAGAAGCCAGAGAGTGGTAGGCCTGTGACTAGTGATGTGCCTCAATGATTGGTGCTGGGACCACTGCTGTTTGTCATCTATATCAATGATCTGGATGATAATGTGGTAAATTGATTCGTAAGTTTGCAGATGAAGATTGGAGGTGCAGTGGACATTGAAGAAGGCTTTCAAAACTTGCAGAGGGATCCAGACCAGCTGGAAAAATAGGCTGCAAAATGGCAGCTAAAATTTAATGCAGACAAATGTGAGGTGTTACACTTTGGATGGACAAACCAAGGTAGGACATACACTATAAACAGTAGGAGTGTGGTAGAAGGATCTGGGAATACAGAAACACAATTCCCTGAAAGTAGCATCACAGGTAGATAGGGTCACAAAGAGCTTTTAGCACTTTGGCATTCATAAATCAAAGTACTGAGTATAGGAGTTGGAATTCTACAGTGAAGTTGTACAAAACATTAGTGAGGCCAAATTTAGAGCATTGTGTGCATATTTGGTAACCTGACTACAGGAAGGTTGCAGAGGAGATTTACTCAGATGGCAGGAATTAAAGATCTGAGTTACAGGGAAAGGTTAAATAGGTTAGGACTTTATTTCATGGAGCATAAAAAAGGAGAAATTTGATACAGGTATAGAAATTATGATGGGTATAGATAGAATAAATGCAAGCAGGCTTTTTCTACTGAGGTTAGGTGAGATAAAAAAATTAGAGGACATGGGTTAAAGGTGAAAGGGAAAAGTTTAAAGGGAATATTAGGGGAAACTCCTTCACGCAGAGGGTGGTGGGAGTGCGGAATAAGCTGCTAGCTGAATTGGTGAATGCAGGCCCAATTTTGACATTTAAAATTTTTTTCGATAGATCCATGGATGCAAGGGGTATGGAGGCATCTTGTCTGGGTGTAGGTCAGTGGGATTAGACAGAACAATAGTTTGGCTGAGTTCCTACGGCATTTACTGTGTGTTTTTACTACTTTTACAGCATCTTCAGACATCTATGTTTCAGAACATAGTTCAGCACAAACTAGAGGGCCAAAGAGCCTGTTTCTGTGCTATAGTGTTCTATGATTCTATGGACAGGGCATGAACAATAAATAAAATCATAATGAGTGGCAGAGAGAAAAAAACAAGCCAAAGAAGAACATAATTATCATCCGTCTGAAATGTTAACCAGTTTCTCCTCTACGCTGCATATTTCCTGTGTTTTGTATTTTTATTGCTAAAGAGGTTCTACATTTAAATTACACTGATCCTGTATTAACTCCCCCCACTTCTGATGAAGTTCCGACATGCAACATTGACCATTCTTACGTTCTTCTTCTCCCGCCGATGCTGGTTGACCCTCTGAACTCGTCCAACAGATTGTGTTTGGATTCAGATTCCAGCGTCTGCAGTCTCCTTCGCGTCTCCATATAAATTAAGTGCTTAGATCAAGTGGTCATATTTCAAATCCATCATCATCTAATTGTACATGCACACCCTGACAAAACTGTGCCTCTCCAGACCATGGTGCACATATAAAAACACACAATATGCAGTACATAATGATGACACAAATATACTGCATATAAATATTTGGGATCATTTTCACAGTTTCTTGTCGGAAGAAGCTATTGCAGTCCTGATTTTGATGCTCCTATACCACCTTCTTGATGGTAGTGGGTTGAAGATACTGTGTCCTGGCTGGAAAGAGTCATCCATAATTCCTTGAGGCCTATTTAGACAACAGTTGCAGTGAATGTTGTCTATAGAGGAAAGGGAGACGCTAGTGATATTCTCGGCTATTTTAGTGATCCTCTGCAGTGACGTAGCTGGGGGGAGGGGGGTGGTGTAGGGGCAGTAAATGCTTCCCCTGACCACATCCTTCAAGTGGAGCATTCTTCCCCCCACAACCCGCTCAGACCCTGCCGCTGCCACCCACCCAACCCTCCCCCACCACTGGCTCCACTTCTGTAGCTGAAAAGTGTACTCCCCCTGCATCACTGGCTGCAATATGCCCAGTTGATCCTTCCTCAGCAGTTCCTGACAAACCCGAGTTTCAGTAGCGTATGACAAGGTTCATGCTGCTGACCATCTTGTCCATCTCCTTCTGTAGGTAATCCAAGAAGCCATCGAACATGGTGGAGCCCCCACTGTAAAGGTTAAAACCTTGTGTTTTTGATTCTTAATTAATTTTGTGCTCATCTCTTTAAGAAAGACTATTGTTTGTAGTGTTACCATAGTGACTATGATGTAATATGTCATAATATCCATGCAGACTAAGAGATTGCATCTCATTCTTTAACAAACTACAAAGGGGACGTGAGCGCGAGGTAATTTTCTTTGAATTTGTCTCATTTCTTCTTGTATCTCTCTTTGAAGTTAAATATCGTTATATCTTAAATATAGAATAGGCTTTGTTTATTCATCATTGTGAAAATCTTAATGCAAAGTTATGCAAAATATTTATCCGTTTTATCAATGAATTAAAGCTACATAAAGCAGCATCTACAGAGTTTGGTTTATTGGATTAAAAAGATAGTAATTTGAAATATTGTAGCCCACGTTGCCTTGAAGATGACACATTTTGAAATTAAGAAATACTAGAACCTGGAAAGTGTTGTCTATACCAGCACATGTGGATATTGCTGTAAATGTCGCCTTTGAGGGTGCTGGCACACATTTCCAGGCTGTGTAAAGCCAGGGAGTGGACTCTGGGCTCCTTGGAGCCAATCATGGAGGGCTTGAAGAGCACCTCCAGGCAGCTCTCTTTGCCCAGTATGATGATGTACCCATTGGGGAGCTCGTACTCCACCAGGTGTTCATTCACATCAAGGCCGAGATCCTCCTCAAAGTTGACCAAGGTGTAGCAGCATTTCTTTTTGATGTCCTCCACAATGTCGAGCCTGTTCTCAATGAAATGTGTCCCCCTACTCCGTTGATCAGCTTCAGGAGGAAGTCATTGAGATTGGTGGCGCCGTAGTCTGTCCTGGCCATCACGTAGGGCATGATATAGCCTTCGTGCACGGATGCTTTGTGGGTGACTCAGTGGCCACACTCCACTACCAAGCCGGTGGTGTGGCTGTAGGAATAGAGCAAGAGGACAGACTGGTAGGCGATATTCATTGCAGGGATGCTGAAAGTCTCGGAGGACCTCAGCCATCTTCTCCCTGTTGTTAGTCAGGCTGAGGAAAGGGTCAGCCATCATCACGATGTGGTCCTTGGGGTGGATCCTTATGGTCCTGTGGAAGATGTGAATCAAGAGAGCTTCTCCCCCATTCCAATCCACCTCGATACTGTGCCTCAGCGGGCTGACTAGCTTCAGTGTGGGATCCAGCATGGCTAGGTCTTCACTCCACTAAGTTCTCCTGGCAGTTGTTGTCTGATTTGGCACTCATCTACATGGGTCTGGTCACCACTGAGGGGAGCAGCAGATACTGTTGGTCATCTCAGGAGCTCCGGTATATGGTAGGTCAAGGGTAGGGTTCAAACTCCAGTGTCGGGCCATTGGGAGCTCCGGTGCATGGTAGGCTGAGGGGAGGGTTCAGAGTTGGGCGTCAGGAGTTCTAGTGTGAGTAGGCAGATTTTAATTTTGATTTTAAATTCAAATAACAATTATGTACTTCCTTTAAAACTGTATCTTTCCTTATGTTCCTTGTGTTTTGATGTAAAATACAAAATAAAAATATATAATAAATTTAAAATTATTTGGTATGCATCGTGGATGTGTGGTAAACCAATGTTATACCACGATTGGCTGCTATCAACAGGACAGACCTCCCAAGACAGACACTATCCATAGCCCCTTACAGGCTACCCCTTTGCCTTTCGCTCTGATCAGTCAAGGAGGTGGATGGTTGATAGTGTTCTAGTCTTGATTGTTTCACTTCTCAGCCTTTTGTGAATTATTAATGGTACATCAGGACATGTGCACATCATTTCCTTTGTGCACTGGTTGCAAAACGTGTGTGCGTAGGCACATGTGCATAGCTTTGAGGGAACAGTGGTTATGACACTTTTTTTACGTGCTCACTTCCTCTAACATTAAAACCTGGCTATGCCCCTGATCCTCTGAATAGACTTCTAATTCTTTGCAGCTACCACACCTCACAATGATTCATCCCAATTGTGCTTAAAGGTTATCAAGATGAGGCCAGTAGCCTTTCCCTCCTCAGCCTCCTCAGGAAGTGTAGTCTCTGCTACACTTTCCTTACTAATTAGGTGTTGTGAGTCTCGGATAGATTGTCCCTTACATGGACACCAAGGCACTTTATGCTCTCTGTTCTTTCCACTCTCTCTATTAATGTGTAGTGGAGAATGGTCATCCTTCATACTCCTGAAGTTCGCAATCATCTCCTTTGTCTTGTCCACATTATTCTTGCACCATTTTACAAGATTTTCAACCTTCTCTCTGTATTGTAACTCATTATTGTTGCTGTGAGGCCAACTACCGTTGTATCATCAACAAACTTGATAAATCTGCAGAAACTGAATTTGGCAGAGCAGTCGTGAACAGTAGCGGGCTGAGCATACAACCTAAAGGTGCACCAGTGCTCAATATGATGGGGCTTGAGGTTTTGCTGCCAACCAGGACAGATTGTGGTCTTTCTGTCAAGCCCAGAATCCAGTTGTAGAGAGGGGCATTGAGACATAGCAAGGGCAGTATATCCACTAATCTCTGAGATATGATGATATTGAACATCAAGCTGAAGTTAATGAGCAACAACCTGGTGAATGAGGCATCGTTCTCTAGGTGGGTCAGGACAGAGTGGAGGGTTAAGCCTATTGCATCATCTGTGGACTGGTTTGGATAGCAGGTAAATTGGAATGAATCCAATGTTGCTGGAAGGTGTGTTGTGATGCGTTCCATCACCCGCCGCTCAAAGCACTTCATGATTGTAGAAGTCAGTACCACTGGGTGGTAGTTATTCAGTCCTGTTACCCTCACTTTCTTTGGGCTTTGGGATTATGATGACTGCCTTGAAACCTGCAGGGATAGTGGACTGCTGCAGTCAGATGTTGCAAATGTCCATCAGCTGGGCCACACAGACCTTCAGCACTCATCCAGGTATATTATCTGGACCTGATGCCTTTTGAGAGTTCACCCTAGATAGGATTTTCCTCACCATAGCAGAGATATACAGGGTACCTGTTCTTCAAGGTAAGACAGGGCTTTCTTTGTAATTGTCACTGTGCCCGTGTACTCATTGATGTTGATGTGATTGCTGTAGGTGGCCACCTCCCTGAATGTACTCTAGTCCTGCAACTCTGCTGTGGCTTCCTCTGACCAGATCCTGATCTCCCTTTGAACTGTAGTAAAAATATAGAAATACTAGAACTCAGCAGGTCTCGCAGTGTCCATAGGAGGTAAAGATATATAACTGACGTTTCGGTCCTGAGCTTTTCTTCATACCAAGATATTCTCTCATTTGGTTACAAAGTTGACATTCTTTGGCAGGACTGTATTTAAGTTGTTGTGAATGAAGTCATGGCAACAATTATACAGCCATCACACGACTTATCTGGGCTCTCCAGATGGCCATGTAAAGTTCTCTCAATGCTTTCCCTGCAGAAGGAGGAAAAAAAAACTGCTGTGATTAGATTGGCTGTGAATTCTTTGGGTAGGTAGAAGAGCCTGCACTTCACCATAAAGAACACTATCTCTGGTGAGCAGTGGGCTTTTACTACAGAGACATTCATGCACCTGTCCTTGTTGATGTAGATGGACAAGCCCCCTCCTCGGGTCTTACCAGAAGCATCAGCATTTCTGTCATTCAAAAGGAGATAAGGCCTTCTAGTTGGATAGTCAAATCCAGAATGAAGTCCTGGAGCTGTTTCCATATTTACCAGAGTGTAGCAGTCCTTCATTTCGCTCTGGTTCAGATGCAGCCGCAGGTAATCCAGTTTATTTTCCAGAGATCTGCAAGTGAAATTATCAGGAGCACAGGGCTGGATGGATTCGCGTTGATACTTACACAAATGCCAGTACACTTACACGCTTCTGCTTCCTTGCTCGCAGTTTCAATGACCTGTTCCTTGACTTTCTGTGGCCTCAGTTTGGGGTTCAAGCTTTCTACCTTCATTAAGTTGAATTTGCATAGCGCCTTCCTGATCTCACCCTGTAGCATGGTAGACCTGCAGGTTTTAGTGTTCCCTACATTTAGCAGTTTTTCCCCAATCATAGAGAAGACAAGCAGAATGAGAGATCACACCTTTGTTTGAAGTTGGAGAGACCACTATAAGCATGTGCACTGCCATTTTGAGCAATTTTTACTCCAATTTGTATTTCTTAACCAGATGGCAAACACAAGCATCAATCAAAAAATAAAAACTGACCTATACCTCAATGTCAGCACCACCTGATCAGCAAGGTTGTACCAAGATGGTGCCATACGTTTATAGGGAGTATATTCAGAGAATGTGGCATTGTTGGAGGCGTGCCCTATAGATAAGGTAAAACAAAGCCCCTTCAGACAAAATAAAAGATCCCATGACACTGTTGAAGAGTTGAGGATTTGACCAATAATTATCACTCAACCAACATTGCTGATAGATTGTCACTCTGCTCTTTGTGCTACTTTCAACCAATTGCCGCATTTCATGCAACAGTGGCTGTACTTGGAAAAACTCACATTGCCTGTAAAGCGCTTGTGGAAAGTTCACAGAATGAACGGTGGAAGAAAATCGTTCTTAACTTTCTACCCAGTGTCCAATTAAAACAGAGCTAAGTAGGTGTCCAGATGTTTTTGGTTAAGAGGTTCTTGTGACAAATAATTAACTTAGCTTTTCTCCTTCAGTCTTTGCTACTTACACTTGTTTTAAGATGTGATAGTCATTGCATGGTTCAATGTTCCACACCAGCAGGTTGTTGGTGCTGGCAAGGCATAGCTGGAGCTGGTTCATGGGGTTGAAGCACAGGATATCAGCCTGCATCCGCAGAACTGACTCACCGCAAAGGCGAACACCGGTTTTCCAGTTCCTCAAGAAAGATGATAACAATAAAAGATTAATAGAGTCAGTAATGCCTGCATCAATCTTTCAATAAGAACCAAAATGTTGGAGGCACTGTCATCTTCTTAGGATTAGGAACTTCAGACCCTGAATCTTGTAAGGAATTTAATTGTATGGAGCCCATTTGAGAGCCACTAATTTTGTAATTGTAAATTTCTATGTGGTTTCATCTAACTCAAAAGAAAGAATTAGGGTGGGAGGGCACTATGCTCTTCAAGCAAGCTCAGCATGCAATAAAATTATGGTTGATCTAACTATTAACCACAACTCTGTCTTCACTCCTATCTCTGGTAACCTTTCAGACCCATGCTAACAAAGAAACTAATTACCTCAACCTCAAAAAAGTAAAAGACTTTGCTCTCGCCTCCCTTTGTTCAAGGGTTCTGAAGACACCTAAAAACATTAAGAGTAGGAGTAGGCTATCTGGCCCATCAATAAGATCATGTCTAATCTGCCCACGCATTTAGCTCCACCTACTTGCATTTTCCCCATGACCCTTCATTCCCCAACTAGGCAATATATCTCTATCTTAGACATATTAAATGAGGCACAGAATTCCACAAATTCATAACAGAGAAAAACTTTAATCTTATCTCACTCTTAAATGAGCAATTTCTTATTTTTAAACAATAAGAAATTCATATACTAGATTCTCTCACAAGAAGAAATTTTTTTTCTGCCTCATGTCATATTGTGGTAATTTAATTTATATTATCGTTGTTGGTGTACATTATGTACCTATGTGAATGTACCAAGTAAGAATTTCCGTGCATCTGTACATTGTACTCAAGCATATGACAATAAATTTCACACTATCTGCTTCACATTTGCTCTGCAGAACACCTCAGGATCTGATTGTTTCAATCAACTCTGTAACTCTGCAATTCTGTATTGTTTTACTTGCTGTACTAAGTATGGGATGCCAAGCTGGACTACTTGCAAAACAAACTTTCTTACTGTACTTTGATATAAATTTAATTTAAATTAAAAAAAAACATTTTTTTTAAATTTAGACATGCAGCACACTAACAGGTTACTTCAGCCCATACTGCCAAATTACACCCAATTGGCCTACAACCCTGGTACGTTTTGAAGGGTGGGAGGATACCGGAGCCCCTGGGGAAAACCTATGCAGACTCAGAGAGAACGTACAAACTCCTTACAGACACTGAGGGATTTCAACCCCAGACCCGATTGCTGGCACTGTAACAGCATTGCACTAACCGTGCCACCCATAAATGTGACAATAAACGAGACCTAAACTTGATCCCTTCTCACTCTAAACTCCAGTGAATGTAAGCCTAGGCATCTTTCCTTGAATACTTCCGATGTGATGTTATCAATGATCATCGCTTTGTCCAGTGGTGACAGAATGCTACTTAAACATGGCACTATCAGCACAAGAGACAAAGAATATTACAAATTAATCAAATCATTCAACAAACTGCTCAATTAATGAACTATGATCATTTTAATCTCAGAAATCCACAAAGCAAATCCCTTCAATATTTAGATTGTAAGCAATTTGCCCAATTAACATTAGCTTCAATTTATTCATTGCACCACCATCCCAGATCAAGTTCAATAAAGGTCAACCGCAGCATCAAGCTCAATCTGCACTTCCCAATCAAACTCCATAGGGCATAGGCGGCATACTTACAGTATAATGCTCCCTCTAATATGGTCTTGTCACAGAGTCCCTGAGCAGGAACAATGTGGGAGAGATACAGAAAAATGCCCAATCACATACTTTAAGGTAGGGACAATATGAGTTGAATACAGAACAGGTTTCTCTCTACACTGGCTTATTACACCTGCCATGGGTAGTGTGTAGAATAATAAACTGGTCAATAAGTTCCACACTAACCTCTTTGAAGCTAATTAGTATTACCCTTCATTTAATTCTCCTGTATGTTTGTATTTAGTTTTCTCTTAAACATAACTAAGCTGATTGCTTCAAATGCTACCCATGAGATGATTCTACATACACATACCACTATGAAGCAAAGTTAATTATCCATAAAAGCTACCAGATGGTTAATCTGAAGTCCGGGATTGAAGAGAAACTGGCAAAGTAGGAACCCGAATAGCTGAAATCCAGCAGAGTGTACTCCAGCTCTGCCCCATCTGTAAAAGACAATCAGTGTTAAACATTACTCAGGCTGGGGAGCGAACTATCCCTGAAAAGGTACGTTGGGACAGGGCTGGCACCAGATTTGTCCAAAGCCAGAACAAAGATATTAGGCCACACATAAATTTCAAGAAAGCCCTTTCTCAGTGCACTGTGGGTTTTGGGAGAGAGGTGAGATTGTGCATTGACAGGATACAGAATTGGAGGGGTGGGAAGATTTGAGTCAAGATAAAGGATAAAGGAAATCTGATGAGAGTGAGGTCCCCATATGACATACACATCAAACACTCTAGGGTTTATTTCCTGCAGGCATGAGAGACTGCAAAGGATGGGACCAGAGACAAAAAACAATCTGCTGGAGGAGCTCAGTGGGTCAAGCAAGTCAATAAAGGGATTGATCTAAAATATTGATAATTCCAGCCCCAACACTGATGCTGTTCAACACACTGATGCTGCTCAACCCACTGAGTCCCTCCAACAGATTGCTTTTTACCTAAACAAACTCTTTGTTTCTTTACCCCTGGGCTGGCCATTCAAAGTTCTAGGCAGCAGGCCAATCTACTCTGCCTCTTCTGAGGTGACTTTCATGCACAGGTTCCCAGGAGAGGGTATACACAATGTTCATTGGTACACTCAGTGCATCTGCAATTGGTGGGACAAGGTGGATAACATTTTAATTTGTTTCCTTACATTTAATAAGATTATTTTGAAACAAAAATGTCCAAGAAAAAGCACAGAAAAGAAAACCTAAGTATAAAGGCCAGAAAATAAATGATAATATGCTGTATAGCCACTCTATACAGCCCTGTCAAACACCCCCAAACAGGATTAGGTTCAGGGCAAGTTGCAGAATTGAAAATGAAGGAATGCTGAAAGATAACAGGAAAGAAAAACAAAATAATTTAGTGGACAAGTATTCGATAGAAGAATTATGAATGTGCTGCACCTCCTCGGAGCTAAAGGAGTGTTACGTGTTTTGGAACTGGCCTTATAAATTGCAGATTTTCTTTGTAATATTAAACATTTGTACAATTGGCAAAAGTTTTCCCAGGGTAGATGGTTCCATATCTAGAAGCATAGGTTTAAGACAAGAGATTTAAGAGGGATCCGAGGGGCAACTTTTTTCACCCAGAGGGTGGACCATATCTGGAATGAGCTACCAGAGTAAACTCTAGAAGTGGAAGATAATTATGATGTTCGAAGGGCTTAGATGGGTATGGACCAAATGCAAGCAATTGGGACCAACCCTGAACAACTTGTTCAGCATGGATAAGTTCAGCCAAAGAGCCTGTTCTAAACTGCACATCACTGTGATTCTCTGAACTATCATGAGAGACTTAGTTCAAGATATGCTCTATAAACAGCACAAACCAGTGAGCACTGCAGTCTCGGTCATCTCAGGGAAGCTATACAGGTAGATGGATGGCTTTAATTTCTTCTGTGCAAAGGCCACGACTCCCCTGGTGCAGTTGGCTGTGAAAGCCCCGATGCTCCCAGTCTCACATTTTAGCACTGTCTCCTCTTTTGATTCTATGTTTACGAAAATCAGGAAGTTTCCACAAGGATAACATATTGTGTTGTTGTTGACAAAAAGCACGTTCTGCGTTGTGTAACCTTTCACCCATCTGAAAATGAACAGGAAAAGTGATTACATCAACCCAGTTCCATGAAATTCCTCTGATAGCCAAAATTCCCTCTGTCCATATGGACCCACTACCCAAGAAGGAATTATGGAAATTATAAAGGAGGCATTTAGACCCTCTACAAAGGCCCTTGCAAGGCCTGGAGCAATTATGTTCTTGGATGAAAAAGAAAGTTTCTGAGATATGGAGTTAAACAGGAAAGTCTGCAGACTCTGGGATTATAGTGCAAACTCAGCAGGTCACCAGCATCTACAGGAAGACTCCTAAATAACACCCTCAATTATTTATTACTGTATTTTTTTTCTGTATTGCAGTTTGTTTACATTGTGTGTGTGTGTGTGTGTGTGTGTATGTGTGTGTGTGTGTGTGTGTGTGTGTGTGTGTGTGTGTGTACGTACAATCATTTTCTTGAGCACAATTTACAGTTACCAATAAGTAGAAATTCTGCCTGGCCAACAGGAAAAAGAATCTCAGGATCATATGTGATGCCATGTCTGTACTTTGACAATAATTCTGATCTTTGATAGAAGAGAAAACAAAAAAGCTGAGAATTCATAGGGGAGAGGGCAGGAGACAAATAGAGGGATAGACTGTTGGGGGGGGGGGAGGTAACAGAAATTGGAGAAGTCAATGTTGATGCCATCTGGTTGGAGACTGCTGAGACAGAATACAATGTGTTGTTCCTCTAATTTGCAGGTAGCCTTGGTTTGGCAGTACATGAAGCCATGGACAGGCAAGTCAATGTGACAATACTATGTGGAATTAAAATAGTTGGCCACAGGGAGGTCCTTGCTGTTACAATGGATAGTGTGAAGGTGCTCAATGAAACAATCTCCCAGTCCAATGTAGAGGCCTGGATTAGTACTGTATCTGAAAGGAAATCTATGGACAGAGCATTTAGCTGGATTGTCCTCATACAAAGCCTGCTCTTCATGGGTCAAACAGCTCATTCCACAATCTCCCACAATTTTCCAGAAATTCATCCACAGCCCTTTGCCTTCTGCAGACAGTAAACCAGCCCTTGAAGCTGTGCTGAGGGTCTCACCTGAGTGACAGGGCTTCTGTGTTCTCCATCACCAGCTCTCACATCCCAAACTGGCTGGAACAACAGGTCAAGTTCCAGCTCGTCCCAGGTGGATGTTCACAGATGCCTCAGACCCCCTTTAACCACCCCTCCCCCACTTCCTTGTCTTTTTGCACTCCACTCTCAATTCTCTCCACCTCTCCAGTCACTCCTCTTTCTTAGACCCTTCACCTCCTCTCCTTCCCTTCACTCTCCCGCTTCCCTTCCACTCCCCTCCTCTCACCACCCTCAAATGACTTCCTCTCCCTTACTCCACTCTTCACCCCTCCACTCTACCTCACCCTCTCCCCCCTCAGTCTCCCTCCCTCACCCTCTTCCCCCCTCTGTCTCTCTCCCTCCTCTATCTTCACAGTCCTCTCTCACACATCGGACTCCGCTTCACTCTCAGGCCGGCAACCAAGCCACTGCTGAGAGACAGCAACCTTTCACACGATTGGTCGCTTCTGCCACCACCCCCATCTATTGGTCGTTTGTATTGGCTGAAGCGAAACGACACTATAGCAACGGGCAAGTGGTGCGGAAATGACCGGGGGACGAAAGAAAGGACGAGAAATAGCAAGGCAAAAGAGAGAAACAGAACATTTGTAACGAAAGAAGGAATCTCGTTATAATTATGTGTGGGATTTATTGTATATTTACTAGTCATTAATTGAGAGCAGAATGCGACAAACATATCCAGTGTGGCGAGGAGAACTATGTGAAGCAGCAAAGCCAAGGTCAATAGAGGCGAATTGAAGAGAACTCAGGAAGAGGCAATAAAGAAAAGAGAACTCAGGAAGAGGCAATAAAGAAAAGAGAACATGGACACAGGCCAATCCAAATCCAGATTTTCCTCACGTTTCTCTAAACTATTTATGGAAGCCTTTAGTTTTTGAAAAAAAGAAATAACTATTCCATATATGTGATTGCCATATATTTAGATGATTTGGATGAGAATGTAGGTAGCATGGTTAGTAAGTTTGTAGGTGACACCGAAAATGGTCTTAATGGAGGGTTCTAAACTGAAACATCCACCATTCATCTTCTCCCAGTATTAAAATCCTCATTGTTCTCAAAGGATGTATACTGCAGGCTCAACCACCAAAGACTACTTTGCTCCAAAACCACAGGCATATCAAAAATCAAGATACATCTTAGTAAAATTTTTGAGATAATGACAACCAGCGCACCGGTGGCGTCATGAAGAGGGCCTCTGCTTCCTCAGGAGTTTGCGGAGGAGCTAGTGGAGTTGTTCAAGTGAACTGGTATGGACTTGAAGGGCCGACATGGCCTGTTTCCGTGCTGTAAACTGTTATATGGTTAATGATGCTGCTCGACCCACCAAGTTCCTCCAGCAGATTGTTTTAATTTGGACCATATTCAGCATCTTTATACTCTGCTCTAGTTTGAGTAAAGAAGGTTATTTCCAGGTTCCAATTATACTTTGATTGGCTCAACTTACCCACTTCTTCCCCATAATTCCCCAACTATCCAAAAATCTGTCTTAAATATGGTCATTGAGGCAGCTTCTGCTCCTTCCTTGGGTGGGGAATTCCACATATTCACTACCCCCTGGGAAAAGCAGTCCTCCTTATCTCTGTTTTAAATCTACTCCCTCAAATCTTGAGGATTCGTCTAGTCTCAACTGCCAGTGGAAATGGCCTCTGTGATATTATGTTATTAATTCCTTTCATAATGATTATGTTAGGTTTATTGTCATATATATGTACAAAGTAGATGGGCACTGAAATTCTAATATAATGCGTATGTCTTTATAAGATCCATTCCGCCACCCCAGCCCCTTCCCCAACCTTCTAAACTCCAAAAAATATATTCCCTGGTTGCTCAATCTCTCCACTTTAGCTAACCCCTTCATTTCTGGAGTCAATTCCCCTTCCCCCCCCCCCCAGTGTTTATTTAAATCCATTTAACAATGGCAAATAATTTGCCTTCTTGTTCACCTGCAAACTAACCTTTTGTGAATCATGTACAAGCACTCGCAAATCTCTCTGCGTAACAGCATCCTGCAAATTTTCTATTTTTCATTGTAAAGTACCAATGTTGCCAGATTCTTCCCCACTCATTTAACCAATCCCTCTGAGACTCTACACAATTTCATTCATCCTCCACATGAAGATCCATTTAAGTCTTCTACCCAAGAGAAGTGGGAACAAGAGAGAATGACTAGGGTGGGAATGGGTCCTTTAGTGTGTTTGCAGCTGTCCAAGACAACAGGAGGTTTAGATTAAGTCAATATAAGTTCTAGAATCTATGTGGATGTGTACCAGACTACCAAAATTTAGAGGCAGATGGCATCCCTGAACTATTTAAAAGACCACAATATCACTGGCTTTTTTTATTTTAAAGTAAAACTTCAAAATAAAACTGACTCTGATATCACAGACATCTCAAACAGTGCAAATGCAGTAAAAGCACATTACAGCTCAAATATCACATCGGCTGAGAGGCCGGGTAGCAATGATGCTCGTCAGCGAGGGGCTCTTATAAAGTAACGATTGTGCTAATCAGTGACAGCACCTGACAGGGATTTGATCTTATAAAGTGATAATTGCACTAATTAGCGACAGTGTGTGCCACGAAGGGCCACTTATTAGGTGATGATACCGCAAATTATTAACGTGGAACATGACAGGATACACGGGAGTTGAGCAAGGGTCGCGTTGGGTCATGTTTGATGCCAAGCTCCATCTTTGATGAACAGATGTCATCTTCCAAAAAAAGTGCCGGTGTTCAGAATCCCAGATAAAAAAGTTACACACCTGTATCAAGAGTCTGAAGATCAGGATCTTCTTCAGATTCGAGATGGAGTGTCACCCCACATTCCCAATTTCTATTTCACCTCCGTACTCCAGACAATTCTTGCTCCATATCATCTCCTCTGAACCAGCCCCACCCCCCACCCACCTAGCACCTTCAGAGACCTGGACCTGACAGGCATTTGGGCATTATGATTGACAGTATGGAGTGACTGTACCAGATTCCCGTCACCATCAAGGAGCAAGAGGCTCCTGGAATGGCAGGAAGCTGCTGGGAATGAATCTGATTTGTCTGTTTTATGCAAGAAACCTGGTTTGATCATTATCATAATTAATCTTTTACTTGATTTTTACCATGCCATTTTCTATGAATTTTTAAATCCAGTGATGACATTTTGTGATGCCTGGGAAGCATATTTAACTTAGCTTTTCACTATACCTCAGTACAGGCTGACCAGGTAAGTGTTCACCCCACTAGTCGGCAATGCAAGGCCGTCACACACATTCCTCCTGGGTACAGCACAGATCACCTAAACCAGAACAGACTTGGCTAGATTTCCCATGAATCTGGGCAGAATTTTTTTTAAAAACTGCAAATGTAAGATCAACACCACCAGAAAATGGTGGAAATACTCAGCTGGTCAGGGATGCATCTGTGGGAAGGCAAACAGAAATCATGTATCAGACTGGAGACCCTTCCTCAGAACCCTCTCACAAAGGGTCCCTGCCCTGAAACGTTAATTGCTTCTTCATTCTAGTATTTTCTCTCTGTATTTTTGTTTGAGGTCTTGTCGAACATTGAACGATACATCATAGAAAACAGGCCCTTCTAGTATGTGTCAAACTATTGTTCCGCCTAGTCCCACTGACCTGCACCTAATCCATATCTTTCCATCCCCCTCCCATCTATGTACCTATCCAAATTCTTCTTAAATGTTAAATTGGGCCCCCATTCATCATTTCAGCTGGATCCACACTCCTACCACTCTCTGTGAAGAAATTCCCCCTAAACTTTTCCCCTTTCACCCTTAACCCATGCCCTCTGGTTTGTATCTCCATTGCCCTCTGGTTTGTATCTCCCATTACCCTCAGTGGAAATGGCCTATCTACATTTACTCTGTCTATCCCCCTCATAATTTTAAATATCTCTATCAAATCTCCCCTCATTCCTGTCCGCTCCAGGGAATACAGACATAACCTGTTAATCTTTCCCTGCAATGAGGTGGGTCTGTTTCTGAACCCTCCCCTCGCCCCCACATTTTCTGCTTGTCGATAACAATTGGCAGGAAGTGCCATCCGTGATAACACTATCCTGAGTCCTGCGGACGGGCGAGGTGAGCAGTGGGGTCGGTCTGTGGTCTCACCCAACCGCAGCCTGGAGTATGTCAGCAAAGGCCTTGAGCAAGGGTACGTGAGTCTGGCGCGGTCGATCCCTGCTCTCCATTTCTCGCGGCCCACCTCTCCTTGCCCGGCCCGGTTGCTGCCATTATAATTCCGGCGTCAAGACTTAAGGGTTGCTGCATGACATTCGTAGCCGGCCCGTCGCTCGCTCTCGTCTCCCTCCCTGCCAGCGCTGCTCTTCTCCCGCCCACCTGCCGGATCTGAGGCTTTGTGTGCTGATCCCGTCAACAAATTCCCTTTCCATCTCAAACCTCAGTCCCCGACCATCGGAGACATCGGGAGAAAGTTTTACAATAAAAACACAATCCAGGAGAAACTCAGTCGATGGACTTTATGGAGCAAAGATACAAAACCAACGTTTCGGGCTTGAGCCCTTCCTTCATCAAGATATGAGCAAAACGTTCATCAATTTTCATCAAGGCTTAAAACGTTGGTTATGTATTTTCAATCTTTGATATATAGAGTATACTGTTTGGCCTGTTGAGTTTCTTCAGCATTGTGTTTTTACTTTTATCTCAAACACAGTACAAACAAATCACAGTCCAATTACAACATGGCCAACTGTCTATGCCTGGGTTCAGCCCTGATTCCTGCAAACCTTCCCTTTCTATGTCTGTGTCTTTTAAACATTGTAATTGTACCTGGCTGGATCACTTCCTCTGGCACCTAACTCCACAGACTTAACACCCTCTGCATGAAGAAAATGCCCTTCAAATCACTTTTAAATCTTTCTCCTCATCCTTTTTTAATGAAAATTTTATTTTTCATTTGCATCAATATGTACATATAAATTCTTCATCATATAATAAAAACGATAGAAAATGATATCTAAATTTTTATTTTTATCCCCCCTCCCTCCAAAGAAAGAGAGAAAAAAGAGAAAACTCCTGAATTTATTTATCATTCATTATTCATACATTCCTAATGTATTATTCTATCCTGTACATATTAATTGGGAGGAGTGGGTGTTATGGACGATGTGGATGGACTCTTACTGATGAAATTCTTATATGGTTTCCAAATCATATAAAAATTCTCAGGTTGATTCCTTAAATTATAAGTAATCTTTTCCAATGATATACAATTCTGAATTTCCATATGCCATCTATCCAACCTTATAAAATTATCTGACTTCCATATTTCTATGCCACCACTATTGCTACACTCAAAAATTTTCGTTGATATTTGTCCATCTTCAGTTTAGTATCAATGTCATATAAATCACCAAGCAAAAATATTCTGGGATCTTCTGGTATCTGTAACTTCATAATTTGTGCCAATAATATATTCAAATCTTCCCAAAATGTTCCCACTTTTTCATAAAACCAAACTGCATGTAATAAGGCTCCTGTTTCTTTGTTACATCTGAAACATTTGTCAAAACAATTTGGATTGAGTCCATGTAATTTATACAGAGTGTAGTATAATTGGTGTAAAAATTTATATTATACCATTTGATATCTAACATTAATTGTATTAGTTACATTCTCCTGACACAATCTTGACCAGGCCTTGTCATGAATTTGTATATTTAAATCTTTTTCCCATCTTTTTTTTTACTTAAATAATTCATTTTTCTGTATTGTGTCTTGTAATTGCATATACATTTTAGTAATAAATTTCTCAATAAAACTGTATGAATTATTAAATACTCAAATAGGCTCTGTTCTGGAAGTCTAAAATTCACACCTAGTTTCTTTTTAAAATATGATTTAAGTGATAGAATTAAAAAATAATTTTATTTGGTATATTGTATTTCTCTTTTATTTGTTCAAAAGTCAAGAAAAAAGAACCTAAGAAACAATCTTTTATCCTCTTTATCCCATTATTGTGCCAGATATCAAAGAAAGGATTATTTAAAGTAAAAGGAATAAGTGGATTCTGCTTTAACATAATTTTAGCTATTTGGTAGTTCTTAATTCCTCTTTGTTTACAAATTCCATTCAATATCTTGAATAAATGTTTTAAAATTGGTACTCCTTTCAAACATTCCTTGTTCCATTTATACAAAAAATGTTCTGGATTAGTTTCTCCTATATTATTCATTTCAATATGTACCCACGCTATCTTCTCCTCTCATCTTAAAACTATACAAGATTCAAGATTTCTTTATTGTCATTTATACACTATCAATAATACCAAAAGGCTGGAGTTGCTGAATGATAGGCTTTTAATATCATTAAGAGTTGGACCATGCTCCTGTTTTGGCCCAATCCCTGGACTCATATTGAGGGAGGGACTTGGCTTACTGCCTTTATTAAGGGATTCCAGGGGTGGAGTCACCGAGGGAAGGTGGGCTAGCCTTACATATGAACGTACATATACCCGGTGCCAGTAACCAAGTAAGAATATACAATGGTTTTTCACCACCATCATGTAATAGTACAGAACACTTAATATTATACAAAATTGTCTTCTTCTTGCCATTAGGTAGTCAAAGATTTGCCATTGGTGTCACCTGGCACCCCTTACAGGATGAGAGAAAGAGAAGCAAAAGAGAGCCTCTTTAGAGACACTGATGTCCGTGGATTCACTTCCAACGCTCCCACAGCCTCTGTAGCTGCACAGACTCCTGTTTGATCCATTGGCAACCCGAGCACCAGATCCAAACCTCTGACATGATCAGGAAGCCTTCACTACCCGAGGTCCTTCGGGAGCACTTTTTGCCCTCAGCTTCCTCTCAAATACCGGTTCCGATACCTAATTCCCATGAACCAGCCAACAGCAGCCCGCAGCCTGTACTGGTCCCCTGACTGCAAGTCGCCTGCAGACTTTGCGGGTCCTGTATGGCTAAGCCCCTGGTTGGTCTGCCACTATTGTCATTGCCCTGTAGAGTCATCCCTACTTCCCATTCTCCACAGTGGATGCTCTCCCCTTTCTGGTGCCCTGCACAGTCTACCTCTCCCCCCCATCCAGGGTCATATCCTCTACTTCCCCTTCTGAACAGGGGTGTTCCAGGATTAGCATCGGGGGAGGCATCCATGGGCATTGTCCCCCCAAATGAGGAGCTGTGCCCCACCCAAACAAGGTGCTGTGCTCCCCATGGGCATGGCCATCCCTGTCTGTCACACCTGCCCCAATCCCTCCCGTATCAGTAGAGGCTAGGTTGACACATGCTAGTGATTTTCAACATGCCCCCAGCACCCCCCCCCCCACAGCTGAATGAGCCCCCCTCTAACTCTCTAATGGCCCCTTTTAACATGTTCTGGTACCAACTCTATGGTGTTCTCCCTGCTTCCCCCCCCCCCCCCCCCCACCAGAGTCTGCAACCCCTTGTTGTCTCTGCCAAGCATAGACCTCTGTGACTGCAGGATTCTAGTTTAAAAACACTGTTGGCTCCTTTAACAGGTTGCTTAAAGCCTATATGGAACTGTCCGCATTAAGACCAGATGGTTGGACCCTTCAGAGCAACATTGTGTTTCCAGTCTCTCTCTCATGGGTTCATACTAGCAGCAGCACCGCTGTTACATCAGCTCCGCTATTAAAGCCACTAGTTTTAGACTCCTCCACCTGGAGTAAGGGCTGTGACTATTTATCTTATCTATGCCACCTCGTGGTTTGGTCGACTTCTACGAGGCCGCAGTCTATACTCCAGGGAGAAAAGTTCTAATATCCAACCTCTCCTTATAACTCAAGCCTGCCAATCTGCAAATGTCAGCCATCCCTTTGCATTCCACAGATGCTGCTTGACCTGCTGAGTTCTTCCAGTGGTTTATCTTTTGCTCCCTGAATCTAGCTCATTGAGCATTCAGGGATTTGAGCGGCACAGTTAGCGTGGCGGTTAACACAATGCTAATACAGTGCTAACACAATGCTAATACAGTGCTAACACAATGCTAATACAGTGCTAACACAATGCTAATACAGTGCTAACACAATGCTAATACAGTGCTAACACAGTGCTAATACAATGCTAATACAGTGCTAACACAATGCTAATACAATGCTAATACAGTGCCAATACAATGCTAATACAGTGCTAACACAATGCTAATACAGTGCTAACACAATGCTAATACAGTGCTAACACAATGCTAATACACTGCTAACACAATGCTAATACAGTGCCAATACAATGCTAATACAGTGCCAATACAATGCTAATACAGTGCTAACACAATGCTAATACAGTGCTAACACAATGCTAATACAGTGCTAACACAATGCTAATACACTGCTAACACAATGCTAATACAGTGCCAATACAATGCTAATACAGTGCTAACACAATGCTAATACACTGCTAACACAATGCTAATACAGTGCTAATACAGTGCCAATACAATGATAACACAATGCTAATACAGTGCCAATACAATGCTAATACAGTGCTAACACAATGCTAATACAGTGCCAATACAATGCTAATACAGTGCTAACACAATGCTAATACAGTGCCAATACAATGCTAATACAGTGCTAACACAATGCTAATACAGTGCTAACACAATGCTAATACAGTGCTAACACAATGCTAATACAGTGCTAACACAATGCTAATACAGTGCTAACACAGTGCTAATACAATGCTAATACAGTGCTAACACAATGCTAATACAATGCTAATACAGTGCCAATACAATGCTAATACAGTGCTAACACAATGCTAATACAGTGCTAACACAATGCTAATACAGTGCTAACACAATGCTAATACACTGCTAACACAATGCTAATACAGTGCCAATACAATGCTAATACAGTGCCAATACAATGCTAATACAGTGCTAACACAATGCTAATACAGTGCTAACACAATGCTAATACAGTGCTAACACAATGCTAATACACTGCTAACACAATGCTAATACAGTGCCAATACAATGCTAATACAGTGCTAACACAATGCTAATACACTGCTAACACAATGCTAATACAGTGCTAATACAGTGCCAATACAATGATAACACAATGCTAATACAGTGCCAATACAATGCTAATACAGTGCTAACACAATGCTAATACAATGCTAATACAGTGCCAATACAATGCTAATACAGTGCTAACACAATGCTAATACAGTGCTAACACAATGCTAATACAGTGCTAACACAATGCTAATACAGTGCTAACACAATGCTAATACAGTGCTAATACAGTGCCAATACAATGCTAATACAGTGCTAACACAATGCTAATACAGTGCTAACACAATGCTAATACAGTGCTAACACAATGCTAATACAGTGCTAACACAATGCTAATACAGTGCTAATACAGTGCCAATACAATGCTAATACAGTGCTAACACAATGCTAATACAGTGCTAACACAATGCTAATACAGTGCCAATACAATGCTAATACAGT
The DNA here is from genome assembly GCF_036971445.1 of Narcine bancroftii. Lineage (NCBI taxonomy): Eukaryota > Metazoa > Chordata > Chondrichthyes > Torpediniformes > Narcinidae > Narcine > Narcine bancroftii. Next base: position 29,135,747 of record NC_091478.1, on the reverse strand, counting down.
GCCAATACAATGCTAATACAGTGCCAATACAATGCTAATACAGTGCTAACACAATGCTAATACAGTGCCAATACAATGCTAATACAGTGCCAATACAATGCTAATACAGTGCTAACACAATGCTAATACAGTGCCAATACAATGCTAATACAGTGCCAATACAATGCTAATACAGTGCTAACACGATGCTAATACAGTGCTAACACGATGCTAATACAGTGCTAACACAATGCTAATACAGTGCTAACACAATGCTAATACAGTGCTAACACAATGCTAATACAGTGCCAATACAATGCTAATACAGTGCTAACACAATGCTAATACAGTGCTAACACAATGCTAATACAGTGCCAATACAATGCTAATACAGTGCTAACACAATGCTAATACAGTGCTAACACAATGCTAATACAGTGCTAACACAATGCTAATACAGTGCTAACACAATGCTAATACAGTGCTAATACAGTGCCAATACAATGCTAATACAGTGCTAACACAATGCTAATACAGTGCTAACACAATGCTAATACACTGCTAACACAATGCTAATACAGTGCTAACACAGTGCTAATACAATGCTAATACAGTGCCAATACAATGCTAATACATTGCTAACACAATGCTAATACAGTGCCAATACAATGCTAATACAGTGCTAACACAATGCTAATACAGTGCTAACACAATGCTAATACAGTGCTAACACAATGCTAATACAGTGCTAATACAGTGCCAATACAATGCTAATACAGTGCTAACACAATGCTAATTCAGTGCTAATACAATGCTAATACAGTGCTAACACAATGCTAATACACTGCTAACACAATGCTAATACAGTGCTAACACAGTGCTAATACAATGCTAATACAGTGCTAACACAATGCTAATACAGTGCTAACACAATGCTAATACAGTGCTAACACAATGCTAACACAGTGCTAATACAATGCTAATACAGTGCTAACACAATGCTAATACAGTGCTAATACAGTGCCAATACAATGCTAACACAATGCCAATACAATGCTAATACAGTGCTAACACAATGCTAATACAGTGCTAACACAATGCTAATACAATGCTAATACAGTGCTAACACAATGCTAATACAGTGCTAACACAGTGCTAATACAATGCTAATACAGTGCTAACACAATGCTAATACAGTGCTAACACAATGCTAATACAGTGCTAACACAGTGCTAATACAATGCTAATACAGTGCTAACACAATGCTAATACAGTGCTAACACAATGCTAATACAGTGCTAACACAGTGCTAATACAATGCTAATACAGTGCTAACAAAATGCTAATACAATGCTAATACAGTGCCAATACAATGCTAATACAGTGCTAACACAATGCTAATACAGTGCTAACACAATGCTAATACAGTGCTAACACAATGCTAATACAGTGCTAACACAATGCTAATACAGTGCTAATACAGTGCCAATACAATGCTAATACAGTGCTAACACAATGCTAATACAGTGCTAACACAATGCTAATACAGTGCTAATACAGTGCCAATACAATGCTAATACAGTGCTAACACAATGCTAATACAGTGCTAACACAATGCTAATACAGTGCTAACACAGTGCTAATACAATGCTAATACAGTGCTAACACAATGCTAATACAGTGCTAACACAATGCTAATACAGTGCTAACACAATGCTAATACAGTGCTAACAAAATGCTAATACAATGCTAATACAGTGCCAATACAATGCTAATACAGTGCTAACACAATGCTAATACAGTGCTAACACAATGCTAATACAGTGCTAACACAATGCTAATACAGTGCTAACACAATGCTAATACAGTGCTAACACAATGCTAATACAGTGCTAATACAGTGCCAATACAATGCTAATACAGTGCTAACACAATGCTAATACAGTGCCAATACAATGCTAATACAATGCTAACACAATGCTAATACAGTGCCAATACAATGCTAATACAGTGCTAACACAATGCTAATACAGTGCTAATACAATGCTAACACAGTGCGAACACAATGCTAATACAATGCTAACACAATGCTAACACACTGCTAATACAATGCTAATACAGTGCTAATACAATGCTAACACAGTGCTAATACAATGCTAATACAATGCTAATACAATGCTAACACAGTGCTAATACAATGCTAATACAATGCTAATACAGTGCTAACACAATGCTAATACAGTGCTAATACAATGCTAACACAGTGCTAACACAATGCTAATACAATGCTAACACAATGCTAACACAGTGCTAATACAATGCTAATACAGTGCTAACACAATGCTAATACAGTGCTAATACAATGCTAACACAGTGCTAATACAATGCTAATACAATGCTAACACAGTGCTAACACAATGCTAATACAGTGCTAATACAATGCTAACACAGTGCTAATACAATGCTAATACAATGCTAATACAGTGCTAACACAATGCTAATACAGTGCTAATACAATGCTAACACAGTGCTAACACAATGCTAATACAATGCTAACACAATGCTAACACAGTGCTAATACAATGCTAATACAGTGCTAACACAATGCTAATACAGTGCTAATACAATGCTAACACAGTGCTAATACAATGCTAATACAATGCTAATACAGTGCTAACACAATGCTAATACAGTGCTAATACAATGCTAACACAGTGCTAACACAATGCTAATACAATGCTAACACAATGCTAACACAGTGCTAATACAATGCTAATACAGTGCCAATACAATGCTAATACAGTGCTAACACAATGCTAATACAGTGCTAATACAATGCTAACACAGTGCTAACACAATGCTAATACAATGCTAACACAATGCTAATACAGTGCCAATACAATGCTAATACAGTGCTAACACAATGCTAATACAGTGCTAATACAATGCTAACACAGTGCTAACACAATGCTAACACAATGCTAACACAATGCTAACACAGTGCTAATACAATGCTAATACAGTGCTAACACAATGCTAATTCAGTGCTAATACAATGCTAATACAGTGCTAACACAATGCTAATACAGTGCTAATACAATGCTAACACAGTGCTAACACAATGCTAATACAATGCTAACACAATGCTAACACAGTGCTAATACAATGCTAATACAGTGCTAACACAATGCTAATACAGTGCTAATACAATGCTAACACAGTGCTAACACAATGCTAATACAATGCTAACACAATGCTAATACAGTGCCAATACAATGCTAATACAGTGCTAACACAATGCTAATACAGTGCTAATACAATGCTAACACAGTGCTAACACAATGCTAACACAATGCTAACACAATGCTAACACAGTGCTAATACAATGCTAATACAGTGCTAACACAATGCTAATACAGTTCCAATACAATGCTAATACAGTGCTAACACAATGCTAATACAGTGCTAATACAATGCTAACACAATGCTAATTCAGTGCTAATACAATGCTAATACAGTTCCAATACAATGCTAATACAGTGCTAATACAATGCTAATACAGTGCTAACACAATGCTAATACAGTGCTAACACAATGCTAATACAGTGCTAACACAATGCTAATACAGTGCTAACACAATGCTAATACAGTGATAATACAATGCTAATTCAGTGCTAATACAATGCTAACACAGTGCTAATACAATGCTAATACAGTTTTAACACAATGCTAATACAGTGCTAACACAATGCTAATTCAGTGCTAATACAATGCTAATACAGTGCCAATACAATGCTAATACAGTGCTAACACAATGCTAATACAGTGCTAACACAATGCTAATACAATGCTAATACAGTGCCAATACAATGCTAATACAGTGCTAACACAATGCTAATACAGTGCTAACACAATGCTAATACAGTGCTAATACAGTGCCAATACAATGCTAATACATTGCTAACACAATGCTAATACAGTGCTAACACAATGCTAATTCAGTGCTAATACAATGCTAATACAGTGCTAATACAATGCTAATACAGTGCTAATACAGTGCCAATGATTGGGACCAGGGTTTGAATGTGGCGCTGTCTGTAAGAAGTTTGTACATTCTCCCCGTGTCTGTATGGGTTTTCCCCAGGTGCTCCAGTTTCCTCCCACCCTTCAAAACGTACTGAGGGTTGTATGTCATTTGGGTGTAATTGGGCAGCATGGGGTTGTGGAATGAAAGGGGCCTGTTATTGTGCTGTATGTCTAAATTTAAAAACAATAAATTTAATTCTCATAATTTTGCCTATTTTAATGAGATCCCTACTCATGCTTCCAATCCATGGTGAGTAGGGCCTCGTCAGCCCAATCTCCTGTCACAGCCCTGCTATCCCACAAATCAGGCTGATAATCCTTCACTCCCTCTGTAACAAACATTATCTTTCTTGGATGAGGGGAGCCAGCTGCACCCTGCTACCCAGGATGTGGTCTCTAGGCCCTGCATAAATGTAGCAAAACATTTACTTCTGTAAAGCAGTCATTAAATCACTATTTCTACTTTTCAATTTCCTTGAAATAGGATGCCATTCAGCCCATTGAGTCAAAGCCAGTTCGCAGAACAATCCTTCTCTCCACTAACTTTCCCTGCAGTTTATTCCCTACATATTCCAATCAGCTCCTTCCACATTCACCTACACAAGGAACAACTTATAATTGCCAATTACTCTGTCATCCTACTAATCTTTTGAATGCAGGCAAAAACTGAAGCACTGGGGGAAATTCACATGGTAACAAGGAATGTGCAAACTCTGCACAGACTGCATACTGCAGGGAGTTGGAATGGACTGATGGTCTCTTTACGTGTCATAATAAGTAAGTTATTCCTAGTTTCATCAAATACACAGGAGTTCTCCCAGCTTGCAGTTGTTTACATCCTTCTAACCCCGGGGTGTTTAAATCTCACCACTGTTCACTTTCTGACAACTGATTATTTACCTCCCCTTCACAGGAAGCCCTATCCCAGGCCCTGTGCCTCAGGGAACAATTCGTCTTTACAGCATGAAGTACTGTCCATATGCCCAGCGCACGCGTCTGGTGCTGGAGGCCAAGGGAATCAAGTAAGTGGGAAGTGTCTTACCCCTGTCTGAGCCTAGGTGGGAGGACTAACACCACAGTCCAGTGGGGTGGACAAACAACTCTGAATCTCATGAATCAAAACTCACCACAGTGCCTTTAGCAGAAAATCTGAGCTGCTGCAGTACTGAGGGATTGATGTGGCCAGTCCAATTTAGCCAACAGTGTGAGTGGGAGTCAGGGCTGGGATCAATGGCCTGGGAGAGGGTTCACATGACCTTCCTGAGGAGTTGGAGGGTTTTACAAAGACAGTGCTGGTGAGATCTCATCTGAATGATTGCAGTTCTAATGAAGTCTTTGTTTCCTCTGTCACACAGCCTTGTCTCATTTGGGTATAGCTGTCGTGGAGAGACATGTATTTGTTGTGATTCCCCTAGCCTAGGGCTGAATATTTCTGCCTATGGAGATTGTTTTGGCCTATTTTAGAATTAATTCTTTGGACTAAGGGTGGTTATTCTTCTCTTCAAAAGAATACTAATGAGCTATTTGTTTTTTTATTACAAATAAGTAACTGCCAGGGTTAATCAATGCCATTTAAAACTTTCGGCATGTGAGAGTTGCACTCTTTTGCATTGCTAGTTTAGAGCCATTCTTCTTGTATTTGATTCTAGAACATATTCAGCAGAGAACAAGCCCTTCAGCCCACGTTATGCTAACCTTAATAAACTTACTCCATGATCAAACTTACTCCCTCACAGTCACATATCCTTCTAAGAGTCTTTTAAATGTCCCTATTGTATCAGCCTCAACCATTATTCCTGGCAATGCATTCCACATACCCACCACTCTTGGTGTAAAAAAAAAATCTACCTCTGACATCTCCCCTGAATTTTCTTCCATTCATCTTAAGCAGATGCCTTCTAGTATTGGCACTGCCACCATGAGCTGTACTCTATGTCTCTGGGCTTCATCCTCTTATACATCTCTATTAAGCCTTCCTTTGTTGCTCCAAAGAGAAAACTATTCCTCAAAAGACGTTCTCTGATCCAGACTGCAACCTGGTAAATCTCACCTGTACCCTCTATAGAGCTCCCACAGATTAGTCAGGAACTGGGGGTGGGGTGGGAGTTGAGGGGGGGGGTTAATTAGAAGCAACTGTTATCAGTCAAGCCCACAACAGATGAGTGGCAGTTACTGAAGGGCCAACCAATTAGAGTCCAGGCCCAGTATGTTCCAGTGAAAAGAAAGGTCAGGGATGGTCAGGTAAGAAAACTTTAGATGACCAGAGAGGTTTTGAACTTCATAAAGGAAAAAGGAAGCATATGTAAAGATCCAGACACTACAATCTGACAGGGTCTTGGAGGAGTATAAAGCTTGTAGGAAAGGGCACAGTCAGGACATATGGAAGGTCAGAAGGGGCCATGAGATGTCCTTGGTGAGCAGGATTAAATAAATTCCCAGGGCATTTTATACTTGTACCAAAAGAGGATGATTAGGGAGAAGATAGGACAAAGGAGGGTACTTATGTTTGGAGTGAAACATGAACATCTGAAGGTGCTATGATTGTAGTAAAAACACAGAAATACTGGAGGAACTCAGCAGGTCTTACAGCGTCCATAGGAAGTAAAGATATATAACCAATGCTTCGGTCCTGAGCCCTTCTTCAAGGTATGATCAAAAAGAAGGCAGGAACCTAAATAAAAAGGCTGGGGGAGGAGGGAAGGGCAGAGGAGGAGTATGGACAAACAGGCAAATGGAGATAATTGGACATAAATAGGTTAGGAGAGGAAAGGCAAGGTGAGAATTGCAGAGCTAGAGGAAAGGAGATAGGCAAAGAAAGAGAAAAAGAGAGAGAGAGAGCTAGAGGAAAGGAGAAATAGAGGAAGGGGAGTGAGGAGGAGGGGATTATCAGAAACCAGAGGTCGATGTTGATCTCCATTCGGTTGGAGGGTGCCCAGATTGAAGATGAGGTATTGTTCCTCCAATTTGCAGGTAGTCTCAATCTGGCAATGCATGAGACCATGGACAGACTTGTCGGCAAGGGAATGAGACAGGGAATTGAAATATGTTGCCACTGAGATATCCACACTATTGTGGCAGACAGAGCTAAGGCATTGAATGAAATGATCTTCCAGTCTGTGTCCAGTCTCTCCGATGTAGAGGAGGCCACATCGGGAGCACCGGATGCAATAGACAATAGGCAGTAGGAGCTGGAGTAGGCCATTTGGCCCGTCGGGCCAGCACCGCCATTTTAGATCATGGCTGATCATTACCATCAGTACCCCTTTCCAGCCTTATCCCCATAACCCTTAACTCCGTTACCCACAAGAGTCTTATCTAACTCTCTTTTGAACATAGTCAGCGAATCCGCCTCTACCACCCTCTGTGGCAGAGCATTCCACAGATTCACACTTCTCTGGGTAAAAAAATGCTTTCTCATCTCCGTCCTAAAGGGCCTACCCTGTATTCTTAAACTATGCCCTCTAGTCCTCGTCTCCCCCATCATTGGGAACAAGTAATCAGACTTCACCTTGTCTATCCCCCTGATGATTTTGTATACCTCAATCATGTCCCCCCTCATCCTTCTAAATTCCAATGGATACAAGTCCAGTTTTTCTAGCCTTGCTGCATATGACAACCCTGCCATCCCTGGAACTAACCTTGTAAATCTGCGCTGCAACCCTCTATAGCTAGTATGTCCTTCCTCAAGTTTGGAGACCAGAACTGGACGCAATACTCCAGGTGGGGTCTCACCAGGGCCCTGTATAACTGCAGAAGGGCGTCTCTGTTCTTATACTCCAATTCTCTCTTTATGAAAGCCAACATTCCATTTGCCTTCTTCACAGCTTTCTGAACCTGCATGCTAGCCTTCAGTGACCGGTGAACAAGTACACCTAGATCCATTTGCACTTCCCCACTCCCTAGCTTGTCTCCATTTAAATAATACTCAGCTTTCCTATTACTTCCCCCAAAATGAATAACCTCACATTTGTTCACATTGAAATTCATCTTCCATTTAGCCGCCCACTCCTCCAGCCTGTCCAAGTCCCTCTGCATTTTCCTTACATCCTCCTCACACCCCACACCGCCACCCAGTTTAGTGTCATCTGCAAATTTGCTCATGTTATTTATAATCCCCTCATCCAAATCATTAACATAAATTGCAAACAACTGAGGACCCAACACCGATCCCTGAGGCACTCCACTCGTCACATCCTGCCATTCTGAAAAAGACCCATTTACTCCAACCCTTTGTTTCCTATCTCTTAACCAATTTCCTATCCATGTCAGCACCTTACCTCCAATACCATGCTCCCTGATCTTGCCCACTAGACTCCCGTGCGGTACCTTATCAAAGGCCTTCTGGAAGTCCAAATACACCACATCCACTGGCTCTCCTGAGTCCACCTTCTTTGTCACATCCTCAAAAAATTCCAGAAGGTTAGTCAAGCATGACTTACCCTTAAGGAATCCATGCTGACTAGCCCTTATACTATTATTACTGACTAAGTGTTCTGCTATTTCTCCTTTTATGCTGGACTCCAATATCTTCCCCACCACTGATGTCAGGCTAACCGGTCTATAATTTCCCGTTTTCTCCTTCCCTCCTTTCTTAAAAAGCGGCACCACATCAGCCACTCTCCAATCCTCAGGGACCTCCCCGGAATCTATGGAACTTTGGAAAATGTCGACCAGTGCCTCCACAATTTCCATAGCCACCTCTTTAAGCACCCTAGGATGCAGCCCACCAGGCCCTGGGGATTTATCAGCCCTCAGTCCCAACAATTTACTCATAACCTCCTGCTTCTGGATCCGGATATCCATTAGATCCCCTACCTCCCCAGTAAAGTTCCCCAAGTCTCTTGGTACCGCATGACCACTACCCCCTAACTGACTATAACCTATATCCTCCTTGGTGAAGACAGTTGCAAAGTATTTGTTAAATTCCTCTGCCATCTCCTTGTTTCCGGTAATTCACCCTTGCCCATTTTCAAAGGGCCAATTTTAGACCAAACCAATTTCTTCCTCTTCACATACTTAAAAAAGCTTTTGCTATCCTCCGCAATATTATCTGCTAATTTCCTCTCGTACTTCATTTTCCCATCTCTTATGGCTTTCTTAGTTACCCTCTGATGTTCTTTGAAGGTTTCCCAATCCTCTAATTTCCCACTCCGCTTCGCTATCTTATAATTACTCCCTTTGGACTTGATAATGCACTTGATTTCCTTAGTTAGCCAGGACTGCCATTTGCATCTCCTAGAGCCTTTCCTCCACTTTGGAATAAATTTGTCCTGAATCCTGTGAAAAATGTCCATAAAAACCTGCCATTTTTCCCCAGTTGTCCTCCCAGCTAGTGTATCTTCCCATTTTATTTTGGATAGCTCCTCCCTCATAGCTGCAAAATTCCCTTTATTTAACTGAAGTACAGATGCTTCCGACTTCCTTTCCATTTCCCTTTCTAATTGCAGCTTAAAAGTAACCATACCATGGTCACTATTCCCTAATGGCTCCCCTACATCAAGGTCACTTATTAAGTCTGCGTCGCTGCACAGCACCCTGTCCAGAATCAGATGCAGTAGATGAACCCTGCAGATTTACGTGAAGTGTAGCTTCACTTGGAAGGACAGCTTCTTCCCCGCTGCCATCAGATTCCTGGATAATCAATGAGCCAAAGACACTGCCTGACTTTTCATGCACTATTATTGTTTTATTTATATAGTAATTTTGTAAGATGGTTATAATATGTATATTTACACTATGCTGCTGCCACAAAACTCTCCATTTCATGACATGTTTGTGACAATAAATCCTGATTCTAATTCTATTTGGTGCCCTGAATAGTGGTACAGAAGGAGGTGTGGGCGTACATATGCTTGGAGTTTGAGGAAGTGGGTGAGGTAATCAATGAGTACATTGTATCTGTGTTTCCCAAGGAGAAGAACATGGGCAGTGATAGGGAGTGTCATGTGGAGAATGCTCATGTGTGGAGCATTCTGAGATCAAGAAAGAGGTGCTGATTGGGTTTTAGAGGAGCATTGAGCTGGGCATGTCCCCTGGGCCTAATGGGATAGATCCCCGGTTATTGAAAGAGGCAAGTGAATAGGTTACTGCTGGAGCCTTGACAAAGAACTTTTCATCCTCACTAATGACATAAGGGGCCTAGAGTACTGGAGAGTGGTTGATGTTGTACCATTGTTCAAAAGGGGGAAAATGATAATCCAGGAAATTACAGGCTAGTAAACCACACATCAGTGGTAGGGAAACTGTTTGAGAGGATACTGAGGGAGAGGATTGATGTACACTTGGAAAGTCCTAGGTAGATTAGGATATTCAATGTGGCTTTATGAGAAAGTAACAAAAATTGTTGATGAGGGAAGGACAGTAGATGTTATCTATATGAACTTTAGTAAGGTGTTTTTTGACAAGGTAACTCATGGTAGGCTGAGTCGGAAGGTGCAGATGTATGGGATCCAAGGTATGTTGATAGTTTGGACACAAATATAACTTGTTCATAGAAGGTAAAGGGTAAGATGGAAAGTTGTTATTCAGGCTGGAGGCCTTGGACCAGTGGTGTTCCACAGGGATCAATGTTGGGACCCCTGCTTCTTAGTCACACACACACACACACACACACACACACACACACACACACACACACACACACAAGTTGGATGAAAAAGTCAGTGGGTGGATTAGTAAGTTTGCAAATGTTACAAAGACTGGTGGAGTTGTGGACAGGATTTAGATCAGTTACAGAGATGGGCAAAGAAATAGCAGATGGTTAATCCAGACAAGTGTACTGCACTTTTGGAGGTGAAATGTAAGGGTAATGTATACAGTTAATGGCAGGGTTCTTAAAAGTATTGAGGTGCAGAGGGAGCTTCATTGGATAGGACATGGAGTATAAAAGTAAGGAAGGAGTGTTGTCTGCACATGGATGCAAAAAAAAGTTATGGGTGTGAGGTAGGGAAGATTTAATTTATTGTGTAGGTTTGTATAGGTTGGCACAACATCGTGAGCTAAAAGGCTGATACTGTGCTATAATGTTTTATGTTTTATGTGCTGTATATAAATCACTTGTTCATCCACACCTGGAGTATTGTTTGCACTTCTGGTCACCCCATTATAGGTAGGATGTGGAGACTTTGGAAAGGGCACAGAAGAGGGTCACTAGGATGTTGCCTGGATTAGAGGGTATGTGATATGGAGAGAGTATGGACAAACCTGGGTTGTTTTCTCTGATGTAGGAAGTTGAGAGAAGACATGATCGAAGTTTAGACAATTATGAGAGGCATTGATAGGGTAATCAAACAGAATCTTTCTTTCAGGGTAAAAATGTCATGTACTGGACGACATGAATTTATGATGAGGGAAATGTGGGGAGCTTAAATGAGATGTGATGGGACCGGTTTTTTTATATACACAGAGTGATGGGTGCCTGGTATGGGCTACCATGGAGAGTGATGGAGGTATATACAATAATAATGTTAAGAGGTTTCTATAAAGACACATGCATATGCAGGGGTGTGGGTCATGTGCAAGTAGCAGGGTTTTGGTTTAATTTGGACATCGTGTTCGGCACAGACATGTAGGCCAAAGGGAATGTTCATAGGCTGTACTGTTTTATGTTCTATGAATACAGATGACCTTTGTGTTTTGGAGAGGAGGGGAGGGAATGCATTTCTAGAAAACTGTACACAAAATGTTCTCAGCTGTAGCTTTACCCTCTTCAAGGTATGAAACCATCAACATCAATCTAATAAGAAAACCAGATTGGTTCTTTGAGAAGAACCCCCTTGGCCTGGTGCCAGTGCTGGAGACCTCCCAAAATCAGCTGATCTATGAGTCTCCTATCACGTGTGAATTCCTGGATGAGAGTTATTCTGGGAGAAAGCTATTGCCGGCAGACCCCTATGAGAAGGCCAGACAAAAGATGCTGTTGGAACATTTTAGTAAGGTACAAGACTGGGAGTCGTGCCTCGAGATTGTCTGTGGTGGGTGGAATCAAAGGGGAAATGGACATCTGAAGCACCATGTAATATTGAGTCACTGGCCATTAATGCCTCTCTCTACCTCTGTGACCAGCTGACAGGCTGCATGTACAAGATCTTAAGGAGTAGACAGAAGTCTGAAGATACGTCCGAGCTGGAGGAGGGGTTTTGGAATCATCTCTGCTTCTTTGAACAGGTAAGGGGAGAATCAGTGACACCCTGGGACCAAGATCTCAGGTTGTTAATGTTGGCTCTAGAGGTATGCCTGTGAGAACTCAGTGGGATCATGAATGTTTGCCATCCATGAGCAACAGACACTGCAGTGTACATTTGCACTGACTCCTGTCTAACTCCTGGCCTCAGAGACTGAAGCCTGGGCTCACCAGGGTTATACTCATTGGTGTTTAGAAGAATGAAAGGGGATCACAGTGAAACGTATAAAACTGACAACCAAACAAGTTAGATGCGGGAAGAATATTCCCGATGTTGGACAAGTCTAGAACAAGGGGGCACAGTCTGAGAATAAGGGGGAAGCTATTCAGCACAGAGGTGAGGAGAAACCTCCACTCAGAGAGTTGTAAACCTGTGGCTCCCTACCACTGAAGGTTGTTGACACAGATCATTAAATATATTCAAAAGTAAGTTGGATATGGCCTTTGTGGCTAAAGGAGGGCAAAGGGTGTGGAGGGAAAGTCGAGGAATTGGGTACTGAGATCACAAGATAGTACTGAATGTTCAAGCAGACTCAAAGGGCTGAATGATCTTGTCCAGCTCTTATATTTTCTGATTCAATGCCCAATGTACTGGAGAGCGTACCTCTCTGCCCTGTGCTGCATGTGTGTGGTCCCAGAGAGCAAGCCTGTTGGTTCCGTACTCCACGTGCGCAGCCCCATGCTCTGTGTGTGTGGTCCCAGAGGGAATTTCTGTCAACTCTGTGCTACTTGTGCGTGGTCCCGGTGAGCATGCCTGTCAGGCCTGTGCTCCGTGTATGCGGCCCCAGATTCCGTGTGCCCAGTCCTGGAATGTGCCTGTTGACCCTGTGTGAGTGGTCCTGGAGAGCGTGCCTGTGTGATCTCTGGCTCCTTACAGTGTTTGTCTGTGGCGAAGACTCCATTCTTTGGCGGTGATGCTGTGACTATGGTTGACTACATGCTGTGGCCCTGGTTTGAACGGATGGAGGCCTTCTCATTGCACAAGTGAGTATCATTGGACCCTGCACGTTAGGCCACACACACACAGAGGCCATTTGGCCCATCATGTCTGGATCTGTTGTCAGTCTCAGCCCACCTTCTTAAATCAAAATATTCAGAATAGGAGTTGGGATGTTATGGTGAGGTTGTATAAGACATTGGTGAGGCCAAATTTGTATGCAGTTCTGGTTTCCAAACTACAGGAAGGATATCTGTAAGATTGAAAGAGTACAGAGAAGATTTACTAGGATGTTGTCGGGTCTTCAGGAGTTGAGTTACAGGGAAAAATTAAATAGGTTAAGTCTTTATTCCTTGGAGCATAGAAGATTTGATAGAGGTTTACAAAATTATGAGGGGTATAGACAGAGTAAATGCGAGTAGGGTCTTTCCACTTAGATTAGGAGATAAATATGAGAGGACATAGTTTTAGGGTGAAAGGGAAAGGTTCAGGGGAAACATTAGGGGGATCTTCTTCACTTAGTCATAGGAGTGTGGAACGAGCTGCCATCCATCGTGGTAAATACGAACTCACTCTTAGGTTTTAAGAATAAATTGGATAGTTACATGGATGGGAGAGGTCTGGAGGGTTATGGACTGGGTGTAGGTCAATGGGACTAGCGGAATAGTATTTATGCATGTACTAGAAGGGTTGAATGGCCTGTTTTCTGTGCTGTAGTGTTCTGTGGTTCTAAGGTTTAAAATGAGAAGACAACAAAGATAAGCTGGAGAGACTCAGAAGATCAGACAATGTCTATGAAGAGAAATGGGCAGTCAGTGATCAAGATCCGAAAGGTTGACTGACCACTTCTCTCCATGGATGCTGTCTGTCCCACTGTGTCCCTCCAGCTTCTCTTTGTTTTCTCAGGATCCCAGCATCTGCAGGTCTTGTGTTTCTGTGAGTGTGAGGAGGGTTTCTGCCTCTCCCTTCCTCGCCACCTTGTGGGGGATGAGGCAGGAGGTGTGGGGGGGGGGGGGGAGGGGGAGATATATGCTGCCTGGTGATAAACCTTTGACCCTAGCTTTTGACCTCAGTGATTGGGAACTGAGGCTTAGGCAGGGCTCTTCCTAATGACTCATGGATGTTTCATGTGCTGGCTACCAACTCTGTTTAAATCTCTTCCTGTTGACCAGGTTCCTGGATAACACCCCATGCCTCAGGAACTGGATCAAGGTCATGGTGCAAGACCCTGCCATCAAGGCAACTGCCATTGATAGCAAAACCTACAAAGATTTCTACATTCTGTATGCCCAGCGTAGCCCTGAGGCTTGTGATTACACATCCTGAGTGCTCGAACTGCTCAATGTGATGGGTCTATAGCCTCTCCAACTTGCTGGGGTTATATTGTCTGGAACCATGATACTCAGGACACCACTTCTGTGCTACCTAATGGGTTGTGTTACAACATAGAACATTACAGCACAGTATAGGCTTTTCGGCCCTCAATATTGTGCTGACTTATATATACATTTTAAAAAAAACTAAAACCTCCTTACCTCATAACCTTCAATTTCTCTTTCATCCAGCGTCTAAGAGTTTCTCAAATGCCCATAATGTTCCAGCCTCCACCAGAATTCCTGAGGCATGGGATCAGTGAAACCTTGGCTGTTTGGATAAAAAATTAGCTTGCAGGAAGAAAGCAGTGGAAAGTAGTGGAAGGAAAGTATTCTACCTGGAGGTTGGTGATTAGAGGAATGTCACAAGGTTCTGTTATGGGACCTTTGCTCTTTGTGATTTTTATAAAGAGTTGTGGATGGAACTGAATTTTGTCGAAGGTTACAAGAGGATATAGACAGGATGCAGAGTTGGGCAGAAAAGTGGCAGATAGTTCAATCCAGATAAGTACGAGATAACCCATTTTGGAAGGACAAGCCAGAAGGCTGGGTTAATGGTTGGTTACTTAAGAGTGTGGATGAACAGAGGGACATTGGGCTTCAAATCCATACATCCCTCAAAGTCACCACATAGGTTGATAGGATAGTTAACAAAGCCTATGGAATGCTGGGCTTCATTAATGGGGGATTGAATTCAGGTTTAGAGAGGTCATGTTGCACTCTACAAATCTCTAGTAAGACCACACAGAGTTTGTGTTTATTTCTAGTCATCTCATTATAGCAAGGATGTGGAAGCTATGGAGAGGGTGCAGAGAAGATTTACTAGGATGCTGCCTGTTTTGGAAAACAAATCTTATAAAGCAAGGTTAGCAGATCTGGGACTTTTCTCTTTGAAGTGTTGAAGGATGAGAGGAGACTTGATAGAGGTCTACAAGATTATGAGAAGCACCGGTTTCCCAGGGCAGGAATAGCAAACACCAGAGGACATATTTACAAAGTTATGGGAGGAAAATTTAGAGGAGACATCAGAGGCAAGTTTTTTTTTTCTCGAAAGTAGATGTCTGGAATGCCTTGCCAGGGATGGTAGTGATGGAAGCTGATACAATAGGGTCATTTAAGAGATTCTTGGACAGGCACATATATGAAAGAAAAATAGAGGGTTAGAGAGTAGGGTGGGTTTAGTACTTTTATTTTAAAGGAATATGTGGTTTGGCACAGCATCGAGGGCCAAAGGGCCTGTAGTGTTCTAAGTTTTATGTGAAGCAACACTTCATCTTTGAACCTGCAGGGGTCGCCTACTGCATTCGGTGCTTCTATTGTGGTCTCCTCTACATCGGAGAGACTAGATGCAGACTAGGAGATCGCTTCGTTGAGCACCTTTGCTCTGTCCGCTGTAATAGCATGGATCTCCAAGTTACAATAACATATTTCAATTTCCTGTTCCATTTCCTTACTGACATGCCTGTCCATGGCCTCTTGCACTGCCAGACTGGGACCACCCGCAAATTCGAGGAACAACACTTCATGTTCCATGTGGGAACCTTTCAAACACAAAGCTGTGACATTGATTTCTCTGGTTTCCATTAGCAGCTCCTCCCCCCCACCCCACCCCCAACCCTGCCTCTCTCTTGTTCCTTATCCCTCTCTCCCTCCCTCCCTCTCCTTTGGGTGTTGTGGCTTTCTTTACAGTCTGCATGATTGATGTTTATTGAGAACACTCCCATCCCACCCCAGTGTTCTTGAAAATAAACGCTTAAGATCAAAGTGCTATATTCTATAAATGAAAGCTTTTACTTAGATTTTACAGCACACACCCATGTCTCTCTGTGCTTTTCTCCTATTTAAAACAGAATTCATTCTATTGGCCCTCATCAACTCCACTATGGGCCTCCCTCCAGTCCGAGAAACAGCTTTCAACACCCTATTTCCCCATTTATTACACAATATTCTATTCATTCTATTTGGCCAATTCAGAGCATAATTAGCAGTAGCTTATTTAATACTTCTAAACTGCTCTGCCATTCCTCATTTCTCTCCAATGCCCAGAAATCTATCCTTTTCAAGGTGAAGTGATTTTTTTTTCCTCATTTCCCCTAATTCTGAGACTGTGACCAGTGGATCGAGACTCCTCGGCCAAGGGAAGCAAGCATTCTCCTGTCAATGTTATTGTCTCAACAAGATCACCCATCACTGTTCTATGATGTAGAGAATTTTGATCAAGCATACTCATTAACTCTTGAAATAACCACCCATTATCCCAGAAACCTACCTAGTGAATCTTTCCTGTGTTCCCTCTATAGTGAGTATCATCCTTGTATAAAAAGGCAAGGGGGCCAGAGCTACACAATGTCCCAGCTTGTGGTGTCAGCAAGTCCTGAGATTGTTCTATAAAGACAATTTTACACTTTTATTTGAAATATCTTGTCATAAAGACCAACATTTGCTTTCCTGGATTGCTTGCTTTTGATTTTCAGTGACTTCAGCACAAAATTTTCCAATGTGTCGCTAGTTAAAAATAATACTTTTCAAAAAATTTGCCTTCCTGTTATTGTCACTCATTTGGATAAATTTATATGTCTGTCCTGGTATTGCCACTTGATTTGTCCATAATCTTTGATGCCCTCTCCATACACTGTACCACTTTGCAAATGTTCTATTTTGTTCAGTAGTGATGTTTATTTTGACTGAGTAATAAATGTGCATTTAATACAAAATAGATTCTGTGTAAGCATCTGGACAACTGCAGCTGCCCATGTGACTGGTCTGCAGCCCACTCGGAGTGGTCTCCCTCAGGCACGGACCCCTGGCGGGGCAAGAGCTGGCAAGCAGCATAGGAGGTCTTGCCCAAAAGCAAGGAGATGGCAGGAAGGTATGGATGGAGCTCAGGATGTAGACCTGGTGCTGAACAGTGGCACTGAGGTGGAGGAGTAGCATCCCGAAGGGCAAAATACCCTTCTCCCGCTCTCGACCCCGCTGAGATAATATAGTCCCAGACCATCAGCTGGGAGTCAGGGCACCCCAGGGGCCGTACTTGTAGAACAACACTGCCGCATTCCTCTGCATCTTGAACATCGTGTGCTGCCAGTTCCCACATCAGTTCAAGTGAGGAGACCGAGCGCAAGGCAGCCGGAATGCCCAGCTCGGACAGGGATGGTGGTCGAGGCGGTCATTCTGCAATGCCTGCTCCACAAAGGTGGGCACGTCCCTGAGCTGGGCCCGCCATCAGGAGCAGTGTCAGGTGGTGTGCAACAGGTCGGGCCGGTGGGTGCAGCAGAGTGGTGCCATGCGGAGTGTAGCAGGGCAGGCCAGCAGATGTGGCAGGATGGTGCTAAGTGGCGTGTTTCAGGGTGGGTGTGGCAGGGCAGCGCCAGGTGGGGGCAGCAGGGTGGGCCTCCAGGTGCAGTGGAGCAGGACCAGTGGGAGCGAAGGGGCAGTTCCAGGCAGAGTGCGGCAGGGCTGTCTTCAGGTGATAACGCCGTGGGCTGCTCGGCCGGCACTGTTGGTTGTTTAGCAAACCTGTGATCTGCAGAAGACATGGGGCCCTGTGGCAGCTGCCTGGCCACCCAGTCCAAGAAGTGCTTCTCACACACAGCCAAGTTGAGCGGCCAGATGTGAGGTGGCCAAGCTAGGGAAGAACCCCGTCCGGCATCAGCCACATGTCAGAGCCGTCAAACCACACTGCAGGGCAGAGGCACAGAAGAAAGGCCTTGCTGGAGAAAGGATGGATGCACAGGCAGCCCAGGCCCTCCTACTCCAGCTCAAAGCCGTACTTCTGTGAGATCCTGCATCACCCCACCAGCCTCTGCATCCAACACAGACAACAGGATCCACGACCAGACACATCTTCCCCTCTCCTTCCTTCTCTGCCTCCCCCCGTGACTCCCTTGACCACTCATCCCTCCCTTCCAATCACACCACCCCTCCGGCATCTTCCACTGTGGCTACCACAGGAGGTGCCATGTTTGTGCCCACACCTTCTCCCTCACCACAATTCAAGGTCCCAAATGTCCTTTCAACCTATCACGACACCTCACTTGTGTATCTGCAGGAGAGATTTACTGCAACTGGTGTTCTTGTTGTCTGGTCTTCTGAATATTTCCAACTCTTTTGTTTTCACTTTTCCCTGACATCCACTCTCCACTAGACAGAAGCTTGTTTTTTTTGCACTGTGTAGATCTTGCTATAATATTGAAATTGAAACCTAAACTGTTTGTACATATTACAGGAACTGGGGACTGAGTAATGACCCTATTGCTGACAGAGGCCCCATTCCCAGAACCTCTTGGTTCCTGCCAGTCAGCCAAACTGAGAATTCAAATGGTCCCTCCTCAAATTCCATGGACGTTTACTTTTGTTGACTACCCCCCCCCCCTCTCACCAACAACGAGAGACCATCACTATTCTCATTAAAGTCCTGATCAAAACAAATGAGTGAGAAAAGTCTATTCCCTATTTACTGTTGCAGAGGTTTACAATACAGAACAGGCCCTTCAACCCAACTGGTCCATACTGTCCACAATGGCATTCTGGGTTAGTCCCATTTGATTCAGATCCTTCTGATCCCTCCCTGTCCATGCCTTGAACGTCAGAATTGTACCTGTTTCTACAGTTGAAAAGGGTAGTCAGTGGCTCTAGATGAGGAGAAAGGATTCCATCTGGGCCCCCAAGTGAGTGAATGGCATCTAGAGATGAACACAGGATGCCGGGATTCACTGCTGAACCCTCCAGAGGTGTTGAGGAAGGAGAGCACCCACTTGATAACCCAGAAGATGCCACCACTCACTTGGCTACCCCGCAGAGAACAGGCAGTGCGATAGGGGATATTAACATCTAGTCCTACATAACATAACATCTTCTAGCAGTTCGTTCCAGGACAGACTACCCTCTGAGTGAAAAAGTTGCCCCTCAGGCCCTTCTTTCTCCTCTTACTTTAGACCTCTATCTTCTAGTTCTATAATTATCTACCCTGGGAAAAAGAATCTGAACATTCACTTTATCCATGCCCTTCATTATTTTACAAAACTCTGTAAGATCATTCCTCAGTTTCCTTTGCTCTAGGGAATAAAGACCCAGTCTATTCAACCTTTCCCTGTAATTCAACCCCTCCAGTCCCAGCAATATGGTGCATCTTCTCTGCACCTCTTCCAACTTATTGATCTTTCCAGTAGTTGGGTGACCAGAATTGCACACAGTATTCCATGTGTGGTGTCACTAAAGCCTTGTGCAGATGAATCATGAAGTCCCAACATTTGTACTCTATACCCCGCCCAATGTAGGCGAGTGTGGCAAAGACCTCCTTCACCATCTTGTGCACCTAAGTCACCACTTTCTGGGAACTAGGCACCTGTACACCTCAGTCTCTTTGTTCTACAGCACACTCCATTCATCATGTCCATCCTGTCCTCATATGACTTACCAAAGTGCCACATCTCACACTTGTCAGAGTTAAATTCCTTGGCCTACCTTTCCAACTGGAAATCTGTTGTAAATCTGTTGTAATCTGTTGTAAACTTAGTTATCTTTCCTCACTGTTCACTCCAGCACTATTTTCAGTGTCATCTGTAGATTTACTAACTACATTGCCAAACAAACCATCAAAAAAGGTATCTGTTGTGTGGGAAGGGAAAAGTTCAGTGGGTTTAAAGAATAGCAGGTCTGGACACAGGCTGAATGCTGAAATAATCTTTATTGAAACACACATAAGGGGATCACAACCGAGATAACACAAGCAAGTATTCTCAATCACACAACACAGTACAACTTAGTCACATCGGACTTAACATGACTGATACAACCAACTGTTTATACAGACTTATCACAACCAAGGACTACAATATGCAACCTGATGTTCCTTGCCTAATACGAGTCTGGCTAAGATGCTATCTACAACTACAACAGCATTCAATAGCCCTGATCTCCATGTTATTACTTATGGCTTGGCTTCGCGAACGAAGATCTAGGAAGGATCATCGACATGGACATATCCTTCAAGCCTGCACAATGGATTTTTTAGGTGGAGTATAGTGTGTGCAGTACTGGCCCTAACCTTTATACCGGGGGTT
The DNA here is from genome assembly GCF_036971445.1 of Narcine bancroftii. Taxonomy (NCBI): domain Eukaryota; kingdom Metazoa; phylum Chordata; class Chondrichthyes; order Torpediniformes; family Narcinidae; genus Narcine; species Narcine bancroftii. The sequence goes on along the minus strand of NC_091478.1, from coordinate 29,115,128 downwards.
TATCTGCCATGGCTTAGTAAGCTGGGATGGTGACAGCCAGGTCCTTGGGCCATAGGTGTTATGTCAGAGTGTCCTTCTCCTAGATGGATGGCCTGAAGAGGTTAATGAGCCCCATTTGCCCAGGTTTGAAATCAAACTTTTCCTTAGGGCCGACTCCCAACCAAGACTAATGAGCCCAGCCTACCCTTCCAGTTATACTGCTGGACACAAGGACGCACCATGACATAGCAACTCAGTAAAACGGGGGATACCACAAGAAGATGTTGCTACAGAAGCAGTCATGTAGGAGAAGCTATTTGGAGTGATCTCCTGCCTGGCAAGCCAAATAGTGGCCACACAGTGATCACTACACCAAGAAAGGAGAGGTGATCTATTACGCGTGCACTTTCCTTGGGTGAGCAGGACATCAGGCCCAGACATCTCACCCAATCCCCATGTAGTGCACACCTTATCAGCGACTCCTCCAGCATTGTCCACAGCAGGGTTCGCCTCAGGACCGAAGAGCAAAAGAGAAAGAGCTACTGCTCATGATGGACTTTATAGAACAGTAACTGGAGGCTCTGGCTCAGGTAATCACTGGGTGATTAAAGGGGCTAATGGTCAGGAGTGCACTAATGGGTGGGCAGAGTCCAACCTTGATTGGCAGGTGATGCGACTTCCGATTAGGTTCTAGATGGAGAGGCCACATGAGCCTCCGCAATCCACACGACAGTTACAAACATCAATGCTGACCCCTACAGAACACCACTGGCTTCAAGCCTCCAATCAGTAAAATATTCCTTTGTAGCGGCTGCTACTGCTGGAGAAGTTACGCTCAAAGAAGAGACATACACTATGGGAGTGAATTCAACACTGGTTTATTGTGCTGGGAGCTCTGCTTATAAAGGACTCAGAAGCCCATCTCTGATGTCATTATGCCACCCAACTAGTGGCATTATGATCTGCTTCCTGGAATTGGTCATTTAGTGCTACCTGGGGATCAGCCAATCAGTGAGCTCCTCTCATCCATGGGTGTGGCTGTTTCCCTATTTCCATCCAATTGGCTGCCACTAGCCAGCCCATCGGAGTGGGGCACTGCAGCCGTATGCTGCTGAGTCGAGTGCCGACTTCAAAGCATGTAGCCTGTCTCAGCTGGCTGTGTAGGCTGCAGGCTTCCGGTGTCAGGTTGCCACTTCGGCTGCCCACTACACCTTTCTGCTGTCCACAAAGCCAATTTTGAATCTAATTGGCCAGATTCACTTGAATATCAAGTGACCTAACTTTCTGGACTAACCTACCATAGGGAACTTTGACAAAGGCATTGCTAAAGTCCATATATACAACATACTCTACCCTGATCTCATCGATCCTCTCTATCACCTCTTCAAAATGTCCATCAGGTTCACGAGATACGATCGCCCAAATTCAAAGCTATGCTGACTGTCCCATTGCTGGTAGGTTTTGTCCCTCAGAATCCCCTCCAGCAAGTTTCCACCCACTGGCATCATCTCAACAGCCTGTTGTTCCCTGGCTTGCCCTTTTTAAATAACAACATCATTCACCTTCCAGTCTTGCGGCATATCACCTGAGGCCAACGATGAAACAAAGGCCTTTGCAACTTCTTCCCAGCTCCCTCAAGGACTTGATCAAGCCCTGGAGATTTGTCTGCAGGTCCAATCCTCTCAAGACCTCCTCCCGCGTACTTTGTACATTGTCCTGGACATCGTTAGGGCCATTGTTAGGCAATGCTGTTAGAGCATCGGTAACTGGATTTTTTTTTTGTAATTCTTTATTTATCGCACTATGAACCATATCAACCAATATATTTACAGATGCATCTCTTTAAATATTCACAGTGACATTTTCTCTTTTCTTCCCCCCATCCTCCCTTCCCCCTTCCCACCCCCCGTCCAAAAACAGTAAATATTGAACATATAAAATACAATAAAACAATATCTTTATACAAAAGGAATACAAACAAAAAAGACATATTGCCTACTTATACACATTAAATCTGATCGTGTTTATCTTATTATTATTTTTGGTGGTGGTGGTCTGAGGCCTGCTCTTTCTGTTATGTTCCATATATGGTTCCCAGGTTTTTTTCAAACATTGTAACTTTGTCTTTTAAATTATATGTGATTTTTTTTTTCCAATGGGATACACTTAAACTTGGTTATATATTCCGTTAATGTTTTTAGTTATATAGTCCAACATGGCCATCTTATATCTTTATTTTCACTTCTTATCCGCCTCTTCACCACCTCCATCCTCTTTTTTTCCATTACTGTTTTTTAAGTCTTCCTTTTTAATTTCAATATATGACAACGTACTTAAGACATGAAATACCCCAAGCAATAACCCTTTAACCCCAAATAAACCTCCCCTCCTTGGATTGTCCCTTGTCCCTTAACAGCAACCACAACTCCCCTTTCCATTCGGTTTGCGAACTTACTCGTAAGCGTCAACCGATTTCACAGTGACCATTATTCTCCCCCCCCCCCAGAGAACACTATTTTCCTATACATATAACAAAGCTCTCTAATTTTTCCCCTTCTTCCCCTTCTCTTATCCATCTTTAAATCTTTATATATACATTATCTTTACTTTATATTTTTACATATTTTTGTATATTTTCTTGCCAGTCTTCCTTCTTGTCACTCTTCCTCCTCTCTTCTCCTGTCCTGAAAATGTTCAGCAAATTCTTGGGCTTTCTTTGGGTCTGAGAACAGTCTATTCAGTTCCCCAGGAATAAATACTTTGAGTACTGCTGGATGTCTTAATATAAAGTTATAACCTTTCTTCCACAAGATTGTTTTCGCCGTGTTGAATTCCTTCCTCTTCTTTAAAAGTTCGAAGCTTATGTCTGGGTAAAAAAATATTTTTTGTCCTTTAAATTCCAAAAGCTTATTGTCTTCTCTAACCTTCTTTCTTGCCTGCTCCAGTATGTTTTCTCTTGTCGTATATCTTACAAATTTTACCAATATAGATCTTGGTTTTTGATGTGGTGGCGGTTTCGGTACTAGTGCTCTATGCGCCCCTTTGATTTCTATTTCTTCATGTGAATCTGTCTTTCCCAGCACCTTCGGAATCCATCCTTTTATAAATTTCTTTATATCTGACCCTTCTTTGCCTTCTTTTAGGCCCACTATTTTTATGTTGTTTCGTCTTCTATAGTTTTCCAATACGTCAATTTTTTGTGACAATAAATCTTGTCTCTTTAATTTTTTTTCGCTCTCTTCTATCTTCCCTCTTAAATCATTTATCTCCATTTCTACAGCAGCTTCTCGTTCCTCCACATTTTCTACTCTTTTCCCTATTTCAGTCATGACCAACTCTAAGCTTTGCATTCTCTCTTCAGCTCTTTTTTTCTTTTGATTAAACTAAATTCTAATGATAGCCATTGTTTTAATGACCTCATTTGTTCTTCAAAAAAGGCTTTATCTAAATTTTGTCTTTCTATTTTACCTTTTTTCCCTTTGAAATTCTTGGTCTTCTTCCTCCTCTTCTGTGTCGATATCAATGTCTGTGTCATCTTCTTCTCTTTGTATCTGTGTATCTTCATCCTTCTCTGGTGAGCTGCTTCTGTATCCTTGCTGGGCCTCCAGCTGCTGTGTCTCCTGCTGTTGGGCCCCCCGCTGCAGGTCGACCCGCTGCCGTTCACCCTCTTCCAGCCCTTCATTCTCTTTCTCACCACTTCTTCTTTCTTGCTTACTTCCCTCAGCCAAACGCCCTGATACTGGGCGTCTCTCAGCTGGCCGCTCCGCAGCTGGCCGCTCCTCAGCTGAGTCCCTCTCCTGCTGGCGTTAACCTTTTCTTTTACTTCCGCACTGTGTATGCGCAACTCTTCTTGGCTCTGAGAGCCATTTTTGAAGTCCGCCGGTCGGGAGGACACCGCTCCTCTGGGGACTCAACAACATCGGAGATCAGCTGCTCTTCTCCACTGTGGCTCTCTGCTCCGATGTGCAGGTAAGGCCTTTTTCTTTCTTCTCCAGTGATTTTCCTTCTTCCCTTTTCTCTGTTATTCTTACTTTTTCTCTTTTAGGTGCCATCTTCTGTCTCTTCCTTTATCTTTCTCTTCCTGTATTTTATGTTTATTGAGCTCTGTTTTTTCAAACTTTTTTATCTTTTCTCTGGAGAGGGCTGGTTCCACTCGACCAGCCACTACTCCATCACGTGACTTCCCCCCCCCCCCCCCCCAGTGACTGGATTAGGGTAACACTGTTACAGCGCCAGAGACCATGATAGGGAAATGCTATTATGGCTCCAGCGACCAGGTTAGGGCAAGGCTGTTATGGTGCCAGTGACCAGGTTAGGGCAACACTGTTACAGTGCCAGAGACCGGGTTAGGGCAACGCTGTTATGGAGCCAATGATCAGGTTAGGGGAACACTGTTACGGTGCCAGAGACTGGATTAGGGGAACGCTGTTATGGCGCCAGCGACCAGATTAGGACAAAGCTATTTTCTTTTAACATAATGTGTATGTTTTAACAGGGGAGAGGCTGGCGCGCAATTTCAGTGCTTGCCATGACACTATGTTCCCTAAATATGTCAATGGTAATCACTGAATATATAGTGATCTGAGAAAACTAGCCACACTTCACCCTCATTGCGCATGCGCCAGCTGGCACTTTGTGTGCTGCCGTCATACTTCCCCCTTACTGTACATGCACCAGCTGGCACTATTTAGAGCCCTTTAAAATAAATGCTACAGGCCCTGCAATACCTTAATCCGGCACTGGTAACAGGCCCTTCTACCTTATGACCCTGTGCCATAAGGTGTGGGACTAAAACATGTGTCAGACCTTGGTGTTTCTCTGTGAAATGAGTCACTCTTTCATTGATGAGATGTGGTTACTTCAAGTCTAATTACATTCTTGGGAAGTTTTGAATCATGGGGCATGGCACATTCCCATCAAAAGCAAGCAGTAAAACTCGTGGTCAATGACTCAGACTTAGTAGCTTTATTGTAACGAGATTATCCTTTGAAAGTTCTGACGTTCATGAAAATTGGTGGACTTCTTGTATTTGCTTCTTCTTAAACCATAGACATCTGTGAATTTCCACAGAGACAACAACTTGTCCTGACCAGACAGAGAGGAATGTCACCTGCAGAAGCCCGAGGAACACTTCTTCTTGCCTTTTCTCAAATCTAATGCTGCACAATTTAAACAACCCAACATCTTTTAGTGATGGAATAAGAGTGGTCCCAAAAGAAGAAAAATTTCCAGGTCCATTGGTTTCTACTCCTGAATTTAGTGGCTGATGGATTAGGCAAAGTTATCCTAACTCCCCAAACTCAGGTGTCTTTGCTTTGGGGAAGTTGTAAATGTCAGCTTGTTTAGCTGAGGGGAAGAGATATAGGAGTATCAAAGCCAGCACCCATAGGCTGAGAAACTGCTTCTTCCTGCTGCAGTGAGAATGCTGAACCACCAAAGGAACTGCTCACACTAACCATCTGAGATGCTCATATTCATGAAACAACATGTATTTTTTTTTATTTGTATAGATGAAATACTCATCCTGCATATCCACTATTTGTCTGTTTGTGTGTTATGTCTGGTTCTGCGTCTGCATGCTTTGCACCAAGGACTGGAGAACGCTGTTTTGTCAGGTTTTACATGTATTATCAGGTGACAATAAATCTGACTTGACTTGTTTAACAAAGAAAGATGGAGGAGGATCAAACCTTCAGGCTGGCAGCAATTTACAGGAATTTCCTAACAATGTCAGAACAACTCAACACTTGGACAAGTCCAAACAGGCCAGAAGATTACCTCCAAGGGCAGGTTAGAGCACACAGACCCAATCATGTCTCATGTTTAACTATGAAAAGATCAGAGAAACGGTATCCAAGGCTTTCAGTATTTGATGTTTCTCTACCTGAGTCCAGGACAATTGATGAATCACAAAGAGTCAGAATTGCAGCTAAACTTGTGATGTGCAAATGCAAACGCTCTATGCACTTCTAGAGGACTAAATGTAAGAGCAGGGATGTGATTTTTTTTTAAATAACTTTTTATTTAACACTTCACCATGAACCATGTCAATGGTTCAAACATTCAAACATATACAAACATTCATCATTAAAATATACACAGTGACATTTTCCACCCTTCCTCCCACCCTCCCCACCACCTATAATGTGAAGCAAGAATAAAAGAACACAAAAGAAAAAAAGAAATCGTGTTGTCCAAAATTCCATATTTAAGTATTTTCGTACTTCTATCTTATCACTTAAGAGATGGAGGACTGAAATCGGTGGTTTCTAATATACTCTATATATGGGTCCCAAATTTATTCAAATAAAATATATTTGTCTTTAAGATTGTAGGTAATTTTTTCTAATGGAATACCCTTGTTCATTTCTATGTACCATTGTTGTATTTTTAAGGTTGCTTCCATTTTCCAAGTTATCATTATGCACTTTTTTGCTGCTGCGAGCAGCACTTTTTTTGAGTTCTGTCTAATTTTAGGCCATATCTTTGTCTTTTATGTTGTTTAACAGGAAGATTTCTGGATCTTTTGGTACCTTATTTTTTGTAATTCTATTTAATATTAAGTTTAAATCCTCCCAAAAAGTTTTCACTTCTGTACATGTTCAAATTGTGTGTAATATTGTTCCAATTTCTTGTTTACAGCGGAAACATTTGTTCAATATTGTTGGATTCCATTCTTTTAACTTTTGTGGAGTGACATATAATCTATGTAGCAAATTATACAAAAGCGAGTATTTATTGTATTACTCATGGTTCCTGTGCATAGTTCTTCCCATGTTTCATTCTTTTTAAATCTTTTTCCCAACCATGTTTCGGTTTGTACATTGCTTCATCATTTTCCTTGTATTGCAATTTTCTGTACATATTTGTAATAATTTTTTTTTATTATCACAGTGTCTTCATAGCAGCTACTCTCAGGTAATCTTAAGATAGTTCCCAATTTTTCTTTTAAATAAGTTTTCAACTGATAGTATGAAAATATTGTACCATCTGATATTCCGTATTTGTCTTTTAACTGTTCAAATGTTAATAAATTATTTTCCAAAAAGCAATTTTTTATTCTTTTAATTCCTTTTCTCACCTATTCCTTAAAAATAAATTGTTTATTGTAAAAGGAATTCATGGGTTTTGCATTAGTAATATTTTTGGTATTTGATAATTTATTATCTTTCACTCCAGATGTATTATCTTCCATATTTTTAGTATACGATGCAGTATTGGTGAATTGTTGTGTTGCTCCAGTTTCTCATCTCATTTATAAAGTAAATGTTCGGGGTCTTTTTTCCTAATTTGTATAATTCCATCTTGCGCCAGTCCGGTTTTTCTCCCATCTGGTAAAATTCTGTTAGATATCTTAACTGTGCTGCCCTGTAATAGTTTTTTGAAATTTGGTAACTGCAATCCTCCTTATTTATACATCCATGTTAATTTTTCCAAAGCCACTCTTGATTTTGTACCATTCTATAAAAACTTTCTTATTCATTTATTCAGTTTCATTAAAAAATTCCCCTGTCAAGGGAATCGGTAGCATTTGGAACAAATGTCCATGGAAATATATTCATCTTGATGCAGTTTACTCTCCCTATTAAAGTTAATGGTAAATCTTTCCATTTCTCTCAATCGGCTTGTATTTTTCTTATTAGCGGTTGATAGTTTAATTTATACAAATGATTTAAATTATTATCTATCCTGATACCAAGGTAACGTATAGCCTGTGATTGCCATTTAAAAGGGGATTCCTTTTTTACATTTTGTATAATCGACTTTGTTCATTGGCATCTTCACTTTTATTGATATTAACCTTGTATCCTGATATCTCTCCATATTCTTTCAATTTTATATATAACCTTTTTATTGATTTATCTTGGTCTGTTAAAAATACTATAATGTCATCTGCAAACAAGTTAATTTTAAATTCTTCTTCTTTTACTTTTATTTCCTTTATCCTAGATTTCCTTCTTATTAGCTCTGTGAATGGTTGTATAGCCAAAGCAAAATGGGAAGGTGCCTGCCTAGTTGACCTACTCAATTTAAAGTGGTCTAAAACATACTAATTTGTTCTACTTTTGCCAAAGGCCCATTATATAATGCTCTAATCCAATCCAATTAATAAATTTTTCTGGTAATTTGAATTTCTGTAGTATTTTAAATAGTTAATTCCATTCCACCCTATCGAAAGCTTTCTCTGCAACTAGAGTAACTGCCACTGTAGGTGTTTTATTTATTTGCGCTGTGTGGATTAAATTAATAAATTTACAGACATTATCTGCTGCTCTATTTTTAATAAATCCTGTCTGATCTAGCTTCACTAATTTCAGTACACAATCTGTCAATGTATTCGCTAGTAATTTTGCAATTAATTCATAATCTGTAATCTGTATTCTATAATCTGTATTCCTAATGACCCTGGTGACAGCGAGCAGGGATGTGATATTGAGGCTTTATAAGGCACTGGTGAGAACTCACTTGGAGTATAGTGTGCAGTTTTGGGCTCCTCACTTAAGAAAGGATATGCTGATATAGGAGAGAGTTCAGAGGAGGTTCACAAGGATGATTCTGGGAATGAAATGGTTCTCACATGAGGAACATTTGACAACTCTAGGCTTGTACTCAATGGAATTGAGGAGAATGAGGGGTGATCTCATTGAAACATTTCGAATGTTGAAAGGCAAGCACAGAGTAGAAATAGAAGGGTTGTTTCCTATGGTGGGAGAGTCCACGACAAGAGAGGACAACTTCAGAATTGAAGGATGTCTGCTTAGAACAGAGGTGCGGAGGAATTTCTTCAGCCAGAGGATGGTAACTCTGTCGAATTTGTTGCTACAGGTGGTGTGGAGGCCAAGTCATTGGGTGTATTTAAGACAGAGATTAGCCAGGGCATCAAAGGCTATGGAGAGAAGGCCGGGCAGTGGGGTTGAGTGGGAAAATGGATCAGCTCATGTTTAAATGGTGGGGCAGACTCGATGGGCTGAATGGCCTATTTCTGATCCTATGTCTAATGGTCTTATGTTATGGTAGCTGCAGGGCATCAGTCAATACAGGGGATCATCAATGCAGTGGAGAAGATCATTGATGTCTCTCTTTCCTCTATTGATGAAATTTACCAGCAGCATTGCTTAAATTGGGCTGAAAGAATTACTGAGGACCCTTTCCATCCAGCACACAGTATCTTTGACCCACTACCACTACCGAAGGTTCATACACTGGGTATTCAAGGAGAGGTTTTAAACTGGATTCAAAATTGGCTGTGTGGGAGTGATTCAAGGAGTATGGGTGGTAGTGGATGGTTGTTTATCAGAGTGGAGGCCTGTGACTAGTGGTGTGCCTCAGGAATCCTTGTTGGTACCATTGTTGTTTGTTGTATATATCAATGATCTGGTTGATAATGCAGTAAACTGGATCAGCAAGTCTGCTGATGACACAAAGATAGGAGACAGTGGACAGCGAGGAAGATTTTCAAAGTTTGCAGAGGGATCTAGACCAACTAGGAGAATGGGCCAAAAAATAGTAGATGAGGTTTAATGCACACAAGTGTGAGATGATGCATTTTAGAAGGGCAAACCAAGGTAGGAGATATACAGTTAATGGAATATTGTGTGCAGCTCTGGGCACCTAACTACAGGGAGGATATCAATAAGATTGAAAGAGTGCAGAGAAGATTTACTAGGATGTTGCTGGGTCTTCAGGAGTTGAGTTATAGGGAAAGGTTAAACAGACGAGGATTTTATTCCTTGGAGCAAAGAAGAATGAGGGGAGAGTTGATAGAGGTTTACAAGATTTTAAGATGTATAGACAGAATGGATGCGAATAGACTTTTTCCTCTTAGATTGGGGGAGATAATTACAAGAGTTTTATGATGAAGGAGAAAAGATTTAGGGGGAACATTAGGGGAAAGTTCTTTTCTCAGAGAATGGTGGGAGTGTGAAATGAGCTCCCATCTGATGTTGTGAATGTGGGCTCAATCGTGTGTTTTAAGAATAAATTGAAGCCCATTAATTCCTTTTACAATAGATAATCTATTTTTTTTTAATGAATGGGCAAGAAAAAGAATTGAAAGAATAAAAGATTGCTTTTTGGGAAATAATTTATTACCATTTGAACATTTAAAAGATAAATATGGAATATCACATTATCAGTTGAGAACTTATTTTAAAAAAAAGTTGGGAGCTCGTCTAAGATTTACCTGAAAGTAGCTGCTATGAATATTTAATCACAGACACTGTGAATAGTAAAAAAAACTTATCACAAACATGTAAACAAATTAAAATACAAGGAAAATGATGATGTAATATACCCAAACAAAGTTGGGTAAAAGATTTAAATATACGAATAAAGATTGAAACAGGAAGGAACTATGTGCAGGTACCATGATTAATACAATAAGTACTCAGTTTTGTATGATACAATACAATTGGTTCCATAGATTATATGTAACATCTCAGAAGTTAAAAGAATGGAATCCAACACTATCGGACAGATGCTTCTGTTGTAAACAAGAAATTGGTACAATAATACATGCAATTTGGTCATGTACAAAAGTGAAAACCATTTGGGAGGATTTAATATTAAATAGAATTACATAAAAATAAGATAGCAAAAGACCCAAAAATCTTCCTGTTAAACAGCATAAAAGATAAAGAATTAGGCCTAGAATTAGACAGGGTTCAAAAATGATTTATTATGATTGCAGCAGTAAAAAGTCCATAATGATAACTTGAAAAACGGAAATAACCTTCAAAATACAACAATGGTACATAGAAATGAAGAAGTGTATTCCATTAGAAAAAAAACGACCTACAACCTAAAAGACAAATATGCTTTATTTGAATAAATTTGGGAACCATACAAAAAGTTTATTAGAAACTGCCAATTTCAGACCTTCATCTCTTGAAGTGATAACTTACAATAAAGAAAATAATTAAATATAAAATATTGGACGCCACGATCTCTTTTTAGTTTCTTTTGATTTCTTCTATCATGTTTATTCTTCTTTCTGTTCCTGCTTTAAGTTATAGGGGGTTGGGGTAAAAATGAAAATGTCACTGTGCATATTTTAATACTGAATATCTGTATGTATAGTTACTGACGTGGTTCACAGTGAAGTACTAAATAAAAAAAGTATAAATTGGATAGGTTCATGGATGGAAGAGACTTGGAGGGTATTGGAATGGGAGCAGGTCAGTGGGACGAGGGAGATGATGGTTGGCACAGACTAGAGGGACCGAATGGCCTGTTTTCTATCAGGAAGGAGGTACAGGAGCATTGAAATCAGGACTGCCAGGCCGGGGAATAGCTTCTTCCCACAGAATGTGAGACTGATGAACGGTAGCCCGTATCCGAGTAAATCACCCCAAAAATATTTACATATGTATTTTTTAAAGGATATCTTTTTATTGTGTGCTTACCGTGGTTCGGAGAAACTCGAACCCTGCTCGACTGTGACTCTCTGGGCAACAGATGCAATGGTGAGATGAGGGGCAAGGCTGGAACTTGATGGGCCGAGTGGCCGCCTTCTGGCTCATGATGAGATTTTTTAAAAACCAGACGCATTGGAACGGGAAGTGGGAGCTGCGCGTTATTTCCTGAAACGTGAGTGACCGATTCAGAGACTAACGTGAAGAAACTGCGGGCGCTCGACCGCATGACGTCACCCCTCGGGACAGGGTCTTTGCAGACAGCAATCGCTGCGGTCGCTTTCATCCGGCTGTCGTGCGGCTCAAGGCCGGACCTGCGGGCCGTTCGGGAGCAGCAGTGCCTTTGGGGGTCACTGCTCGCGTTAAGCTCCGTCCGGGAGGGTCAAGGGGTGAGCAGAGGCGGGTGAAAGTGGTGCCCACAACAACTCAGTAATTGTATACTGGTCTCATACAATCAGAGGGCGCCGGTCTGTAACACAGTAATAGTGTTCTGGTATCTCACTCTCAGTAACAGTGCATTGACTCGCGCTCGGTAATAGTGTGGCTGATTATCACCCTCAGTAATAGCGTGCCGGGCTGTCACACACGGTGATAGTGCACTCTCCCCTCACACTAATACGGTGCCAGGCTGATACACTCAATAATAGTGTGCCAGGTTATCACACTCAGTAATAGTGTATCAGGATGTCACACTTAGTAATAGTATGCTGGGTTGTCACAATCAGTAATAGAGTATCCAGCTGTCACACCCAGTAATAGTGCGCCAGGCTGTCACAGTAATAGTGTGCCCGGTTATCACACTCAGTAACAGTGCACCAGGCTGTCACACTCAGTAATAGTGTGCTGGGTGATCACACTCAGTAGTAGTGTATCAGGATGTCACACTTTATTAGTATGCTGGGTTGTCACAATCAGTAATAGTGTATCAGGATGTCACACTTAGTAATAGTGTGTCGGGTTGTCACACTCAGTAATAGTGTATCCAGCTGTCACACTCAATAATAGTGTGCCAGGTTATCGCCCTCAGTAATAGTGTATCAGGATGTCACACTTAGTAATAGTATGCTGGGTTGTCACAATCAGTAATAGAGTATCCAGCTGTCACACCCAGTAATAGTGCACCAGGCTGTTCACAGTAATAGTGTGCCTGGTTATCACACTCAGTAACAGTGCACCAGGCTGAAACACTCAGTAATAGTGTGCTGGGTGATCACACTCAGTAGTAGTGTATCAGGATGTCACACTTAGTAATCATGTGCCGGGTTGTCACACTCAGTAATAGTGTATCCAGCTGTCACACTCAATAATAGTGTGCCAGGTTATCACACTCAGTAATAGTGTATCAGGATGTCACACTTAGTAATAGTATGCTGGGTTGTCACAATCAGTAATAGAGAATCCAGCTGTCACACCCAGTAATAGTGCACCAGGCTGTCACAGTAATAGTGTGCCCGGTTATCACACTCAGTAACAGTGCACCAGGCTGAAACACTCAGTAATAGTGTGCTGGGTGATCACACTCAGTAATAGTGTATCAGGATGTCACACTTAGTAATAGTATGCTGGGTTGTCACAATCAGTAATAGAGTATCCAGCTGTCACACCCAGTAATAGTGCGCCAGGCTGTCACAGTAATAGTGTGCCCGGTTATCACACTCAGTAACAGTGCACCAGGCTGAAACACTCAGTAATAGTGTGCTGGGTGATCACACTCAGTAGTAGTGTATCAGGATGTCACACTTTATTAGTATGCTGGGTTGTCACAATCAGTAATAGTGTATCAGGATGTCACACTTAGTAATAGTGTGTCGGGTTGTCACACTCAGTAATAGTGTATCCAGCTGTCACACTCAATAATAGTGTGCCAGGTTATCGCACTCAGTAATAGTGTATCAGGATGTCACACTTAGTAATAGTATGCTGGGTTGTCACAATCAGTAATAGTGTATCCAGTTGTCACACTCAGTAATAGTGCGCCAGGCTGTCACATTCAGTAATAGTGCGCCAGGCTGTCACACTCAGTAATAGTGCGCCAGGCTGTCACGCTCAGTAATAGTGCGCCAGGCTGTCACACTTAGTAATAGTGTGCCGGGTTGTCACACTCAGTAACAGTGCACCAGGCTGTCACACTCAGTAATACTGTGCCAGGCTGTCACACTCAGTTTAGTGTGTTGGGCTGTCACACTCGGTAAGAGTGCATTATTTACACACGTAGACTATTGGTTAACAGTTTGATGGGCCAAAGGACCTCATTCGGTGCGCGGCGTTCCATGCTCGTGTGAACCACGGCTATTTGTCAGTTTGGTGGATGCCGCGTCCATCACCCTCTCCGCTCGGGAGACATCCTCCCGAGGCTGTCGAGTCGCGGTGAAGGGCGCAGCAAGGGTTAACGTGCGGAGTTCCCCGGACTGTTGTGCAAAATGAAAGTGCCTTTGGTGTTGGATGTTTTAAAGCACCCTCCACCTTGAGCACCGCGATCATTCATCTTGAGCATTCGGAGACGGTTTGCGGGCATGAACAGACACACGAAGTGAGAGGGCTCGTAGCAGAGTGGGATCGGGTGGTGTGGGTAGTGTGTGTCGAACGCCCTGGGTGGGAGAACCTTGTTCAGCCGCTGCGGCAGCGAGACGTAACGAACTCTATAGGCGAAACTCCTCGGCACACGGCAGAGTTCAGGGATCTGTTGGGACGGGGTGGCGGAGGGCTGCGAGCCGTCTCCAGCTGGACGTTATTCATAAGGAGAATTAGTATCAACGAGGAGTGCAACTGAGCAGTGATAGGGAAGGTCAGTGGGATGGGAGAGGGTCGGTGGGATGAAGATTAAGGTTGGAGTAGGGGAGAGGCATATACACGAGTAAAGCCGCTTAACTCTACTTGTGATTTTGCCATGGTGGGAGACTCCATGGGCTGAATGACCTATTTCAGATCCTATGTTATATGGTCTTTTCAATGGGTCCTTGGAGCAACTTAGATTGGAAACAAGATGGACATTCCCGAGTGCATCCAGAACCCAGTATCAAACTGCTTCCTACCATCTGTCACACCTCACCCTCTTCTCTTCGATTTCCACAGGACCAGAACGCTGAACGACCGACCCATAATAGGTAAGTGATGCGGCTTTTTCCACTGAGGGTACATGAGATACAAACCGGAGGACATAGGTTGAAGGTGAAAGGGGAAAAGTTTAGGGGGAATGTGAGGGGGGAACTTCATCCCACAGAGAGTGGTGGAAATATGGAACAAGCTGCAAGATGAAGTGGTGAATGTGGCTTAATTTTAATATTTAAGAAGAATTTGGACAAGTACATGGATGCGAAAGGTATGGAGGCCTATGGTCTGTTTCTGTGCTGCAGTGTTCAATTATTCTCTTGGAGTGAAAGCCACTTCCTGAGACAAATGTCTCAGATACACTCAGATCCAGTGGTGCAAACAGGCCAAGGGGCTCAATGGTGAAACTTTGAGAATCGGTTATACATTTCTGAGAGGAGAAATAGCTTTACTCTGGTTGCTGAATTCCTCCAGTTCTCCATCAACCTGAAATGTTAACTATTCTTTCTCCATGGAGAAACACAGGAAGTCCAGATAGATAGTTATAGACAATAGGCTTGATCCTTGTAGAAAAGTGCTACATTTGGGCAGGTCAAATGATGACATAATTCGACAAGAGCTCAAGGGAGTTCATTGGCAGCGGCTGTTATTGGGTAAGCCCACAACTAGCATGTGAGAGTTGTTTCAGGACCAACTAAATAAAGTGCAGGGGCTGGCAAGGTCCAGTGTGAAGGAAGGACAAGGATGGCAAGGTTAGAAAACCTGGGATGGGGAGAAGTCATGAACTTCAAGGAGGAAAAGGAGGCATGTGTCAGGTTCAGGACACTGATGTTAGACAGGGCCCTGGAGGAGTATAAAGCTTGCAGGAAAGAGTTCAAGCAGGGCATTAGGAAGGTCAGAATGGGCCATGGGATGTCCTTGGTAAGCAGGATTAAAGAAAATCCCAGGGCATTTTATATTGTATAAAAACAAGAGGATGGTTAAGAAGATAGGACCACTCATGGACAAAGGAGAGTTACTACCTGGAGTGAGAGGAAGTGGCTGATGTACATCAGTGTTTATTTACTGAGGAGAACATGGACAGTAGTAGAGGGTATCATTTGGAGAACATGAACAGTAGTAGAGGGTATCATTTGGAGAACATGGACAGTAGTAGAGGGTATCATTTGGAGAACATGGACAGTAGTAGAGGGTATCATTTGGAGAACATGGACAGTAGTAGAGGGTATCATTTGGAGAACATGGACAGTAGTAGAGGGTATCATTTGGAGAACATGGACAGTAGTAGAGGGTATCATTTGGAGAACATGGACAGTAGTAGAGGGTATCATTTGGAGAACATGGACAGTAGTAGAGGGTATCATTTGGAGAACATGGACAGTAGTAGAGGGTATCATTTGGAGAGTGCTTCTGTATTTTGAGATCAAGAAAGAGATTTTTTAAAATTTAGACATACAGAACTGTAACAGGCCATTTCAGCCCACGAGTCTGTGGTGCCCAATTTTCACCCAATTAACCTACACCTCTCCCCCCCCCCCCGGTAAGTTTTGAATGGTGGGGCGAAACTGGAGCCCCCGGGGAAAACCCACGCAGACACAGGGAGTATATACAAACTTCTTACAGACAACGGGGGATTCAAACTCCAGTCCTGATCGCTGGTGCTGGAAAGGAATTGCGCTAACGACTATGTCAACCTACCATCCTTGACATTGGAGCTTTTGGCGAACATGAAGTTAGACATCCTCAGGGCCTGATGGGAGATATCCCTGGTTATTGAAAGAAGCAAGTGACCATTTCTACCCACAGTCACTGCCTGACCCATTGAGGCCCCCCAGCATTGTTTGCACTCTCTCCACTGGTGCTTGCTGGCCTGCTGAGAGTTTCCAGCATTTTCTGACAAATTTCCAGTATCTGCAGTATTTTGCTATTGAGTTTTCCTAGCCCCTGGTTTTGCTCTTCTCTTAATCTGAAACATTTTGTCTGCATCAAACATGCCAAGACCTGTGATAAAATTAAAGTTCTCCTTCAGCTGGAAATGAGCTGAGGTCTGGTCACATCCTTGAGCAGAATGAGGCCACCACGCTGGACATTCTATGTATTGCTCTTTCTTGGGGGCCATTCTGCCTTTCCTAGGGGAAGCCCCAGCCTCTCACCTTAGATCTACCAGAGTAATTGGGGGCAGGCATTTGTACCAGTAGTTGCCTGGTTCTGATCCGCATGCCTGTCTTGTCCTCCCACAGGAATCCTGGCTCAGCACACGGTGGATGGCCTGTCCAAAGTGGCCAAGACTTATGTAGCTTCGACTTATGTGAAGTACCTGGAATCAGCCGGCAGCAGGGTGACAGCTATCAGGTATCAGGTGATCCACTATCGGGGGCCGGTCTTCAACTGGTGTGGGGCCAGAGGTCAAAAGTTGCAAAAAAGTAGAAGGTGAAAAGGTCAGGTCAAATGGTGTTGCTTTGGATTTGCATCTGGGAATTGTAGGAGTGAGGAATGGGGATAGGGTGAAGAGAGATGGGAAAGTGTAAGAAGAGGAGTGAGGAAATGATGGGCTTTGAAGGAGGGTGGTGAGGGAGAAGGAGGTTGAGGATAAAGGCGAAGGTGATGGTTAGGGAGGTGGAAGGATGGGGCTGTGAGGGAACTGAGGTGTAATGGAATAATATGGAGGATAGAGAGAGAGAAGTGAGTGAGGATCTCCCCCAGGCCAGTTTGGAAACCATGTGTGTTAAGCAATGAATGGATTGTCCCAACATGATGCCTGTGCATTGGGGCTGCTATACACAATGTGTTAGTTAACAATGAGGTGGTGGTTAGGAAAGGAGGCATTGGAGATATAGAGAAGTGTGCAGATGCTAGAATTTGAATATAATGTGTTGGAGGAACTCAGCGGGTTGATATGCATCAGTGGGAGAAAAGAATAATTGATGTTTCTGGCTGAAACTCTTCTCAGGACTGGGGTGGGGGGGGGGGGAGATAGGGAGGCTGTGCAGAAGGAGCAGTTTAGGATAGAAGGACTGAGGGAGGGGCTGGCTGACACATGGGACTGGCCAGGCAGGCAGATGTGTAACTCACCAGACAAAGGCAGGTGACTGGCAGATTCCAAAGATCATTGACATTGGTTGGAGTCAGGGTTATGATTGAGAATTAGGTCAGGATTAAAGTTGGACTTGCTTTTAGGTTTGAACTGGAACTATGGAAATTGCCCACTGATTGATGAATCACTCTGAATAAAGATCTGCTGTGAAAATCCTTGAGTCCAAATCCATAGACCTCTCAAGGTTGCCTCAGGTTGACATGGTAGTTAAGAAGGCTTATGGTATGTAGAGTTGTGAGGTGATGTTGCAGCTCTATAAATCTCTGGTTGGACCATACTTGGAATATTGTATCCAGTTCTGGTGGCTTTATTACAGGAAGGATGTGCAAGCTATTGAAAGGATGCAGAGAAGATTTACCAGGATTGGAAAATATATCTTATGAGGCAAGGTTAACATAGCTGGGGCTTTTCTCTTTGCAGTGAAGAAGGATGAGAGGTGACTTAATAGAGATCTACAAGATTATGAGAGGCAAAGATAGGGTGGACAGCCAGCACCTTTTCCCCAGGGTAAAAGTAACAAACATCAGAGGACATCTGAAAAAGTGAAGGGAGACATGAGGGGTAAGTTTTTTAGAGAGTGTGCAGGGACTTGGAATGCCTTGTCAGGGGGTGGCTGAACAATAAGGATTTTAAAAGACTGGAAGCACATGGAAGTAAGAAAAATAGAGGGTTATAAGGTAGAGAAGGTGTCATTTTTTTGAGTACGTTGATATTGGTTGGCACAACATCGTGGCCAGAAGGGCAAATAGTGTGCTGCAATGTTCTATGTTCCATGAGGTCAGATAGAATTGAAAAGCACTGAGGAGTATAGTGTTGTGGTTGGAGACTGGGCTGGTTTTGGAGACTAGTATTAGGGGAGCAATTACAAAATAGTTTATGTGGTTTGGAAAGTTTTAGGGGTGGTTTGGAATTGGGTTGGTGGGGTTCATTTGCAGTTGGGTTTTGGGATGAGTTTGTTTGAAAAGCTGGAGATAAGTGGGATAAATTGGGATGGGGTTTGTTTGGGAGACTGAGTTCAGGATGTGATTGGATGTGACTGAAAGCCATGTCTTGTTTTCTGCAGATTGTATCTCACTGAGTCTGAATATGAAAAGACATTTTACTCGATAAACGGGTAGGTGTTTGTGCTTCAATTCCTTTCCCTTGTTTTATCCTCTTCACTCCTCAGGAAGCTTGTGCTCCTAGATTCCTGTGGGCTGTGTCTCGCACGTCCGCAGGGATTCCATCCTGAATATGGGACACCTATGCTGTCCTTGTATCCTGTACAGATCTCAGCACAGAATCACTGGCTGTGCCTGACTCTGCTCCGTCAAATGGGGAGATCAGACAAGCCTTAGGAGCCCCAGTGTTGCCACCTGAACTCATTTCCCCTCCTGAGGTCCATTGCCCCCCTCCTTCCACTCCCCCCCACCCATAATCTGAACCCACCCCTCAGGATCCAAACTCTATCCCCTCGCCTCCATACTCAGCCCCTCAAGGATCCAAACTCCCCCCACCCCGTCATTGCCAATTAAGCCCAAGTAGAGGGCCGTGTCCTTTCAGCCCAATGACTTCCATCTTGTCTCACCCTGCAATGTGTATGGTTCAGCACCATGCGCTGAACGGGCATGATTGGGATGGACAGTGTCATGTGATAATATGATTTTTTTTTAGAACCATAGACCAATACAGCACAGAAAACAGGCCCTTCAGCCCTTCTCATCTGTGCCAAACTATTATTCTGCCTAGTCACACTGACCTGCACCCGGACAATAGCCCTCTGCACCCCTCCCATCCAGGTACCTGTCTTAATTTTTTCTTAAATGTTAAAATTGAGCCCACATTCACCACTTCAGCTGCCAGTGTCTTCCACACTCCCATGTGATCATTGGGTGTGACCAGCTTGCAAGAAACTATAAATCAAAGAAGTACTGTCATGGAACCTGTACAGATTTGCTGAAGGACACCTGTCCTTCTTCCCTGTGGTAAAACACTGCTACTTTCCAAGCAACTTGTTGGTAGAACAGGGTCCCCAGGTCCAAAGTCATCTCCTGTGCTCCCCCTCCACTACCGAGATCCAAACTTACCCCCCATACCATTCTGCACCCCACTCACATGTCTGTCCATGGCTTCATGTACTGTCCCACCATGACAACCCACATATTAGAGGAACAACACGATTTTCCATCTGGTCATTCTCCAGTTTCTGCTAATTACTCTCCATTCTCCCTCTCTTCCTTTCCTCCAGCTGTCCACCCCCTTCCCTCTCCATTCACAGAGCCATCCCCATATCCACCTATTATCTCTTGCATGTAGGACTGGGTTCCTCCCCCTGCCTCTCTCCCCCCTCCATTTTGTTCGGGCACCTGCTGACATTTTGCTTATACCTTAATGAAGGCCTCATGCTCAAAATGTTGGTTCTGTATCTTTATCTTTGCTCTATAAAGTCCAGTTTGACCAGCTGAGTTTCTTCAACATTGTGTTTTTAACCCGCCTCCCTAGGATTGGAACTCATTTCCCCTCCTGAGGTCGACTGCCCCCCTCCTTCCACTCCCCCCCCCTTCCACTCCCCCCCCCCCCCCATAATCTGAACCCACCCCTCAGGATCCAAACTCCATCCCCTCGCCTCCATACTCAGCCCCTCAAGGATCCAAACACCCCCACCCCGTCATTGCCAATTAAGCCCAAGTAGAGGGCCGTGTCCTTTCAGCCCAATGACTTCCATCTTGTCTCACCCTGCAATGTGTATGGTTCAGCACCATGCGCACCCAGAGAAGCTCCTCACACACCCGTCAGAGCCAGGTCAGGCAGCGTGCAATGATGGCTGCCGGGGCAAGGTGTCAGCATAAGGACTTCACTTAATCTGGGGCATGAGGGTGGTGTGCCTCTTCCAGCCTATCCTCCAAGAAGGTGCTCCCACTTGCCTGGTCTCTGAACTGGGCCGGCTAGATCCAGAGACCCTGTCCCTGGTTGTGGGACTGTTGTAGTCTGGTACCTCACGGTACAGCAGTGTTTGGCTCCATTGCTGCTGGAAGGGACTATGGATCCCAACATTCTGGGACCTGTACTTCATGTCACTGACCATCATCTCTCTCCCAGGATCCTGCTCCCCGGAGGAGCTGTGGATCTGCAGATGTCGGAGTTCGCCCGGGTGGCCGGCATCTTCTACAGGCTGGCGAAAGAGGTCAGTTGGCCTGAGTGCATGTGTGTGAGAGTGTTCGTGTCTTAAGGCAAATAATACATAAATCCCAAGGGCCTGACAAGATATTCCTTTGATTCTTGAGGGTTGTAAAGAGAGTTTTTGCTCATTTGCTGGAACTTCAGGAACTGAATTACAGGGAAATGTTAAACTGGTTAGGACTTCATTCCCTGGAGCATAGAAGAATGAGAGAATATTTAAAATTATGAGGGGTGTAGACAAGAGTAAATGTAGATACTTTTCCCACTGAGGGTAGTTGAGATACAAACCAGAGGTTATGAGTTAAGGGTGAAAGGGGAAAAGTTTAGGGGGAGCATTAGTAGGAACGTCTTCACACAGAGAGTCTCTGTTTGTGTGTGTGTGTGTGTGTGTGTGTGTGTGTGTGTGTGTGTTGCATAATTCTACCCTGGGTCTAATGATCCCCTCTGCCTCCCACAGGCCTGTGACCAGGGTGACTACTTCCCAATCTGGGGGACGTGCTTGGGTCACCAGCTACTGATGACGCTCACCGCTGGTGAGAACCTGCTGAGCAGGACTGACAGCGAGAATGTGGCACTGCCACTTGTGTTTACCGACGGTAGGGAGAGCCCAATGTTGGAACTCATCCATCAGAGGAACCAGGGGCATAGCTTTGGGGAGGGGCATCGCTCAGAATGAGCCTATCAACACAAGATGTTGTCCACAGTGGGCGGGACCACAAACGGGCATGATTGGGATGGACAGTGTCATGTGATAATATGATTTTTTAGAACCATAGACCAATACAGCACAGAAAACAGGCCCTTCAGCCCTTCTCATCTGTGCCAAACTATTATTCTGCCTAGTCACACTGACCTGCACCCGGACAATAGCCCTCTGCACCCCTCCCATCCAGGTACCTGTCTTAATTTTTTTCTTAAATGTTAAAATTGAGCCCACATTCACCACTTCAGCTGCCAGTGTCTTCCACACTCCCATGTGATCATTGGGTGTGACCAGCCTGCAAGAAACTATAAATCAAAGAAGAACTGTCATGGAACCTGTACAGATTAAAGAGGAGCAGGTGCTTGCTGTCTTAAGGCAAATAATACATAAATCCCAAGGGCCTGACAAGATATTCCTTTGATTCTTGAGGGTTGTAAAGAGAGTTTTTTCTCATTTGCTGGAACTTCAGGAACTGAATTACAGGGAAATGTTAAACAGGTTAGGACTTCATTCCTTGGAGCATAGAAGAATGAGAGAATATTTAAAATTATGAGGGGTGTAGACAGAGTAAATGTAGATACTTTTCCCACTGAGGGTAGTTGAGATACAAACCAGAGGATATGAGTTAAGGGTGAAAGGGGAAAAGTTTAGGGGGAGCATTAGTAGGAACGTCTTCACACAGAGAGTGGTGGGAGTGTGGAACGAGTTGCCAGCTGAAGTGGTGAATGCAGGCTCAATTTTAATATTTAAGAAAAATTATGACAGGCACGTGGATGGGAGGGGTGTGGAGGGCTACTGTCTTGGTGCAGGTCAGAGTGACTAGACAGAATACTAGTTTTGCACAGACTAGAAGGACTGAAGGGCCTGTTTTCTGTGCTATATTGTTCTATGGTTCTAAAAAAGATCATGTTAACACTCAAAGAATAAGTAGCTCAAGGACTGGCACAACTTTGGAAATGAAACCAAAGGTGTTGACTAAGAATGGGAAGGTCAAAGAGTAGGCAGTGCATAATTATAAAATTCTATAGCTGTTAAATGAACAGTTAAAGTGGGTCCCTTAAAGTTTGAGACAGGAGAAAGTTTATTGAAGAATGCAGAAACACACAAAAAGAATGAAGGTCGTTGGGCATTGAGTGAATGAGGAACTGAAGGAAATGAACTTGTGAAAAGTACTTTTGGAGAAATGGCTGAAACTGAAAGGTGGTAAATTGCCAGGAGCAGATCATCTGACCCCCAGGGTTTGTTGGGGGTGGCTGTGGAGAGAGCAGTGGCTGTCGTGTTGTTGTAATTTAGGAGAACACAGTAACAGGCCCTCCCATCTCCAAACCTAACCCTAAGTCCCCAGCACCGACTGTCACTCTGAATCCCCACCCTCTCACTGAGACTCCCCCACCCACCTGATTTGACCCCCACCTCCGCACCCACTGACTCCCATCTCGTTACATTCCAGCAACAAAATCGTGCAAAATGTTCAAGGATTTCCCTGCGGAGATGATGAGAGTTCTGTCGGATAAACCACTGACTGGAAACTTTCACAGATACAGCCTCACACTACAGGTGAGAGAGGGTCAGGCCAGGGGGAGGGTGAGGGCAGACAGTGGGAATGAGGGAGGGGAGAGTGAAGGGGAAAGCTAGAGAGGGAAAGGTGCGGAGATTGGTGGTCTGGTATGAGGGGGAGAGGCAGCAGGAGTGAGCATGGAGGAGAGATGGGAGGGGGAGATGACATGGCAAGGAAGGGCAGGGTGAGGGGAGGGGAGGAAAGGAGGGTGGGGATGGGGAAGGAGGGGTGGGAGCAGGGGGAAGTGGAGGAGAAGAGGGGAGGGGGAGGGAATGAGGAAGGGAACAGAAGGGCAGGAGTGTGGGAGGAGAGGGGAATAGGGTGGGAGGGGAGGAGATTGTAGGAAGGTGGGAGGGAAAGGAACAAGGGGGAGGGAAGGAGTGTTGGAAGGGAGGGGAAGAGGAAAGGAGGAGGGGTTGTGGAGGGGAGGGCAAGAGTGTGGGAGGGGAGGGGAAGTGTGGGAGGGGAGGGGAGTGGTGTGGGAGGGGAGGGGAGTGGTATGGTAGAGGAGAGAGAGCAAGAGGAAGGAGACAGGGAAAGGGCAGGAAGGTGAGGAATGGGGTGTGTTGGAATGCTGTGCATGGGTTGAGAAGACGAGGAGGGTTGAGTGACATGGAGGTGTATTAACTGATCCCCAATACCTTGAGATGAGTTGTTGCATGATCTCTGGGCTCACTCTACGGAGGGACTAACGTGGACATTAATTTTAGGCCTTTGAAGGAAACGAGAAGCTGCGCTCATTCTACAGACTTATCTCCACCAACACCGACCGGCAGGGGGTCACCTTCGTCTCAACCATCGAAGGTAGGTTACCAAAACTAATACTGACGCAAAATCAGCTAATCCCTTTTACAATAGATAACCTTTCCTTTAGAGAATGGGAGAAAAAAGGGATCAAAAGAATAGAAAATTGCTTTTCGGGAAATAAATTATTATCCTTTGAACAAATGAAGGATAAATATAATATAACTCACGATACAGTGTTGGCATACTACCAACTGAAATCCTACTTGAAGGACAAATTGGGAAGCAGTCTGAGGTTACCAGAGGGAAGTAATTTTGAATATGTGATTACAGACACAATGATAATCAAAAAATTTATAACAAACATGTATATTAAACTACAAGAAAAGGAGAATGAGGAAACAAATGGTAAAACTAAACAAAAATGGGAACAAGATCTAAACATAAAGATAAAGAAGGAAACATGGGAGAAGTTATGCTCAGGAACTATGAGAAATACAATAAATACGAGGTTACGTATGATACAATATAACTGGATACACAGGCTATATATTACACCTCAAAAGTTAAATAAATGGGACCCAACAGTATCTGACAGATGTTTTCGCTGTAAAAAGGAAATGGGAACAACAATTCATGCAATCTGGACATGTGAGAAAATGAACATATTTTGGGAAGATCTAAACCAGATATTAAATAAAATCACAAAAAGCAATATACCAAAAAACCCAGAGATCTCCTCCTAAGTAACTTAAAAAACAAAGAATTTGGACTTGATTTGGATGGTGCACAAAAAAGATTTGTTATGATAGCCCTAGCTGTAGCAAAAAAATGTATTATGTCAGCCTGGAAATTAGAAGATAACTTGAGAATACAACAATGGTATATAGAAATGAATAAATGTATTCCATTAGAAAAAATAACCTATAATTTAAGAAATAATATTACAATATTTGAACAAATATGGGAGCCATACATGAAACACAATAGAGAAAACCCTCCGGGGACATCTACCACCTAAAATGACAGAAGGAGAAGAGAATGAAAAAAATTGACTCAGTGGAATTTCTTGTTTATTTTTATTGAGTGACAACATTGTTTGACGGGTTTAATGTATCTTAGATTCTGAACTTTAAATGAATGGGAGGGGAGGTAGGGAGGGTGGGATGGGAAGAGGGGGGGGGAAAACAACACTATATATTTGAAAAGGAAAATGTATGTATCTTGATCAATGTGGTTTATAGTGTGAAAAATAAAAAAAAATTAAAAAAAAAACATCGAAGGTAGGGATAGCCAAGAAGAGGGTTAATCAGTTCTGGACCCTTAAGTGTCCTTCCTGCCCCTACCCCTCCATCCCAGATATGTGAGGCCTCACACAGGCAGATCTCCAGAGCTCGCTGGGATAATACTTTGGAGAACCCCATAACCACAATATGAGTTCCATGATGGAGGGATTAGGGTATAGTTGGGAGTGGGGGGGGTGAGGGGCAATAAAGCTGAAGGATTTGTCTGTGGCCTGGGGGAATCAGCTGTGAGGGGTAGAGATAGTCTTGCACAATGGGGATAGGAATGGGTCAAGCAATGGGTCCAGAGTGCTGAGGACATGCGGTAAGTGGACTGTGAGGTGATCAGAGACAGGACGCCGTCGTGTTCAGCACCATGTGCAGGTGGTCTGTGAGCAGGAGGAACTGACTCCTGTTCCCACTGTGGGACTGGCACTGCACTGCAGCTGGTACTGCCAACACATGGTGCCTCATCTCAATGAGTGGCACACCCTGTGGCACACTCATCCTAATCACTAGCGCACACCCTGACATGCTTGTCCCAATCATGACACACCCATGTGGCACACTCATGCCAATCACTGGCACGCACCCTGACACACTTCTCCTAGTCAATAGCTCACACACCTGTGACACTCGTGCTCCATGTGTTCCCTGACTGAGCCAGTTTCATCTGCCTTGCAGCATTCCGATATCCGATTTATGGCACCCAGTGGCATCCGGAAGCCAACCGCTACTTCTGGAAAGAAAGTTTGGAAGCTCCACACTGTCCCCTGGGAGTCCGTGTATCCTACCTGTTGGCAGAGTTCTTCGTGAATGAAGGTACGTCTGCAGAAAATTCAGCTGGTTCCTCTTACCTGGTACAGTGGAATCCTCACCGCCAAAGGAAGGAGTGAGGGACAGAGGAGGGAGGGAGGAATGGAGGGAGGGAGGGCTAAAGAGGGCAGTGGGGATCTTACTGCAGGGAGTGGGTGGTGGGGCATCTCCTCACCACAGACTCTGACACAGAATCTCCAAGCAACAGACATCCCTTGGCCAGCGTGTCCTCCCACCCATCTCCATCTCCAGGAGATGGGCGGAGATAAAGGAGCAGGTTTCACCTGTCAGAAATGTTGGTGAGACCACAGAGGCAGTTCTAGGGGTGGTGGGGGGGCAGAAAGGATTCAACAGGTGTTTGCATGACTGATGTTCAGTTATGAGGAGAGGCTTGGAGGTTTCTCCCTGGAGCATGGGAGGCTGAGGAGGACCTTGTCGAGGTTTAGAACAGCATAGAGCAGGTAAATGGTCACAGTTTATTCTGTAGGCCAGGGGTCACTAAAACAGGAGGGTAAGAAGGGAAAGATTTAAAAATGACCTGAGGGATACAGAGGGTGATGGGTGTGTGGAAAGAGCTGCTAGGGTTAAATCGGATACAGTTGTTACATTCAAAGGACATTTGGACAGGAACATGGATAGTGCAGTACACGACTGTGGCAGAGAAATACAGTAGGTCATGTAGCATCTTTGGGAAGTAACGGGGAACCAATTTCCTATGGATGCTACATGACCTGCTGAGTTTCTCCAGCATGTTTGGGGGCTGCATTCGACCCCAACATCTGCAGATTCTCTCGTTGAATTAGGAACATGGATAGGAACAGTTTCCAGTTACATGGGCCTGCTCCAGTAAGAAGCTTCAAGTTCAAGTTTATTTATCATCCAATTGTACAAGTACCTGAAGAAACAGTGTTCTCCAGTCCACATAGAACACATACAGACATAACACACATACAGACAAATGCTTTATATACATATATTATGATAAATATTATTGTTAAATAAATAGTTGAGTCACGGAGGGTTAGTATGAGGAGTTTATCAATTGTCAGCAGTGCCAATGCTGTAGATCCCTGTGACTCCAAATCTGAAGGCATTAGACAGAAAATGTGATTTGGCCAAGCCTATTCTAACAGGGATGTGTGACCGCAGTAGTCATGTGTCTCCAACAGAGCAATAAGAATGGAACCAGGGAATGTCTGTGAGACAGTACACGAGCACTAGACGGCAGGAATGGTTCAGCTGCAGCCTTGACAGGTTCTCCTGGTGGAGAAATGGTGGAGGGTGGTTCTCCTAGGGCAGCACAGTTCGCACAACGATTAGCGCAACACTGTTATAGCGCCAGCCCAGCGACTGGGACAGGGGTGGGGGTTCGAATCCCACGCCGTCTGTAAGGAGTTGGTGGGTTTTCCCCAGGAGCTCTGATTTTCTCTTGCCCTTCAAAATATACCACAGTTGTAGGTTAATTGGGTGGTATGGGCTCATGGGCCAGAGGCCTTTCAAAATGCTGTATGTCTAAAAAAAAAGGAATGGGGAAGTCCTGGCTGGATGGCCATCTGGTTGACTGAATGGATGACCAGAGGTACTCCATTACAACACAGGGAAATTGGAGCAGGGGGTGATCACAGCACCAACTGTTCTCCTCCAAAAGTCATCACTCCTCCAACGTAACCAACTGTCTGTGTTGATGGTTGTTCCTTAGGGTGGGGAGGGTAACATTTTTACACAGCTACCAGAGGAAGTGGGTACAATTACAATGTTTAAAAATCATTTAGACAAGAACATGGAGAGGAAATGTTTAGAAGGGTAAGGGCTGAACACAGGCAAATGGAGCTATCAAAGGCAGCCATGTTGCTCAGCATAGGAGAGTGGGGCTGAAGGGGTTGCTTCTGTGCTATGTAACCTGATAACTCCTTGATTAACCTACCCCTACTTCCTGATGTGGTTCTTTAAATTATTTTTAAAAAATTTAGACATACAGGACGATAACAGGCTATTTTTGCCCACGAGTCCATGCCACTCAATTTACAACCCTGGTATGTTTCGAATGGTGGGCAGAAACTGGAGCCCCTAAGAGGAAACCCACGCACACATGGGGAGAATGTACAAACTCCTTACAGAAAGCACCAGATTCGAAACCTGGTTGCTGGCGCTGTAACAGCGTTGCTAACCATTCCCCCTTTTAGACATGTACTAAGAAATACTGTAAACCTTAAAATTATTTTACAAGATTTAGAAATAAGTCAACTTTAAAGTTCAAGTTCACTCTGGTGCATTTGCAATAATACACAATAATTCCAACAGCCATTAGTTTGCGATTATGACATTCAAATAGGAATAACAAAGATTTCAGTGTTTCCTAACCTTGGGAGAACGCAAGTCAGGCAGACATGCAGAACTTATCTTCTACCAGCTGCATTCCAGCAGGAACTGTTTCGGAAGGGGAGGTACCATATGAAATTTGCATTTCCTCCAAATGTTCCAGTTATGTCCCAGCACTGATCTCAGGCTTTCCCAGTCATTGACCTTGCTCCTTTCTCCTTTTGTAACCTACTGTGTTCCCTCAAAAGCCAGGAGAAATTTTCACCATTTCGAGAAGAAAGAAGAGGAGGAATCTGCCCTCATCGATCAACACATGCCCAAGTTCCTGGGTGACAAGAGCTCCTTCCGAAGCGTCTACCTCTTTGACCTGCTGGGTGACTGAACATTTGCATCTGGACATTGTATATGACTATAAACTCTTTAATATTATCAACCAATAACTCCACAAATGTACAGGCTGAATAGCACTTTGAATATAGAGAAAACCATGCATTTCTGCATTTACCAAATATATTTTTTATGAATAAAGTTTATTTTTGAAATAAAGGGTTACACCTTTTGCCTCAATATATGGTGCTTTACTCATTGAGTTAGAAGATAGGACATTACGGCAAAGTACAGACCCTTCAGCCCTCGATGTTATACCAAACTATATATTCCTACTAAAAATACTAAACCCTTCCTAACTTGTAACCCTCTATTTTTCTGTCATCCATGTGCCTGTCTAAGAGCCTCTTAAATGCTCCTAATGTTTCAGCCTCCACCATCACATTCCAGGGACCCACAACTCTCTGTTTAAAACTTACCCCTAATGTCTCCCCTAAACTTCCCTCCCTTCACTTTGTACAGATCTCCTTTGGTGTTTGCTACTCGCATCCTGGTGAAAAGGTGCTGGCTGTCCACCTTATCTATGCCTTTCAGAATCCTGTAGACCTTATTAAGTCTCATCCTTCACTCTTCTCTTTAGTCCTTGCTCTGCTAACCTTGTCTCATTAGACTTATTTTCCAATTCATGTAACATCCTGGTAAATCTCCTCTACATCCTCTCCATAGCTTCCACATCCTTCCTGTAACAGGGTGACCAGAATTGAACACAATACTCCAAGTGTGGTCTCACCAGAGATTTGCAGAGTTGCAACATGACCTCTCGACTCATGAACTTAATCCCCCAACTAATGAAGCTCAGCATCC
Source organism: Narcine bancroftii (assembly GCF_036971445.1). NCBI lineage: Eukaryota > Metazoa > Chordata > Chondrichthyes > Torpediniformes > Narcinidae > Narcine > Narcine bancroftii. Next base: position 29,085,820 of record NC_091478.1, on the reverse strand, counting down.
CATAAACTTTCTTAATGATCCTATCAACCTGTGCAGCGACCTTGAGGGATGTATGAATTTGAATCCCAAGGTCCCTCTGTTTCTCCACACTGTTAAGTAATTGACCATTAACCCTATACTCAGCCCTCAGGTTTCACCTCAAACTTCTCCAGAATGCACTCCATCTGCCACTTTTCCGCCCAACTCTGCATCCTGGCTGTATTCTTTTGTAACCCTTGACAACCTTCAGCACCATCCACAACTCCTCCAACCTTTGTGTCATCCGCAAACTTTTTCCAGTGCTCTTTATTTGTTTTCAGCTCCTATACTTAATTAATGAATACTAATTGTGCACAGGGTGTTGACAGAATCCTGAGTTCCAAGCACCTACCACTCTCTAGGCAATGAAAACATGCCCTCCACATCTCCCTTAAACTTCCCTCTCTCACCTTACTTGCAAGTGTGTGACATTTTTATGCTGGGGTAAAGTTTCTGACTGCCCTCTCAAGATTTAATAAACATCTGTATGCTCTCCCCTCAGCTCCAACACTCCAGAAAAAACAACCCAAGTTTGTCTAACCTCACCCCATAGCTCCTAGTTACAAGGTGGTTGCGCTGCCAGAGTTGCTGTAACAGGAGCAGTGGTGCCACCTGGTGGAAGTAACTTGACTGCAGTTGCCAGCCGCCTACAGCCTGTGTGTGCTTCTTCAATCACAGAACCCCTCGCTGATCTGCCACGGTGGTCTCCTCCCCTTCTCCTTCTCAAATGGGGGGTGGTCTCCCCGTTTTCTAGTGCCCTGCCCCAGTCCGCTGCTCCCCCGGAGCCTGCAGAGGTGTGGACCCGCGGAGAGCAGGGAGTAGAAACACAGCACTCCTGCGGGCTCCATCCGCCTGGTCTTACTGCCAACATCTCCGTACAGGCTTTAAATGGAACCAACGGTAATTAAATTTTAAAATCCTGCGACCGCTGGGTCTGTGACCAAGATGGTGGTGCCTACAATTGACAGTAGCCACGAAGTGTTGCAAGCTCCAGGGGAGCAGCGGACTGGGACAGGGCACTAGAAAACGGGGAGACCAATCCCCCATTTGAGAAGGAGAAGCAGAGATGACCACAATGATGGATCAGCGAGGGTTTCTGGATGCAGACTGCTAGACACTGGTTCGAGACTGGCTAAAGGGACACCAGGTGTGGGAATTGGGATGCAAGAGTGTGCCAAGGATGCTGAAGGGTCCCTGATCATGTTAGAGGTTCGGATCTGAATCTCAGTCTGCTGATATTTTGGATTGGACTCTTGTGTGGCCCTCCAGCCTTAGCCCTCCAGTCTCCTTCCTCCCTCGGCCAGCTTTTACCCTCCTACCGCCTCTTTCAGCCTCCTCCCACTACCATCCACCTGCCCCAATGGACAACCCCATTTACGGTCCTACCCCCACACCCCTTCAGCATCTGCACAGAGGAGGACTGAAAATGTCAAGTAAATACCTTGAACATAGTTTTGGAAGACAAACAGAAGTTTATTGTGAAAGTTTGTACATGCACCAATTGTATAAACTTTTATTAATTAGACATTAGCATTTATATAATGTTATACATGACTCTGGAATGTTTATTCCAAAATGTTAAAATTTTTAAGATGCACTACTTTATACGATGTGCAATAAACTTCTTATTGTCATTTCTGTAAGATGTCCCAGTTGTCTGCCTGATGCTCACTCAAATTGTACAGCCTGGTGACCCTGGGATGATGCACCCTGATAAGGAACCCTATCTGGCAGAGGGAGATCTGCCTCCTCAGTCATCCATTCTTCCAAGAAGTGCTCCTTGTTAATCTCACATATGTAATGTAGGACACAACAGTCAACAATAACCTCAGGCACAAAAGTGGGGCTAATATCCAGTCATTTGACCAGGCACCTCCAGCGACCCTTAAGATGTCCAAAAGCATTCTCCACAAACATTTGTGCAGAGCTCAGTCTGTGGTTGAATTTGCACTTGGGGTGATTGAGAATGTGGTGTTGTATGAACCCCTTCATCAGCCACTCCTTGAGCAGGATCCCTGATCAAATGCGCAGGGTTTTCCACTGTCAACAATCTTGGAGAGCTGTGGGCCATGCAGAGCAGAGATATAGGTTTCTCATAGAGCACAGCTAATGCTCCATTCCTCCTGTGGCTGTCATGCAATGCAGGGGGCTGACCTGACCCCGTCACCCTATCATTTTGCCTGTACATACATCCATATATATATGTTAATATATGAACATAAATAGATAGATACCTATATGTTTACATACTTATATGCACAAATCAAAAACAACAAGCTCTTTCTCGCATGCTAGAGATCTTTTTGTGTAAAGGTTGCATCACTGAAGACTGTGGCATATTCACTTACTTCACAAGAGAATAGATAACCACCTGCATCCTCAGCCTTCCTATAAATGTTAGAGTTGAGAAGAACTCGAGCACCATGGGTGCGACCAGACCAACTCACGTACACATGAGTGAAGTTGGAAACACAAAAGCACAAAGCATTGACTGACATATGGAAAACATTAATAAGTGAGGACAAATAATTGTAATTCAGCCCATGATCCTTACCGGCAGTTGTGGTCAACAACAGCTTGAAGAATAATGGAGTGCCACTCTTTTCAATTGTAGTAGACTGATGGGTCATGGTGTGGGGCAATGATGGGAATATAGGTGCCATCGATGCACCTGTACTCATTGGCTAACCATCCCTTTTTCCAAACGCATCGGTTGTCTCCTGAAGACAATCGCCACTCGTTTCATGAGGATCTCCCTTAACGCGACCACCGGGTACACCCCCAAACAGAACAGTGATGGATCAATACTCACAAGGGGTGGCATACCACCACAAAGCTGTTGCAAGTCTGTTCCGAGGCTTGCAGCAGTTGGTGCTCTTACACCTCAGCTCTGACTCGAGGATCCCAGCAATAAATTCAAGAGTTCTCCTAGACATTCTAAGATTCTCAACCCTATGTTGCTTATCGAATTTATGGAGGTCATCAGCCCAGAACAATGGCCCCTGTGGTCTCTCTCTCCTCCGCAGTCTTAGCCATTCAAAATGCCGCAAGATAACCAGGCGTTTTCTCTGACAGCTATTCATCTCGGCCTCGCTCTCCTACTCAAATTCCTTCAGGAGTCTCTAGAATATTTCAATTAAATTATTCCACCCAAAAGAACGTAAACAGTCTCAATTGTTGCCCCCTTATCGTTTGCATCATCTTGCAGATAATGATGTTAATAAGACCTCTCTGGTGATAGAAGCACACATTTTCAGGACGCCCTGAGCGATCGAATTGACGTCGGCCGTTGGAGAGAAAGAGAAGATGTCACTTCCAGCTGGTGCGTGTTCCATGACTTAGGACATCTCCGGAGGAGGATAGGCACCTCTGTGGCTTGTGATGAATGTGAAAATCCGCAGAGAACCGGTTAACGGTTGCCGTCCAGTGTGAACGGCAAAAAGGGCTTTAACCGGTTCGTTGAACGGCCAATTTACTGGTTCGCCAGTGTGAAAAGGGGAGTCTCTTAACTGCCCTTATTTGTACCAGCCTCCACCACCATCTGTGGCAATGCATTCCAGGCACCCACAACTGTGTGTGTAAAAAAACTTACCCCTGACTTCTCTCCTAAACTTTCCTCCCTTCACTTTCTACCCTTTTTCCTCAATGCCAGACAATTCCGACTCCCCTCGGAATCCAAACATCTGCAACTTCTGAATTAGCCGCCCATCTCGTCCGTGCCGACAACATCCACCGCCCTCCCCTCAACAACTGGCTTGACCAACTCAACCAGCTGTTGGCGTGACATCGGGTGGGAACCACCGTGTTGGCTCCGCGCCCCTTCAATGCAAATCCCTGCGGCTGCTGGGGCGCTCAGAGGTGCGGTGTCGCGGACGGCACTGGATCTCTACCCCCGGCTGTAGCTGGATCATCCCCCCTCCCAACCCACCCCCGTCCGGTGCTGGATCTCTCCTCCCATCCCCTCCCCCGGCCGATTCTGGATCTCACCCCCCGGCTGGAACTGCTTCTCTCCCCGGCAGTCGGCTGTACCGCGTCGGGAGACGATGGATCGCTTTCTCGCCGTCTTCCGCCACGTCCAGTCCAACCCAGAATCGCTGATGAACGGGATCTGCGGGCTCTTGGCGCTGGCCAGCGTGAGGCTCTACAGCACTTTCCACTTCAGCTGTCCGTGCCTACCGTTCTACAACACGCTGTACGGGCTGGCCGTGCTGCTGCTGCCCGCTTTCTGCCTCCTGCTGTGCGGCGTCCTACTGAACCGGCGCTGGGTGCTGGTGCTGCAGGAGTGGCGGCGGCCGGACAGCGGCCGCTCCAAGGACGAGCCGGCTCTGCGCTACCTGCTGATCACCGTGCTGCAGGGTGCCGTGCTCGCCCCCACCACATGGCTCCTCGTCGCTCTGCTCGACGCCAAGTGCATCGTCTGCGCCTTCGCCACCTGCGTGGAGCCGGGCCGCTTCGCCAATGTCAGCGGCTATCCCGAGCCCGAACTGCGCTCCGCCCTGGCCAGGGTGCCCTGCAAGGACCTGGGTGCCGCGTCGCAGCCTCCCTTTCCCGGCAAGGCCATCTACAGATACCTGCGCACCATCTCCCAGGTAAATAAGCTCAGGCCGCTCCACCGAGGTTGGCACATGGGCTGGTGCAGCTCCAAGGAAACAGAGGACAGGGAACGGGCCTTTCGGCCCACCATGTCCGTGCCAACCATGATACTTATCCCTTCACTCAGTCCGCACTCCTCCATTCCCTGCGTCTGTTTACTTCAACGCCTCTGTGATATCCGTGTCGCCCCAGGCCCTGCACTCTCTGAACACAAAGAAGTTGCCTTTCACCCCTCCCTCTCACTTTGAGGTTATTCAATTCCGCAGTTAATGGCAGGACCCTGGACAAAGATTCTGGCTATCTACCCTAACTATGCCTCAACATTTAATACATTTCTATCAGCTCTCCCTGGATACCCCGCATTCCAGAGGGGGGGGGGGGGAAACAAGTTTGTTCAACCTCCCCTTATGGCTAATACACTCGATCCAGGCAACATTTTGGTAATTCTCTTCTGCACTCTCTCCCAAGCCACCACATCCTTCCTATGATGGGACACACAATACCGTTCTATCGCTGCAACGTGACCTCCTTACTTTTATATTCAATGTTCCGACCATTGACGGGTCACAGGCATCCCACCCGCTTTCTCTACCATCCAATCTACCTGTGTGGCCTCTTTTCTGATCCTTAGACTCCCACCCCCTTCAGCTCATGGGGAGAAGGTACAAACTCTTTTCAGACAGAGCGGGATTCTAACCCCTGCTCCAATCGCTGATGCTGTAAAGACGCTGCGCTCACTACTGCACTAACCGCGCTGCCCCAAATGCATCACTTCACACTTGCTCAGGTTAAACATAAGAAATAGCAGCAGGAGTCGGCCATTCCGCCTGTCCAGCCCTGATCTGGACCTACCCACTTGCTCCCCACAGCCCTTCATTCACCTGCTATGTAATCAATCTTCATCCTGTTGTATCCTTTGATAACAATCCACACTGTCCACAACTCTGCCGATCTCTGCATGCATCTGCAAACTCACCCACCCACTCACTTTTTTATCCAAGTTATTTCTATTGATCACAAACAAACAGCAACCCCTGCAGAACACCACTGGTCACAGGCCTCTAGCCTGAATAACACCCTTCCATCACTACCAGACATTTCTATGAGCCAAGCAATTCTGCCTGCAACCTATTAACTCACCATGGATCCCATCCATTTTCCCCTTTTGGATCAGTTCACCTTGTCAACTGCCTACTGAAGTCCATGTACACAGCATCTACTGTCCTACCCTCATCACCCATCTTTGTCACCTCCTTAAAATCTCAAATTTGTACAATATGACCTGCCCCTCATAGACCCATGCTGACTGTCCCTAATCTGACTAGGACTTTCCAGAAATCCTATCTCTTAGTAGCCCTATCCCTTAATATCCTCTCCACTGGCTTCCCTACCACTGATGTGAGGTTCACTGGCTGATAATTTCCTGAATTATTCCCATTTTCCTCAATGTGCATCAGGGTCCTGCTGCTTCTCAAAGTCCATCACCTCACACTTGTCCAGATTAAACTCAATCTACCATTTAGATTGTCACCTTCCAGGATCTCAAGTACCTGCACTGCACTGCATTGACTCCTGCTTTCTTTGCTTCTCTTGCCAAAACCTATCTAGACTCACTTCCACAGCCACGTGTCCTTCCTCGCTATTTGCCTCTGCTGCCATCTTGTGCCTCATGGCTTCCAACTCCGGATCCAGATATCCCAATTTGGCCCCACCAAGATCTCAGACCTGCTCTGCATTGACTCCTGCTCTCTCACTTCCCTTGCCCAAGTGTAAACTTCAACCTGCCATTTCTTCACACAAACTTTCATATGGGCTCTATCATTTGACAACCTTTCTCACTATCCACAACGGCATCCAGTTCCTTCCTTCTGACCTCGGCTTCGGTGGGGTAGGCCTGGGTGGTGAAATGAAGACATTGGTTCACGTGATGATAGAAAGCTCGGTGCAAAGGGATGCATCTTCTGATCACATCAATGAGGCTCTTCCCTTTCTGGCCAAAGGGCCTGTTTCTGTGCTGTAATGTCCTATGGGTACCCAGGGTCAATGTGGATTCAGGAGGATCTCTGGGGCCTGTGCTGGTCATGAGGGTTTTATTCCAGGACCAAGCTTGATCTCTCTGCTTGTTGCCCCTGTGTCCTCAGGCTCTGGGCTGGATCACCTTGCTCCTGCTGATGCTGTTGGTGTTCCTGGCTCGCTCCCTGAGGCCGTGCTCTCAACACGTCACCCTTCTTCAGACGTGGTACTGGGGCAACTTCCTTGATCTGGAGCAGAAGGTCTTCGAGGAGATGTGCCGTGAGCATGCGCACTGCCTCGCGGAGCAGTGTGTCAGTGAGTTCTTTGACAGCGTGCAGGGTGGCGTGGGATCGAAGGAGGGAGAGCCTCTTCATGGCATCACCAGCAAGGACCAGATGAACCTACTGCTACAACAATGGAGCAATGCCAAGCCTCCGCTCAGTGCTGGGGTGCCTGGCAGGCAAGCAGCCAGGAGCTGGGGGCCCGCAAGTGGCACCAGACTGACCCAGGTTTAGTGGTTGTCCAATCCCAGCCCTCAGGTCTCCTCTCCTCCAGTACTGGTGCGGATCCCTCACCTGTAGCAGGGGGAGAATGGGAGTGAGGAAGTGAAAGAAAGGGAGAGAAAAGGAAGAATATCATCACCAGCTTTTCCTTCTCTTCCATTGGCCTTCTCCCCCCTTCACAAAACAATCCCAGAAGTAAAACATGAAAAAGTCTTCAGATACTGTGGTTGAAGTAAAAACACACAATGCCGGAGAAACTCATCAGGTTAAACAGTGTTCTTAATATAGCAAAGATAAAGATGTTTCGGGCTTGAGCCCTTCATCAAAGTATGAGCAAAATGTAGACAGGTGTCTGAAAAAATGGTGGGGGTCAGGGGGAGGAGCACAGTCCTACAGGCAGGGGGTAATAGGTGGATACCAGAATCCAAAGGAGTTGATGTTAATGTCATCCGGTTGGGGTGTGCCTGGACAGAAAATTAGGTGTTGTTCCTCCAATTAATGGGTGATCTTAGTTTGACAGTACATGAGGCCACAAACAGATATATCAGCACAGGAGTGGGGCGCAGAACTGTAATGGTTGGCCACTGGGGGAATCCCTGTCACAGATGTGAACGGAGCGAATGTGCTCAGTGATCTCCCAGTCTGCATCCAGTTTGAGAATCTGCGGGAGTCATCTACTGCATCTGGTTTTCTCGTTGTGGCCTTCTCTAGGTCAGAGAGGTTAGCCTGTTCTCTCTCTCTCTCTTCCCCATCTCTCCATCTTCTTTCTTCCAGCTCTCCACCCACTTCCTTCTCCATTCACAGAGCCATTCCCCCTCCCCCTGTTTGCTGGTGTCCCCTTTCCCTTATCCACCTATTACCACCTGCCTGTGGGTCTGTGCTCCTGCCCCTCCTTCCACCATTTTGTTTGGGTGCCTGCCTACATTTTGCTTATACTTTGAAGAAAGGTATCTCTATCTCACACTTGCCCAGGTTAAACTCAATCTGTATCTATGAACCATAAAGTTCACTGTCTGACCTGCTGAGTTTCTCCGGCATTGCATTTTTACAGAACAATCCCATTCAGGTTCCCCATCACCTATTCTCCCACCCTCTTCACCTCCCCCCAAATTTTACTACCCTGCCCTACAGAAGACATGGGAATTGGGAACAGTCATGGGGAATAGAGCAATGTACAGTTCACAGCGAGCTATCCAGCTAGTCAGTCCATATGTAGTACGACTGAGAAACAAGAGTACAGTGCAGAGTGATGGAGAGAGATCGGTTGGTTTGGAGCAGAGACAGCAGAGTTTTACCTGTGAGATTCATACAGGATAACTGTCTTGTCAGAAACTGGCCATTTGTCCCATTTGATCCTTCTTTACCACATTAGGTACATTGGCTTCTGCGCTGTGATACAAGCACTTGTCTAGAAGGACTTGTAGGAAATCCATGTGGTCACAGGAAGAACATGCAAACTCCAAACAGACAGAGGCTGAGGTCAGGATAGAACCAGGGCCTTGGGAGAAGTGAGGTAGCAGCACTACCTCCTGTGCCACTGGGCACAAGAATGTGGGTCAGGAGTGGGCCACTCAGCCCTTTCAACCTACACTCCCCTTTGGTGTCATGGTTGATTAAGATGAGCAGTTTCATGCCTGTTCCCCCACACCTCAACTCCCTACTGACTGAGACCCTCAGCCTTCAATGTAGAGGCAGTGATTTCCCCCTCCCCCCACAGTGACCTTCCTGACAATTTACTTCTCCACAGTGACCCATCACAGTGACCTTTCCACAGTGACAACCCCACAGTGACCCCCCCCGCACAGTAGCCCCTCCTATCGTGATCTCTTCACAGTAACCTCCCACTGTGACCCCCCAATGTGACCCCTCCTTAATGACCCCCACAGTAGCCACCCACAGTGACCCCTCCACAGAGATTCCTCCACAGTGACCCCCCCACAGTGTTGGCTTGTTCTCTGTCACCTTCAAGCAAATGCCTCCAGCGAGCTCTTTCCCTGACTGTGCACAAAATCCATAGAATAACCCTTCACCATCCATGTGCCATCCAGGAATTATCTGTCTGCTGAATAAAATAAAGCAATAAAAGCATTTATAATAAAGTTTTCTTAGTGCAAGTGAGGTGGCAAGTGTCATTGATTGGGATTGTATGAGCATTCATTTGTATGAGTGCACATAGAGGGAGATTCACTGACCCCGCGATAGTGTGATGGGACAGTGTAGAGGGAGCGTCACTCTGTTGGACCCCAGGAGTTTGTGATGGGACTGTGCGGAGGGAGCTTCACTCTGTGTCTGACCCCAGGAGTATGTGACGGGATGGTGTGGAGGGACTGTCACTCTGTGTCTGACCCCAGGAGTATCTGATGGGATGGTGTGGAGGGAGCGTCACTCTGTGTCTGGCCCTGGGAGTGTGTGATGGGGTGGTGCGGAGGGAGCTTTACTCTGTTGGACCCCAGGAGTTTGTGATGGGACTGTGCGGAGGGAGCTTCACTCTGTGTCTGACCTCAGGAGTATGTGACGGGGTAGTGTGGAGGGAGTGTCACTCTGTGTCTGACCCCAGGAGCATGTGACAGGATGGTCTGAAGGGAGCTTCAGTCTGTGTCTGTCTCTGGGAGTGTGATGGGACATCTGAGTATATAAATGCAGAATATTTTACAAAATATTTCACATAATTGTTGTTATTCCATTATTCAACATCAACACATCAATTATTATCAATCACTAAGATTAAAGAAAACATTTCATAGGTTTTATTACAACTGATACGTATCTCTCTCTTTGGCTTGGCTTCGCAGACGAAGATTTATGGAGGGGTAAATGTCCACGTCAGCTGCAGGCTCATTTGTGGCTGACAAGTCCGATGCGGGACAGGCAGACATGGTTGCAGCGGTTGCAGGGGAAAATTGGTTGGTTGGGGTTGGGTGTTGGGTTTTTCCTCCTTTGTCTTTTGTCAGTGAGGTGGGCTCTGCGGTCTTCTTCAAAGGAGGTTGCTGCCCGGCGAACTGAGAGGCGCCAAGGTGCACGGTTTGAGGCGATATCAGCCCACTGGCGGTGGTCAATGTGGCAGGTACAAAGAGATTTCTTTAGGCAGTCCTTGTACTTCTTCTTTGGTGCACCTCTGTCATGGTGGCCAGTGGAGAGCTCGCCATATAACACGGTCTTGGGAAGGCGATGGTCCTCCATTCTGGAGACGTGACCTACCCAGCGCAGTTTGATCTTCAGCAGCGTGGATTCGATGCTGTCGGCCTCTGCCATCTCGAGTACTTCGATGTTAGGGATGAAGTCGCTCCAATGAATGTTGAGGATGGAGCGGAGACAACGCTGGTGGAAGCGTTCTAGGAGCCGTAGGTGATGCCGGTAGAGGACCCATGATTCGGAGGCGAACAGGAGTGTGGGTATGACAACGGCTCTGTAGACGCTAATCTTTGTGAGGTTTTTCAGTTGGTTGTTTTTCCAGATTCTTTTGTGTAGTCTTCCAAAGGCACTATTTGCCTTGGCGAGTCTGTTGTCTATCTCGTTGTCGATCCTTGCATCCGATGAAATGGTGCAGCCGAGATATGTAAACTGGTTGACCGTTTTGAGTTTTGTGTGCCCGATGGAGATGTGGGGGGGCTGGTAGTCATAGTGGGGAGCTGGCTGATGGAGGACCTCAGTTTTCTTCAGGCTGACTTCCAGGCCAAACATTTTGGCAGTTTCCGCAAAACAGGACGTCAAGCGCTGAAGAGCTGGCTCTGAATTGGCAACTAAAGCGGCATCGTCTGCAAAGAGTAGTAAGGTTAGACAAATCGCCTAGACCTGATCAGTTGCATCCAAGCACACAGTGGGAAGCTGGAGAGGAAATTGTTGGGGCCCTGACTGAGATTTATGAATCATTATTCAGTACAGGTGAGGTGCTGGAAGATTGGAAGGTGCAAAATATGGTGCCTCTGTCCAAGAAACACAGTAGGGAAAAGCCTGAGAGTATTCGGAAGGGGAAGATGTACATGCACCTGGATAGATAAGGGCTGATTCGGGACTGTCAGCATGGTTTTGTAATTGGAAGGTCATATCTCACAAATCTCAATGAGTTTTTTGAAGATGTGACCAAGAGGTTTATGAGGACACAGCTGTAGAAGTTGTAAATGTGTATTTCATGAAGCATTGGGTTAGGTTCGCACGGTAGTCTGCTCTGGAAGATTAGATCAATACTGGATGGTCCACCTGCCACGGGAGCCTCCTCGGGAGTTGGACCAGGAAGGATTGGCTCCCAAGGAAAGGTCTGGGGCTTGGATTTGATAAGCCATCCTGACCGAGGGTGGGTACAGCCTGACTGGGATCCACTGGAAGCTTTGGCCACAAGCCCCAGTGGGTCAGTAACTGGCAACTCCTGCAGAGCAATGCAGCTGGGAGCGCTGCAGTTCTGGAGTTCAGTGCAAACCATCTGGGAGGGTGTAAAATGTTCTCTTTGCAGAGAGATACTGGTGCATTGAACAGACTCAAAGGGCCGAGCAGCTTCTCCTAGGGAACAAGCTTGGCTCTAGGCCGTACGTGCAGCAGGAACTGCAGCAGATGGCCCTGGAGTATTTGCCTGCTATTTGCAGATGTACCTGGAGTAAATCAACAAAATGCAAACAGTGACAATCCCTGGGTCAATCCTCGATCACTTTGCCTCACAGACCTTGAAGAAGGACTCGGGCAGAAACGTCGGTATATATCTTTACCTCCTATGGACGCTGCAAAAATCGGCTGAGTTCCTCCAGCATATCTGTGTTTTTACTGCAATCACAGCGTCTGCAGAGTGCAGACTTCCATGGTTCACTCCTCAAAGAATGACCTCCCCCACTCTACATCCCAGCTGCAGGCTTAGGTAAAAACAACAATGCTGGAGAAACTTAGCGGTCAAACAGTGCACTTTATATAGCAAAGATATAAGTATATATGCCACATTTTGGACTTGAGCCTGTCATCAAAGGTACATATGATGAGTCTTCAACATATACCTTTGCTGAAGGGCTCAAGCCAGAAACGTTGGTTCTGTATCTTTATCTTTGCTATATAAAGTGCACTGTTTGACCAGCTGAGTTTCTCCAGCATAGTTTTCACTTCACCCAAGGTGTCTGCAGACTTTTATGTTTTGCACCCAGCAGCAGGCTTATTTCTTTTCCATTTTTAAAGGATGCAGTTAGGCATGACCAGCATTTATCGCCCACCCCTGCCCCAGCATCCTTTACCACCTACCTAGTGCACCCTATGGAAGGCTTCTGGAAATCCAAATGGTCTTCCCTCACTTCTTCTCTACCATCCTGGTTCAATCCTCAATGAGTCCCAGGAAATGGTTAAAACCCAATTTCTCTATGGTTGATCCTGTAGATGAAGGCTGATCACATGGAGGTCATTTCCTCGCTCCGCCAGGGTGGACCTAACCTGTGCTCCAGCTGGCTATAATCACACAATGGCTGGAACAGCCGGTGAGGTCCCTCCCAATCACTCACCAGCTGACCATACTGGCAGTACTCAGGGCCTTCAAATATCGATGAAGGTCATTGATTAGCAGAACTGGGCGTGAAGGGGAATGGATTGACACATGGTTTCATGTGAAGGCCTGGTCTCCTGCTGGAGACCAGTTCAATGGGCTTGAACTTCAAACAGGGAAAGGCAGTTCACAATGGAATTCCTCCATGCCTATACCTTTGATCTCCCAATGTCTTTTTTTGAACCAAAAATAGAATTTATTCACAACAAATTATTCACATATGGAAAATCATTCAAAGTTTCTTCCCACCCTTAGTGTCGTGTTCATACATTCTCGTTACTGTACATTGTAACATTCATTTCTATTTCCACCACTGTGACACCTTGTTGTTCTCCCTCTCTGTTGGTTGAGGGGCTTCCCCTTGGTCACAGCCCCTCAGTGCCCAGTAGTTACAGGAGGACTCTAGCCCATGGTCTTTCCCCACAGCGCCCTAGCATTGGCTCAGCATGTACTCCTGCAGCCTGGAATGTGCCAGTCAGCAGCATTCCTGCACTTATATCTCTGTGTGCTGAAAGACCAACAGGTTTCAGGCAGATCAAAGTGTATTTTTCACTGAGTTGATGGTTTTCCAGCAGTTCTGATGCCTGATTCTGTGTGAGTCACTCCATGACAAGGACTTGGCCTCCACAATCATCTATGGCAAAAAAAAATCCAGTTTAATGATACCTTTCCTATAGTTGGCCAACCAGAACTGTGCCCAATACTCCTAGTGTGATCTCACCAATGTCTTCTACAGTTGGAACGTGATATCCCTGCTCCTACACTCAATGTCCTGGCCAATGAAGGGAAATATGCCAAATACATTCTTTACTATCCTAACCACCCATGTCACCATTTTAATGGAAACATGATAAAAGATCATGCATCCTTCTCCACACACTCTTAGTGAAACTGCATTCACTAGAGGTGGGTGAAAGTCTCCACTCCACTGCAGTCAGCTCGGAGACAATTTAGTCATACAGCATGGTAAAAGGCCATTTCAGCATTGTGGGTGCAGTTCTGGTTGTTGTACAGGAAGGATCTGACTGGAAGGGCTCCTCTCACTGCCATCCAGGCCAAGTCCTATTGTTTGTTTGTGAGCTCTGGTGATAAGGTATTCCACCAGATGTCCTGGATCATCCCACCGGGTCCACTGAGCCCTCATCTCTCAGTTTCTGCCGGAAGTTCTGTGCTGACCACAGCCGGATGGTCGTGTGGTCAAAGGTGTTGTTCTGGAAAAACCTTTCCACAAAGGATAGGTTAGGGTTAGGATTAGGAACTACTGACCTATGTACTCAATCTCACTACACCACTGAATGTGTAGCTGAGGTCAGGGACTGTACAGGATCAAAGGGGTCTTTTGCTCCTGTTTTCCTGCAGCTACTTCCCCCATTTGTCTCCATGACCTTGTTCTAGATGATGACAATACTTTGAGGAGTCCAGTGTCCTTGCAAAGTAATTTAAATGAATGGAAATGTTCAACTGTCTCCACAAAACTCATTCAAATACATTCAAATGAAATCAACATTCAGCCAACATCTCACATTTGGCTCCAGTGTGATCTCAATTCAAAACGTTCTTCTCTAAAATCATGGGGGGGGGGGGGGGAGGTCCTGAGTCAGGAAGGAAAACAAGTGGTCATATCCTGTCCAGTGAATAGAGCACATACCTGCTGCAACTTCTGCCATTTCTTTCAGCACCCTAGGTTGCACTCCATAAGGACCAGGGGACCTATCGACCCACTAGTTTGACCAGCACTACCTCATGTGATAACAATTGTATCGAGGTCTTCACCTCCCATTCTTCCTTAATATCACTCTTTGGCATGTTATTCATCTCTTCCAACTATTAACAATAGTAATTCAGGAAACTGACCATTTCTGCATTGCCTATTATTAATTCCCCATGATCTTTTATCATGTTTCCATTAAAATGGTGACATGGGTGGTTAGGATGGTAAAGAATGTGTTTGGCACATTTCCCTTCATTGGCCAGGACATTGAGTGTAGGAGCAGGGATATCACGTTCCAACTGTAGAAGTCATTGGTGAGATCACACTAGGAGTATTGGGCACAGTTCTGGTTGGCCAACTATAGGAAAGGTATCATTAAACTGGATTTTTTTTGGCCATAGATGATTGTGGAGGCCAAGTCATTGGGTAGATTTAAACCGGAGGGAGATAAATTCTTGATCAGTCAGGGTGTCAAAAGTTATGGGGAGGTGGGAGAATGGGTTTGAAAGGGAAACCTCGTTGGGCTGAATGGTCTCATTCTGCCTCAATGTATTATAGTCATAGAGAGCAGTAGAGCTGGATACAACCATTATATCTAAGACATTTCTACAGGAGCATGGGGAGGAAAGGTCTGGAGGGACTAACTTGGTCGGCATGGACAAGTTGGGCCGAAGGGCCTGTTTCTCTGCTACAAAACGTTTCAATTCTATCCATAACTCGAACATAGACGGTAGAAGAGTACAGCACAGGAACAGGCCCTTCTGCCAACATAGCGGCACGAAGGTGATGGCCCAATTAAAGTGGAACTCTGGAAACTGTTCAAGATCCCTATTGACTGCAACGCTGGAGGGACTCAGCGGGTCGGGCAGCATCCACAGGGATGCCGTTCGGTAAAGGTCCCGTTTTGACTGCCCCTGTGTCTCCACGACGCTGCCGACCCGCCGCGTCGCTCCAGCGTCTCACCCAGGACTCCAGTTCTTATGAGAGGGAGAGAGAGTGAGTGAGAGAGAGGAAGAGATCAAAAAAGAGAGTGCGGAAGAGAAAGTGGTGGCGAGTGAGAGAGAGAGAAAGAGGGAGGGAGCGAGAGTCAGTAAAGGAGAAACTCAGCAGAAAGCAGAGGGTTGACATCGCAGAGCCCAGGGTGACCAGGCTGAGGGAGAACGCCTTGGGACGGAGAAGGGGCGTCGCTCACTCTGGGACGAGAGGGGGGTGAAATCCACGGCGAGCATTGGGAGAGGGGATGGATAAGTTCCGGCTGATATTCCAGTTCCTTCAGTCCAACCAGGAGTCGTTCATGAACGGGGTGTGCGGACTCCTAGCGTTGGCTAGCGCCCAGATCTACTCGGCCTTTGAGTTTACCTGCCCGTGCCTGGTCGGCTACAACCTACCGTACGGCTTGGCCATCCTAGCGCTACCACCGCTGCTGCTTTTCCTGCTGGGCTTCGTACTCAACAACAACGTGTCGGTGCTGGTGGAAGAGTGGCGGCGACCCGAGGGGCGGCGAGCCAAGGACGCCCGCGTGCTGCGCTATATGCTCTGCTCCATGCTGCAGAGAGCTCTCGTCGCGCCCATTGTCTGGCTCGGCGTCACCCTGCTGGACGGAAAGTGCTTCGTCTGCGCCTTCAGCGAGCGCCTGGATCCTCGCGCTCTCGGCGCCAATCTCTCGGCGCTGCCGCTGGCCCCCGCCGAGCTCCGCCGGCTCCTCGCCGCCTTGCCCTGTCAGGACTTGATCAGCCAGTCCGCGGCTATCTCTCGGGAGGCTGCCCGACGCTATCTTTGCTGTCTGTCCCAGGTGAGCACTAAGGCAAAGGGAGCGGGGGGTGAGAGGGAGCTTCACCA